>NC_142625.1:24777269-25404948 GCF_059453375.1 Lepisosteus platostomus
AAGGCCAGATGAGACCCGGGGATCAATCAGCTACTGACCAAAGAGCAGGGTGGTCCAAAAGGCCTCCTCTCGCTTATTACCTCTCTTATGCTCTTAGTGTGCATTTGGCATGCGACACCTGGACAAAACAGAAGGGAATTCATTACTCTCATCCCAACCTCAACTGAAGGGGTCCTCACTGGACAAACAGGATGAGACGGGACCTCAAATATTTCAAAACCCAACAGAATGCATTCCACATCCCACTCAAGCCGTTTGTAGAGGTCGAATGCATTATTCCGCAAGGGAGATTAATACATTGGCCTGTCAGCATATTACCACAAGACACGCAAGAACAAAAAAATCTACGTTTTCAAGAAAAAAGAAAGAGAATGAGCTGAAGAGTTTCCAGGTGTTGTCCTCGGGACACGCACAGGCTGATGGGTTTGTGCCGTGTCTCTGCGCACCCCTCTCTCGACACAGTTCGGCAGAAGACAGAAACGGAAAGGATTCCCCATCAGCCTTTCTCCTTTCCCTTTCTCTCCCGCTGGTCTTTGCCGTTGTTTGAAGTCAAGGGCTGAGATGACATCTCCTCCATCAGTCCATCGGCGCCTGGAGACGTCCACTGACCGGCCACTGCCCGCCCCCCCACTTCCTACTCACCCCTCTCTCCTCCCACTGTCCCTCTCCTCCCATCTCTCCAGTCCCTCAAAGTGCCTCTCCCGCTCTCTGGCCCAACTTCCTTGTTTCCCGGGTGTGTGAGTCCTGGAAGGTGCCAGCTCAAAGCCCGCTGAACCAGCCCAACCGGTTGCGGTGTGGCGGCCCAGGCAGGCAGGGAGACAACTGGTTGCCAGGCTCCAGTCATCCTGCCGAAGGATATCATAGTGGCCCGACTACTTCCCTGACCACGGTCTGAAGATTTTCACCCATCAGAGACTGCACCAACACAGGCCAGAACAGAGCAGACTGCAGTAAAAGAGAACGGAGTAGTACAACTTACACTAAAAGCAGATTGCACTAAAATCGACCAGAGAAGTGCAGACTGCACTGAAAGGGAATGAAGTAGTACAAATTGAACCAAAGCAGATTGCACTAAAATAGACCAGAGTAGTGCAGACTGCACTGAAAGGGAATGAAGTAGTACAAATTGAACCAAAGCAGATTACACTAAAATTGACCAGAGTAGTGCAGACTGCACTCACTCGGACTGGAATAGTGAAGACTGCACTGAAAGGGAATGAAGTAGTACAAATCGCACTAAAAGGGAACTGAGTTGAACAAATTGCACTAGGGCAGACTGCACTCACTCAGACAAGAATAGCGCAGACTGCACTGAAAGGGAATGGAGTAGTACCAACTGCACAAAAGCAGATTACACGAATGTGGACCAGAGTAGTGCAGACTGCACTAAAACACATCGGAGCAGTGCAGAAAACCAGCCAGGATCAGCCTGGTAAAATGCAGCGGGAAGCTTGGTTTGTACCCTTGAGGGACAGGCTGATGCCCGGAGTGTGTGGAACTGATGTGGGAGCTTTCCCCTTGGCTCAGACTGGCCTGGCACACAGACGCTGGCAGCCTGGGAAAAACTGCCGAGTTCCCAAGCCCTTCAGAGCGCTAACCCGGGACCGCCTTTCTCCTAAATTAAACCTCCCCGTGTCCCAGACACAGTCTCTATCAATCAAGCCCCACAATGACCTGTCCCAGAGAAACAGGCTCCGATGAGCACGCAGCAAGAGGAGATGTGCTTCTGAGACACCGGAAAAGACCTTGGTCAAAAAGCTGCAATAATATAATACCTTAATAAAAACAAGCAGCTGCAGCTTTCACTTTTCTCTAGAATATAACTGCACTAAACGTAGCGTACACGGGAGCCCAGCTGCCCGCATCTCAGGTTGTCACAGCACAGGGAAAAGGGGCTGACATTCTGGGGAGAGAGGAGAGGCCCCGGCGCAGTGCCATTAGGGCTATTATCTTCCTTCAGCACAAAAGTCTTTTCTTTAATGAGCGGGCACTGGGATGCCAGGAGAAGCCTTGCTGCCGTCTGGGGAGGGCAGCGTCTGCGCCAGGAGGCCCCCCAGGTGAGAAGAGGGTTTACCGACTTAACGAGCTTAACGAGAGCAGAAATCAATGGTGGAGAAAGACACGTCCTCCTTTTCTGTCAGTTACGTCACCATGCTTTAAATACGCATTCAGCAGCGCAGTCTGAAAAAGTCTGCTTGTAAAACACTGCTTCCTCTCCAGCCCTTGATCTGTTTGGCAGTGAGTGGTTAACTGACCCAAGGACCTTATCCAGCTGTCCCTTGAGGGAAGCAGAGGTAGCAACTTCAACGTGGCTGGGTAACTTGTTCCATGCTCCCACAACCCTTTGCGTAAAGACGTGCCTCCCGTTCTCGGCATGAGATGCACTTCCAACATAGATTCCGCTGGGGCCCTCTGGTCTCTGTTTCACCTGGGTTGACAATGTCAGGAGTCTGAAAACTTCTATCGGGCCCCCTTGTAATCATTTAGGTTCAAGACTAAAAAGTTGCGTCGTCATCAAATTTATCTGGTTGCTCTTCTCTGTACGAATTACAGCACACCAATATCTTTTTTGCAAGTTGGGAGACCAAAATCATACATAAACATGTAAATGAAGCCTTTCTGGGGGTTACAAACTTCGAATATAACCCCCGATTGAAATCTATGCATTTAAGCGTGGGGCCTAGTATTTTGTTTGCCCTTCTAATGGCCTGCCCTTGTGGTCCAGGCGTCGTAGATGTGCCTACGCAAACAGCCGAGGAGCCCTGCTACACCAAGCCCTCACCGTAGGGAACTCGAAGTCTTTCTGGTTGGCTAGGTTGAGGATGTAGTCGATTCGGAACTGGTTGTCTGGACAAGCCAACTGGACCGGCGGCGCCAGCGTGCTCATGGCTGTGACGATAGTCTGCGAAGAGCAAGGGGCAGAGGTCAGGGTGCACTTTCACATCCGCCCGCAGAGGACTGAGAAAAACCAAATCCAGGAAACCCCATGATGCGCACAAAGGAGCTTTTCTGTTTTTTGTTTTCTCCTCTGCCTGCACCAAAACAACTGACATTTCATTCTGTTTCTGTGTTACAAAGTCATGCACTTAGTCTAGACCACCGATTCCCCACACCCCTATATAATCATTCAATGCAGGAAGTTGTAGCAAATGTCACAAAGGAAAGTTTAATCTCTCTGCTAGGACACGAGTAACATCAGAATTGCTGGGCTGATCTTGAACCAGACCCCTAGTTTCACACGTGCAACGCCGGGGTTTTCCGGTCCTGGAGCTTCTGCAGATTTTCAGCACAACACAGCTCTGACTCTAAACCAGCTCTTTACTGTCTGAAGGAGACCAATTTCACCACCTCTCCCAGCTCCGCAGGTGCTGCTGAACTGCAGAGACCTGGGAGCCCCACACACACACACACACACACACACACACACACACACACACACACACACACACACCTTGGTCATCAGACACCGCAGGCCCAGCCCTCCCGGAGAACTTACCTCTATAGCTTCTTTAATATTATTTTTAATGTCCTGAATTTTCTGTTTTTTCTCTCTGCAAAAGAAGACACAGAAAATGGGAGAACATTAGCAGTGAATCTACAGCTCCTGCATAACCTCTGTTAGAAACAGCACCTCACTGGCAGGCAGGGCCTCAAGACAGGACATTCAGCACATCTTGCACACTTTGGGTGTTAGTAGATGGAGGTGCAAGAATCTCATCCAGCTATTCTGTGCAGGGTGCTCCAGACACCCACCACTACTAGTGTAAAGCAGTTCCTGTACTACAGAGAGGGATAGAGGGACTCCCCTCCTAGATGTGACGAGCCGTGGGAGCCGAAACACTGGGATACAAATGCAAACAATTGTTAAACCCACTTCCCCTGGATAACACTGGGGCCCCAAGGGTCTTTGCTCCGCTACCTAGTGTGACACAGTCCATCGGAGTCCCTTTGATAATACCGTTCTCATTCTGAGGACTTGTACCCACTCTCCCACGACCCTTGCGAAGAGCTCTCCAAGATTGCAGCCACAGAGATTATTGGACACAGTGAAAAACGAACAAAATCAGGGGCAGGTATATAAATATAATCTGCTTTCTCCAATCAGGACACACAAAGCTCAACTTGATGTTGGAGTCTCTCTCGTCGGGACTGGCAAAAGGTTTTGGGGTCCCAAATGATGTCATGAAGGGAAAGCCCAGAACGCTCCCTTCAGGGAAGAGGGGATCCCCACTCAGTCCCCTCTCTCCATGAAGAGGGTCTTCCTTCCTTCATCGTTCTGAAACAGAAGGGTCTTGCTCACAACTGCGGCAGCAGAGGGACCCCCCTGCTGCTGTTGCTCCCACACACCTACAGGAAGGCCGGCGCACTGCCAGCCAGGCCACACGGTGGCGCGGTGGAGTGGACGGGCCTGCGCTGGCTCTCCTCCCTCCCTCTCGCTGGCCAGCACGAGCGGGTCTCCTTCCGCCCCTCCCCAGGAGCACCTGCCCGTCAGCGTCTGTGTCCTCCAGTTACCCCACCTGCCCTGCCCTCGCACACCGAGGCCCGGGCTGCCTCAGATAACCCCGCAGTGCAGACAAGCGCTCCTGGAAGCGCTCGCAAGACCCTCCTGGAAGCATCTGTGCATCTAAAAAAGCCCAGCAATACTATTCACAACGCCAACTGCTACCTGTCTTCTGGTCTTCCCCTGCCCGAGAAAATTAAATCTATTTCCACCGTTCACTGTCTCCTCACCCACTCGCTAATCCGCTGCCCAGCTGCGCAGACGGCACCAGCTGCCCTTCACTGTCCGCAAGCAGCCCTGTCTCGTTCGTGCTCCCACTCTTCTCCGATGGGTACAGGGAGCTCTGTCACAGGCGCTAAACCCCTGGAAATAACTTCTGCCGTATCTACTGAGCCCCATTAACGATCATTTTCATCTGTCTGAAGATCGGAGTGGATTGGCAGCACCATGGTGCAGAGGCTCACACTGCTGCCTCACCACACCGGGGCCCCGAGACCAGTTCTGGACTCGGGGTTCGTCTGTTCTCCCCCATGGTCATGTGGGTTTCGTCCGGGTGCTCCCACAGTCCAAAGAGACGCTGGTAGGCTAACTAGATTCTGGAAAAACTAGAACCGGTGGGAGTCCTGTGATGGACTGGCGTCCCATCCAGGGCGTACCCTGCCTTATGCCCAGTACATGTTGGGATAGGCTCCGGCTCTCCCCACTATCCTGAACTGGAAGAAGTGGTTAGCGAGCAGGTGGACAGGTGGATGATGTCGCGCGTTTGTCATGTTCCGACACCTTCGATCCGCCATGGAACCGGCTTCGGAGTGAAACCCGGCGAACGGCCGGGTCTCGCGCAGCCCCCCGCCCCCCCGTTCCCGGGCTTGAGCTCCGGCCAGGAAGCGACAGCTCCCAGGACGCGCCGACATGTGTCGTCCTCAGAACTGAATCAAAGCCAAACACGGTTTTCCAGCCATATCCTCCGCCCACACCTACTGTATACCCATCGCGAACAAATCAGAGACACATCTTTCCGAGTGGAGCCTCAGCGCACGGAGCAGGCTCGGTGCTGGAATTATTCGAGGTTTCTGAAAGAATCCATTCACAAAAAAATTCAACCCGAGGGAGTTTGGGGTGGTGGTGGGGGGGGGTGTTTCCCAGTTTCTTCCAAGATTCCAAAGCAACGAGAGAGGGAAAGAGGGAGAAAGGCGGGGGGGGGGGGGGGGACACCGAGGAGGGAGAGAGGAGAGTGAGAGGGACCTTCATTCGAGGAAGGGAGAAAGACGGGAATCTACAGCAAGGAAGCAGGGAAAAACAGGGATCTTCGAGCAGAGACGAGAGGGAAGAGCGAGCAGGACGGGAACAGTGGGACAGACCGAGAGAGGGGGAGGTATGAGGGAGGACATTTTCACGCGGAGCGCAGAGATCGTGATCGTGGGACTTGCTCCGGGCTGTCCCTCTCCGCTGGGGCCCCGGTCACAGAGCCGGGGCTACAGGTTATACTGGAACTTCAGGTCAGCAGGCCGGGAATGAGAGGAATCCCTAAAATGCAAGAGGCTGGGCCGGGCTGGGCCGGGCTGGACCAGAAGCAGAACGGAGAAACAGAGACGCAGCGTAGTGAACTCATGACAAGGGCCAGCAGAGCCGGAGCGGCCAGTGGGGACGCAGATAAAGACGGCACCTTCCCCGACACCTGGCCGTGCCAACGCTGCTTCCGAGAGACAGGGGACTCCAGCAAAAACCACGTCTAACGAGACATTACAGATGTTGTCACAGTTTCACGCAGATAACTCACTCCAGAAGATACCTGCATTTCCCACACTCACTCATAGCAAGCAGAAAAAAAAGAATCTATTGGAGATCCTTCAAAAGTATTTACAATAGCTGGTTATACAGACGCAGCAAAAACTGAAGAATGCAAACTATGAAACATTTCCACCCAGCGGGTGTCTTCAGGACGATCCACTGAAGAAAAGTGGATGCTAGGCGAGAGAGCTTTCAAAGCTGAGAAGAGGAGATATTTCTTTACAGGAAAGGTGGTGGGAGTGTGGAACAAGCTCCGCAACCCATGTGGCTGAAGCAGAAACCCGGGCTTCTTTCGACCAGTCCAGTGGCAGCGCAGCTGGATTCCAGCGACAGCAGGCCAGGTCACCCCCAAATCATATAGACACCTCATGGTGACCCCCCCCCAGCATCCGCATCCCCCCCTCTCAAGAGGCTGCGTCTCCATGGACAAAAACTGCGAACACGCGGGCGCGCACGCAGACTGGCCAGCAGACACGCCTCGCTATCCCTGCGCCACTTCCTGCTCCGCAGCCCAGCGAGGAAACGCCACCAGCGGACGCCACGCTCCGAAACCCAGTTCCCAGGCCAATCACAGCCTCCCGTTGTGTTATCACCCGGTGGTGCTCACCCGGAGTGTGTGACCGATGACTGGGGGGGAAAACGCAGCATGCGATTCTGTTGTGTGCGTGTGTCTGCAGAAACATCGGACACCAGGCCCCTAACAAGCCATGAAGAGGAGCGAACCCTCCTCAGAGACGGAGCGAGCACTGCAGAGGGGGGAGAGGAATCCCACCCACCAGGGGGGCAGAGGAGAGGGAGAGCCTGCAGCACTCCTGCTCAGACACACCCGGTCGTGTACTGGGTTCTGAGCCCAATTGAGAAGAGCCTGTTTGCATTTCCAACATGACAGTCATTAAAAAGTCACATGCCATCCAGCGGAGGGTGTGTGCTGGGGAGGGTGTGTGAGAGAGAGCCAAGAGGGCTGTCTCCGCATGTCGGTACGTCTCTCTCGCCAGGGGGTTGTGAGTGTGTGGGCTGGGGGGCACACGGGTAACTAAGAGCAAGTTAAGAACTGGGTGTGTCCCCGCAGGCGAGGGGGTGGGGTACAGTGTGACTGACGCCCTCTTCCTGTGCCTCACCTCTGCTGTGGGTGGGTAGCGTTGTGGTTTTCAAACCTATCCAAACTACAAGCACCCTGCGCTTGGGAGGAAACTTACCAAAAAAGCTGGCAGGGGGATGTGGGTAGGGAGGGTGGGTACGCTACTGAAAAATAAGCCCTTGTCGAAGCTATCCCTCCTCTCTCTCCCCTCACGGGCCCCAGTGGTTTGACCCAGACCCGTTTCAAAGGCTCTGACAGGGGGCACAGAGAGTCCCATTAGAATGGAGGCCCGAGCAGAACCCAAGAAGGCCAAGTCAGCAGGAGTCCAGACTGCTGTGCAATGGGGCTGTCTCCCCCGCTGGGCTCCCGTCTGCCTGACTGCAGAGGACAGGCCCGGCCCAGCACACCGGGCAGAGCAGGAGGCCCACAGAGCGCTTCGACAAGTACCGGGCCGGTCCACACAACCGGGTCGCAAAGAAACAGCACCTCGCCTTTTTAATCGATAAAGTCTCGCTGTGGCACCGAGAGCTGAGAGACCTGGCCAAATAAGAGCCGTCATGGAGGGACCCCCACTCGGACCACGGACAAACGCCGATCCCTCGGGACCGCTGCAGCTCTGCCCTGGACAGGGACAGGCTTGTCACACACAGATCAGTCAGGAGAGCGTCATTCCAGGAGGAAAGGAAAGGCTGTTTTTTAGAACCCGGGATTTCACAAACGGGGAATCGATCCTCTAATTCCAACGAGCCGCACACCCCACCCAGGAGCCTGAAGGGCGTCAAAGGAAATTCAGGGAACGTTGCCGGGAGGGGCTTTCGTCTCCAGAGGTGTAGGCGTGTGGTACAAACTGCACAGTCATGCTGCCAGTGCTGAGTCACCAGCACAGGGGGGGAGTCAGAGCGGGGTTTTGTCATCAGTGAGCTGAGCAGTGCTGGAGTGTGTGAGGTCTGGTGACGTGATGAACCCAGGACTGGGTGACATCAGACCCCCCCCCGCAGCTGTAAACAGACCCGGTCACCCCTCCCTGTCCAGCAGCCCAGCCGTGAAACAGAGGACTTCCCTCTTTCCGCACTCCTACATACAACAGCAGCCCTCTCACAACAGGAAAAATACAACTGACTCCCCCGCCCGTAAGAGACACCCTCACCGAACAAAACTTCCCTCAACGCCGACCGGAACGGTGAGATAATAATAATAATAATAATAATAATAATAATAATAATAATAATAAACTTTATTTTATATAGCGCCTTAAAAGGTGGCTTCTCAAAGCGCTTAAAGATACTGCACCACCGAGAGAGACCCTCCTTCTGACAAAGACATCCTCACTGAAGCTGACCCCTCGCTTACCCCCCACCCCTCGCTCTCTCTGACCCCCCCTTCACATACCCCCCACCCCTCGCTCTCTCTGACCCCCCCTTCACATACCCCCCACCCCCTCGCTCTCTCTGACCCCCCCTTCACATACCCCCCACCCCCTCGCTCTCTCTGACCCCCCCTTCACATACCCCCCACCCCTCGCTCTCTCTGACCCCCCCTTCACATACCCCCCACCCCTCGCTCTCTCTGACCCCCCCTCCTCTGACCCCCCACCCCCTCGCTCTCTCTGACCCCCCCTCCTCTTACCCCCCACCCCCTCGCTCTCTCTGACCCCCCCTCCTCTTACCCCCCACCCCTCGCTCTCTCTGACCCCCCCTCCTCTTACCCCCCACCCCTCGCTCTCTCTGACCCCCCCTCCTCTGACCCCCCACCCCTCGCTCTCTCTGACCCCCCCTCCTCTTACCCCCCACCCCCTCGCTCTCTCTTACCCCCCGCCCCCTCGCTCTCTCTGACCCCCCCTCCTCTTACCCCCCACCCCTCGCTCTCTCTGACCCCCCCTCCTCTTACCCCCCACCCCCTCGCTCTCTCTTACCCCCCGCCCCCTCGCTCTCTCTGACCCCCCCTCCTCTTACCCCCCACCCCCTCGCTCTCTCTGACCCCCCCTCCTCTTACCCCCCACCCCTCGCTCTCTCTGACCCCCCCTCCTCTTACCCCCCACCCCTCGCTCTCTCTGACCCCCCCTCCTCTTACCCCCCGCCCCCTCGCTCTCTCTGACCCCCCCTCCTCTTACCCCCCACCCCCTCGCTCTCTCTGACCCCCCCTCCTCTTACCCCCCACCCCCTCGCTCTCTCTGACCCCCCCTCCTCTTACCCCCCACCCCCTCGCTCTCTCTGACCCCCCCTCCTCTTACCCCCCACCCCTCGCTCTCTCTGACCCCCCCTCCTCTTACCCCCCACCCCCTCGCTCTCTCTGACCCCCCCTCCTCTTACCCCCCACCCCTCGCTCTCTCTGACCCCCCCTCCTCTGACCCCCCACCCCTCGCTCTCTCTGACCCCCCCTCCTCTGACCCCCCACCCCTCGCTCTCTCTGACCCCCCCCTTACATTACCCCCCGCCTCCTTGCTCTCTCACCCCCCCCCAACTTGCCCCCAGCCCCTCGCTCTTTCTCTCCTCTCCTCCTGTCTCAATCTCTCTCCCACACGGACACTATCCAGGGACAGCAGGTATTAATTAACCCCATTAATGTCTCCCTATAGCTGTGGGAAAATACCAGTGGAGAGCTGGGGTGAGGGACCCAAGGCCATGCTGGTGAGCCCTGATCCAGTCCTGCAGCCTGACATGCATGCAGAACCCAAGGGCGTCGTGCTGTCTTGTAAACACCTTCATACTCGCTGAACTGCAGGTCTCGTCTTAGTGCATGGCCATGTGCGCAGTTTTTACAATTTCTTTCCATGTTCTTTGCAGAACACTAAAAAAAACTCAACTGTCACCCTTACCGAGTACAAAGTTCAAGCTCCTCCAATAACAGAGCCGACACGACACAGGAAGGAGATTTTTCAAGCAGCTGAAAGCTGAATTGTGCATCGATCCTCAGTAATAATGAAACACTGCACACAAACATGCGTCTAGGACAGGAATTACCACAAGGTCTCTCCTTTGCTGCAAAATGCAAGCAGGACTGTTCCTGGAAGGTTGCTAGAAGAACTTTCCAGGCCAAGAAACAATATGAACATCAACTTTCCGCTACAGAGTACAGAAAGGTTTTTCTAAAGCTGCCCTGTAAATTCAAGAAGATTTTTATGCCCCACAATGAGCAGCAAAGTGACAGCTCAGCAGGTCGTTTCGGAAGTGTCCGCCCCTTGAAAAGGCAGTCTCTCTTCAGGGGCTGTCTGCATTATAGCTCCAGAGTTAAAGACAGTCGCACTACCTGCTCGGCAGTAATCCTAAACCTCTGCAACTGGAACTGGTCCTGCTTCACAGCAATTCCATTCCACGGCACTTTGAGTCATTTGGGATTTTAAGGCTGCAGGCTCCTGAAGAAAACAGGGCTTGTTACCTTATTCTGAGTCAATCTGCATTCAGAGAGCTGCGACGTCGGCATCAGGCACCATCTCTCCCCTTCATCACGACAGCCCGTCCAAAATGCCCACAAGCGGAAAGCCTGAAACTGATCGGACTGCTCCAGAGCAGGAGCCACACACAGACTCAGGACTGCCCCAAAAGCTGTAGGAGACCCTAACACTACCCTGTCTGCTCCCACAGATACTGAAGCTCGACAGAGCAGAGCTTTTAAAAAACAGCACAAAGCTTTGGGCCTGGGTGGAGGGTGGAGGAGGGGAGGGGTTCCTCAGGAATTTTGTAATGCATATATACTCATATATACTTTGTAATGCATATATACTCATATATACTTTGTAATGCATATATACTCAAGCGGGGCTCCTCCTTCACCAGCCACGTGAAAGTCTGAAAGTACTGAACAGAAACAAACCGGCCCTGCGTTTTCATTCAGGCACCGTGGGCCTGTGGTGGGGGGACCCTTCCCTGGGGCGCAGGATGGGCCCCGGACTGGTACTGCTTCGAACCCGGTCCCGGTCACCTGCCGGACCGTGAAGGGGTCTCCCCAAGATGCAGCACACAAATAGATGACCACCGCCCGTGCGGGGGGGGGGGGGTCATATACTGAAAGGGGGTGGCCGAGGCAGAAGCCCGCAGGCCAGTTGGGGTACCAGCACGTCCATCTGGCGCCCCGAATCTGGCACTGCTGCTGGGTAACAGAGAGGCGGCTGTCTGGGCAGCCCGCGCCGACTTCCTCTTCCTCCGAGCCGCGACCACAGAACACGAAGAACAGCTAATAAACCTAAAAACCCAACAACTCGGGTTTCCTCTCCTTATTTACCAGGGAGGGAGAAGAGATCCCTAACCCTCCGCCTCTGTGCTGATGACATGGAAATCGGAAGCTGCTGGAATACCCAGAAAAGCTTTTTTAACACTGCCTGCTGACGATCAACCACCGATACTGGTTAAATTAAAAAGATGACAGACCGTCTCATAAAAAAAAAGGATTTAACAATCTTTAAACTGGGGTGGCGCAGTGGTCAGCATCCCTGTCCTGCAGCGCTGAGGCCCTGTGCTGGGTCGCTGTCTGCGTGGAGTTCGCCTGTTCTCCCTGTGGTCACATGGGTTTCCCCTGGGAGCTCCAGTTTCCTCCCACAGTCCAAAGACATGCTGGGAGGTTAACTGGCTTCTGGGAAAACTGGCCCTGGTGTTCAGCCCATGCGCATTTGTGTTTGTGTCTGTGTCTGTCCTGCCCAGCAATGGACTGGCGTCCTGCCTTGTGCCTGTATCTTGCTGGGACAGGTTGCGGGGAGGCTGGAGCCTGAGTGGAAGAAGCCGCAAGAAACTCTTGGATGGATGAATAAATCATCTTTGACCTAATACCTTTGCATTACTGCCCATCAGCCCTTTTCCCAGCATTTCAAAGCAGGTACTGGTTTTCTTTCATTAATGCAGACACCTAATTGCTACCGGTCGCCCTGTAATTCTCTGGGGGGATGCTGTCAGGTGTCACGTTAGGGTGGCTGTGTGCCCTAGCTCTGCCCACACGCGTCCCAGAGTGGCCTGGCCAGCCCCGGTCACCCTAGTCGGCAAGGTCAGTCCCACGGCTGTCGAGAAACCCTGGAGCACGCAGTCACGCAGCAGCTTGAGAGACAAACAGCACCATGTTCACCGCCTGCATCGCTCTGCACACGTGACCCCGCGCCCAGGAGAGCCCATGTCAGACGGGCTGGCCCAGGACCCTTCGCAGAGGGCAGGTACGGCTTCTTCCTCGCCGCGCGCGGGATGTGGCAAGGCTCTCTGAAGTCTGGCCAGCGCCGCTCAGGGCAGGTTTCTGAACAAGCACGAGCCCTGCTGGTAAGACAGGAAGCTGGGGGACTGTGGTTTCAGAGGCTGACGCCTGGTGCGGCGCTGCTGAGAAACAGCACCTCGGAGGACCTGGGAAGGAGACTTGCAGAGTGTCTAACCCCCCCCCCACCCCCACCCTCCGGTGCTGGCCGCACCCTCACTGCTGCCGGCGCCTCCGCGACGCAGAAACGCACTCCTCCAGCCAGGCCTCAGCACGGCCAGCTCCGCGCAGGACCACAGCCTCGGCACCTGCCTCGTCCCCCGGAGAGAGAGAGAGAGGGGGGCCCGGGACACTCGCCACGCCCCCCCGTTTCCCGCACCCCCTCGGCCTGCCACATTCCCCGCCCCCCCCCGAGACCCCTCCACCGGCCCTGGCCCGCAGCATGACTGCGCCGGCGCCTTCAGATCTCCGAGATACCAGGGGAAGAAGCTGCACGTTAGGAAATGATTCACTGACCGAGGGGCTGCTGATGGAGCCATCGGATCTTCCCCACAGCCCCACCCCTACCTCTCCAACAAGCCTGGAAGCACAGAGTGGCATTCCAGCCGGGGGGCCGCCCCCTGCACACACATGCACACACAGAGTGGGGAAAACCGGTCAGGCGAGAGCTGGCCCACGGAAATCTCCTCACCGGGACTGGAGACGGAGACCGAGAGAGAGAGAGAGAGAGGGGAGGGAGAGCTGCTTCTTCGGGGCCGGCTTTCTGATTTGCACGCCAGCTGCAGGTTTCAGATTGGATCTGCTGGTCTGCTTTGCAAAAATACCGCCCAAGCCACGGAGCTGCTGCTGAACCCCAGCCCGAGCCCGAGAGAGAAGAGAGGGAGCGAGCCAACGGGAAGAGGAGACCAGGTCTCGGAGAAAGACCTGACGCAGAGCAAAACGAGAGCACAGAATACCTGCCCAGCACACGGCACAGCCCCAGAGCCCCTGCCTAGCTCTCACAGCACAGGGGCCCAACTCAGACGCTCAGCCCCAAGCGCCCTTCTGACAATCGCACAGGCAAGCCCAACCCCCAGCGAATGATGCCAGGCTTGGACTCCAATAACGAGATGAGAACCTGACATTCTCCAGGTTAGAAACAACCACGTGTTTGCTGAAAAACGCCCGCGTCTGTGGGCCAAGCTCGTATCCACCAAAGTGTCGGTCAACAGTAACACCACCACTAAAACTTAAGAAGAAGGACAACCAGAGCGCCTGTCGCAACCTGACGATTTTTTTTCCCAGGAAGCCTGCTCCCTCTGTTGCTTGCCCAGTGACCAGGGTCTCCTGCCTTTCCACTTCTCTCACCGGGAGAAATAAAACGGAAGTCCTGATTTCGGGGAGGAGACCAACTCCGTCACGGCTCCACGACAGAGTGTCACTAAACAACTAAGAAAACATTCGGCACAACACAACCGTCCTCTTTACATCATCATTTCTCCGTCTCAAACGCCCACGCCCCCCCCACCCTTCCACTTTGCGGCCGAGTCTGGAGTGACTCCTGACCTCTGACCTTCAGCACCTCCCCTGCGTTCTCTGAACAAGCTCGCCCCCTGCTGGCAGGGACAGAGCAGCTGCCCCCATTAGCTCTGGGTCAGCTGGCTTCAGGGAGAGGACCATCACGAGGGCTCACATCTGGCACAGCAATCATTCTGATCGATTTCTAGGTCTCGTGAGATGCAGCCTCTTCTGGAAACTGTACTGATCTGCTGTCAATAACACCTTCTGCTTTATTCACACCGACTGACAGTGACGAAGGAACCACATAATGGCCCACGCGAGATCCTACAGCTGGCACAGCCTGATCACAACGCCATTTCACGGGAGCCCGATCTTTTTGCCTTGGCGTTCACCTGGCTTCTGCCTGCAGCACAGAGCAAGGAGGGTGGAGGGAGGAACCGAAGAGACTCACTCAGCATTGAAGCCATTCACATGCAGGATCCGCATCTGCTTCACTATGGTGCTTTTCCCCGATTCGCCAGCTCCTGCGAAGGAAAAAAAAAACAACAACAAGGGTCACAAATAAAACGAACCGACTGGGCTGCACTTGTGGTCCGAAACGGTACAGAGGCCGGCCCCCCAGGCGGACTGCTGGACCTTCAGTTCGCTTCTCACTGCTTCCCCTGGCGCTGCGCAGATCCATCCCCCACCCCTCTTCCTCTGGGCACGGCGGTCACAGGGGTGCCCCCCCCAGACTGGCCACACAGCTTGCCCATCACCATCAGTGTGCCAGGCCTCCACGAGTCAAACCGCTGAGAACAGTACCTGAACTACACTAGGGGTGAGCAGCCCTGTGTCTCCTGTCACACCCCCCCGGTCCCCTCACCCTGCCTCAGCGGTGCTTCTGTCACTCCTAGAGCATGAATCTGGATAACCACACGGCCCTACAGCTCTTCCAGGCAGCACTCAGTCAGTCCCTGCACACCCGTTTCTCCTTCCTACACATTATCCGGACTCCCAGAGCTCAATACTACTTTCCAGGCACAGAAATACCAATGCCACCGGAAGCACACACTCTCACTGAAGACCACAGCTGCACAGCTCCAGTCCTTGAAGGCAGAATCTAGCAGGTTTTCCAGGTTTCTTTAAATTAACGGCTGTAGACTTCTGACATGTGATCCAGTTAATCTGATGACCAGATTAACAGGTTTATTAAGAGCAGAGGTGATGAATCTTGCAGACGCACAGAGCCCCCGACCAGGGGTTTGTATTCCTCCCCAGTCAGCGCTGCTACAGGTCATGTCAGTTTCAGGCTGGCGGCAAGCTCAAGTGAGCGACTGCGGGAAAGCACAATCGGAGCCAACCGGTAGATACTAAGGACCAGGGCTGGAGACTGCAACCTGGCACAGCGCTGCACAGACGAGCCCCAGCTGTGGGAGTCTGAGAGCACCTCTGTCCCCAGGCTGGGCCTGGGCTGCTGCTCCCAAATCAATTACTGGTCCTTGGGAAGCACAGATGCCTCCCAGAGACGCCACTACCACCCTCCTGGAGTCCCTGAGGCTGCAGTCCAAGGCACAGCTCACTGGAGGGCCTGGTTAACTCATCCCAAACCCTGACACGCTGTGAGAAGCAGTGCCTCCTTCACTGATCCTACCTTTCTATTCCTTCTATAGTCGCTAGAAATGTTAACAGCTCAAAACAGACACCTCCACCTTCCCCTTCTATTTTCCCCAATAAATAAACACAACATACGTATTGTTCCTGTTGTCTACATTATGTGGTGTTGTCTTTTGTACTGTGTTTGTCTCAGCAGAACAGGACAATACCTAAGTGTGCCACCTGCCTGCAGCCTGACCGCCAAATGATCACTCACTAAACACCTGGGACGAACAGAAACCATCACCTATCAAGCCCTGTGATTCAGCCAATTCATTGCTTGTGGCAACTGTAATTAAACACCCTGACGATGCACGTTGGTGTTTTCTGCTGCACAGAAACGGCAGTTCTTCATTAAAACATGTCAGGCGCACAGAAGGAAACTGAAACAGCTGTGCCCGACACTGACCATCACCACTGGGTTAGTTCGCAGACCCTGATGGAAGGCGAACTTGTTAGTATTCACTTTTATAAAATATCCATCTTATGTGGACGATGAAAAGGCCCAGGCTAATAAAACGAAGAGGTTAAGGGGCTCAAATTTGGCATGGCTTTAAAACTGCAATGAAGGGTCAGGCCATCCGGGTTTCTGAACAATCACTTTAAATAAGAAATTAAGAGTTTGAGACCTCTGTAGGTGGAGCTGTTCACCTCTCGTCCAACCCTTGACTGTCCACTCACCACCTCCAGGAACAAGATCCAATATTTATAAATCAGTCGAATTAGTGCCATTCCTACGTTTACAAAGCCTGCTGGATTCCAGCTCACTGTTCTGGGCCTTAGGCACCTTCTGATCAATTGCACTGCAAGAACAGCAAGATAAAAATAACTGCAATAAAAATGCATCACAAAAATCCCGATTCTCTGACAACGAGCACGGGCACACTAGATCCTGCACTCCTGCATGCAAACGCAGGGATCCGATTCAGCTGGAGGGGTGGAGCCCTCTGAATTCCTCAAAAGCGCTCAAACCTTGAGACAAACGCAAAAAGCCGCAGTATTTCCTCCTCCGTGCGCTGTACTGCCTTCCAACCTACCAAGTGGCCTCCACCGTGAAGCAGACAGTGTGCACAGTTGACAACTCCCACAGATGACACACTGTTCCCACAGATGACACACTGTTCCACAACATGGCTACCCTCAGCAACACGGGGTCCCACCGGGCTGGAGCACGAGAGGACGCATCTGCTCAAGGACACAGTGCTGGCAGTGGGGACGTGAACTCGCTGTCCCCCCCCCCACACCCTGTGCGCTACATCAGGGGGTGTCCAGCCCTGCTCCTGGAGGGCCGCTCTGTCTGCAGGTTTTCCAGGCCTCTTTAACGAGGAGCTGGGAGAATAACCCCAGTAGCAGCCTGTTTCGTGACGCGAGGCGCTAGACAGGAATGAACGCCCGCAGACACGCCTGCCCTCCAGGACCAGAAACTGGTCACCCTGGCTTCAAGCTGTGCCGTCACCAGGTGCTGAAAGCAAGATGGCAGAGCAGCGCCTTCGGCTGTCCCGTTTTCAGGGAGCGGCCCGTGGGGGTCCCCCCCTCCCCCCAGTGCATCAAGACCGGTGACACGTCGTGACGGGGGTCACAGCTTCATGCTCGTCCCAGAGAGGCGACTCCGGAAGCGCAGCACACACCGAACAACCACCGCAGCGCCGGACAAACACACCCGCCTCCATTTCAAAACAGAGTAGAGCAGAGCTGCGCTGCGCTGGCGGAGCAGCAGAGTCTGGGCTCCTCCAGACAGAGAGAGAGAGAGGGAGCCGGAGAACAGCCCACGTGAAATTAAAGTCATACGAACACAGACGATGAAATGAGAACAAAACATCGCCACCAGAAGCCTTTCAAAAACAAGACAACGGAACAAAATCACATTACGCCTGATTAACCGAAGACACTAGACAGAAAAATCAAACAGTCTAGTGCAGGGATTGGCAAACTGGGTCTGGAAGACCTACAGGGTCATCTGGTTATAAACAACCAAGCCCTTCAGTTATCATCTTCAATCGATCCATGTTAATGCGATCCTTAGCTCAAGACCGAAAACACTTGAGGCCTCAGCCCAGTCCAGATCAATATGATTTAGGAGGGACCGCCTAGGGTTGAGCCCCTTTCTCCAGGGATAAGGCTTCTCAAACTGAGGCCCATCCAACCCACCACATTCCAGCACTCAACGTCCGGCCAGCACCCAAATAAATGCAGCGACGCTGCTAATTCTCAGTTCTGATGAACTGCAGTACACCCTGTAGTGCAGCATCATCCACACTGACACATGCAGATGAACAGTGCTTGCAGACACAGGGATACGGGAGAGGTCAGAGCACAGCAGGACACTCCTGGTCAGTCCGCTAGCCTGCACACATGAGGCACAGCATGTTTAGAAAAAACAGGAGCTTCCACATTAGGGTGAGAGCTGTCAGAACAAAACCCTAGCTGTTCCCCAGCTCGTCAATTCTTCAAAGTGCAACAGTGAGGGATGCGGGTGAGGCAGCTACATGTGTTTAACCCCGCGCAGGACGTAGGAGTCCTGCAACCACCTATGAATCCCCGAGCCCAGATAACGGCCCGGCAGCGGACGCAGATGCACCAGGAAACGACGAACCGTCAGACCCACATTCCCTTCCAGCGCAGCAGCACTGATCGCTCCAGGCCAGAGAGGCCAGAACGCAGCAAAATGTAGGAGCTGGTTTCACTCGGTTACAGCATGCAAACGCAGCACTCTTCCCACACACCTGAGTCAAAAGAGAACACTAGCAAGCACTGTGCATTGCTTACTTACATCGGGAGCACAGTGCTACAAAGCACACTGAACAGTAAGCGTTTTGAACAATCTAATTGGCATTGGAACAAGTTAATGAGCAAGCCTGACTGCCGGACCTGGACACAAACTGTTTTGTTTTTTTATTAGTTAAGCATCACATGTTTAGAGGGGAGCTCCACACCGATGAGCTGCAACGCTCCATGCTGCTCGCGTTAGAGATCTGTGTCCCAATCAATGTACTCAGCCTCCTGCAGAGAGCTCAGGGATGGAGCTGGGGTTCCCACTGACCTGCAGATGGATCCCTTTCAGGATTTAGGAGCTGAAAGCTTTCATGCAAGACGTACCTGGAAACCACCAAACTGAAATGACCAGCATGAAACATCCTCCGCCCAGCGGTGGCCATAACACAAGAGCTCGTCACTGGCAAGACCTGGACGGGAACCAACACCTGCACTACTCAAGTCTAGGAGTTTCCTCAATCTGGCGGGGCCTTAACCGCTGCGCCTCGGGGTATGACTGCCCATCCCACAATACTACATCCAGACTACGGCAAGCCAACAACCCAAAATACGCAAGGGCAATGGACACCACACGACTACGACTCGCTCTCCTCTGCTCCGTTGCCTTATGTCCCAGGCTCTCCTCACGCTGGTGCTCGATGACCACTGCGCGTTCGCCTGTTACATTAACCATCCGCAACCACAGGCCCACACCTGTCTCTGGAGCAAACTGGGAAAAACAGCCACCTCAACCAAAAGCCCCGGCATCTTCATACAGCTATACCGCAAGAACAAACAAACGAGTTAGGTGGGCTCGCTGGCCTGCTTCGTAACTGCTCTCGGATGGTTTCGCGCCAGCTCTTCCTGAACGGCATGCGTTTCGCGCCAGCAGCAGCAATCCACTCCGAATGAGAACCGAGAACCAGCTGGGGCCTTCCTGGAACTGGTGACCCCAAAGAGCTGCTTCCTCATCGCCGAGGGCTGCACCCTGACAAGATCGGAGCCAGGGGTCTCCAGGTCTAGGATCCCAGCGACTCCCGGTCTTTTTAAAGGCCTTTTCCACTTCATGAACTCAAACCTTCATTTCATTAACGCTGCAGCTGCAACGCCTCAGAGCCAGGCTCGAAGAAGCACCATCATGCGGTTCATTGAAATGCCGAAGACGAGCCCCAGGTAGCGGACAAGAAACCGGAAATGCCCAGATGAAGTCACCTGACAGGGCACTCCGAAGATCTCCCCCTCGCCCCTATGGGAAAGAAGGGTGACAGCATGGGGTGTCTTAGGTCAGGAACTGAAGGGTGTGAAGAAGCTGTTAAGTGGGTCTGATGTAGCCAGGGATCAGCTCCTTCAGCAGGACTGAGAACCTGACTCTGCTGCCCCCCCCCAGCACCAGGACTGGACAGCCCTGCACTAAGGCCGCTCAGAACCTGCTCAGGCGGGTCGGGCCTCGTGTAAAACACTTGTGCCCCCTGGCTCATTCTTCCACGTTCCCCCGAGATTTAAAAACCTGCCAAGAGCATCACAAAGCAAGAAAAGCCACAGATATTCGCAGTGCCCCCGAGAGTCCAGCCCCGACAACTCCAATTCCACAAACCACAAGCCTGAAAACACACGTCTGCTGACAGGTGAACCAAGGGTTAAGAGGGCTTCCCAGCGCTTGAAAGTCCAGTGTGAGATTTTAGAGATGAGCAAACATGTGCACAGGTATGTATATGCTTGGCAAGCATACACAGAAAAAGCATATCCCTATAAGCCACGTTTTATCATCTTTAATTTATATAATCACTCCACTTGACAGCTCCTGCCCGTCTTCCAAATTCTCTTCAACCTCCGAACTGCTAAAAATCGCATATCAAATGAACTCATGTCTGCTCAAACACTGAGCTCTGCGGTCTGGTCAGAAACGGGTACAACTGGCATTAAAGCTGATGCCCGTTTTCTCTACAGAAATATTCTTCAGAAATGTTCCTTTTTTTTGGATGTTAATGGTTCCACAGAGACAGTAAGCAAACAGAGTTGTTTTCAGCAAAAGCATACATTCAATGTATGTGGTGAGAATCAACCGCTTCCTAATTCTGGGACACACTCAGGTTTGGGAGTTAAAAAACCTGAAGAACTGTAACAGATTTTACATCATAACTGATTATGATGATTTGTTTCCACGTGGACGGAAATGAAATTATTAGCTGCATTTCGTTTTAGCTTAGTTAGTGGCGAAACAAAGCAAAGGTCACAAGTGGAAACTATGGGGAAATAAATCTGAGAAGTTTCGGGGGGCACTTCTTTACACAGAGGGTTGCAGGAGTATGCGACAAGCTAATCGGCCATGTTATTGCAGCCAATAAAGCCGTTTTTTTTTCAACTAACGGCTGAATAAGATCCCTTGATCAATCATCTTCTAACTACCCAACAAGCTCGATGGGTCAAATGGCCTCCTCTTATTTATCACCCTGAAGCTCTCCGTGTAAGGGCGAATTTGCGAACGGGAGCGGCACCGGCACCCCGAACCATTCAAACGGAGCCATGTTGGGGAAAAAAAGACGAGCAACGCCTGGCCTTTTTAAAAAAAAAAACCCCGAGAAACACAACATGTCCGTTTTTCTCTGTCAACTCAAATGGCACATGACAGTCTTTGTTTTTACTCAAATCTGACGGGCGAAATCTGCTGCCACACGGGCCTCGGAAACAGCCCCCCAGACAGCGGTCAGGGCTGCCCCGGCGGCCCGCCGAGCCCGGTTCCGTCCGCTGCTGGGACAACCCAGATTCAGGCGAGAGAACCTCTTCGTCTCGGGCCCCACGGCTTTCGCCTAGGCCTTGCAGCGACACCGCAGAAACATCAACCGTCCGTGAAATAACGGGGCACCCCGTCCCCCAAAACCACCGCGGGCCGGGGTAAATCATCACACCTCGACACGAGACACGACCTCGGGTCATGGGGAGACCGGAGAGGCGGACGGACCCGTGCGGCGCAGACGACAAGCTGGGTTTCCTGAAATCTACCCCAACCAACCCCGGATAAGGACGCCGTCTGATATTTTTTTTTACAAATACATCTACACAGCTCAGAAACACAACGAAAGCCGTCATCGCAAACACCAGAAACAAAGCTCTTGACATTTTTTTTTTTTAAGAAACAGAGGCGCAGGCTACGAGACGCTACAAGGTGGTTGTGATTGAGCATCGCGGATCAAGGAAGAGTAACGTGATCGCATCGTGAAATACTGAGAAGACCGGTTTGTAAGGCTCGCAGACCCACAGATACGCACAGCAGACACGTAGCCCGTGTGTTCAGGCAGAGTTAACACTCCGGCTCAGCGGTAACAACGTATCACTGCTGGTTTTTCTAAAAAAGACTCGGATCCAAACGCGATACAGCTGTTTCGGCTGTCTCCTCTCTCTCTCTCCGGCTCCCTCGGCCTGCAAAGACAGCCCCAGCTAGACTCGCAGCACGGCGCCGTGTCCTCCGCAAACACAGAAATCAGACTACAACCACTCATTTCAGCCCAGGAAAATACATTTAAAAAAAAACACACACTAACGCCGGCCCCGACAACAAATTCAGCCTTCCGATTTCATCCGATCTCCTGCGATGCACGGAATTCGTCCATCGAGATGTGTACGCCGCCCACCCCCAGCACCCAGTACATCTCCCCATGCATCTGGACTGTACCGGACCTACCCAGCAGCAGTAGCCGGTGCGTCGCTCGGTAGATCTGTTTGTCTTTCTGTAACTGTTTCTCGATCTTTTTATTCGCCTCGCGCTGCGCTTTCTCCTCGTTCCGCTGGTCTTCAGTCTTGCTGTTGCCCAAACAGCCCATCTTTCTCCCCCACTCCCAAAAAACCTCCCCCCCCTCCAAAAAAACAAAAACAAAAACAAAACAAAACGCACACACACAAAAAAGTATAGAACCAGACCCCCCCCCCCAAAAAAAAATAGAGGTTCGGGAAAAGAGGGGAGAGGGACGGGGAGGGGAAGGGAGGGAGGGAGGGAGGGGTTAAAATATTAAATAATTAAGAAATCCTAAATCCCTCGATTGTTGGCCCACAAAATTAACACCTGGGTGTAGATTCGTGGCATTTATGTATGCTGTCGGTAAAAAAATGATCAAATCAACCGGGATTTTTTGGGGGTAAATGATTTAAAATGGATACCCCCCCTAAGTCTAATCCTGCCTCGGAAAGAACGGTGAGCAGGAGATAATGACGCCACAGTCGGGCCGCCTTGTCAGACGGGGAAATATTCCCCCCCGGTGTGTATATATATATGCACAGGCTTAATTATTATTTCAATTTAAAAGAAAAAAAAAACAAATAGAATTTCGATTTTTGTTTCCTTCAGCCTTCTCTTAAAATAAACATGTATAATTCTGTCTCGCGATTCCCACGACGGTCTCTCTTAATGACAAATCCAACCCCCCCAAATTAATTTCCTCGACGAAGAATCCTTCAGTCTCTTAAAAGGCGATTTTTTTTGTAGTCTTGGGGGGTCGGAGGGGGGTCACCAAAAACCCCAACAGGAAAGGCGCTTTTAATAGGAATTTAATATTTTGGTCTATATCTCACAATTCGCTTTCTTCCACAAGGAGTGTGTGTGAGAGAGAGAGACGGGAGGGGGGGGGAGAGACGATAAAAATGAATATTTCCACTAAAATGACGCCATGTAGATCATTTTGAACGTTTCTTGACTCGGTAAAAACCTTTTAAATCCGTAAAACGCGCACGCGGCAGCCCCAGAGTGTCCGATGCACAGCTGTTTTAATCCCAGAAAATCATTTAATTTTTTTCCCTATATTTTCCTCCTCCTCTTCTTCTGCGATGGTCGTTCCTTGCTGGTTTTGCCCAAATCAAAAAGGCCCTTTTCTCTCTCTCTCTCTCCCCCTCCGTTTTTTTTTTCCTCTGTCGCTATAACAATTTATATTTCTCCCCACATCTGGAAACCGCACAAGCTCACAATTCCGATTCCAAGAATCCTCTTGGCGACTCGTTCCGCCACCTCCGACTGCTGTGTTTTTACGGGTGAAAAAAAAAATCTCGGGCTATTTCCCCTTCTGTTGCAGTTTGAGCCTGCTGTCACTCTCAGCTTTGTATCCCTTTTGAATTCGGATGGTAGACACATACATGTGCACACGAGTCCGTGAAGATACCGCGGTTCATACGGACTGATCCCGGTTTGACAGCAATTCCTTCGCTGACAGGCCGCTCACGCTGGCGAATAAACGTCAAAAAAAGCCTCTTCTGGGGGACATTGTTCGCTTTTTCCCTTTTCTCCGGGAATTGTACATTGACACAGCGCTGGAGAGATGGGTGGGGCAAACCTTTCTCATTGAACCCTGGGAACGGGCAGCGTCTGAATCACATGACGGCAAACGTCAGCAAGTTGCAATCTTGTGGCTGAAAGGCGCCCTCTTCAAAGAGCCCAGAAAATTCCGAGTGAGGTGGAAGCGGCCCGACACAGGCCCTCCGACTCTTCGCCTGGGGGGCAGCACCCCTTTGGGGGGGGGGGGAGTCACCACGCACGTTCTTGTCAAACGCACAAATTATGCACGCAGAGTCATGCGCACGCACCTTGCAATTTTTTTCCCCCTACCCACAGCAGAATTGCAACCAAGCGAACAAAACAGAAACTCTCCGGCTGCCCCGCCACAGAGGAACAGCGAGGCGGCAGGACAGCCGGCCACCTCCGGGACACGGCGCCGGCTATCCGACATTAAATCACATGGAGGGGATATACACAGGCACACATCTTTGGTTAGATAAAAAGAAAATCTCCTAAAACAACAACAACAACAACAAATCTGCACTATGGCCAATAACTCCCACATCCACAGTAGTGCCCAGCGAAGGAGACACATCCTCCTTCCCTCCAAGCAGCGTCCTGGGTTCCATTGGCAGTCTGGGATGCCAGTCTGTGTGGAGTTTGCATGTTTTCCATGGGTGCAAATTGTGTTTTTTTTCCAGGCACTCCAGTCTCCTCCCACTTCCCATAGACAACGGTTTAGGGCTGAATGACTACTCTAAACCATCTCTACTCTTGGGGGGAGGGGGAAAGGGGGAGTTCGAAGGGATTTCATACCGGGTGGAGAGGGTCCCAGTAACGTCCACTGGTTTTACTGGTACAAGCGAAGGGGCTTATTTGGTTCTGTTTCTCTCTAAGCCCAGTGGGATCAAACTCCACCAAACTCGCATAGGTCAGGAGTCTTATCTGTTTCTCACGCTGACCTACAGGCTGTGGCTGCTGGCTGGAACCATGGCCCAGGGGCGCCACAAGAGGGAGCCGGTGAGCAGGCTGTGTCTCCTGCCCCAGTGCAGGGGTGGGAACGCGGGACAGGAGCTGCTCGGCTTGCCAGGTCCCCCGAGCAACTGGGAACTGGTGAGCATCGGCCTTTTCTTCCCCCCCAAAATAAAAAACAACCTTTTATTCATCTCTGAAAATGTCATCGAAGATACTTGTCCTTTAAGACAGGTTTGCCCTCATCGAGGAGTTAAAAAAAAACTAAACAGAAGGCAAAGAGCTCCACGCCCGGTCTCCATGTCCACTGACTCTTTGCCATAAACGGTTCTAATAATAACAATAAATAATCGCTTGCTTTTGTGTGCTGCTTCTTAACCCATACGGTCGCAGAGTGCTTTATACACAGGACAGGACTGACTTTCAGTCACCATTGAAGTGCAGTCCCACCTGGGTGACGCACGGCAGCCCCCCCTGCAGAGCCTGGCCAAGCGCTTGGATCCGCAACGCAAGCAGAGGAAAGCTGCCCCAGATGGTCTCATTCACCATGGTAAACTCTCATGAGGCTCAGCTGCTCTGTAATGCCAGCAGCAGTGTCTTGCCTTGCACAGCACGCTTGCCACTTCGATGTGACGAACTGGGAACCCGTCTCGGGAGCTCCTTACCCACTCCAGCTCACATCAGCAGCTGTGGGCGCCGACCTCGCAGTCTCACCCCCGGATACCCCATATCCTGCTGTGCTGGCACACAGCGCACCATGGACTAAAACTGCGCTAAACCTGTCTTGTCACAGCAAAATGCGATTGCACCCAACGATAAGGCATTACAGGGCGCCTCGAATCTGCAACTTGTTAAATTTAGCAAGTGGCACGTCTGATTACTGATATTACATGCCGTGAGGCCCTGTGTTCAGCCTGAGTATGCTACAAGTAGATGGAGGCCTGCCAGTGTCAATTTCATACTGTTTCTGTACCTCACACACTGCCACCCTGTGGCCTTATTTTGTAAACACACGGTGTGCTCAGCCTTTGATGAAAAAACAAAACAAAAATAAATCTGAGTGAATCATGGGATTGGAAGGCACTAACAGTTTTCAGAGGACCACTTCATCCACCACTGAAGTGCACCCCCACCCTGGTGACCCACGGCAGCCATAGTGCACCCCCCACCCTGGTGACCCACGGCACCCATAGTGCACCCCCACCCTGGTGACCCACGGCACCCATAGTGCACCCCCACCCTGGTGACCCACGGCAGCCATAGTGCACCCCCACCCTGGTGACCCACGGCACCCATAGTGCACCCCCACCCTGGTGACCCACGGCAGCCATAGTGCACCAGCAACCCCACTACACATCAGGAAGATAAGTGATTGATTGCTTCACATATTGTGTTAAGGGGAAAGTTTACTGAGGCCAGGTTGTGCAAGCCCAGAGAGGAATTTAGCCAGGACATTAGGGTTAACTCCCCTTTTGTTACAAACAGGGCCATGCAAGCAAACTACAAAGGTGACTTATGAGAGAAAACCATTCAGCCCATCTTGACTGCTGCAGGTCTAGTGGTTTATTGATCTCATCCAGCTATTCCTTTAGATAACACAGGGTACACAACCCCCAGTTACAGTACAATTACTGTCTGTGTGTCTGTCTTATACATTTTCAGAACAGCTGCAAAGTTTGGAAATACTACTGACTTCTGTTCTTTGCAAGCAGAATTATGACATCTTTGATGACTGAGCAGTCAGGACCCCAGTTTAACATCAGCACCTCCTACAGCAGCATGCCTTCTCACTGGGGCGCTGGTTCTGTGTTCCTGCTCCAGTGAGAGGAGTACTACAGGTACTTGCTGGTTCCCAACACCTCTGACGGCAGTAATCAGGTTATCCCTGCAGGGCGCTCAGCCCAGTCCTGACCATGCCTGGTCTTAATTAGCACAGATCAGGCTGCAGGCTGGTCACGCTCTTGTAGAACAGGGATGTCAGGGGTTAATAATACTAGACAGATCTGTCGTGCTCACTCACTTTGCTTTCTCTCTTTGAGTTTCGTTGGAGTCCACCCTCCAAGTTCCCCAAACACGCACCAGAGCAGGCCGAGACAGAAAAGAGAAGGTGAGTAACCGGCTCTAAAAACAAGTTGTAAAACTCCCTGTCCCAGTCCTCTTTCTCACAGGCCAGAGGCTCAGCGACTCTAAACAAACAAGGGTATTTTTAAACCTGGTTACTTTTTTTGGCGCTTTATTTTTACACTGGCGTTTGCTGGTGCGAAAGCACCGCAGCAGCAGTTCTGGGGCGGGGGGGCTGGATTGGTGCTGGGAGGAGGTTGGGTATGAGTGTTACAGGACAGATCCTGTAATTTGGTGCAAACAGGCAAGCAGAAAGCAGGAGACATTCCCCGGGCAGGACAAACTAAACAAGGACCTTCACGTATATGTATTCCTGTTCTGGACATGATTCATTCTGAGACCATGAATTAACTGTGTCTATATATTTCCCTTATGGATGTATTTTAATATTTTAAGGAATGTAAGCATGCAATAATAACATTTTTAAAACAGTGTGCCTTCCCTGACAACACACCAAATACAAATGAGTTTGCATACTTTTGAATAAAAAATCCAATCACTAAAAAAGGCAAACAGAAAAATAATCAGTGGTACTTTCCCCGGTTCACTTTTAGGCAGAGATTACATACATCTGGTTGATAGCCTGAGTTTGGTTTAAGAGTTTTCTGTTGCATAGTGTCCACGTTGCTTGGCAGCACAAAGGAAAAGGACACTCGGATGTCACTGTGGACCCCCGAGTTAATCGTTTCTCTCTCCAGCCCTTTATTCTTTCATTACGAGGAGAAGTAGCAGACTAGGGAACCACACGTTTCCCCATTCACTTTCCTAGTGTGTGTGTGTGTGTGTACCTGTGCAAGCAGCCATGTGCATCTCCGTATATGAGTGTGTTCTGCACATGTGCGTGCGTGAGCAACTGTGTGTGCACGCGTGTGTCGGTGAGTGTGTGCGTGTGGGGGTGTGTATGTGTGCATACAGGAGCTGGTCCAGTCATGGGTCACACTCACGTTGGCCCACGAATGACACAGTGATAGAGAGACCACAGAGTGAAGAGGAGGTACTGCCTGGAGAACACAAGCAAACTACAAAGGTTACAAATGAGAGAAAACCATTCAGCCTGTCTTGACTGTTTCAGGTCTAGTGGTTTATTGATTCTAGCATCTCACAGAGCCATTCCTTGAGAGATCCGGGGGCCCACAACCCCCAAGCATAGTACAATTACTGTCTGTGTGTCTGTCTATGCATTTGCAGAACAGCTACAATAAATGCAAATTCCACGACTTCAGTTCACCAAATCTAACACCTGTGCAAGCAGAAGTCATCCTGCCAGTTCGCAGACATGCCACCCAGTATGGACACTACCTCACGTACACGTTACACAATAGTTCACGTGCACTGCATGACCCTGCAGCCCCCTCCTCAGGCAAACCAATACTCCTGACAGCTCTGCAAGCCCATGGACGCAACATGCACAGGCGACATCACGATGCCAGGAGTGCTGATGGCAACACCTGCAAAAGGACTGCGAAGGTGTCATTTTGAATAAAAATTTCAATTCTGCATAATCGGTTTAAGAGTCAGAAGGAGGACTTCACAGTTGCAATAAGCGCAAATATTTAACTTTAACTTCAATTCTAATTCTTTCTGTGATTTTCTCTAGTATCCCACAGATTCTTCGTTACCTTATATTCAATTATAACACAGTAAGCACACTAAAGTCCAGTAAAAATAACAGGATCAAAAGGAGACTTTCAGCGCAGTGTAAACTTACAGCAACTTAAGAGGAGCTACAATAACTTAAAATGTATTTTATTTTCTCAGGTTTTATTCAAGGAGCTCAGAATTTTCTAATTCACTTTTAAAATAATTAGTGCTAATTTGGCAACACAGGGTCTAATGATACAATTATTGTTGGCTAACAGCTCTGGACACGGTGCAGTTTAGCAGACTACAGATACAGAAGGAGCAATAATATTTTTAATTAAAACCTAGACTAGAAAGTATAAAGAGTACAGAGGATAAAGGTTAAGACAGGGATGACAGACTCACAAGATGTGATATGGATTGCAAGATCATTTCACAGTTTTGGAGCTACAGAACTGAAAGTGTGGTCTACTGAGGCTCCCAGAGTTCGGAGCCTCACACTGGGAACTGAAAGAAGCACAGACTCTGAAGAGCCCAAACAATGCAAATGGAGACGTGTAGGGGACTGACGGTTCATTGAACTAACACCGCCTGACCTCTCCCTTGTACTTCATGTTAGTTTAAAGGCATGGTGGCGTAGTGGTGAGCATCACTGCCTTGCAGCACTGGGGCCCTGGGTTTAATTCCTGGGCTGCTCTCTGTGTGGAGTTTGTATGTTCTCCCTGTGTGAGCAGTGTGTACCCTGCCTTGTGCACATGGCTTGTCTCCAGCTCCCCAGTGATCCCATCCTGGGTAAGGTGGTCAGAAAATGGGTGAATGTTTCAGGTCAGTCAGGAGTCATGCTGTGAGCAGCAGGATTCTGAATCTTATCCTGAAATCCCAAAGAGGTTTCCATATTCTTCCGGACAAGCCAAGCACACTGCTGTCTCAGTGTAGGACAGGCCAAGTGTCCAAGTCACTGTTCTGCTGTGCAAATCGCCAAGCAGGGCCAAGAATCATTTCACAAGAGATGAGAAAAAAATGAATGTATTTTGAAGGAAAAGCTCTTCTTTTTTCCATCCATCCATCCATCCAAAACACGAAATGTCCACTGATAACTCAGTGAGAACCAACACTTACATTTCCAAGAACATCTCACAGGTCTTTGATCAGATTAAGTCATAGTATCCTCATACTCATTACAGTTCGTAAACACACACACAAATCTGCAATACTGTGTAAGTGGTACCTTGACAATACCTTTTCAGTAATATTTTAAGACTTTTAAAGTCTGCAGATCTTTTTATTTTAGAAAATATAATGGAAAACACGAGATATGTCAATGAATTCCTGTGAAACACTGTCTCTAAAGGAATGGCTTATGAAAAATATTTAGATGCTGAACTAAATCTTTTTAGTGTAAAACAGAAACCACGAGAGCACCTGACTTGTATATTCAAAATCCTCCAAAGTACTGAAAAAAAGCCTAGAAAGTTGGACTTCTTTAGCATCAACATCAAAACACTAACCAGAAGACAGAACTGGAAAGTAAGGAGTGGAGCATTTTGAGAGTGAGACCAGCAGGCAGTTCTTTACGCAAAGGGTGGTGGGAGCTTGGAACGAGCAACCCAGCCATGTTGTTGAAGACGATACTCTGCAGTTGTGCATGAAATGCCCAGGTAAGATCCCGGAATGAACTAGCTGGTTACAATTCCATGAGTTAGAGAAGAAATACCTCCTAACTTCTCTTATGTGCTGATATTTGTGTTAAATTGCAGAAGAGCGTTGCAGATCAAACAGTTAATGGGCCAATATTGCACGTTCTCCATTTTAAAGACAGCTGTTGTCGAGGATATTTAATCTGATGTCTGCAGTGGAAATTCAGTGCAAAGTCGAAACAAGAGCATTGAAATGTCAGTCATAACACTGCTGCCTCTCTCCCGGTCGCTGTAAAATACAATGCTGCATGGTTTTTATTTGCAAAGTCTACCAGAAGCTCAGTCCAAGCCTGGCAGCTGCAGAGCGGTTTGGACATATTTTCAATATGAAAGGATTAACCAAGTGGGCTTTCCAGCAAACAGAGCAACTCTGAAAACTATTTTGGATGAAACTATTCGCCCTGAAGCCAGTCCAATCGACATCAAAAGGTCTGACAGACTGCACTGCAAGAATTGTTTTTATACGCGACGGAGGCGTGACGGTGCAGTCCACCCCAGCGATCAGCACGAGCTGACCCCAACCCCCCCCCCCGTAGAAAACATGGAGCCCCGCAATCCAGCTGTGGCCACCACAGGGACTGGGAGTCTGGTCTCTGAGCTGGGAGCCCTCAGGGCCGCCGGTGAACGAAACAGAATTGCCAGCAGGTGCGGTCGTCAGGCGCTGTCTGAAAACGGCCGCGTGCCTCGGCCTCTTCTCGAGCGCGAGGTAAACCAACGCGTGCAACAGCTCTGCGAGCCCACCGAGGCAGCGCCACAGTACGTGGGGACAGAGCCACTTCTGGAAGGACGAGCCACCTCTGTACAATGAGCGCTGGCCTCTGTCTTGTCCTCTGCCTGTCAAGTGATTTCATCCGTCCATCCGTCCATCCATCTTCAAACCGCTTCGTCTAATAGAGGATCATGGGGAACTCGGAGCCTATCCCAGCAAGCAATGGGCGCAAGGCGGGGCCCACCCTGGGGACCACACGCAGACGCAAACACACACACGCTCACACCGGGGCCGGCTTTCCCAGAATCCATCAACCTACCAGCATGTCTGTGGACCGCGGTGGGGGGGACACAGGAGCACCCGGAGGGAACCCACAGGAACACGGGGGGAACATGCAGACTCCACACAGACAGCGCCCCCGGAGCTGACCCCAGGGCCCCGGCTCTGCCAGGCAGCAACGCTGACCCCTGTGTCATCATGATGGAAGTGGAGATCTGAATCCCCCCCACAGTATGAGCACTGAAGGAGGTCCTGGCATTCCTAACACTTGGAAAGATCCGGCGGACTTCACCACAGTGGGTCTATATCCGCACGCAGGTCTGGCCACATTCCCTGCTCTGCTTTAGCGGCTTGAGACCTCCACTTCTGGGTTTGTTTTCTCATTTTCTGGTGGCCCATGGCGTTGTTCCACATTCTGGCAGTGTTGGACTTTTTCCCCCCAAACACTAAGATCAAAATCTTAACAGAGAACATCTTTATCCACACTGTAAAGTGAAGAGGCTCAATAGCATGTCTTGTGAACAATACTGCAGCTGGCTGACTCTCACTCTTATTTTGAGTGTAAATATGCAACAACTGGATGAAATTCTTGTGCTCCTGTGAATAAATGCCAAGATGGATCTGTAACAGCGGATCACTCCCCCCTCCCCTACAAGAGCTCTCCTTCAACAACACCAGGCAGCCCATCCCTGAATGATCACGCTAGTTAACAAGCAACTCCTGGAATTGATTTCGAGATTGTAAATCCATGACTCAGTCTGCGTTTCATTTCAGACGTGCTGAGATTCCTCTACAGGTCGAAGAGTAAAACAAAGAAGTAAAGTTGAGTGAACAAGATGAAAAGGGAGTAGAAAAAAAAGAAGGAACTTAATGTAAAAATATGAACCTTTAATATTCACCTTGATTGCTAACGATGCAAAAGACACTACTTTATTGCGACTAGTCTTGCTACAAACAACTGTAATGATAATGATGCACAATAAGTATCTTTCACAGATTCAAAGGATGGGGGGAGTTTTAAATAAGAATTATAGGTAAATGAACACAAACACCACTTTCTGAAAAGTCACTGTGCTTTCAGATCTGGGATGTCTTGGATATCTAACCTTTCGTGGTGGTGTGGCACACTCACGAAGGGCTCAGTTCCTATCTGGGTCCTCATTTCTGACAACGGGGCTTCATGGTCTGTACTGTCACTGAACTGCAGTGCCACACTCCCTCAGAATGAGCTAGCAAGGAAAAACCACCAGCTCAGAAACTGGGGCTGTAACTGCGCAGGATCGCCCCTTGAGAACTGAAGCCAAACACCAGCCAGCAGTTATCAGCTGCAGGATCACATTGCCACAAATTGCACAGCGCCGGTAACACACAAGGGAGAACAGGTATTCGCGATTAAGCACTTCAAAATCTTTCTGCATGAAGGACAGATCAGAGAAAATGACTTTAGTTACAAGGAGGATAGCAACAGGGATTAGTAGCTACATTATATCAAAGTTCTAGCTGAGCTCATTTAACGCTACAATTAAAAGAAAGCCAGGTATTATATTTTTAAAAAGCAGTGAAAAGTAGTCTGCTACACTGGCTTCATGCAGAAGCGCCCATTCCCGTAAATACAGTAAGAAGTCCAAAATACTTGACTGCTCTCCTGGGCTGCTGACGAAGCACAGTACATGTGCTGAAACACTCATCGCAGCAGATCGCAAGAAGAAAAGCGGTTTTCCACGGACTCGGGGAACAGCGGCGCGGAGACAGAGGTCGTCGGCCTCACGAGCCCACGGCCGGCTCGCTGACTGTCCCGCGAGCCGCGGGGTGTGATCAGGGGTCTCACGCGACCACTTCAGCGCGTGGGACCGACAGAACGCGGAACAACATCTCTATCACTATGAGATTATTATTATTATTATTATTATTATTATTATTATTATTATTATTATTTAACTGATGAGGATATTTCTGTAACAATCTGTTTTATTTTATTTACATCGTTCGACTAGGGAGCTGCGTCAGCACGCGTGGGCTGCGAAGGAACAGGTAAAGGTTTCTTCCCTGCTGGAAAGAGAAGAAAATAAACACAACGTTTCGGCTGTGGAGCCTTCTTCATAACACCCGAAGACCCGAAGAAGGCTCCACATCCGAAACGTTGCGTTTCTTCGCTCCTCTTTCCAGCAGGGAAGAAACCTTTACCTGTTCCTTATTCCATTTACGTTTATCTTTATGTTTTTATGGGCTGGGCGGGGCGGTCAATCCCCCATTGAGGGGGACCAAGTCAAATCAGAACGAGATTGAAAGCGACGCGAGGTTACAGTCCCCGATCCGCGCGCTGACGACACCCGATCACTGGGAGCCCGGCGCGCGAGAGCGTGCGTGCGGCGCCCTCGCGCCTCTGACTGGGGGTCTCCCCCTCGCGGAGCAGAATCTCCCCCCCCCCCCCCGGAGCCTCGTGTTACACCCCCGGCAGGCAGGGGGAAACCGCCTATAATTATGGCACCGATAAAGAACTCGATACTGCAATTAATAATGCATCCAGAAATAAAATAGTTATTTGAGGACTCTAACGAAACCAATTAGGATAAAACTGCGCTTCTTAAGGGCTTGTGAAATGTAATCCTAGAAATCTGCCCTACTGCTCCTATGAATACTACTGTTTCATATTTTCAAATTAATACTAATATATTCAAGGACTGTTCTGAAAAGTGCTCCAAACCTTCCAACAATCATAAAGTATAATGTCATACAGATAATAGTATCATTTGAACGGTCGAAAACCCAATATTCTGTTAAATCAAGAATCACCGGACTGTCGCAGGATGAAAGCTTTCGGGACACCTGCGTTGGGAAATTCAGAGTGTAATCTAATCTACAGACGAAGGAGGAAGAGTTCCGCTTTATAACCCTTGTGACCCCTTCGCTGACGTAATCTGTCAATTACAACTATGATTATATTGCAGATTTACCTCTATATATAGGCCACTGGGTTTATTTTTATACACCAAAGCAAACAACTACAACAACCATTATAATCTCAGTTTTATATTGTATATCATTCGTTTATAAACCGAATTCAGCGCTGTCCTGCAACGTGAAACGTAAGAGGATATTATCTTAAAAACACAGTTTGGTCTCGAAGAACTGATTTACAGGAGGATTAAGGTGCAGTTTCAGTGTTTTTCGTTTTTTTTTTTAAAAAACTTGTTTTTCAGGTCCCCCACAGCACGTAGAAGACGACGATGCTGAAGTGACTTCAAGACACCCTGGTTTGTTAAGTGATCGACTCTGTTTTAGTAGGATTGATGAAAAGCGGAGGAAGACGTTTCAGAATCCAGATGGTCATTTAAAACATTAAAAACTTAAAACAAAAACGTTTCCCCGCCCCAGAACCAAGATGACCTCACAGAAAAAAAAAACGTCAAATCTTCCCTCTAGTGGGAAAAAGTTCTATATATCCTTTTTACTCTCCTGCATAGCAAACGGAAAAACCGGCAGCGATTCCACTGCGATAACAGAAACGCTGGTTCGAGTCACAACGTCTAAAGTCGGTCACATTTCGACAACTACACTCGCTTTGTCACAGGATGCCGATTCGCGCGTCCCTTGTGGTTTATGAATCTTGAAGCGACGGCCGCGCTTTACTGACAGCTTCAGAAGCTGTGTCCGGTTACTCTTCGATCATAAGGATAATAATAATAATAATAATAATAATAATAATAATAATAATAATTGCTTATACTTATATAGCGCTTTTCTGGACACTCCACTCAAAGCGCTTTACAGGTAATGGGGACTCCCCTCCACCACCACCAATGTGCAGCCCCACCTGGATGTACAGTATCTCCCCGCATTCTCAAACTGCGCCGACACTTTTAAAGAGGGTAGAGTAGGCACATTCCCTGATTCATTGATTTTTACCAATCCGATTCCTTCCCCCACTTCATTGCACACAACTGTTGCGATAATTGTTTTATTCTTTAATTCTCGAAAATCCTATTCGACACTGCAAGAACGTAAAAATAACAACACGGCGAACCAGTAACACACGAAATGACATCAGTATGTAGTTGGAATGGGGGAATATGTCATTTTAACCGTCAGTCAGCTTTCCAATGTTGAAGGCTGTTGAACAGGTCAGCTCACAACACACGTCGGATTCCGATCGCCAGGCAGGTTTTTAGTGGCGCAATTCCGTCAGTCCAAACAGGAAGATCACTATGGGGTATAGTGGGGTATAGATATCTGCAAACATCCGAGTCTGAGCACAGAACAAACCGGATAACCATTAACCAATAAGTAGTAACCGCTAAGACTATTATTAACCACACTAATTGATTGTTGGGCCATTTATTAGTAAAAGTACTAATAGTTGGGCCATGCGCTATTAATCACCTCCCGTCTCAGCGGGGATCCGAAGCTTTTATTTTGAGCAAAACCTAAATGGTTTCTAAAGTTTTCCGAAAGGGCATCATTAAAACACCGTCTCACTCCTTCAACATTTTAAAAATCATTTTCCATTTCATCCTAAAATTGCTTTACTTCGACTCGGGCCAGAAAATCTCTTAATTAGTGCGTCCTCACTTGGTAATGAACTGGCTCCATCACTCCGCTCTCCTCCCCACTGAGAGCTGGTGTGTGGGGGGCGGACTGGCGCATCATCCAGGTGGGGGTACACACTGGTGGGGGTGGAGGGGATCCCCTTTACCTGTAAAGCACATTGAGTGGAGCGTCCAGAAAAGCCTATATAAGTGTAAACTATTATTATTATTATTATTAATACAAACGTCAGTTTACGACAGCAACACTACTAACCTATTCTTCTGTTTCCCCCTTTGAGTTAAATTCCCCAAAACTCCCTTTTGTGTTTTATGAACCACCACTGCAGAAGCCCTGGAGAAGGATAACAATTGCTGTTTGTATTTCATCAAAAGCAGTTTGCAAGCTGTCGGTTACTGGAAATAGCCTCCGCTCTGACCCCCCCCAAAAAAATAAAACAACAACGTTGCTGCTTCCAATCGACGTGGTTTTCTGACGCCGTGGTCGCGGACAGAATATTTCTAAGGCCCGGGAGGCGCCCGGTTTCTCCCGATGAGACAAGTGGGGCCGGGGTGGGTGGAGGCAGAGGATGGAGGGGACGAGGAATTAAGGTTTTCGTGCAGCTGAGTGCAAACGAGATGCTACAAGCCTCCCCTCCCTCCCGATCGAGCCTGTCCCTCTCCGCTCTCCCGCAAACAAATGCCAGTGTTGCTAGGTTCTGCACTCTCAAACCCCCCGCTTTTCTATTTACAATTCCCGGCTAAAAATAGCAACAGACGAGCCATTTATAAGCTCGGGACGTGCCCGGGCATGGCGCGAGGGGGGCCGCCGCCGCGCGGGAGTTCCTGGCATACCTTTCACCTGAGGTCACGCTCCGAGCGGAACCTCGCGCCCCCCCCCCCCCCCACCCACGGGGAACTCAACAGCTCCGACAGGCCGACCGCACCGGCAACATTTCATAACGCCGCGGGTCCGGCACTGGGGTCTTGGTTTTTAAAATACAAAAAGGTTTCTTTTCATACGGTGCATTTTCTTTCTGTCGGGACGGTACGTCGGTGCTCTGGACCGAGATTTGCGCGGGCGGCGTGTTGCAACCTTGCAAACTGTCTAAAAAAAAACCCTTTTTAAATGAACACAGATCACACTAACACAGAGATAACACGGGGTACCTATGGATATTACACCGGCTCAAGACTAAAAGAACCATAGCAGACTCTTACGGCGGCTGATGTTAAATTCTTATTTAACTCATCATCTAGATTTCAAGTGTATTATACATTTTATTGAAGATACTAGATTTTCTTCTGTCCTGCTGAAAACAATACGATATCCACCGTTCTAGTCCGCCCTAAGAGAAATGGCTGCAAACGTCTGTCAAAGTGCCGTTGAATACAGTGTGCTTTCGAACATGATTGATACCGTCGTCTTCATTATGATCGGCAGCTGCGGTTCACGGTCGAGGTCCCGAATTTACAGGCGACTTGTCAAAAGAAGCCAAAGGCTCATGAAAACGACGGCGTCAACAACAATGCTGCCGAAAAACCCTCAGAGGTCAGAGGTGGACGGGAGGCCAATCAATACAAGCGCAGCGGGGATCCAGCAGCCTCCTGCGTCAGTGTCTGGGCTGCGGTCTCCCCGCCGTCCACACGAGGGCGGCAGTGGACACGAACGAGCGGCGACGACTCGGAGGTCCGTCCCCGACAGAAGCGCCCCTCTTCTTTCCTGCGCCGGACCACATCTAAACAAACCGTCCGTCTCCCTCCCGGTACAAACTCCCTTATTTGATGTTGCAATTCTCCGGGGAATGAGCAAGAAGCCCGTGGCTCCCAGAAAGCCGCCACCCAGTGTCAGGTTTGTCATTTTGTCGGTGAGTGGGTGGAAGTTCCAATCTTATCTTTAATTTGCTGGTCTGTTACAAGCCTACAGCGTTTTTCAGCTCTTCACATCCGATTACTTAGCAAACACTGCGTTTTCTCTTCGCAGGTCCAAAGAAGAGCTTTTTTTTTTTTGCAGAACACAGACAACCCGGTGGATTCCTTCAGAATGAACACCATCCAGGGGGCACCAGTGGGGATGCTGGGGGTGTGAATGTAAAACCAGGAACTGGAGGCACACCTCTTTACACAAAGGGTGGCAGGAGTGTGGAACCAGCTGCCCAGCTCTGTTGCTGATGCCGTTTCCCTGGCCCCTTTCTTAAAACAGGTGGAGGAGATTCACGTTCACATTTATTTGTCATTCCAGCCCTATACGAGTATACAGTGCAACGAAATACTGTTCCTCCTGGTCCGCGGTGCAGATACAGAGAGGACACTGACATAGACATGGTAGACAGGATACACACAGTGCAAAGTCCAGAGAGTGCAAGTTACTCAGGCAAAAGTCCACCTCTTTCGAGCCGGATTCGAACCCGTGACCTGAGGATGGCTGGGATTTACCACTGCAGTCCTCCACTCTACCAACGGAGCTACCGAAGGGGCAAATTCTGGGATCAATTCTCCTTCGGAACTTTCTAACGTTTCTATCGATAACATGTGACAATTAACAGTGCACATAAAATCTGACAACTTTACAAAGTGAGCAATGTACAAGAAACTTATTCCTGGAACAATAATATGTCATGGGTAGTTAAAGCAGTTTGACTGTCACATATTATAACTTATTGATAATAAGGCTACAGGCACTTAATGCGGGAGCAAACTCTGCCTTTTTGAAAATTAATGTGATGGTCTCTGATTCAAAAGAAATGAAACCAAGAAACCAAGTAAAGTAAAGAACTATAAGCAGCACAAAACCTACCAACGTAAATTACTCAGTCATCAGCTTTTAAAAACTATTTCCATTTCTATTTCATGGCATTTTGTAAAAGTAATTCATTGCATTTTACAGAACAGGAGGGTCCGTCTGTACACAAAGAGTTGTGGGTGTATGCAAGTTACTCAGCTCTGTTGTTCAAGCAGATCCTGCACCCTGAACTGTTTCACAAAACAGCCAGAGGAGGTTCTCAGATTAGCAACTAAATACCCCAAGTAGTTAGATTAACTAAATGGTCCCCTCTCATTTCTTAAATGTTCTTATGTCCGAGAGCTCTGCTTGGTGGAATAGTTCAGGTGATATTTAAACTGAGTCCGAAGGCCGGCGTACAGAAAGACATGGAATGGAATTCAGGTGCTGATTACTTTGAAGAGCCAAAAAGGCAGAAAAGCAAGATGCAATCCTCAAACCTTTTAAATAAACAGAAAACTGCTATTTGAATGATTAGTTATCTTGTAAAAAAAAAACAATATTTTTTCTTCTCACGTATGCCCCAGAAACATTTAAAGAGATTTCCCCTGCTTTGTCTTCCGAAAAACATAGTGAAGTGCTCCAGCCATCCACATCCTAGCAGGGGAGTCCTCTCGTGTGGCACTCCGAGCCGGTCCACGGTTTCCAGGACTCCGCCCAGCCGGCGTGAGAGCCTTCTCAGCTGGGAACGGACGTGGAAGAGCGACGGCATGATCTCTCTCACTCCGCCTGCCCGCGCTGCCCGGCCGCCCCGAGCCAGGCGCACGTACGCACACACATTCCTGCCGGAGCGCCCTGTGCTCGGTTCAATGCCTGCGCTGTGATGCGCGCGGCCCCCCGGTCCTCCACACAGTGCGGGGCTCTGTCTCCTGGGAGTCCCCTGGGGCTGACTGAGGCACATGTGGCTGCTGGCTCCTCACAATGCTCCCCCTGTTCTGGGGCTGCGCGCGCTGGAACTGCACAGGGTCACCAGCCAACCCAGGAGAACGCGCCTGGGTGTCTGTGCACACAGGGCCTTCCGCTTGCACGGCTGCACCCCTCCACCTCTCTCTGCGGGGTGTACATGTCTCCCCAAGTCCAGCTTGATCCCACTTCCTGAGATGAGACACTGCCGGAAAAATACACGCAGTCCCATCTGGAAACTGGATTCTCCCCGGGAACTGCCGGATTCCCGATTGGCGGATAACCTGATTCCGTCTTTCTCCAGTCCCATCTCTCTACCGTGTTAACGGACAGCAGGCCTGTTCTGGTGGTGCGCGGACTGTCTCGATCAGGAAACAGTCCTGGCCATGACATGCGATTAATGCATGGGGAGGGATGTTTGCACAGTACCTTTGTGCTTCGTACTTGTGAATGACTGCAGAAAACCACAAAGCACTTGAGACTCATATTTGTTGCAGATCGTCTTAAAATAGGCCCAGACTCATTTCGGAGAAGCCGTTAGTACTGTGAGGAGCAGCAGGCGTATTCATGCTTTCGCAAACAACTGTTGTGCAGTCATGTGTTTTGCTGGTTGAGCTCAGTACTGCCCAGTGCAGGCAGGTCGTCGTATTGCAGCTTGATTCTGCTACCCCCCCCATGGGTCCTGAATTCTGAAACTCTGCCCTTTCTTCAGTTTAGTCCTGACTGAGTGCACAGCTGAGACATTCATTAAAGGAGCTGATAAGGTGAGGGGCAACTAATTGGACTGAGTACAGGGAGTGGCTTTTTACACAGAAAGGTGTAGGTGTGTGGAGTCCATGCTCATATTCTTTCAAGAAGAGTTTAATGACATTGTGACTCAGAATTAAACAGACATCCTCTAGCATCAGAAACGTATTCTCACAGCAGACAAAGATCGTGCTGTCATTTTCCAGTTCTCTCCCCTACTCAGTATTTTTTATTTCTTATACATTTTTCTACATGCCCAACACTTATTTATGAACAGCTGTGAGTGTTGTGGGTGCTATCTGTCTGTATCTCTGCCAAAAAAACAGGTACTAGAAAACACAAAACTGAGTGGCAGGAAGTATACAGGGGAAGGATATTCCCTTTGCACCATGTGCGCTTTGCTGGTACACCAACCTGTAGTTGGGCTTGTGTGACATTAATGTGCTTCCCCAGGTCCATAGTAAATGGAATAAGGAGCAAAGCAAACAGCATCTGTGATGTGACGTCAGTCTCTCCAAACAGGGAACAAAGATTACACTGAAGAACTGGAAAAAAAAACATTACTGACGAGCCAAATAAAGAAATTTGTCACAACTAACTATTTAAAGCCCCTGAATAAAAACTAATGAGAATTTTAATTGGAAACTTTATGGATAAGTTTCACACAGTCCGAGGTTTAAAATTTAACACAAGTTGCTTTAAAGGCTCTTTGCATTGTAAACATCCCATAAAGATAACATTGTTTACATTACTTTTTTAAGGTGCTAAAACATCCAAGCACTCCTGTTAGTATAGTGGTGAGTATCCCTGCCTGTCACGCGGGAGACCGGGGTTCAAGCTAGCAGCCATATCGCCCTGCAACTCAAAGCTGGCAGCCCACTGGAGCTCAGCAGGTGTGAGCCTGGTCAGTAGCTGGATGGGAGACCTCCTGGGGAAAAACTAAGGGTACTGCTGTAAGAGGTGTTAGTGGGGTAGGGGGCCAGTAGGGGGAGCTCACCCTGTGGTCTGTGCGGGTCCTAATGCCCCAGTATAGTGACAGGGACACTATACTGTAAACAGGTGCTGTCCTTCGCATGAGACTGACTCTCTGCGGTCATTAAAAATCCCAGGGTGTTTCTCGAAAAGAGTAGGGTGTAACCCCAGTGTCCTGGACAGATTTCCCATTGGCCCTTACAAATCATGGCCTCCTAATAATCCCCATCTATGAACTGGCTTCATCACTCTGTGATCAGCACCAGGTGCTACATTTTCCCTTAAATGTTTGGAAATCTGCCTTTCCACTTCATCAGTGCTATGTGAAATAAAGAAGAGCCTGTATCTCATGAAACTTGGAATGGATCAAAGTGCTGTGTGACACGACTCCAGTCTGTTTCTCTTGGGTGAATCTGTGGTCATTCTGAGCGTCTCTGTCAGGTGCCGAACACACAGCTCCCGGAGCAGCAAGAAAGGAACAGAGGAGCGCGGAGATGGATGGAGATGGATGGAGACGGCACCCCAGACTCCATCAGGCCTGGTGTGACCAAAGCAACACACAGCCTCTGAGAGACCTCTCCTCTGAGACTGAGGCGCGCTGCCCAGCTGGGTTATGAAAGCTCTCTAAACAGGCAACGTTCACATTTCTCATTCCTCCCATCCTGCCTGGCTAGGCACACACCACACACACACACATTTACACCTTCCCAGCACAGCGATCCGAGCTGCTCAAAACGTTCGTCCCCAGCCAAAAAATTCAGGCTAACTGCTGCTGTAGAAAGCCTCCCACACATAACAGTTTGGAGTTTGCAGCCATACTGCCTCCTAGTTTGTCTTTTCTTTTTCCTGTGGAATAACTGTGATGCAGCTACTGTAGGTCTCCCACTGCACACGAGTGTGAGCTCATGCTGGTTGAATAAACTGCAGGCTCTCATCTAGAAGCCAGCATTTTGCACACCTATTGCCCCATGTGCAGAGCCCAGCAGAGGCTTGGTCTGTGAATTGATCAAATGCTCTTATGTTATAATTATTAGAGCATGTTTCCTTTAACCAATAAAACACATGAAAGGAAGTCCAGCTGTTTGTGTGTGCATTTAAATGGCTGGTTGATGAGTCAGGGGGGCAGTGAGTGAGGGTTAAACAATTTCTTGATGGACAGAGAGAGAGAGATTTTGGGCTGCAGATAGAGCCTATTGTTCTGACAGCCTTCATGTAAAATTTGGACTTTCTAAATTGCTAATCACAGACACCATGGTTACAATGGGCACTTATTTGCTATTTAATTGTATTATTGCTTCCTACAAATAGCAGATCTCCAACACAAGGGTCACCAGGTACCGACCTTGACTTGTCAGAGACAGGTCTGTAACTGCAGGACCGATCAACTCAAAATGACCTGGCTTCCTACAGCCAGCTGCAGAGCACATACAGGCTGTGTGGTCTGTGTTCTCTACGGGGTCTTTCCAGATCTGTGCGCCTTTACACCACTATCTGAGGAATTTTCTCATGAAACCTGTTTAGCACTCTTGCAAAAAAAAAAATGGTAGACAAACATTTCAACATTTGTCTTCTGTGAGAATAGCAGCAGTCATCAGAGAAAGGCATTCCCCTACCCCACAGCACCACATCTGTTGATAAACCCTACAGTGAGAATTCTCACTGTGTTCGGGACCGCGCAGAAACACGGCGTGTCTTGTGAAGAATTTCATGCAAATGCTTCATTCCAATGGCCTGCAAAGATTTTGTTTCAATAACCAATAACCGCACACAAATTCCTTAATCCTGGACACCGAGGTGCGTAGGGGCGGAGCGGTGGCTCTGTGGTTCAGGATCTGCGCCTGTGACCGGAAGGTTGCCAGTTCAAATCCCGCGGCCGGCAGAGGAATCCTACTCCGTTGGGCCCCTGAGCAAGGCCCTTCACCCCAACTGCTCCAGGGGCGCCGTACAATGGCTGACCCTGCGCTCTGACCCCAAGCTTCTCTCCCTGTCTCTGTGTCTGTGTCTCCCTGGAGAAAAGCTGGGTACTGTATACGAAAAGACGCATTCCTAATGCAAGAAATTGTATAGGGCTAATAAAGAAACATTACATTAAAAAAGAAATAATCAAATACAAGCCGATGTAGAGGAAGCTAAACAGGAGTTATCCCATCTGTTTGAGGGACGGCTGCAGTGACTTGGGACCTACTGAGTCAACAACCGTTCGGAAACAGGACAGACAGGAGCACAGCGGCGGTGATGAGAAGCTCTCACGACGCCATCGGACACAACGAGGCAGGCGGAAAACAACACGCATACTGTACGTGCATGAAGAATCAACGCAGTAAACGAAACGATCAAAAGCTTGGAGCATCCTAGCGAGGGGCGAGCAAGGGTTCGGAAGAGCTGACCGACTGGGGGACCACAGCCCTGGAGCGGCAGGGCAGAAATCACGGCCCTTCGGGGGCTGAAGCACGGCGACGCGGGAGACCACACTAAACCAGACCCTATCTACGGGGGGGGGGGGGCATCGCCGTCGTCTCCCAGGAATCTTTATTTCAGCTTTCACAAGCCTACAAGACTAGGAGTTACAAAACGGTGGTGGTACTGTTGGGGGGGAGTTCTGCTTAGGTAAACCCATGCACACGTTCGGTTCTGTATTTGTTGGGTTTTATTGTTTTTCTGGGGGGGATCAGAACATTTTCGTGTGTTGTTTACCACGGAAGTCTGTCTCTGAAAAGGAACCGGGATGAGGTCCTCAGATCCGTCCGCTGCTAGCAGGCCAGCGCACTGGCTAGGCCGAACGACGCCTCTTGTTCATCACGCTCCTGCTGCTCTGATGTAAAGTCACAGATAGCACCATCGCATCGGTGGGATCTTCACCATCCCGCCCACAGCAGCACTGTCACGTTAGCCATGGTTACTCTGTTGATCGCTGGGGTCTCCTTAAGTGTTAAGTGGACAAGGAGAAACATCAGCGCTGCATCTTCTCCGATCTCCTCTTCAAGACCCACCTGTTCAGACTGCACCTTACGAACCCTAGTCCCTTCGAACCCAGGACATGGTTCCAGCCCAACGTGACCACCACTCACCCAAAAGGAGGCACTTAATTGGCCGTGGGGGGGTTGGAGCTGGGATTGGACACCCAGTGACCCCTGTGAGCCTCAGAGCATCTCCAGGCGAGCGATGACATCATGGGCGTCACTGCAGAGCTTGCCTCACGTCAGACGACGAGCGGCTCCACGTAATTATTATTAACAACAACAAGACAGGTAATAAGTGCAGTGCGCTATAGGAATTATGAACACGTTCACCTCTGCAAATGAGACGAGGCCTTTCAGAGCATTGTGTTCTCATTTGGCAGAAGTAGAGAAGTGAACCTGAAACTGTATGCAGTCCCTTCTCGAGTGAGCCTATTGAGTTTGAGCTGGTTTCCACAGCACTCTGTATTAAGAAACGCTTCGTATTCTGTGTCTTAAATATATTCTCACCGAGCTTTCACTTGTAACCCTGAGTCTTTATCTCCCTTGCAAGTGCAAGAGAGCCCATTGGACCGACCCTGTCTATACAACTGGGGATTTGGCTTACTTGGATCAGATCTCCTCTCGGTCTTTGTTTGTTCAAAACATCAGAGCTCTAGTTTTTGTACCGTTCCCTATACAACAATCCCCCGGGACCAGGTACAATTCTGGTTGCTCCTCTGGGAATTATTATTAGGAATTATTCAGTAACGGGGATAATTCAGATTCAATTATCCCCCTAGCTACTAAAAAAAGGAAAACCTTTTCCTCCAAAAATATCCGAAAGCTTGGAAGACAAGCAGGCTGTTAATGGGTGTTGCAGGCAGGGGCTGGGCAGCATTGCCCCTGGCTGGCATTCCCCGAGATCTGTCTGTGCTCATCTTTTAACAAGCGTCACTTCCCTCATGACTGTGTGTCTCGGTCACAGGGCCCACATAATGCCCCTCCTGCCTTTTAAATGTTGGACCTCAGCCTCTTTCTTGTGTAACTTGTAAATAAAAAAGGGGGACAGCTCTTATAAACACGGAAGATAAAACCCTCCTTGTGTCGTTGCATCTCAAGGCCAGTTCTGGGATCCTCTCCATTAAAACGGCCTCTGTCCTGAGTTCAGCTCTCGCTCAGTTTTTTTTTTTTGGGTGCAAGGATCTCAAAGTAAACACTATAACATGAGATGATATAATAAGTCTCCAGTCACGGCAGCGAACGGAAAAAGAATGCTTTCACAGCGCTGTGAGGTCGGGCGGCTTTCAAAGAGGCTTGCCCTCGAAAAAGTGAGAAAGAAATCACTCCCCTTTGCAGGAATTTCATCTTCCATGAAATCCGGCAAGATACAGCGAGCGTCCGGAGGAGAAGCGAGGAGTCGGGGGTTGGAATGTTGCGAGCAGTGAAATGCAGAGAGAACTGCGGTGAATGCTGGCCCCACCACCGCCGGAGGAAACTGGGGCAGAGCCTTCCAGGTCTCCTGGCCCAGAATCCAGCAGGTACTGGGCTGCTGGTATGAACAGTCACAACACCCGGGGGCCAGCATCAGGGCGGGTGCACACATTTGTAACTGCAAAGGACCTGGGGGAGGACGTCTGGGGCCCTTCTGAATCCAGGACGTTAGTGAGATCCCCCCCCCCAGCATCTTTCGAAAGAAAAGTAAATGAGGGAAAAGCCTTGTTCACCCCCCGCCTCCCATGGACCGCCGATTAAAATAAAGAAATAAAACTACCAGCGAGCTGCTCCTCGTTTGGGAGTAAAGCGCGACCTCTCTGCCCAGAGCCCATTCCCCCCTAACCCTACGACTTGGTAGTCTCAGAGGAGAGGTCTCTCTGTCTGATCACAGGTAGGGCTTGAGTGAGAGAGGGTGACCATTCTGCACAGGTGCAGTGGTGGGCATGAGGCAGAATTTCTCCCCCCAGAGACGTTCTCCTGACAACATTTCACACTGTGCTCAGGGCTTTCTCTGAACACCTCCTGGTGCAGTGTCCACACAGTGGCGAACACAGCTGTTCCAGATGTTTTTGCATTCAGTTCTGGGAGAACAGCCATGGAGTCTATACAGGCTCGATTTGAACCCGTGGAGTAAAGCCTAAGCACGCTCATGTGTGTTCAAAGTTGCTGCAGGGAGCCATACAAAGCAGGGTGAAAGCTCACCAACGCCAGCCCTGCTGCAAACCTTTTAATTTGATAATAAACGCCAGCTGAGGCTGCACTCCAGCCCACAGGGGTAAGAGGCTTTAAAACAGAAACGAGGAGGTGCTTGCTTACACAAAGAGTTGCAGGAGTCTGGAACAAACTACCCAGGGAAACTGGGAAACTGACTCTCAAGATACAGGTGGTTGAGATCCATGATCTGAGATTCAAGCTAGATGGGTCAATGGGTGTGTTCTTAAAACAAATGTCAGCTAATTTAGTGTCAGGAAAGGAACAGAACCAGACTGGACCGGACTGGGACCTTGCTCCTGTGCCCAGGCCCAGTCCCCAACTCCCTGTTCTCACCTCAAGCTGCACCACCTTGTGGTTGGCGATCAGAGCCGAAAAAATGGTTGCCCTATTCTGACCAAGGGCTCACACGGTAGGGACCTCAGGGTGACTGGAGGGTGCCAACCACTCCTAAGCGAAACCTCTCTCGAGGTGAGAGTCCTGCTCAAGCACAGAGAGCACTCAGCATCAGTAACCAACTCCGTTGGCACTCAAGGAGCTGGGGTTTGAACCAGCAAGGCCCACTTCTGTGATGCAGACCAGGTGGCACAGTGCTTTATGAACTTTCTGCAGACAGTGGTGGGACCATGTAGAAAAAGTTTGCCATGACTTTACATACAGGTATATAGATATAGCATTAACCATCGGCACCTCTCGAACTCTCCTCTGGCTTTAATAATCAGATGTTTACTGTCAAATAAAAAAACACACTCTTTTTTTACAGTACACCCAGGCGCTGTCAGTCGCGGGGGAGGCTGGCAGCAGCCACGCAGGACCTGCCCACACGCACAATGGCCAGGCACGTTTCGAACAGCAGGGAAACCACGACACGTCCACGACAGCCGAGAGGGGTCAGGCAGGGCGCTCGACACGGGTCCCACACCGCCGACTTCCAACGTACCGTCTCAGAAACCCAATCGGAGAGCGAGCTCAAGCCCAGCCTCACGGTCACACAACTTAATCACATGAAAACGCTCTCATCCGCACAGATAATAATAATTTTAAAAAAAAGCCCACCACTTCCTTCAACTCAACATGTCAAAATGTTACACGCCCGATATACTACAATGTAACTCCCGAGGACCAGCACAAGCCACGCACCTCGACCCACAAGAGATCAAACTACGGCAGTTCATGCTCTCCCCAGCAAGCCAGCCTGACCTGCGCTTTTAAAGGGCAGCCACGGGTTTCCTGCTCGCCTTGCCGTGCACTTACCCAGGAGCAGCAGCCGGTGGGTCTGCTTGTACTCCCGCTTCTCCGCTTTCAGCGTCTTGTCGATGTTCCTGCTGCGCTTGTTTTCCGCCTTGATCCGAGCCTTCTCCTCCACCCGCCGCCGGTCCCGCAACTGCGAGTCGGTGGCGTGGTCCTGAAGTCCCGTTTCGCCGTCAGCCCCGGCGTTAACCCCCGCCCGCCCCGTGTAGGTTATAGCAGACTGGGGTCCTATTAACCGGGACCTCAAACTGTGACACATCCCCATAGCGTCAAAACAGCGGAGGGAGGAAAAAAAAAACGTTATTCCCGTATCTTCTTTCTTCTTATTTTTTTTCTTCAAATAATAAAAAATTGGTGGCAACGAGAATATTTTTATAAAAAAGGAGAAGAAAAGGAGGATATTTATTCCGCTTCCATAGGTGCACGCATCAGGAGATCACCATCATGCCAGAATAATAATAATAATAATCCAGTGCGCTCAGACTTGAAGGTACAGCACTATTTACCGTACAGCAGATAGCAGCTACTATCCGGTCTACCTACTGTAGGTCCGCTCAAGGTCTCTCTCTCTCCCCGCTGCTTTCTCTAGCTCATTTCTCTCTCTCCTCTGCCCGGCTCAACAACAGAAACAACAGGAACTCTCCACGTCTCCTCTTCTGTCTTCTTTTTTTACGCTTTTCCCCTTCTTCTTCGTCTTTTTCGCTGCCTCCTCCTCCTCCCCTCTCTCTCCGGGTTCAAATTTTTATAAGCAACCAGGGCAAAACGAGAGAGAGACACACACACACAAGCACGCTTCGGGACCACGTGATCAGGAAATGTTAACCATATTTATTACCGCAATTTTTCGGAGATCCGAATCTGGTCTTTTTATCGCTGTTCGATTTCTTTGTTTTGTTATTATTTTATATTTTACATTAGTGCTCAGCTGTAGCAGCCTCCCGTCTAAAATGAGCACTGGAACGCGCCTGTCAATCTGTGCGTGGACCTATTTCTGGGTTCGGCCTAAGAACTAGGCTGGGTTTGTATCCTTGTCAGACACATGACATTTCATTGCATGTCACCAACGACATTAATAGGCTGCATACCGTGTGTTTGTGATAAATGGGGGAAATGTATTTAATATTTTCTTGGTTTTTTTTTTCAGAACATTTCTGGTAATTTTCAGAAGGTTTGACAAACACAAATAACAGTAATCATATTATATAAATATATTTCATTAACTTTGCGTAATTACATGATTTTGCAGGTCATAAAAGGCGTTTTAATATAGATCAATATATCTATAAATCTATAAAAAACTGAAAATTAGCAACTCAGGGGGACACAACTCCAGTCCTGGAGGGTTCCGGTTTTCTTTCCACCTTGCCAACGAGCAAGTGCAAGTCAGTCATGGTGAAGAAATAAGGACCTTATTAAACAGACACGAGAGCAACTGCCAGGGACCATCCACAAACCACAACACCTTTACCTCTCCCCCGGTGAAGCAGGTACAGTAGGTGTGATCAGCTGAGCAGGTGATTTGTCCATTTAAGTAATTAAGAAATACTTTTGGACCAAACTGTGAGCACCTTCCAGAACCAGAGAGCTCTTCATTTAAACAGATTGCTTGCAAAACTGATCAATAATTTACGGGGGCTTCCGTTCTTCAGATGCAGGTGACTGATAAGACCAATTGGATCTGGGGGCTCTAGGAGCAGGGTCGGAGATCCCCGATCTAAGGCCTGGTGCAGATGATTCTGCAGAAGACTGTAAGATGTCCTAAAGGGGTCAGAGTTGGTCCATCTGTTATCAGAAAAACCATGTATTCCTCTGAAGGGCTACAGAAACTCAGCTTCTTCTGAAAGCACAGGGCACAGGGAGGGGCTACATCCTGGACAGAACACAAATCCACTGCAGGGCACTACAGTCACCAGTTAACCCAGCAAGCATCTTTACTCACAAAGTGGAACAGCCGAGGGAACATGCAAACTCCACACAGATGGTTCCATTGGATAGAAATCAACTCGGGACCCAAAAGCTCTGACGCAACAGTGCTAACTGTCACACTACCATTCCTGCCTGCTGTAAGAGTCATGTGGAAACATCGAATGATTCCTCTAATGGGAGGGGAGTGGTGTGTTTATGTGTGGGAACGTGCCAGGGTTCGGGAGCTGCTTCCTTCTGTGTCGCAGGGTTTCTTTGCTTATGGCGGAGTGGCAGGCCAGCCGCCGCCACGCCCTCGTCAGCAGGTGATCGGCTGAAGTGTGGGGTTCCCAGTGACGGGGGCCGCCTGATCGCACAGCGCAGACAGGCAGGCACATTCTAGGAAACTGAAGCTGTGAAGTTCTTCGAAAGAGTCAGTGGATTTCACAGTGATTTTGGGATCATCGCAAAAAAATCCTTATTTCTGGGAATAACTCTGGGGCAAAAAAACATGACACGCCAAAAACAAAAAAAAGAAACAACAGAAACAGTTGGCACAGGGTATTGAGATGTCTAGGGAATAATTATATGCTTTCTATACATAGAAACTGTGCATGGACTGGATGACATATACACATGTAACCCCTAAATAACAGAAAAACCCAAAATATGAATATATATATGAATTAGTGCAGGGAAAACTGTGCACTTTGATTTTACTGCTGTTTTGTGCAGGTATAACATAAAAACTATGATATCATTATGAATCTGTACCTTTTATTATTATTTATTATTCTGCCATACTAAAGTTTATGTACTTAAAACTGGGCTCGCACAATTCTGATATTAGAGGAATTTTAGTTTATCTCAAGGTGTAACAGTGACAACTGTGTCAGTCTGAACCAAGCTGGACCGAGAGACAGCAGGACAGGAAGTTCCACTCCTGGTCTGACAGGAAGTGTGTCATCAGCAGGTCAGCTGCTGTCTGCTGGGAGGAACAGAGGCAGGAGCCAGCCGAGTAGTTCACACACACAGTCAATGCCTCTTTGTATACACACAGTACATACCACACACTGTAAAGATAATATAAAAACACTTGTCATTTAATATGTATTATGTAAACATTTTATAACTATGTAATATATTTTACAGAGGCTTTACAATTACTTGCTTTAAGTCTAGTTTATCATTAGACAATCACATGCACATACTGTAAGCACTTATGTAACTCCCACACATTACAAACCCAAATGATATTGTAGCCCAGCACAATAGTAACATCTGCCTAACCTTTCTGGGTTTGAGAATTGAGCCAGGTTAACTCAGTGTTCAAAAGCCAAGCAAGACTGTGGGTGCCCAGGTTGCACACTTCTAGAGGACACTGCGTTAACAGTACAGATAAACTATAGTGCACTCCAGGAACCTCATAATGGAACATTTAAAAATATGACAATAGAACTGTTTCATTTTGTGGTGATTAATAAATAATGATTGTGGTACGGCAAAACATAATTTCCATAACATACCTTGTGCTACTATTCAAAATGAATGGGAATCAAATAATATTTACTGCATCATGAATTACGTCACGTCTCATGGTGTATTTCTTGTGGGTGGTGGAGACAGCTGAACCAGAAGATCGGATTGGCAATGCTTTTTTTTTTCAGCATTGCCTTAATACATCTTACAATGGCTGAGTTCATTTTTACTGTCTATTACAGGACTGGTGCGTCTTTTCACAACAGTAACATGGAATAACAGTGTTTTATAACGGTATTTCATGTTTTTAAATGAGCAGTTGTAGACAACAGTGTAATGGAACAGCAAAAGAGCCTCACCCTGCATTCTTTCCGTTTATACTCGTCATTCCACTCCCATTGCGACACTGTTTTGTATAAATACTTGGTGTCAATCAACGCGTTATCTTACCACTCGATGTGCCTGAAGGTAAAGAAATTCCCACTGTCCCCATTATGCCCACTAGATGGCGGTGTAACAGTATTAAATCCTAGACTGCACTTTACAGCCCAAGATCAGTCGCTGTTCTTAGTACAGAGGCTGGCTTGCTTTAACGGAATAACTTTCACCGCTGTGAAAAACTAACCTCAGAAATCACATTTCATTATATCTTTATTTATATATATGCACACATTAATCTTCCACATGTAGACTGGGGTGATACACAGTGTTAATCACTAAATAATATTTCCCCTTCACAAGAAGACCCCGTTATTTGTGTAGCAATAGCAAATATGAATCTGTGCATGTACTTATAAGTGCTGCTTTCACATTATTTCATTTTAAATTGGTTCATAGACCGTTTGCTAGTTTGTATACATTCACCGCCAGGACAGGCTGAAATTCCCCTGGGCATTCAACCAAGCCTTCGTAAAGCAAAATGACTTTAAAAAACATTCCTGCAAGGCTGGTTTCTTTCTTTAAGTGTTAAGAGTAATCAGAAAAGTCTCCTCCCATCCACCTGTAGACAAATACAGGGAGTATGCATGTATCAGACACAAAACTGTTTGCTATGATTAGAAATAAATAAAAAAACATTTGAGTGCAGTCCTTTGCCAGAGTTAAGAATTGAAGGGAATTGTAAGACATACAGTATCTGTATTGCACCACGATTTTAGTAGTTCCTATTCCATAAACCCAGCAGACAGTACCAGTGCCGAAACTGATTGTTCTAAATAATCCGTTTCTAAAAGCCTGTCTGTCTCAGCATGTCTGGATACAAACGACAAAGTGATCATCTTAAACACAAATGGTCTGTCTGGCAGGACCCCACACCTGTCAAAGGGCAATTCTAATGTTTCCTCCACCTCAAGACAGAGCCTACACACAGCATGGCGCTTGGTGCTGATTTATTTAGGTAGCTAGTCCAGTGAAATTAAGCGCTAAATAGACACTCATGCTGCACAGCAATAAGCATGATACTGCTATGTATTGGAACACCCTCAGGTGCTATGTGTTGTACAGAGTCGTGCCATGTTAAAATGAGTGTCCAGGGTTAAAACAAGGCTTCTGAAAAGCAGGGATATAAACCAGATCATGCCCTTGTTTTTTAGCGGATGGTGGTCTGAGGGGCTCATTTTGAAAAGGCACCAATCCGCGATCCTGAAGTCATTACTGCTCAGTGCATAAGAACGTAAAGTCTGTGATGAGAGTAGGCCGGTAAGCTCGTCTAGTTTGATCCAGGTTCTTGAAAGAAGCAATTGTAAGGGTTTCAGTGACATGGCCGAAGCAGTTTCCCACAACTGTTTGTGTAATGAAGTACCTTATGTTCCCAGTTTTAAAAGCACTTCCCCTTCAAGTACACTTGTGTCCCCTGACTCGTGTTTCTCTATTCATTCTTAAGAAGCCCACTGGGTTGACTTGGTCAATGCCTAGTCCACAGCCACAGACCTTTCTGTCCTCACTTGCTTTGGAAATAAAAGAGATGTAAGCAGAAAAAAGCATTTTTTTAAAATAGGTAAAGGTTTATTCCATGCTGAAAAGAAAATAGACACAACGTTTCGGCTGTGAGCCTTCTTCAGGTGCGTCTCTTTTCTGTTCCTTTCAGCATGGAATAAACCTTTACCTCTTCCCCTGCAGCCTGCGCATGCTGATGCAGCTCCCTACTTGAACATCTTCGGCACATTTTTAAAGTACAATATGAAGATATTCCAAACAGATCCTGGTCTGTAATTCCTAAAACAACTGTGCAATAAATGGATCACAGGAGAATGTGGCTTTAAGCAACTGGCTGCTTTCCTACCCCACGGTATTCAAAAGTTCAAAGCTGTTTCCATATAAGGCCAGGAGCCCAAGCATAGTTTTGAGATTTCATTGCGAGGACTGTTAGCATTACCAACACCTTTTGTAAATGTACAGCGCGATAACTACAGAGGACAAACTGGAGGTGATTTTATCTTTCTTTTTTTCACAATGCACACTTTGAACACCTCACCCATGATTGCGAAGGTATTTTTTTTTTACCAATAGGCCATAAATTCAAAAAACAAGTAGGCAGGACAGGTAGGACTGTGAGATAGAGCCTGCTGCCTGTACATTAAATCTGTTGCCTAATGCATGTCAAGGTTGGAATTTACAAAGGAACTGCCCAGTTCATATCCCTTTATAAAAACTGTCAACCATGAAGCGAACACACAAATTAAGTAATTTTATATATAATGTATTTATATATTTTCTTTGTTTGTACTGCCTTGTTTTCTTTACAATTGAAACTTTGATGACATACGCTGCTATTCTGAGAAGCAGGAGATGGTTTGATACAAGGGTTACAGGGCAGGTGCACTTGACACTCACCTTGATATACTGCTGCAGTGCATTTGGGGTCTGGGAGGGTGAGGGGAATAGTGTTAGAGAAGGACTTGTTTCAAGCTGTCACTGCCCGGGTGGGGACTGCAGTAGGAAACGTCTGTGTGTCTCCTCTTCTGTCAGAGAAGAGATGGAAGAGTGTCATGAGGAAGGACTCCTCTGATTCTCATCCTACACCCTCAGCTCCTGTGATGAGACTGGGACGCTGGAAGGCTTCAAAGAGCCCATTGTCGAGACAGCAGATGCTTGTGGAAGTCATACGTCTCCGAGACAGAGATTTGAAAGTTCATGCTTGCCCCTTTTTCGTCTAAAAATATACTCCTTACGCAAATCCCCCCTTCTTTATTTAATATAATGACAGAACGTTTGAAACTGTTTAGGAATGTTATGTAAAAAAACAAAAACAATATACAAAACAAATGAAAAAAGGAAAACAGACAGCTCTTTGTGAGAGTGCAGCACACGGTACATTTTCCCAACACTTCCCAGTTTTCCGGTAGTCGTACGATATGTAGATGATGCATTTGGCATTACTACCACGGCTTCCAGAATTTTAGATGCTTCACCATGATTTCACTGTGCTTTAATACACTTTCCTCTGCTTTTAGAACAGTATTAGAATGTAATAATTGCACTCGGAGCAGCACCAAACGTGACTGCAGGCCAGCACCCTTGTCTGCCCAGAAGCTGTCTCCGGATTTTTATAAGAAGATGCTGTTCGGACAAACCCTCCTGCATGATGCACTGTGCTAACGCTGAGCGCTGTGCGAGACAGGGAAACAAAAGCAGCTGCTGGCACCTGGAGCCAAGTGACTCCACGCCAGCCTTGTACAGTAAACTCTTAGCGTTAGTTTGGGAAAAGAGATTGGATCGAACGCACAAGCTTCAACATTTTCATTTTCTATGCACGTTGTCGTAAAGCGAATCCCCAGGACTGCACTTACTGTAGTTCTTGTAATTAACCGCGTGCAAGCGGCTGTTTATTTCTGTCCGGCGGAAATCGGACTCACCCCACGCCAGCTCCGCGCGCTCTGGTGCTCGATGGCTCCGTCGGTATCTCAAATCTTGCTTTTCTGCAAAGCCTCTGTCAACAAATTAAGGAGCACAGAGGTAATGCGAGGAGCTGCAGAGAGGTGATGAAATTACGCTGTGCATTACACTGATTGTCTTTACAGACAGAAGAGGCTTTGGGGCTAATGATCACAGTCTAGGCTTGACGGCTTAGGAATCTCAGATTTATATCCAATAAAGATGTCGTTTGATGTCTGGCAAGTAAAATGTAACCTGGGGCTGTACCGGGACCTTCATAATGTTATGCATTCACTGGACATGATATTGGAAGCCAATACTGGAACCTGTCCCATCAGCTTTTAATAGGACAGAGAATTGTTCAGGCCAATAATGGTGATGGGCAGCTTTCTATTGCTCAAGCCACCCCTACATTGCTTGCCAGTAAGAGAGACCATTTGTACAGTATGGGTCTTATTATTTTGTCCTGTGAGTTGGTTAAATGCTGTATCACACTTTCTCCTGTCGGCATCTCCTGTCTTCTAGACCATCAAGTTTTTCAGAATCACAAAATTTTAAAAACTTTCACTTCAAAATAAAAATGTGAAAAAAAAATAAACCGTTTCAAAACCCTCGTATGGTTCTGGAGCCGAGCTGAAACAGCAGTGGGCGTTGACCGCTGTGGATCAGTAGTGTTCGTTTTTCTTTCCAAACACTCTTCTGTGCCTGTGCAAAAAGCAAGGACTAGCAAGTGGAGTGGCAGTCAGTGCCGCTGTATCAGTGATCAGCATCCTGGGCTTGATTTGCTTTGTCTCTCTGTGTGTTCATGCGGATTGTCTCCGCTTTCCTCCCATTTCCAAAAAGCACTAGCTAGGTGTGATTGGCTACTCTCAACTGTCCCTTTCCTCTGTGGCTTTCATCCCATCCAGAGGCAGAAGGGTCCTGTGCTCACAGTCCCATACTGATCCCTATGTTTCTAGGCTAGGCTCCGGTTTGTCTCTACTTTTATTAGTGTAAGCAGCTTTCTGCTAAAGGGAGGAGGGGACTATGGCATGGATTAAATCAACACTTTAACCAGTCCTCTGTGCAGAATAAGAAGCCACTGGTAGTTTTTAAACTTGTTGCTGACAGGTGGGTCAAAGACAGTACTTAATGTGGGCTAAGGGTTGCCACCTGACCCCTGGCTTGTCATTTATCAGGTGCCAATACATTCAGTTTGCAATTTATTTTGATAATTAACAGCAATGTTATGCAAAAATCTAGATGTAATTTAATTTTCATGGATTCGCCCAAGAATTGCTGATCTCCAGGTCACTTGCTTTGGCTGGCAGCAGGAAAAGAGACTAAAGTCTGTTTGGAGCAACTTATCACCACCTGAAAGGGGACAAAGACAAAATGCATGAAAATATGGGTAACTGAAAAACAAATAAAACCAACATTAATTATTTAAGAATTATTCCAAAGACCTCACAAAGCACTTGGACTTTTTATTTTTTGGCAGCCACCTGGAGATAATGGCACCAGTAGCTCAGGCCATCATAAATTATGTGTCTTTAGTCTTTAAATACAGAGGCATGAGCTCAGAATTGCACATTCTAATAAATGAAAAGGGAGTTTTACAATTAACTGAAAAAAGGAGTGAAAAAAGTGATTTGAGTGTGCAATCAGCTTCTTTTCTTCCATTTGTAACATGATGATTCAGGCAGACTAGAAAAAGAATAATGTCAAAGGGATGATTTTCTCCCATTTAGTTTGGGGGACAGTTGAAAAAATGTTTACTGTTTCAAACAGTTTTGAATCACTGGGCTCGGTGATAAAATGTGTTCTAGTCTGCTGTGCTGTTACCTATGGGTCTACATTGTATGTGTCCATCGGCAATATATATACCGCACTGCAGTTTAAACGCAAAGATACAGCTCCCCATGCCACCACCCCCCTCTCTTCCTCCCTAGTCTGGCCAGTTGGCAGACAGAGGCCGGTAATGCTGTGGACATTAAAACTTTAATGCATGAACAAAATATTCATTATCCCGCAGATGGGCTGCAGGGCTCAGGGGAACCAGTGCCCTGCCCTCAAGATGCTGATCTGGTGTTTTCCCAGGATTCAGTTTCAATCAGTGTTGTCCCTCTGGGGTCCCTGGTTAATCGTCAAAAAGCACACATGATCCCAGCCTTCCCATAATAGATATCTTGGATTTTACGCTGATCTGATAAACAAACTCTCCTGGTATGCTTTACAAACCACCACTGCAGCACAAACAGGCCGTAATACAACAGCGGGCATAAAACACACAACACAGCGAGATGCGGCACTGCCCCACAGGAGCATCAAGAGACAAGAATAAAATCCTGTTTCAGCCAGAGCAGTGTTTCTCACTCTGCTCATTGCAAGATGAATGGTCTACGCTACAAAAAAGTGTCAATTCTGAACTGCAATTTGAATTTTTATTATTCGTTCAATTTAAAGAAATCCTAAAAAATCCTATAAAAGGCGAATTTCTTATAATTACAGGCAGTAAGGCTGAACAATCATTCTGAGCAGGGAGCAAAGTTCATGGAGCGATTTTAATGAATTACTTAATTGAGTCCTGATTACTCATTAGAGTGAGACACGCTGAAAGGAGCATGCATTGAACTGAAATAGAAGACATCAGCCAGAACTGAAAGCATGAAGTATGAACTTCATGCTTCAACTAAAGAAGTTGACAAGCAAGACTTGACTCAAGCCTCCAAGCATCCAAAGGTCAAACAGGGGTGCCATTTAAAACTCAACATAGAGACCAAAACACAGGGTTCACCAGTGGGAGCTAAGAAGGGGCAGATAAAGGACTGAAAATGGGAGGGACTGCTCTGCACTCTGGGTTCTGAGCTGAAGTTGACTCTCTTGAGATCTTCAAGACACATTGGGGCAATATTCTGGGGTAGATCATCCACTATCAAACAAAAGGAGCAACTTGATTTATAGCCCTTCTCAGGCTCCTCTGCGCTGGAACCAGACATGCAGCAGCAATGTGGTCAGTTCAGAATCTGCCTGGCTTTCACCTTAAACAGCAGTTTTAACTGCCTTGTCATTGAAATATTAGATGCCTGCTCAGCAGTCAAGGTCTAATCAATTCATATCTGCTTCAGAGAGTAATTGAGTGCTTTTTGTTCTCTGGGGCTGAAGGTTTCACCTCAGAGGTCCAGCCTGTTCCCGAACAGTCACTCACCTCCCATCCATCCATTTTCTAACTGCTTCTTCCAAATCAGGGTCTTGGGGGAGCAGGAGACTGTCCACGCTAGTCATGGCGCCAGTGGGGTACACCCTAGATCGGACACCAGTGCATGCAGGGCACACACAGACACAAACACACTCGCACCTTGGGCCGATTTTCCCAGAAGCCAGCAAGGTAAGAAAACAGGAGCACCTGGAGGAAGCCCACATGAACACAGGGAGAACATAAGAACTTCACCGCAACAGCACCCCTGGTCTGGAACTGAACCCAGGGCTCCAGTGGTGTAAAGTAACAATGCTAGCCAGAGAGGCACCATGCCACCCTCAATTTAGCTGTCACATATCAGGAATGGGAAATGTGAACATTGCCTGTTTGGAGAGCTTTCATAACCCCCTTGGGCAGTGCGCCTCAGTCTCAGAGGAGAGGTCTCTCAGAGGCTGTGTGTTGCTGTGGTCAAAGCAGGCCTGATGGAGTCTGGGGTGCCGTCTCCATCCATCTCCATCCATTTTCATGCTCCTCTGTTCCTTTCTTGCTGCTCCGGGAGCTGTGTGTTCGGCACCTGACAGACGCTCAGAATGACCACAGATTCACCCAAGAGAAACAGACTAGAGTCGTTTCCATTCCAAGTTTCATGAGATACAGGCTCTTCTTATTTAAAAATGTATTAAGTTCCATGTCATGCCTGTAAATTTCTCAGCTCAGCCAAATGGTAGTGATAAAAGTAAAGTGTATTATGGGTTGTTTCAGTGCACTGTGGATGTTTTAGCACCTTAATAAAGTAATGTAGACAATGTTATCTTTATGGGATGTTTACAATGCAAAGAGCCTTTAAAGCAACTTGTGTTAAATTTTAAACCTCGAACTGTGTGAAACTTATCCATAAAGTTTCCAATTAAAATTCTCATCAGCATTTATTCAGCAAAGCGCACATGGTGCAAAGGGAATATCCTTCCCCTGTATACTTCCTGCCACTCAGTTTTGTGTTTTCTAGTATCTGTTTCTTTGGAGGAGATACAGACAGATAGCACCCACAACACTCACAGCTGTTCATAAGTAAGTGTTGGGCATGTAGAAAAATGTATAAGAAATAAAAAAATACTGAGTAGGGGAGAGAACTGGAAAATGACAGCACGATCTTTGTCTGCTGTGAGAATACGTTTCTGATGATAGAGGATGTCTGTTCAACTCCCAGTCACAACTTCATTAAACTCTTCTTGAAAGAACCTGAGCATGGACTCCACACACCTACACCTTTCTGATTAAAGAGCCACTCCCTGTACTCGGTCCAATTAGTTTCCTCTCACTTTCATAAAAGCATATGTTTGTATGAATGTCTCAAATTAATTTTCTTCCTTTTTTTAATCTACAGAGCTCTTTGTGATTTTTTTTTTCCTTGAAAGGTGCAGCTTTATAAAATAATTTGTTTTATGTGATTCCAAGTGTGGCAGGTTGGCTCAGGAAAACACTGGCAATACAGCTGGCCTGCTACTAGAGGCCAATAAGAATCCCTAATGCTTGTAAATAGGTGCGCTAAAGGAAAAGTAGGTAATGACTGGTAAGACTTTGTGTCACATTCGGGGGTTCTTACTGTAAGTCTGGGATATGAAGGGCTTCAGGGTGGTAGATGGTGTTTGGAATTGGTAGATTTTGCCACAGTAAAGACCCTTTTCACTGTACATCTCTGTATCATCAGGTGTTTTTATGTGCCAAGGCCCTGTGAGCCATCACGATGGGATAGTCACATTAAAAAAACATTAATGGACATCATTTACAGTATACTCACCCACACAGCTCTGGAAGCTCTTCCTATAGTCAAGTCAGGTTCAAAGGCGCCAACCTCAGGCAGTTGTGTGGATGAGTAGTTTGCATTATAGTCCTATAAACGAAACGTTGTGGGTTCAACTCGTGGGTAGGTCATGACAACACATTTTCAATGAAATGCTCACTTGTACAAATGGGCACAAACATAAATGAGGGGGGATGACATAGTCAAATAAATCAGCAATAACTATCATGCGGAATATCGATTGCATTTTAGGATTAAAAGCCCTATACAGTTTGATCGATTCATATAAAAGAAATGTACAGGTTGTATACATGATATGTCTTACGAAATACGAATTACGAACATAATTTAATTATTAATTTGAAAATTACATCACGCCAAATTAACATTAATTTATAATTAAATTATTTGCCTCAGTGACCGGAGTGCGGTGCTGTACTTGAGCTTGTTCTCAGATTTCGCCTTAGTTGTTGTTATATCCAAGAAATGGTGGTTGTTTTTTTTTCAAACAAAGACACACCCAGGACATTTTAACTTCACATGTGCTGTGCTTACTTGTTCCAGAGAGCGGTCGCTTAAATCCGATGGCTTCGCGGACTGTTTTTATTTTATTTCTTTATTTTTCAGCCGGATAGTCACGACTGATCTCAGAAAGGCGCCAAATTCCCGAAGAGACGTCTTCGCCCTCTCGCGCAGTGTCCGTTGGTCACCTCGAGGAGCCCACGCGGAACATTAAATCAGGTTTGAATTTGGAGAGCGGTTAACCGGTACACCCACCCGAGAGAAGCGAAGACGTTTGTTTCTATACGTTTTTTTAAAATAAAAAAATAGGATTACGGTAAACTAACTTTTCTTTCGTGTCTATAAATTCCAAACACACTTCGTTTCTATATCGAAGAAATTCCACATTAAACGATTTTCTGATATGCAATCAATAGCTCTACACAACACACAACTCCGCCTGATATAGGAAATGACAACCATTTGATATGAAAACAACTTCTATTACAAAGCTTTACCTGCCTGTTCTGTAGCTATTACACGCAATTCTCTAGTCACGCCATTATTCGATATTTTTTTGGGGGAATTTTATAGTGTCAGGAGAGCTTCAGAAAGCACGTTAATGTACAGGACACAGGGGTGTTGTATTTCGTGAAGAAACATAGATAACCGTACGTCAATCAAGTAATCAACGTTTTACGAAGCTTAAGCAACCACGAAGCGAACAGGCAGTTTTAATTTGAAAAAAAAAAACAACGTATTTTAAAAAGCAGGGTACGGAGAGTAAAGGTTGGGAGTCCAGCCATGAGCAGCCCGTGAAAATTCAGTCCACAGCTAAGCTGTTTTATTAAGAAAAGTAGACACGGACACCGGCATGTCTTTAAATAAGAGCCGGTTCGCCGGTTCGAGCTGGTCGGGGTTCGCCTCCTTCGCGGCCTGCAGGCGGGTGGTTCGGTGAACCAGTGAACCGGTGAACCAGCGGTCAGGCGCCGTGTCGTCACGGCACTGTGCGGCCGCGCCAGTGGTGTAGTGGTATCATGCAAGATTCCCATTCTTGCGACCCGGGTTCGATTCCCGGCTGGCGCAGAAGGGCGTTCCTGCTCCTCCTCCTTCTTCTTCTTTTTTTTTGACATAATCTAAAATTTTCTAGAATTTAAATCAAGGGATTGTTGCGGTAAAAGTTCATAAGCCAGGATCAGGAATCATGTTAAATACGGGTCACGATCTTGGTAGCCCCAGAGAAGAGAAACCAGATGCGTTCTGGGGATTATTTGTCATGCCGTTTTCTGTCGGTGTTAACGTGATCTTTTATGTCTTCGTTTATGTCATTTGTCATAAACTTGTGAGCAAAACACGGAAGTTAGCATTTCATTGTACTCAGCTACATATGGCAATAAACTTGAAGTAAATGTCCTACACTGACACTCTAAAGGAACTGATATTTTTAATTTTGAACACAGTAGATAAGGAGGGGAAACAGTTACGTTGTTGAAGCCAATACCTTTCTTTCAGAAAACGATCAGATAACTATTGATTACCAAAACAAGCGAGATGGGTCAAATGGCCTCTTGTTCTTTGTAACTCTTCTTATGTTCTTGTGCTGATTTCTTATTACCAATTGATTTGTGACATTTAGATTTCTGAGATGTTTTAAAGAAGGATTTTTAGATTATGTTTATGTAAACTAACTCTTTACATTAAGTCTCTTTTTCGAAAAAGGTTAAATGAGTCATCAAAAGTATTTGTAATTTCCAGATCACTTTTGATGCACACCTTGACGGGCTTTAAGTTTGTCCCTCTCCAGACAAGATGTACTGTACATTTCCATACATTTATCCATTTGGCAAACACTTTTATCTGAAGCAAGTTAAAATTGCATCTCACCAAGACGTGAAGGCTGCATAACTCCCATTGTGTAAATATTTGATTCAGTCCGAGTTATAGGAGAAATCCGAGGTTGTGACCTTTATTGGCTGATGTAAAATGATGGGAACTTACTGTCCTTTACTTAGTAAATCTGTATCGACAGAAACGTGGAGCAAAGAACAGACACTAATACTGCTGATTAACAGAATATGCATCAGAACTGGAAGTTAGAAAAAACATGTAGTGGATCAAGTAGCTATGAAACAGGATTATTGCGTCTTTCCCCCAGTTTTTCATTTCCATTGATAATATCTTTTTTAATCTGTTAATACTCACCTTCCAGCTTTTCCTCCCTCCCATCTCTGTCCCACCCTATCCAGCCTTAGCGTTGTCTGCAATTTCTCATCTTCCAAATTGTGCTGCAGCAGACACTAACTGCTAATGGCCCAACAGCTATGAATATTAGATATGCCTCTCTCCTCTGTTGAGAAATGATGAGCTGTTAGAAAGCTGTTCGTGGGAGAGGACGGGAGACTGAGTTCCTTCTAAGGTGCGTCTCGGTGTCTTAAGAACGGGTGTGAAGGGGTCCAGTGCACCGGGCTCCTACTGTAGGTCTGTACCGTTTGATTGTCACCATGCGAAAACAAGGGGAATCGCTTCGTGATGTGGCTGTGCTGCACAAGCTGCCGGACCAAACCTCTCTTTTTTGATGACAGAGATCTCACACACCCTAGCGGGCATCACGCGGACAGAGGGAATCGATGACAGATGTCGCCCACTCTGCAACATGTGGATCTTGGTGCCGGCTGCTGACTTCCTGATCTCTGCTTGACGGCTGTCCTGTGGTAGCCGGGATTCAGGAATTAGGTTTATAGCGTCTGGAAAAAAAAAAGAGGAGGGGGGAATTTGGAAACACAAACACACACAAAACAAGCCGCGAAAGCCTGTTTTGATTTTTATGAGCATTTGTGTTCGATGTTTTGGCACATCTGGGCAGGGTTCTTGAGAGACGGGGGCAGCTTTCCCCCACCTCCAGTGAACAGAAAGTGAAGAATATCTTTTGATTGATTTATTTATTTTTTGGACCGGTCTGTGTTTTCTTCCGCTGGTTTTACTGGAAGTGCAGCGTCCTGCGCGTAGCGGACGCGACCCCAGGGGGAACATCAGTGTGGACGCGTTACCTGGTGCTACAGAGAAGTTTGAGAGGAGCCGGTCTTCGGGCTGGCAGTCTGTTCCTGCACAGTTGCGAAGCTGCGCCTTGCTCTCAGTGTGCCACAGGCTGGGTGAGAGGACATGGCTGGAGACATCGTGGCTGGCATGGTGTTCAGGTTACTCTTGCCTCTCTTGCTGCTGGCTGGTAAGTAGAACTTCGTGTTATTGCCCAGAAAGGGGCAGTTGTCATGGGGCAGCAATGTACAGTACGACTGGCAGAAACCTGCTGGGTTTTAGAAGGTGAATATGAATCTCCATTAAACACGTTACAGCCACCATTGGGTAATAATAAGAAGAAAAAGAATAGAAATAATAAAAATGAAAAAAAACAATCATGAAATAAGAGCAGCTCTTTAGGAGAAATCCAGAACTGTTATTTTGAATTCGCAGCAGCTATGTTAACATGCAGCCAAGATATTTTGTATTTACCCAAAAAGGTGTTTATTACCAATAGTGAGATAGCTTGATAATAAGGTAGCCTGGTAGTTTATTACTAGTACAGAAAGTGTATTTCCAATTTAATGAAATGACTATAACTGCAATTGGGGTTTGTTCCCACAATGAACACCTACTGTATGTATATGAATGTATGTTTTTTACACTTTATTATTTGTTCTCTGCTGTGTCTGATTTTGTATTCCTTACATGTTTACAACTTTGTGTGTGTGCAGAGGTGAAAGCTGTCCTGAAAGGACAGTCTGCAGAGCGTAGAAGAGCTATTATTGAACAGGCACATTATTGAACAATAGTGCAGAGATATTGAATTCGGTAATCCTGTCTAGACACAGAGTTTGTCTGGACCTTTTTTGCTTTTTTATCCCAAAATCTTCCCTAAAGCTGTGCTTTTAGAATGAAATTTGTTAATATCAAATTGATTCTGCATGCAACGCCATTAATTGTGGTCTGTAGTGCACATGTAGAAGTTAACGTTTATGCTGATGAGCTGTGTGCTGCCTGTCATGTGATCTTTATCACCAAACTCTCCAAATCGGTTGTGAAAAAATACAAATATGGGTAGAGCCAATAATGGATTTTCTTCAATGCCGTAAATAAATGCATTTGTAAACCCTGAGCTGTTGCCAGATAGTTAAAACGCAGCCGTCGTTAAAATTTACTGTGTGCTGTGATTACCTAAAAACAGCTTAAAATGATTCAGTCCTATACACACGTATTCCAATTCTGTCAGGAGTTAAATGAGTCATAGCTTCACAACTTAAATAATATAACTCCCCTTTATGCTTTGTGAAAAACAGAGTTTTAATTGGGCTCTTAATTAAAAAATGAGTAGCACTCACATCAATCTCCACACATCTGGACTGGTTTAATTCCAGACCTTCCAGTCCGCTCCAACACAGAATTTTGTGCTCCACCAGGTCTTTAATTGTTTGATTAATAGAGCCATTTATTCAGTTAACCAAATAGGCAGCGAGGTGTGTAAAAAACACGTGCACTGAAATGATTTCGAAGCCTTGTTATATGACTTCCCCTGCTGTACGCATTTGCTCTTGTGTTTGAACCAGCAGACTAGAAACTGGAAAATGGTTTCGTTAGACAGGTCACAGAGAGTTGTTGATTGGCTCGATTGAATGTACCGTACTGTAGATTGCATGTCTCCGTAATGGACCTGTGTTTTGAGTCTGAAACTGAATGTCTTTTGTTCCATCTTATTAAGTCACTTAAACAATTAGTCTAATTATTCTCTAAGACATCTACAGTATAGGATTTTTCTAAAAAGTCTTTTACAGTCAGGTTTATTTATCAAAATATTTGTGTCATCAGAGGAACTGTTAACTTTACAACACCCCAGAGCCTAGTTAGAAATATCTCAGTTATACAGTTAATTAAATAATTAAACCAACCGTACAACTGAAGGCCAAGGAGGAATAAAACCCAGAATGAACAAGGTAGCTTCTCTTTTTCTCTCTCTGATTCTCCACAGCCATTTCCTTCCGCTATAATGGTATGTCAGCGATCTACCTCCTCTTCCTCCTCACCCTCCCTCTGATGCCAGAACCAACAGTCTCCTCCATGCGTGGTGAGTTTCCATTCACACGAGTCAATCGAGGCCCTAAAATCAATCAATCAAGGTTTATTTATCAATGCACGAACAGTACGGCACACAGCGGGGTTGTCGGAAGTGAAATGGTCTGTCCGCGAGCTCGTTAGGAGGGACAGAAGAGTAGAAGGACAGGAGTTTAGAGGGATTAGATTAACGAAATGAAAAAAAATGAGGATACAATAAGTTACACAATTGCAATGTACAATACAACTTACAGATTGTGCGAAAGAAACACAAGGATCGAACAACGCCCTGGACACAGCGTTGACTTTGACGTGCCACAACACTACAGCAGGGAGGCAGGGCAAAGCCATTGGGACCGGCACAATGCTAGATTTTCCCAACAGGACTCATCCTGGGAAAGAAGCAGCAGGGTTTTTTTCAGTGAGAGGGCCAGCGTTTCGTCACGTGCCGACTCCCTGTCGATTTCTGATTCACTAGGGCAGGGGGATCGGCCTGGGCTGTCTTGGGATTTTAAGGATGGCATTTAGATCGCATTATGCATCCAGAAAGGATACCTGGGGGAGAGTAAGCCTGAAGAACCATTACAGTTCATGTTCTTCCAGCAGCAGGGCCTAGAAGTGCTTGCAGAGGTTTAGCATGGGGTGGCGTGAAGGTAGGAGCATCTTCGTGCTCTGTTTTACACATGCAAGACTGTACGGAGCGTTTTGAAAAGGCAAGCCATGTGATGTGTTATTCGTTCTGAATGAATGAAGGTAAGATGCTGGGGAATTAACTGGCTGCAGTGTCAGCCTCGTCAGGAAGGATGTTCACGATCTGGAGAGCCCTATGGATTTCCTCTCCTGGCTGTTCTTTATGGCTTAATGTCTCCGGCGCGCGGCTGATGGAGAGAAAATTAAATGGCTTCATAAATGTGTCGGGACGACATCCCTCCGCTGCAGACGAAAAGAGCAGAAATAAGGCTTTTAGAGAAAATCTAGTTATTGGAAAAATGTTCGCTAGCTCAGCTACTGTGTGTCACACTGAATTCTGTAGTAGCAAAAATCTATTGTCATCCCCATCGTTGGCACCAATCTTCCTGTCTTGAGCCCTCCTGCTTCTATTAAATATTAAATTAAATATAATTTTATCTTTAAGTTAATAATTGCTCTTCAACCTCTGTCTTTTTAACCACTTTATAGTGGTTCAGCATGCAGAAAGACTCTACAGTAGCGAGTCAGTGGGTTGTGTTTTTTTGGAACAATTTTTCAGATCCTAAAATCAACAAAGGGGGCTTATGGAACCCCCTTTCATAAGCCTTGTAAAAATTCCTTACAGCTCTAGAGGCTGTATTCTATAACTCTAGAGGTTATCCTGCTTCCTCCCAGCCTCAAAGGAAAATGCGTTTTTCACTTGCCACCAGTTTAGGTAGCTGTGCCTGTGAACTGATAGTAATTCAAGAGGTGTGGGAGACACTGAACAGTCAGGATGAGCAGTTCTGTCCTGCCAGCTCCTTCAGGTGTCCATTGTTCACCAATGGATAGAGTATTTATCATCGTATTATAAACTGAGGGTCTGTAGGACATTGCTAAAGCCTCTATAGATTGTTTAGCAGTGATGATGTTAGGGTTTTTCTAAGTGTTAGGCTACGATTAGGGTTTTTATCATGATCAGAATTTATCATTAATCACATCAAAGATCTACTGAACCCTTCTTTATGAAACTGAGTCGAACGCCAGCCCTTTTTCATGGTTTCAGTAGTTTTTCTTCAGCATATATCGGCTAACTTGTGGATTTTTTTTTCTTGATTGTCGACTTGTCCTTACAGCACTGTTTAAGCTAACCCCATTTGTGAGGCTGAAGGCTAATTTTGTGTGACGTACTATAAATGTTTCGAAGTGTGCAAAGTCTATGTAAAATAATCGAGAAATCAAATGTCATGTCATATTTATCTGCCTAGAAAAGGATAATGAAACTGAACTGTTCTTGCTGTTTTCCTAAGTTTCGTATCTAAATTCTAACCATTTCTGAGTAGAAGTCAAAATTACAAATTTAGTATAAATGAATCTGTGGTCTATAGATGCAGATGTGTGTGACGTTTTTCCTAACACAATATCTCCTTTGTCAGCAGTCTTGTTCTCCAAGACAGAAAGCCACACTAGGTATCCAAGAAGGCGGTTTAAATAATGCAAAGAGATTTGGCATCTCTGAAAATAATACTATATAATAAAAGTAGACCATATTATGCTCTCTGTTTTTTTATTGGAGTATAGGGAGCTGTTAAGGCCTCGTACTATAGTAACTTAATCTTAAGAACTGTGTGTGTCAGCAAACACTGCTGTTTTGATGCTCCTGCATTTGAGACAACAGTGAGCCTTCTCCTTTGATACCAGCAAACAGCCTCAAATGAGATTATTGGCAGGATATGATTATGGTCTAATGTAGTGTGCAGATCGCCAGGGTTGTGCATGACCTTCCTTGCCTCAGTAGCACTGATACTGGTCTCAAGTGAATAATTAGTCGGAGCTACAGGACGAGCTCGAGGAGGGCTTGTAAAACTCATTGGGCTCATTGAAATCCACGTTCTGGCAAGAACATGGGAGCCAGGCTGAGGTGCAAAGATAAAAAAAAAACAAAAAGCAGAGTCTCTGTGTTGGATCAAGCCTTGCATGTCTTCGGCTCAAGTGAGGGGGATATAATGTGTGACCTTGATCATTCATAATCTGTCAGAGAATCTCCTTCCCTAAGTGCATTCAAATCCAGACTCGAAACCTTCTTCTTTAGGAGGGCTCTGGTCCTGCCCCTGCACCTTCTCCTGCATTCTGAACCCCTGTCTGCTAACTTTGTTACCTCCTCTCCTTGTTGGTCTAATTAGTTACCTCTTCTCCTCGTTAACTTTTTGTTAACGGTAAAGCACCTTGAGAAGTTACTTTTAAAGGCGCTATATAAAATGAGGTTTATTATTATTGTATTATTTAAAACCACATCAGCTTGGCGAGTGTATTTCACCAGGGATAGGCCTAAAAATATGGAAAGGAAGCAAAACCTGAACTGACCAGTCAGGTTCCCAGTGGAAAAAAGTGCCCTGGCTTACTTCATCTTGTGGGAATCTTTCAGCCCTAACTAAGGCACCTCACATTCATACACTGGCACATCTAAGAACTGAAGGCTGTTTAACAAATGTTTTGTTTCCAGACATACTCTCTGCCCATCACAGTGCTGAGGCCAGAGAGCTGAAGCTTCACCCAGCTGATGTAAGGCTGTCACACAAAAAAACAAAAATGCTGCTGGAGAAACTAACCAGCGCAGAAAATTGCTATTAGTTTCCTTCTGGGTGAAGCCCATAGCTACAGTGTGTAACTTTGCGAGCGCCGAGTGCTAACGTTAGCCAGGTAAGTGCTCAAGTGCTTCCACCTCTGAGCCTGCTTGGCTTAATTGTGATTAATTGCTATTCCCTCCTCCTGCGAGGTGCCCCAGTCCCAACCGGAGCAGTCCGTCACTCCCCGGCTCTCTTCTCTGTCTTTCCCACAGGCAAAACTGGACGATTTCTGCGGTTCCTCTGCTATACTGGTATTACCTTCTTTACTCTGCAGTGTGGACTGCAGATCACCTTCGCCTATGTCCCCCAGCACGGTAAGAAACAGCTGCCGTTCTAGAGGCAATCGGGCTGCCGCCGACTTTATGAGCCCTGGACTTGACCCAAAGAAGATCTCTCATGAGCTGGTTTTACTTTTTAATGTGCTGCATTGCATTGATTAAGCTCGTTCAGTCTTAAGCTTTAATGAAGTGTACTGGAAGTGGTTTCAGATATTACCTTCAGAAGAACATTTTGACTTCATTGAATTTTTCTCCTTTATTCACAGTAAGTGGTGTCTGGGAGACTGTCCTCTATCACATTGGGATTATACGGTATGAATCATCGGTATATGGTCTTCCTACTCATTCCTGCAACGGTCTGAATTTTCACTTGCTTGGCATTCTAACTCTGTCCCTTTACTCTCACCCGGCTTTCTCTGGCTTGCCCTGCCAGGTTCAGTGTGGTAGACGCCGCAAATGTCGTCCGTCACCTGGCCCCCGACCTGGGCCTGTTCCTGGCCGCTCTGCTCATCCACAGACTCTGCAAGAAGTTGCTGAGGCCCCCGGCGCCCGTCGCCGTCCATGACAACTGCGTCCCACCCCCTGACCATGAGGTCGAGTGATTCGTGTCGGTACCCGCAGGACAGACGTAGAGTCGTTTCTCTGGAACGTCACAGAGTCTGGGGCTCGAGAGTGATTCCACCTGGAAGGACACCTGCGCTAAGTGACAGGATGAGCTCCACAGCCCAGTCTTTGAGTAGCTAACACTGTCCATCCTGGATACCTCAAGGACAGGCACACACCTGGGCCAGCACTGCAGGGGGGTGGGGCACTGATTTGTCAACAGCAGCTTTCACAGCAAAACAGCCACCCCTGAGGCTTCCTGGTGGCCAGTAGGCATGTGGTAATATCAGTGAGGGATGCCAACAGAGGCACTGTCAGAATAACACGTCAGCTGGCCCCAGTGAAACATTTCTTTAAGACTAGATAGCACCGCACATCAGAGAGCATCCCTTTTTTTTCAAGAAATCTGTTTGTACTGTAGGTTGATTTAGTCCATTCAGCGACAATCCTTGTTCAGTGTATTTAATAGTCACTAGAAAAGCAACAGTGAGCTGCTCCACAGACGTGGTGGTGAGTGGCCCTGGATTCAGACAGTTCTCAGTTTAAAGCCATACATCTCTGGAAAGAACGGAACAGGATCTGGGGTGCACTGCTGAGTAGTAATGTTTTGTAAAATCTGTAGCATTATGTAGGTCAGAACCTTTTTATTGAGTTAGCCGTGACAACGATACAGAGAACCAAAACACAAAAGCTCACTGCAGTATCGTATTATGAAAGGTGCTATATAGAATGAAGATTATGATGGCATTATTAATTGTTATTAAGTCATGGTTATTATTGTTACGTTTGTGTGTTGGAGACGGCTGCCTGTGTCTCTGCAGGATCGGAGGCAGTCGGAGTCGGAGTCGAAGTCGGAGACGGAGTCGGAGTCGGAGTCGGAGTCGGAGAGCCGCACGGAGAGCGACGGATCGTGCCCGGACAGCTCGGATGAGTCTGGTGCGACCCAGGGAAGCCAGCCTAAGATCGTCCGGAAGCTGATGGTCTTTGCAGCCGGACTGCGCCTCCTGCTGGCTACCCTCCTCAACACTGCAGGCAAAGCAGTGGTGACCCTCCTGCTGGGGCTCGCAGGTACCAGAGCTCTCTCTGCACCGCCCCAGTGGGGTACAGTACGTACTGTAAGAACAGGCGTCCACCTCAGCAAGACGAGCAAGGTCCCCTTCGATAAATTTAGAGTTGCTTTCCCCTGAAGTATAAGAATGCAGGGAACAAGCTTTCTGACACTTCCTCCTCTTTATTTTCCTTGCTCTTTCTGTTTCTTTTTTTTCCCTGATCCTCTCCGTTCTGCCCCCTCTCTGTCTAATAAGGGTTACAAGCAGGGGGGGGTCCATTTACCGCTCCGGGCCGTTTAGTAATGAGCAGTTAATCGATCCCAGGATCTCATGCAGCTAATCGATCCCAGGATCTCATGCAGCTGTTCATTGAAGGAAGCCAGGGTAGCGGCGTCAGCGAGGTGGCTGGCTGGGTAGCCTGCGTCGCGCCTCCCCTCTTCCGCGCTCCCGTGTGTCTCATTCCCGTCCTGCGTCGGGCTGCCTCTGCAGGAATCACCCTGCCCTCCCTGACCTCAGCGGTGTACTTCTCCCTGTTCCTGTGGCTGGTGTGGCGGTGGGCATGCTGCCGGGCCCTCGGCCTGCTTTCCTTCAGCAGCCTGTGTGTGATGACGGCCATATTCAGTGCCGGCCACCTCCTCGGCCTCTACCTCTACCAGCTGCAGTACTTCCAGGAGCTCGTCCCGCCCCAGGACATCTATGCCAGGTACTGCAGCCGGGCCTGATCAACAATCAGTAGCGCTTCAGTTCCGGGGCTTTTTAAATGCATGACAGACGGATTGCTGTACGTTTACAGGACATTTATATATGGAAAAGAATCTGACATTTGTTAATAGACACGCAGTCCATTATCTCTAGATGTGTGTTATTGGCACTTACATACACATAGTGTGCCATACTGAATTCATGGAATTTGAATCCCTAATATATAGCATTGCTCAAAAATCTATATTATAATGACAAAAAAATCTTTAGTGTATTATCTGTAAAGACTGTACATTTGTTAGCAATGTAGCGTCACACTAGGATGCTACACCTTTTGGGACTTTATCCAGGAACATTTGCAGGTTATGTTGCTGTGTTTCAGCCAGGTTCAGGGTACGGACTGTGATTCTGCAGTTCTGACTATGAAGCGAACAGATTTCTGTTTCTAGATTTGTCCTTGGTAGCCCAGCTCAGGAGGTCTGTGGTGCACAAAGGGTAGCTTTCTGCTGTAGGGCCAATTCAGGTTTGCAGAGGAAATTCAGCCACTGCGCCTGTGTTCAAGAAAGGGAAACACAGTTCTCCTCTCTGTGAGCTAACAGTGTCAGGAGGGAACTAGGGGTGTGAGCTTGTTTGAGCGTCACTTCAAGAATGAAAAACTGTTGGCTGCATTTTTGCAAACAGCCAATAGCATAAACTAAGCACCACCAAGAAAAGAAATCTCACTAATCTAACCTGTTTTACGTTGCTCATTTATGTTTATGGATAACATTTGCCTCTCTTAAGAGTTCCTTTTCTCTCTGTTTTCTCCTAGGCTGTTTGGCATGACTGCTTTCATCCATACCAATGAGTCGGACCCCTATAGTTTGGGGGTTCACACTGATGCCACCTGGCCAGTTTTTGTGAACCCCTTGGTACTGCTGGTCCTGTACTACACACTGGTGGCCTTACTGCACAAGTGGGTCCACGTTACAGAGGAGGTACTGCACATCGTCCTTCTCAGCTCACACCCACTTTGGGACTGTGTGCCTTCATGGCTCAGATCTCTCCGTGTTGATAATCTGCAGGAATCCCTGCCCAGGCCAGACAGCAGACTGTCTGAGGGACCCCACAATATCCGGGGGATGATGTGGGACTCCAGGAATGAGAAGAAAAAGGTAAAAAGCACGAATTCTGACGGGAACAGCTCACCAAAATAAGAAAAATCTGAAATTTTGCAAGCTAGGTGCTGGATAAGAGCATAGTAAAAACAGCAATTTTATGGCACGCTTACAGTATCAACAGTGTGTTTGAGTGACAGGGCAAGTGGCCATTTTTCATTCTATAGTGACAGACGTTTTCTGTTTTATTCTCTTATAGCTGCTTACCAGCGTGGATGAGGATAACAGTGTTGCGAACGAGGTATTTCCTCAGATTTCTCACAGCTGGGGCCTCTCCTGGAAGTCCGAGCCGTACTGCACGAGTTACCCCACGTGCTTGTCTGAGACTCGGACACTGCTGCGTGACAGAAATGTGTCATTTCAAACACCAGCTCAATGCACGTTGTAAGAAATGATTTCCCCGTCAATAATTCATGTAGTAAAGGTTGCATATTGGTTATTATCCATCTTGCCATTTTTTAAACCAATTCAGGGGCACGGGGGAGGCTATCCCAGCCAGCACTGGGCACAAGGCGGGATACACCCTGGAGGGGACACCAGTCCCCCGCAGGGCAGACTGACACAAGCACAGACATGCACCCTCACACACACACTCACGCCTAGGGCCAGTTTTCTCAACAGTGTGTTTTTGGACTGTGAAAAGAAACCAAAGCACCTGGAGGAACCAGCAATGACACAAGGTGAACATAGAAACTCCATGCAGACAGCACTCCAGGTCTGGAAATGAACCCTGGTCCCAGTGAAATGTCCTTCATCTTTGAGTGTTTTTCTCCGATTTCATCTGAACTGTGATTCCTCTCCTTGTTGAAGGAGCATATTTTCTTTTCCGCTGCACCTTGGCCGGACAGGTTTCTGCTCAGTGTAGTAACCTGCTCTCTCTGTGTCCTGGTGGCCTCTCTCTTCTGACCCCTGGCCAATTTCTTGTGCCTGTCCCGGTGTACGTCTGTGCTCTGCTCTCCTCCTTCCCATAGGAGCCCAGCACCTTCCTGCTAAACAGCAGGTGGCAGGACCCTGGAGGGCTTCACCTGGGCCCTGCCCTGAGAAAAGAGGAGGAGTTTCTTGAGTGCCACGCTACGCCAGTCTACCAAGAGGAACCTCCAAGCCCAGGTAGAAGCAATCGTAATCGTAGGGTCCCCGGTTCAGCGCTTGAGAAAGGCTGATGATCGGAACCACTGAAGAAGAACTGTCTTTATTCATCTTTATCTTACCGCATGAAGTGAATTTGACCTATCGTGTTTTACTGACGATACAAATAGTTACTCAGGTCCATGTTGGGATTTAGATGTGTCCTTGAAGTTTGTGCATCTTTCTGTGGTTGTAGTTCTTTCTTATTGCTCCACCGCTGGCATTGTTTATAAGCTATAAATACGATAAATGATATATATTTCCAGTTATTAAAGTTATCGTTTATTAAGCCTGTAGTAACCCCTTGAGCAAGACTGGTCAAGTGTCCCCCTCTCGTTTGTGCCTCTCTTATGTTCTTTCACAGTTTTAGACAGAGGTAACAGATGCTTTTACTGTGGGACCTATGGTCTTATCTTTGTTGAGACTGCAGACCTGGAAATAATCCGGTTTGACTAGCACTGTAAATACTGTAAGTGTACAGTCCAGGCAGAATTAAAACCAGCAGTTTTAGATTTAGTTCTAAACATACCTGGAGCTGTCACCTACTGGCCAGGTGAACAGGAGGTGGAGCTGATCGCTGGTTGCAAAGTTACAGAAATCGGACAACCACAGAGAAGCCTGACACGTGGTCGACACATTCAGAGCATTTTACTGGGAGTTAGTGCTGTTTAGCAAAACTGACAAGAAGGGGGAACCTGCAGCCCCCTGCCCTTTCTTTAGAAACAGTGAGAGTATTAGTGTGTGGAGGCACGGGCCCCTGGTTTGTGACTGCAGAGTGCTGTCGCTCCTAACCGAGCTCTTTCTCCTGCTCCTGTCCTCCTCCGAGCAGAGGCGGAAGAGGAAGAGGAAGAGGACAGTAAAGACGAAGAGAGCTTGGAGGGGCTCACTGAGACCACAGCGCCCATGACTGCTCCCAGTGGGCTGGTTGTGTTTGGACAGTTCATCATGAAGCAGAGCTACGTCAACGCTCTCATTGTCATGATGGTAATAAGTACTATGATTCTGGTGAAAAATAGTGCTATTACTGCAAGCAGCAGTAGTCTACTTCTTTTTAGTCTCTTCGTTTTGTGCTCAGCTGTTTTCACCATCTTAGCCTTGTGCTGTTCTTGTAAGTCTGCTCCTGACAGCGGCACGCTGCCGTCGATTTTCTTGTGGCTGCAGGTCTGGAGCATCACCTACAACAGCTGGCTGACCCTCGTGCTGCTGGTGTGGTCCTGTGGGATCTGGATGCTGCGTGACCGCCGGCGCTACGCCATGCTGAGCGCGCCCTTCCTGGCGGCGTACGGCACGGCACTGGTGCTCTGCGCCTTCGTCAGCAGCCTCCGGCTACACCGGAGCGAGCTGTGCCCGGGGGTGCCCTCCGCCATGCTCACCGACTTCGACCTGAGGGGGTACCCCACGCCCTGCGCACACCTGGGTGCCAAGGTGGGCCGCACGCCCACACGCCCACAGCCCTGCGTCACTGCCACGCAGGGGCTGGTCCCTTCTGAAATATCCAGCTCGTATTGTATTACCCAGCTTAATCATATTACCATATGAAAGATACAAGAATGCATTCCTGGCTGCTGTAATTTGTTCTTTGCTGAAATACCTAGTCGGATCAAAGTGTCCATCTGACATTTCTTAAACGCGGCCTGCCCCCCCCCTCTTTTTTTTTTTGGGATCCCGCTTGTTCTCCTGTTTTTTTGGAACGTCACGTCATGAAACTCTTTCCTGGTGCGTCTTTCCTGCAGGTGTCCTACGCCTTCACCTTCTGGGTGTTACTCCGGCAGCACCTGACGGAGAAACGGCGGGGGCGCTGGCTACAGCAAGCCCCCCTGGAGGAGGTGAAGGTCTCGCAGTCGGGTGAGCAGGCCGCTCTCTTCCCCTCCTCTTCCTGCTCCTGTTTCCTCTTGCCTGTGAAGAAGTGGGTGAAAATGCGTTTTAGGCCTGCAGAAGAGGGGTAAAGGCAGAACCTTCTTTTAATGGGGGGAGGTGTGTAATGGACATACTGTACAGCGCATGTGTGAGAGCACGTTGCTGGATTTCCTCTGCAGCAGAAGTATGTGTCCCAAGCAGAAGGCACCCCAGCTCGCTCCTGATAAGCGATTATCCTAATTTCTTTATTTTGACCCTGCTCTCTAGGAGAGGAAAGCCGGTCCTCGGCCCTGATGGAGCTCCTGGGATCTCTCGTGAAGGGCACGCTGGTCAAGTACTGGATCTTCTTCTGCTGCTCCATGTTCTTCGTGGTCAGCTTCACCGGGAAGGTGGTGGTGTACAAGATCCTCTACATCGTGCTCTTCCTGTTCTGCGTGGTCCTTTACCTGGTGGGCTTACCTCGGCGTCTCTATACTTTTCTGCACTCTGAACCTTTTTTCGCAAAATGCAGTGTTTGACCTTTGTCTGAGTTCGTTCTTAGAACCTCCCGCTAAAACAAAAGCGGTTCTCTTAAAGGAAAATGTGCATAACAATGTTCTCTGAGAGGGTTTTAGCATGTAGGGGAAATGACCCTTAGCTCCAGCCTGCTGAATAGTTCTGTGAGAGTCTCGAGGGCCCAGCAGGGGCAACAGATAGAGAGACACCGCTAGTGGCCTGTGGAAGAGAAGGAGCACAGCCTTCTACTCTCGCTGACAGGAGCTCGTGTGCTCCCCCTGCTCCCTCCGCCTCTTCCCCAGGTGCGTTACGATGTGTGGCGCAGGATGCTGAAGTATTTCTGGGCAGTGGTGGTGGGCTACTCCATGGTGGTCCTCATTGCCATCTACGTATACCAGTTCAAGACCGTGTCCGGCCTGCTGCGGCAGATCATCGGCATGTCGGAGGAGGGGTGAGTGCCTGTCCACTGGTGCGCAGATCGTCTCCAGGGCGTTCCTCTGTAGCTCTGCCCTCTTCTTTTTTTCTATCAGGGGCAATTCAGCCCCCACTTTCTCTCTTATCTTAGCTAGCAGCTGTACCACATCTGCAAGTCCCAGCTGGCAGCCCGATGGAGCTCAGCAGGTGTGAGCCTGGTCAGTACCTGGATGGGAGACCTCCCGGGAAAGCTATGGTTGCTGCTGGAAGAGGTGTTAGTGGGGCCAGCAGGGGGTGCTCACACCGCGGTCTGTGTGGGTTCTAATGCACCAGTATAGTGACGGGGACACTATACTGTAAAAAGGAGCCGTACTTCAGATGAGATGTAAAACCGAGGTCCTGACTCTCCGTGGTCATTAAAAATCCCGGGGCGTTTCTCGAAAAGAGTAGGGGTGTAAACCCCGGCGTCCTGGCCAAATTTCCCAGTGGCCCTTACCAATCATGGCCTCCTAATAAACCCCATCTGTGAATTGGTGTCATCGCTCTGCTCTCCTCCCCACTGAGAGCTGGTGTGTGGGGAGCGTACTGGAGCTCTGTGGCTGCTGTTGCATCATCCAGGTGGGGATACACATGTGAAGCGCTTTACCGTGTCTCTGCGTCTCGGAAGCCTTCCCTCTCTTCCTCTCTGTTCCCTGCTGCTCCCTGTTCCTCTCGCCCTCTCTGTCCCGCCAGCCTGCGCGACCTGGGCCTGGAGCAGTACGACACGGTGGAGCTGTTCGCCCGCATCCTTCTGCCCTCCTGTTTCCTCCTGTCCTGCATTCTGCAGCTCCACTACTTCAACAGCGACTTCCTGTCCCTCACCGACCTGGACGATGTTTCCGTCCGCCAGGGTCCCTCCAGGTGAATGACCCCTCCGGATATTCCCACTGTTCCTTTACAGACGCTGACCACAATAAATCTACACTTGGTCCATGGTACTCCCATGCAGTGGATGTGCTTGATTTACCCTGGCTTGCAATGCCTCTCCATGTTTTCCCTGTGCTTTTCTGCATTTTGATGCAATTTTACTTTACTTACCTTACTTTGGATGAATTGTATTTACTGTATGCATACTATCTTTCTGGGCTGCGTTTTAATCAATAAACCCTTTAGGTTCCAGAGGCTGCCCTGTCTGTTTCTCCACCCTAAATATTTGTCATTTTCTCTGCTCCAGTGAAGAAACCCTGAAAGCCAGAGTAAGCATGATCACAGAAACGTGAGTCACGGTCGACTTCCCCTTTAGAATGCAAACCTTGATCTTGTATCACCTCTTGATCAGTAAAATCAGAAGTGGTGATGTACTGTGTGTCTTTTGGCAGATTTATACTCTGTTTTGAAAGGGTAAACATGGGGGTTCTTTTAATACTGTAATTTTTCTTTAGGCACTATTTACGGATACAAAAGTACTATCACTGAGTTGTTGGAGAATTGTGCTCATTAGTGTAACGCATGTAAATTGTTAATGCTGTTTTAGTAGCTGCATGTTACTACTGTAGAAGGGCAAAGTTCTGCACATACTCATTTTGTGATTTTCTCCCCTTTCATCAGAATTAAAGAGAATATTGAAAAACTTCAACAAAGGTAAAACACTTTGCTTGTTGTTACTTGATCAGCTGAGAGCTGTATGCAGTCTTTCCACGATCAGTTTTTAATTATTCCTTAGTTTAAAGGGTAAAAAATCATGTCGATGCATTACTGCGATTATAATATCCTTTCTTAGTAAAAAAAAAAAAGAACACTTCTTGAGTGGATCAAAAAAGCTGTTACTATTTATGAATATTTTGAGGAAAGAGTTTTTTTGTGGGATGGGGGGTCAGGAGAGTTGAGATCTAAAGACCCAGGTGTAACCCGTGACTGGGAATGTTAAAGTCACAGGAGTGCAATGACCTCGGTGTCTTGGAATCTTACAGTAGCAGTAATTCTGGGGATTCACGTTGGACTTAGTGGTCAGGGGAACATTCCACTCTTCCGCTGTCTGTGTCTGACAGGCTGGCCAGGGAGCAGCTGGGGGGCTGCAGACAGGACACCCTGGGTGGGGCCAGGCTGTCTGAACAGATCAAGGACTGTGGGCAGACCAGCACGCACCCAGAAAGCGGTACGTATCACATTTATGGCAGCACCCCCAAATCTTTTATTACTGACAGTTAGAAGAGGGACATTTTCTTTATGTTGTTCCAAAGTGAACAGATATTTTAGCATCTTAAATCGAACAATTATAATTCACTTGTGGGCCATCCAGCTATTCAGCAAATACATTTCAGCCCCTGACTGTGCTCCTCTCTTTTTTTTTTACCATTTGTGTCAAATTGAAGGAAGGGACTGTTTGACATCTCACCTGTTGCCTGATTCTCTACAGACTTTCAACAAATGCAGATGTTTATGTTTTATTTTAAGGCAAAGTCGTTTTTTATTCTTCTTCTTCATTTTTAACTTCAGTTTTCATTCTTTTGCTTATTCTTTTTTAAGTAATCTGGTTCTATCTTCTGGATGTATGTTATGTTGTGCCTGATGTTTTTGTGCTGCTGTTCTTATTGTTTTATGGTTTAAACCGTCATGAGCACACCGAGGCAAATTCCTAACACCTAAGTGGGTACGGCAATAAATATAAAATCTGGAAATATATTGAATCTTGTCGGCAGCTTACAATCTCCCCAGCCATGTCACTCTTTCACCGGGCCGGCGGCTCTGATGCCCGGCCCTGCGTCTGCTCCTGCACGTCTCTCCTGCAGGGGGGCGGCTGAGCCAGTGGGGCCTGATTGTGGACCGGGCGGGCCTGCTGGCGCTGCAGGGGCTGGAGGGGCTGCAGAGGGCCCAGGAGCTGCTCTGGAGGCTGCTGGAGCTGCACTGCCTCAAGATCGTCTCCTCCGGCATCATCTGGGTCGCGCTGCAGGAGGTCAGACCCGGCGGAGCGGGCTCGTTCCCGTTCGGACCTCGCCTGGGCATCCGCGCATGCGGTCGTTGTGAGGCTGGGCCTGGGGTGCCTTGTTCCGAAGTGCCTGCTGAGGTTGCTGTCGCGCCCTCTGCAGCCAGAGGGCGCTCCTTCTCTGTCCTGTCCCTAGTTTCCGGTCTGCTGTCCTTCCGGTCCCTCTCTTTCCCTTGGGCTATATATTTCCGGGTCTTGCTCTCTGTCCTGGCTCAGCATTGACGTTCGGATGTTCTGTGACCCGCCTAGCACCGGGGCGCCCCATGTCCGCTCCCTGAGGGTATAGGTTTCTATACGGCATTCCTGAACTCTTTGCACTAATGAGCCCGGGCCTTTATCCCGTCTCGCCGCTACGCATATGGGTCTTTTTCCGGTCTCCTGCTCCCCACGGTTAGTCCCTTTGGACGTCCGTGACAGTTGCGTGGGCTTGGACTGGCCCGATTTGTCCTGGGACTGTCGTGCCACCCCAGCCCTTGGGATCGGGCGGGGGCAGCGTGACCAGGCAGCGCCGTCAGTGAGGCGTTCCAGCTGGGGCTGGCCTGCCGAATGACTGGCGGCGGCGACAGGTGGGCGTGTCAAAGGAGAGGGCGCTCAGATCCGCCCTCTCCCTGCGTGGCACAGCAGTCAAGCGGATCGACAGCTCAGTCCCTCTTATTACTGTCTTGTTTTTCCCCGCAGTTATGCACTCTGTGTTTTTCAGATATTGTTTTTACTGTATCTTCCTTTTTTTGCTCCACAGGTAACGAAAGTACAAATATCACAGTGCAAAAACATGAAAGGATAGCATAGCACAAAAAAAGAGGCAAACGACTCTAAGAGCTGCCCTTGCTTATTTTTACCTCTGGTCTACTGTATATCAGAGTCAATGCATCTCAGAGCAGGTCTTTCCATGCAGGCAGTGAAAGGCTGCCATATTCTTATCGTAATTGTTTTTTAATATATATATATAGACTTCTGTTAATTTTGGCAAACCAGAAGAGTGGAGTCTAACCACAACTGCAGAGTTAGAAATGTTCTCTTAATAGGCAATAACACGTTTTTTATTGTTAACAAATGGCATTGGAAGCATGATATGTGCTGCACTGTCTATGCCCTTCGAGGCTCGGTAGAGCTGTCCATCACTGCGCCTGTGTCCCCAGGTCTCTCTGATGAATTTCCTGTTTCTGGTGCTGTGGACCTTCGCCCTCCCCTTCAGGCGGCTCCGCCCTCTGGCCTCCGGCGTGTCTGCCGTCTGGGCCAGCGCCATGGTCGTCTGCAAGATGATGTACCAGCTCAAGTTCATCAAGCCGCCCGAGTACTCCTCCAACTGCACGGCTGTGAGTCCCGCCCGCCGGCCAGCCCTCTGAACTGCACCTCTGCTTCCTTCCCTACCGCGCCGCCATCTCTCAGTAGAGCTCCCAGTGTTACTTTGCACCACGCAGTCCTGCAGCGAGATGGGCGGTGTGTTTATTCTCTTAGCCAAGGTTTGACTTGGCGTAATCCCCTTTATTTTATCTGAAACCTCTTGTCCCATCAGTCAGTCTGGTCTTGATCTTTCAGCTCTGTTCCTCCCTGGAGAGTCTCACTTTCTGCCGGTAAGATGCCACTGTGCTCCACCAGAATGTCTCTGGGCTCCCTTCTCCATTTGCCTTGAGTTGTCCGTTGGAAAGTCGTACTAGCAACATTACTGGTGACATTCGAATGACCTGCACCAGCCGCGTCAGATAGCATGACACAGGCACTGCACCGTTCAATGTTGGTCCTTAGGGTATATTTATGGGATTTCAGGATTTTAAAAAATCAGGTATTTGTCATTCCTGGTGACCCATACTTTGGTCCTAGATGCGACCTAAATATGTGAAAAACCTTCACAATGCACTTTACTGCAAATTTAATGGCTTATCCTTTAATGGTGATGATTGTCCAAAAACCTTCCAGGTGCACAGCTTTCTCTCGGTGACTTCAAGGCTGTTTTTTTTTTTTTGCAGAACACAAGCCTCAAATAACCCATCTGTTTTTACCTGTATATTTAAACATACAGTAGGGAAAAAAATGGTGCTCACTACCGGATGACTTTCAAAAACCTTTTACAGATATTTGAATTCCACAAGAGCTCAGTGCAGTATGATGTTATTCTTGTTTTCTTTATCAGCGGCTGGTATCTGGGAATCAGACTGTGGCCCGTGGGAATCTGGAGGAGCTGCTGAGGACGTCTGTGCTGTACGTGGAGCCAGTAGACCCAGCGCTGTGGTGTGGTGCCCTCAGGAAGTGTGGGGACAGCATCTTACCATGTCTCAGGGTACGGCAAGGACTCTGCTCCTAACTCACACTCGGTTTTAGCTGATAATCTCTTGTTCCCAGGTCTGGACCCATAGCTAGAAAGTGGCAGGCCATGAGAACAGCAACCCTAAGCTTCTTGTTCAGGAGGAATGACCTCGTTACTGAGTTCATCGGGCTGGGATGGGTGGAATTCCCAAGGAGAAAGAGAGGTGTGGAGACCGATCCCGACCGTTTTTTCATTGTTCAAGGGAGAGACGCCCGCAACACACTTGGAGCGCACAGATGATGAAAGTGTGCAATCCCATGAATGTCCTGAAGTTGCAATTTGTAGAAGCACTATTAAAATCCGCGTTAGCGTTCTAGAAACGGCTGGCCCCCGTCCACAGCTGGGTCCTCCCCCCCCCCCCCGAGTGGCCCTCTCATTCGTCTCTTTTTCCTGGCAGAACCACCTGGCTGTGCTGGCGCTGCTGGCGTTCGAGGTGACGGTCCATCGGCACCAGCGGTACTACCGGCTGCGGCATGGCCTGCAGGCGCCCGCCACCGGCACGCTGTTCAGCGGCATCACCCGGCAGCACCTCGACCGGGGCCTGCTCCCATGCATCAAGTACTTCGTCAACTACTTCTTCTATAAGTTCGGCCTGGAGGTGAGAGCCCCTCTGGGTTGCGGTAGACTCGTGTGATGCGGCTTGGCGTGTTCCGTGTGCCGTGCTGGGGGGGGGAGGGGGGGTGAGCTTCTCGGCCGGCCGCTGATGTCTGCCGTCCCCCGCCAAGGTGTGCTTGGCGGTGGCCGTGAACCTGATCGGCCAGCGGATGGACTTCTACGCCCTGCTGCACTCCTGCGCCCTGATCGCCGTCCTGTCCCGGCGACGGAGAAAAGCCATCGGAGAGGTGTGGCCCAAGTACTGCTGCTTCACTGCCAGCCTCGTGGTCTTTCAGTATCTTCTGTGTATCGGAATCCCGCCGGCACTGTGTTACGGTAGGAATTCAGAGGAGTTAGGCATGGGGCACGTTACAGATGTATGATGTGCATTTTCCCCCTTTCTCTCACTTCCCCACTCTTATTCTTGGTCATGCCCTCTTTCTGTTTTTTTCCCTCCCCTTGTAAGATTACCCCTGGAGGACCTCTAGACATCCTTTAAGCTCCAACCTCATCAAGTGGCTCTACCTGCCGGATTTCGCCATGCGGCCCAATCCCGTCTTCATCATCTGTGAGTCTGTGCTGCCCTCCCAGCCGTGCAGGCCTCTGCGGATGCTGGTGTCCTCGTGCGCCTCACGAGCAGCGAGTGGGTCCGTGACCCCCATGCGGCTCTTCTCCTGCCCTTACGTCTGTCTCTCCCCAGATGACCACGTGCTCCTGCTATGCTCCTCCCTGCAGTGGCAGGTGTTTGAGGACGAGAACATGGCGGCCACCCGTCTCCTGGCGGGTGACAATGTGGAGATCAGCTGCAGCCTGGATCCTCGAGCTCTCAGCCAGTACACCCCCGTCAGCAACTTCCTGCACTGCAGGTCAGTGTGGCCACATTTCCAGGGGCTGGCTTCTCACTGGCACATCACAGCACATTGAGTGCCCTGTCTCTTTAAATGGAGCGCCCTGGGTCAGACAGCTGCTGTGATAAAACAACTTGCACAAAACTGAGCAGGCTGAATGATATCCATGCTTTTTGCATTAATGCGCCTTCTGCATCCTGCGCAATCAGATATGAAGAGGTCATGAAAACGTGTGGCACAGTGATTACGGTTACGTGTAAAAACAAGACTTTTCAACTGTTTTAAAAAAGTAAGTGCTTATTTTAACATGGTGTGGCTTAAGACTCCCCGTGTCACGCAGCAGGTCCTGTGTCTTTGATGTGTCTTTGGTTCTCCTAGGTCGTATCTGGATATGGTAAAGGTGTTCGTGTTCAGCTACTTCTTCTGGCTGGTGCTGTGCCTGATCTTCATCACAGGTACCACACGCATCAACATCTTCTGCCTGGGCTACCTCATGGCCTGCTTCTACTTCATGCTGTTCGGCGGCAGCCTGCTACTCCAGCCGGTCAGGCACATCCTAAGGTTGTGGGACTGGCTCATCGGCTACACCTGCCTGGTCATCGCCACCAAGAACCTGCTGTCTGTAAGTGAGCTTCCTGCCCCTCTTCCTTTCCCTACAGAGGCCAAGGGGCCGGTGACCAGGGCTGGGACTGTGTGGACAAGTGACTCAGGGGTGCAAGCAGGTCTCCCATTAACACAGCTGTCCGAGTCATTTCGGGTCACATGAGCAATCCCGTGAACACGTAGCACCAAAGGAGCAGCAAAAGTTGTTTTTTGTCCTGCTCTGACTTTAAATCAATGCATGAGACCTTTTATTTTTCAAGTAAGCCTTTCTTAATTGATTCTTTATTCGGTACTTTTCGTTTTTATCTTGATCGTGTTTTCATGATCCTTTTCCGTTTCCTTGTGCAGTGTCGAGCCGTAACCCCCTGTGTTTTTGCTTGGTGTGTGTGTGTGCTCACAGCTGGGATCCTGTGCTTACCTGGACAGCCTGTTGAAGAACGGCTGCTGGTTCATACAAACATTCAGCATGTTCTGCACCATAAAAGGCTACAACGTCCGTGAGTGCTCAAGAAGTCTTCAAAAATTCATTATAGCCTTGCATCATCTACGTGAAGGTTTCAGAACTCTTTTCATCTAGGCTCCATACAGATTTATTTTCCTCCATGCCAGATTGTGTTTTTGTATGTGTTTCTTGCCTTGCATTTTTCATTTTCCATCGTTGCATTTTGATGACATCACAGGCGTTTGGCGTGATCAGAGCAATTATGGAGAATAAAAGAGAAAGTAGCGGGGAGGGATTGGGACTGGAAAGTTCAGCTCTGTTCTGGTAGTGCGCTGCGCCAGCAGTCTGTCCCCCAGCTGACAGTGTTTCTGCTTCTCACCAGCTCCCCCCAGTGATGAGTGTGAGCTGCCTAAAAGTGAGGCGGGGATTGTGTGGGATGCCATCTGCTTCATCTTTCTCCTAGCGCAGCGCAGAGTCTTCCTCAGCTACTACTTCCTGTATGTGGTGTCAGACCTTTGTGCCTCAAAGATCCTGGCCTCCAGGTGAGCCTCTAGCACACACTGTCATGAAGGAAACCATGCAGCCTTGTGGGATCGCAGTAGTAACAGGAATGAAAACCCGTTGGTCTGATTTTACAACCTTTCCGTCATTTCTTGGCCTGGTTACTGCATGCTGCAATCAAACGCGTTTAGCAAAACAATGTTTCACCCTGCCAGTCTGTGGGAAACCACAACAGCACTCGGTCAGTTCACTCCATTAGAAGCACCATTGGGGACCGATAGGGCCCGTAGTGCACCAGCCTGTGGCATAGATTAGGCTCAATTCATCATTGTGACTGCAGCTGGAGCTCTGCCATTGTGACTCAAAGGGCTGTTCGAGATGGGGCAAGGCACTGTTAAAGCATGGACAGGAATGTCATCCTCATGTGTTTCATGTGCTGGGCGTCACTTACAGTGCATCATATCCAGACTGCCAGTGCAGACCACCCGTAACACTAGTAACAATCGGTGGTGTCCCTCTCACCCCCAACAGGGGCGCGGAGCTGTTCGAGGCCAAAGTGAAGAAGCAGGTTGCGGCACGACTGGAGCAGGAGAAGAAATCTGTTGAGATGCTGAAGAAACAGTAAGAAAGTCCTTCCTGCTCACTGAGGGGCTGCCTGCTGGGTCCGCAAGCCAAAATGATCATTTCTGGTGCACTGAAGTGCTTTGTAATGTGTGTGTGTGCGTGTGTGTGTGTGTGTGTGTGTGTGTGTGTGTGTGTGTGTGTGTGCGCGTGTGTGTGTGTGTGCGTGCTCAAAGGCCAAAGGAGAGAGAGCAGGCTGTGTTTCTGCTGTTCTGTCACGCTCTGCACCCAGTTTGGAAGCGTGATGCCGCACCGCCCTGACGGCTTCCTCTCCTCGATTCTCCTCCTTCCCCCCAGGATGGAAAAGATTAAATCCAAGCAGAGGAGGTTCGAGGGGGGAGAGGGAGAACCAGCCGTGCAGGGGGATGCGGACGTGGATCCCACGCAGGAAGAGGACCGGGACTCTCAGGGTATCCTCCTCTTTGGGTTTCTTGTTAAAAAGCCGTGGAGAATCTGTTTGGGGAAACACTGAAAGGTATGAGTCACGTCTACCATGACGCAGGGCAGGGGTGCAAGCCTCCGGTCTTCAAGAGCAGGCCACTGTGTCTCTAAACCACCTTCCTCTTGCATCTTGAGAAAATGGTAAAGCTGGAGGATTTAAAACAAATACTCAGTTCAGTGAGAAATTAGGAGCTCAGGGTAGAGGCCTGGAGACCGGAGCTGTGTGCCCCTGGCCTGTGGTGAGAGACAGACCTGGCCAGGTAACAGTTCCCTGAGTCTGTCTTCCAGGTGTCCCCACGGTTTCGCACCCCTCGCAAAGCTCTGAAACCTGGCTTATTCACTGTGAAGATATACAGACCCGCCACAGCTCTTGGGAACCAAATGAAACCTTTCCCACTCAGTCTACATGCACTATAATCGCAGAAGAATGTGCCACCACTGGGTTTAGATACCCAGTTTGTCAGTGACGTAGTTTTCGGGCACTGGCACACTTCCTGATCCTTGGCTAAGAGCAGGCTCCTGAATGCTTTCTGTGGAATATTCGATTGACTTAGCGACAGGGGAAGTGAGGGGTCATTGCGACACCCTGAACTGCAGTCAGGCGGAGACTTACCCCTGCTGGGCGAGCTGTTTGGACTGGGCCGAACACTGAGGGCTGTAGCAATCACGGCCTCTCCCGTGGGCACCCAGTGCATTCGACAAACTGTCCAGCCTCTTCTTTTGCAGTAAAGGACATATTTTGCAGGTGGGAGTGAAAAGGGGGACAAAAGGGATAGAAAGAAATGGTGGCGGCCGTGGGTGACCCACTCGTCCAGTAAGTACTGTGTTGTGCTCTTCGCACCTCGCCCGCTGCCTGGCTGCTTGCTGCTGTGCCGGTTGCCAAGCACCAGTGCGTGGACGGGTTCTGCGCTCGGCCCGGTGGCTCTTGCATGACCCTGGCTTCACTTGGACCCCTCTCTTAGTAACGACCGCAGGATCGCAACTCCGAGCGTCAGACGTTACTGAGCGTTTACTTCGTTTTCTTGCGTGTGTGCGCAGGAAGAGCCTCGTGTGTTTTGTTCTGCAGGGCTTCTAATACCTGCACCTGTTTTGAAGAAAAAAAAAACCACAGACTGGATGAGAAGCATCTTGGCATGAAAGGCGCTGTATAATTGGTTGCTGCTTGAGAGGTTGAAAGGCTTTCGAACATGAACAAGCAGAGAAAGAGAGTTCTGCTGTCTTTATTACACTAAAACTACTGAACTGTGTTTTTAGCGTCTAATCGGGTAAAAGCAAGTTTTGCTAAATTGGACAACTTATTATGATAACAGATGGTTCTTTTAAAATATCGACCTGAATGATTTTGTGCATCATCTAATCTCCAGAATGCGAGGCTTGTGCGTTACCTCCTTTAATTTTGCCGAGGCGCGTCCAGGGTTAATGTGCCCGATTTCCGAAGGGCCGCCTCGTTCTGAACGACAGTGCTTTCACGTGCGTGAGGGCAGCGATGGCCCCGGTCCGGGCTGTGGGCTGATGCTGTTTCCGTGTGTGCGCGCGGTCCACAGTGGTGCGCAGCGGCAGCTACTACCTGTTCGAGTCGGACAGCGAGGAGGAGGAGGAAGAGCCGGAGGGGAAGGAGGAGGAAGCCCCTGCAAAGAAGAAAACGGCTTTTCAGGTGAGGAAGAGATGAGCAGAAGAGCTGGCAACCACTTATGCACTGGTCTCAAGTGAATATATGGATGTCTCCAGACACAGTAGGCATATTCATTTTGTCTCTTTTATTCCAGAGGGTAAATAAGGACAAACATTTTAGCACTCATGACCACCCTTATTGTTTCAGACAGACACATTTTAAACCGCCTGAGGGAGCTCTCATGGTAGGAGACTGAAGGTTGTATGAGACCCTTTATATATGGTTTTTGTATTTTTTACTTAACTAAGAAAAAACTAGTGGTAAACGCTCTATGAACATCTCCCACAGTCTTGCGCTCGGCGACCAGGTGTCATGATTTCTTTTAAACTCTTTAACAAAACCTTTATTAATGAAACTAGGAGCTCATCGCTAACTGAAGAGTCCCAGGCATTTTATCACGAGTCCGACAGCAGTAGTGAACAGCGCAGACGAAGAGGGAAAGGGCGGATTTATGGGAACGACTTGTTTTGAACTTTGAATCTCGTATTAACGACACGTAGTTGTTACGTGTTTCTGGAATCCGGGCTTAGGAAGACCAATATTTCCTGCGGGAGCACTGCTTGCTCGCTCACAGGCAGTAAGATAAGCATGTCGCTGGACTCTTGATGTGGGATCTGTACGGCGGGCAGTAGGTACAGCTGGGGTGGAACAGCATTAGGAGTTTCTGTATCGCAATCCTCCGGGCCCGTTGCTTTGCAGGGAAACCGCAAGGAATCAAACTGTATTTCCATTGGTATAAATGCCACCGTAGTTCAGCTGACAGGCCAGCCTGGATCTGTGACCTTGCCTTCTGCAGCTGGCGTATGAGGCCTGGGTGACCAGCTCGAAGGCTGCACTGAAGGGGCGTGAGAAAGAGGAGTCCATGCTGAGGAGGGAGGAGAGGAAGAGAGCCAGACAGGAGCTGCACAGACAGCAGGGTAAGAGGGCATCTGTGTGTTCTGATGGGCCAGGTGTTGGACTCCCTGTCAAGGGATTGGTGAGGGTCTCAGGTGTATCAAGGAGCTGTGAATCTCTTTTGTGTTTGGTCAGGTCTGAACACTGTAAGTAGCCACTGTTCACTGAGTGAGACATTTAGCATTTATCTCCCCATGTGGCTCTCTTCATCTGTGTAGATCTCAGTGCACTGTACTGTACGTGCCTTGGTGTACTCGTCACTGCTCCCTGTACCAGAACCATTTTCCTTCTCTACATAACTCCCCAGGCATCGACAGGACAGAGTCCACTGAGGAACTGGACCTGGACAGCACAGAGGAAGAGACAGGTGGAGAGAAGGGTAGGTGGTGGTTATACCTGAATAAACACTAATCAGACATTTCCTTGGTCCTTTCTGGTGCAGGATTTATTTCAGCATTTTGTCCTTTATGAAGATGGCACATGGTTATGTGACTGACATCAACAAACAAAAAACAATATTGTCATTAACAATATTGTAATTAATTGTAATCAATTATTGTTAATAATTGCTGGGATTCACAAAAAGAATAAAAATGACCTTTTCTGTGAAACATTGCATGCTCCTTTGTAGACTTTGTAGATTTATGAAATCTCAGTTTCCTTCCTGTTTTTCCGGAATGGGGAGAGAGCTGTCAGTTCACCTGAAAATCCTAATCCTACAAAAAAAGGCTTGTTTTGTTCTTAAAATCAATACAGTTCTTATCCAGTGATTCAGTGCCCGATTTCTCCCTGATTTCTCCTCACAGACAGCAGGTTTACGCGCTTCATCGACTCAGTCAGGTTTGCCTGGGTCTTCATTTCTGCCCTCATCGAGGACCTCGCTGATGGGCTCAACTCCCTCTGCAAGGACAACCTGGACATCTCCAAGGTGCTGCGCTTTGAGAGAGCCCTGCTGAGCCAGGAGCTGAAGAAGGTGTGGTGATATATTTACAACCGCCTGTGATCAAGTCATGACTTCATGCACGCCACGATCCTGTCAGCAACAGTGCAGTTCAATAGCATCGGCGGTGCCAAGGGGTGGGGAGGGGTGACAGGATAGTCTTCTCTCTGGCCTCCTCCAAAATGTCCCTTACCCTCCTCTCCACCCCCAGAAAGAGTGAAAGAACACGTTTCTCTTGCCTGACAGCAAAGGAACTACCAAAACTGCCAATTAATCGTGGGGATTACACAATTGCCTCTGGGCTCCCCTCTATTATTTTGTCGAACCCAACTACTCTCCTTGCCCTTGAGTGCATACTGGTATCTCCACTGATGAATATCCTCATTACTATAGTATGTGTTGTGAAATACCTTAATATGTAGCCTTGTTTGCACCTAGAATATTTCCGTTCTGGACCCATGTGTAATAGTGGATAATGGCAGCTTAGTCGTTGGAGTAGCTGGAAGTGATAGGAAGGACTGCGTCAGTGATAAAGGTACAGGCTGCTCTGTGTCGAGTCCTCGTGCTCTTGCCCTTTCTGGTCCTTCCCTTCCAGGGAAAGGAGGCGTCCCAAGGCACGATAAAGCGGTTTTACCAGAGCCGACTGTCCAGGCAGTCCACCCTGGCATCTCTGGGGGGTCAGGGCGAGGGGAACCCCCTGCCCACCATGCCCCGCGGCTACGCCCAGCTGCGCAGCTCGGACTCCAAGCTCTCCTGGAACAGCAGCTTCTCCAGGTTGCCATGTCTTCATCTTCATCATCTCCGTCTTCATCCTATAACACCCCCCCCTCCCCCCAGAAAAACACAGTTCCCTAAATCGCGTCATCTAATTTGCATTTCAAGCATTGATAATTCTTGTGGTTTGTGTTTTGGTTAACTTGTCACTCTTTGTTAACTTGGCTGTGTCATTCTGATGTACTGTTTACAATACCCTGCATGTAACATTAATTTGATGATGTTCCTGGAGACAGTTCATTTCATAGAATGACACTCTGTATTCCGTTTGAATAAGCTTTCAGTACCTTCCACCATCTTCATGACTTAGCAATTCTAAAATGCCATTTTAAAATGTTGTTGGAACAGGATTCAACAAATTAATAGTTAATATTCCTTTGGTGTGTTCTTCCTTTATTACTCATTATGTTCTGTTAGTCCCCCAAGAAAACTGTGATGTTTTAGAAGCTGAGACCTGAGCAGGAAACAGGCCCTGGGATCCGTGCTACAGGCCCTCAGGTACTGCCTCAGCTTGACGCTGTGTCATTTCCCAGCTGCCTGACGGACGAGACCATGCTGGGCTCGCGCCAGCCCACGCAGGAGGATCTGGACGAAGAGCTGCCTGCTTCCCAGCACCCCACATCTACTGGGGACCAGCTCCGCAGGAGACTCCTCAGAACCGCCAACATCGACCTCCCTTCGATTGATGGCGACAGTCCTGCAGACAGGTGAGCCTTTTCTCCCCTTTTTACTCACAAGACTGACTGTCGGACTTCGAGACCACAGGAGGAGCCTGGATTCTGGAGGAGCAGCAGTCAGGTGAAGAGCTGCCTGTGGTCTACAGCCCCATAGGCTGCACACTATTTCAGTTCAGCTGTTGGACATGCTCACCCTGCTTGCCTGCTCTTCTGATCCTCACTCCCTTTTTTTTCTCCATCTCCTGTTGCTTTGTTCCATTCCTGGGAGCTCTTCCCCTTGTCCTCTGTTTCTTGCCTGTGGATTGAGACGCTGTCTCCACACCCTCACAACCCCTTCGTTTCCCCCTTCCTTTCTCTCGTATGCTTCAGCTCCTCTGTGAACGTCATCGCTGAGGAAGCAGGAGAAGAAGAAGTCGAAAGGAGGGAAGGGCAAGAGGAAGAGGAGTGCAAGGAGGATGAAACGTTGAAGCGTCCCTTCACCTCCTCCCGGGCCTCCCTGGACAGTAGGAACCTCCTGGATGAGACAGAGGACCCAGAGGAGCCCAGGCCCCTCACCCAGGAGACGCGCACTCTTACCGCAAGCGAGCTACTGCTCAACAAGTCAGTGCAGAAATGTCCAGCCACGGGACCATGTCTTTCTGCCTGCCTATTCAGAATTTGCAACGCAATAATACTAATAATAAGGACGATCTGCACAAAACCTCGCGCACTGCAAAATGACGTCTAAACTAAGTTGTCCTTGCATATTTTGCCTGTTGCATGCAGTTGTGCTTGATGAAGTAACCTGAGACGGAACGATGCTTTCAGAGCATGATGGATATTCCTCTCCATCCACAGCCCCCCCGCCCCAGCTCTCTCTGACTCTGCTCCTCTCCTTGCTGTTGCGCCCCCTGCAGGATGTTTGAGAACGAGGAGATCGAGGAGTCGGAGAGGTTTTTCCAGTCTCTTCCAAGGCACCTGCGGCTGCTCTTCGCTCTCTACCGCACCATGGTCTCCAAGTCGGAGATGCTGTGCTACTTCGTCATCATCCTCAACCACGTGGTGTCAGCCTCCCTCCTCACGCTGGTTTTGCCCGTCCTCATCTTCCTCTGGGCCATGCTGTCCGTGCCGCGCCCCACCAAGCGCTTCTGGATGACAGCCATCATCTACACCGAGGTGATACTCCCCCCCTTCGACCCAAACCAAAACCGTGCAACCATGCTCAGAGCACCGAGGCCTGAGCAGAACCCCAGTCAAGCAGGCACCCTCTAATCTGCTTCAAGCCACATTTTAAATCTAGCCCAGGACTTTATAATAATAAACCTTATATAGCACCCTTAAAAGGTGGCTTCTCTAAGCGCTTTAAAGAACAATAACAATAAAAAAACACACAATGAGAGGAGACAATAAATGGGGGTACTGAATACAGTAGGAGCAGAGGGGTAAACAACAGGACCAGTTAACTGAAGGCCCTTCTAACAAAGAAGGTTTTGAGTCTAGAGGTCAGTTTTAAGGGTGACTTTCTCCTAAGCTGTGCCTTAACATGATGCAGACACTTAATTACGGCTGTAACCCTTCTTTTCCAAATTGGAACCCTAACCTCATGCTATCCTTGCCCTAATTTCAATTTTCCCTGACCTCCAACTTCAAGAGTGGGATGCTAAGCCCCTTTGCAAACTAAAAGCACACCCCACGAGATTGGTGAAGAGCATGTGTTAATAACGATTTTGACTGAAATGGTGCGAGGACACGCCCTCCTGGCAGAGCCAGAGGTAGAGGGATGCACCTCTCCGGAGGCTCCAGTCGGAATCCGGATGGGGCCGGATCTGTAGGATGTCTCCTTGGCCTGTCTCTGTGTTTTACTGTCTCTCTCTCTCTCTCTCTCTCAGATCACTGTGGTTGTCAAGTACCTCTTCCAGTTCGGCTTCTTCCCATGGACCACCTCTGCGTATCGGGGGATCAACGCGGAGCGCCCCTTCGCTCTGCCCAACATCATCGGGGTGGAGAAGAAAGACGGCTATGTGCACTTTGACCTGGTGCAGCTGCTCGCCTTGTTCTTTCACAGGTCAATCCTCAAGGTACGGCGTTCGGCCTCCGACTGGGCCCCTGCAGCCTCGGGCCAGGGGCCCTCAAAATACCAAACCTACTTAATACATTACAGAACAGCCCTTCTGGACAACCGGCCACTTAATCAAATTGTAGATCTAGTTATGAGCTAATCATGTGAGCCGTTTCTTGTTGTGCTGGATTACTGCCATAGAAGGTTTAGTATCTGACTGCCCCTGCCCTGTGTACAGCTGTTTGTGTGCACCCTGTATGAATACATTCAGCAGTTGGCTGATGAACATTCTGCACTAATCAAACAGGGCTGTTAATATTCTGAACAGTAAACGTTGGTTACAGCAGAGGTGTCGCAGAAATTTAAGGCTGTCAGTCATAATGGATCGAAGGCTTGGTTTCCTGCCCGGCAGTCCATTTTCTTTTTGCTAATGCATGCTTGAGCTGCTGTGTGACATCCCAGTCCAAAAGCCTTCAGGGAGACCTCCAGCGTGTCTTTTCTCCTGATGTGCGAGCAGCCCTCTGGGATCTCGTCGGGTGGTTTAAACCAGGTGCCCGCGCGTGCACCGCCTGTAGGGAGTGAGGGGCTGTTTGGGTGAAGGTTCGAAGAGGCCCGAGAGCCGCCAGGCCGAGATTCAGGCGAGGTGTCCCCGTGTCCCCCCCCGCAGTGCCACGGGCTGTGGGACATCAAGGAGGTGGAGATGCCGGACTTCTTCAAGAAGCTGAAGAAGAAGGCGCAGAAGAAGCGAGGCAGCACTGGGGAGCGAGAGGACAAGCAAGGGCAGCGGAGCTCGGGAGAGCGAGAGGCCCGGAGAGGACGCAGGCTGCCCTTCCTGCCCCTGCAGAGCTCCGGGGGCTCCCTGTTCCGCAGGCGGAGAGCAGCGGACAGCGCCGACGGCACTGGTGCGTTGCCCACACAAGTCCCGCCGCGCTCGAGCACATGGGGTTTTTTTTTTTGTTTCCTCATTGGAAAAGTAAAAACATATGCCAGTGCCAAGTTCCTCTTGGCCGTTATGTTTAGAGAACATTTTTGTTTCGTTTTCGGGTCTCTATGGGTGTTTTCTGTGTTGGGAACACTTTGAATCTTGTGTGTGTTTGGTCGTTTAGTCGAGTCCGACTCTTCGTGATCTGGTGGGCCCGAGCGTGCCAGACCTGTCTGTCAACACCTGCTTCTCTGGGCTCTTGCAAACTCATTTTCATCACTTCAGTAATACTATCTATCCATCTTGACCTCTGCCGCCCCTTCTCCTTCTCCCTTCAATCTTTCCCAACATCACAGTCTTCTCCAGTGAACCCTGTATTCGCATTTGTATGGGCAAAGTATTTGAGTTTTAGTGTCACTATCAGTCCTTCCAATGAACAGTCTGTGTTTATTTCCTTGAGTATGGACTGATTTGATCTTTGATCTTTGTGCAGTCCAAGGAACTCTCCACAATTTTCTCCAACACCACATGAATCTTAACGTGGAGCAAAAATCTTTATAAGGCCCATGAATGTGTCCAGATTTCAAAACTTGTATTTCAACTGCGTTACTGAGAAGGTCATCCCTTGAGTGTAAACCCCCAGAGTGAGTTTTCAAACTTCCAAGGACAGAATCTCATAGATCAGAATCATGTAGCGAGACACACAGATTTAATCAGATTGAATGAATCATAACATGATTGCTGTGATATTTTCCGGTGTTGTTTCCCACAGGGATTCTGGAGCACCCGAAACGGGAGTCAAAGAAGAGACATCACTCAAAAGTGCCCCAAACCCGGAAGCACATTATCAGGGAGAAGTTTCGGGAGAAAATGTTGGAGTTCAAAGCCAAGGCAGTGGAAGTGTGAGAACAGACTTCCCAACCCCTGACCCCTGACCCCTGACCCATGGTGACCTCCTCAATGATAGCTCCAGTGCTGTGTGAAACAAGTGATGATATGGCCATCACACAGAGCTAAATTTGGCATTGTTCTTCTTGTTCTTTCTTTTTTTGTAACATGTTAACAGTTGCTTGCATGTGTTTGTTGTTCAATTACAAATGGAAACTAGAAGCAATTTTACTGCTTTCGAGCTTTCCTGTGAGTTTTAGGTGACTCTAGTTAACTGTAACGGACACGTGAAATTTCAGACATGCAACATTTCCCTCACTTTGTTTGTGCAGTGTCTGGTATTCCTATCATGATGCTGCCTATAGGTCAGTTTCAATTAAAACAAATGCTTGTTGCAGGAACTATGGTCATAGTCTGATTCAAGAAATCCCAAAACATACTGAGTCCCCTTTTATTTGGCTTAACCAACACAGTGAACACTAATAGTAAAAAAGTAAGAAGAGTAACAGACTGAAAACACTAGGGCAAGAACTGAAATATCAAAAGAATGAACACGAAAAGGTGGGGGAAAATACTTTTCTTTTTTTTCTCCGGTACCACATCACCTTGCACATTTTCATTCATTTTTTAATGTCCTGTTAAATCGTGGATCCTACTACAGAATGCACTCGCAAGGCATTAATGTAACTCTGGTGCTTAGTCCATCTCAGGCTTTGTTTAACACGACCTTTTCAGAAACGGCTGTTCTGCCCAGCTTGCAGTGCTCACTGGGAGGAAGGACATGGGCACATTTCCAGTCATTACAGAGGAAAACCTGCCACATGAGAACTCTTGTCAAGGGTGGGGTTCCTTCTTCCCCATGAAGGTGCCTCTCAGAGTGAGCAGGTCTGCCTGGTGGCTGAACTGATTTAAATGCAACAGGCCAGGTAGAGACAGAGACAGAGATAGAGTGGAGCTGAGCAGCTGGGTGATCAGTAACAAACAGGACTGTAACATTGATCTCTGTCTGTCTGCAGAGCTCTCCAAATCTACCTGCCTGTCAGGCAGTTCTTCTATGACATCATCCACCCTGAGTACAGCCCCGTGTGCGATGTGTATGCCCTTATGTTCCTGATTGATGTCGTCAACTTTATCGTCATCATTTTTGGTTACTGGGCCTTTGGAGTAAGTACAGATACGGATGTACTTTTAAAGCAGGACCCACACAGAGCGGCAGACGTCTCCTTGAGCTGTCTTGCAAACTTGAGCTGAACCAACAACCAGACTTAACTTTGGGTTCAAGCATGGCTCTTTGTCAGTTTCAGTGGCTTGTGATCTCACGGGTCTGTATTACGTAGAATAGAACGTTATTGATGAGGAACTCCTGGAAAAGGGTCATCAGCTAGATTTGATGGGTATGAGCTGTGACAATGCAACAGCTTAATAAGGATTCAAGAATAATTCAGAACTGCCTGTTGGCATCCAATCGTAATGCCTGCCTGTCCGGTTCCCGCAGAAGCACAGCGCCGCAGCTGACATCACGGAGTCTCTGTCAGAGGACCAGGTCCCCGAGGCCTTCCTGGTGATGCTGCTGATCCAGTTCGGCACCATGGTAGTGGACCGGGCCCTGTACCTGCGCAAGACCCTGATGGGAAAGTGTGTGTTCCAGGTGGTGCTGGTCTTCGGGATCCATTTCTGGATGTTCTTCATCCTTCCTGGGGTCACAGAGAGGTGCGCCCCCCCCTCCCCCCCACTTCCAGCCCACCCCCCGACCCCTCCCCACCACCCCACTACCCTTCTCCAGCTCACAGCGGCAGGTCTCCACCGGTCGTTCCGAGAAGGGAAGGGGGACAACGGGCTGCCGAATGTTGGGAAAGTCAGGTTCCTGAGCTCTCAGTGGGCTTCAGCGCTTCTGCACCTGGATTCGGTTTTCTCAAAAGATGTCGCCGGAAAATAGACGCGACCCAGGCGAAGCGGCTAAGAATCCGCCGAGCAGCGGCAGCAGTCCTTCCAGCGGGGGGTGTCCCGATTGTTCCAGTTTCCGTTTGGTTTCATTTCAACAGGAGGTTCAACAGGAACCAGGTGGCCCAGCTGTGGTACTTCGTGAAGTGTGTGTACTTCGGGCTCTCCGCTTACCAGATCAAGTGTGGCTACCCGAACCGCGTGCTCGGCAACTTCCTGACCAAGCGCTACAACTGCCTCAACCTCTTCCTGTTTCAGGGGTGAGTGCGGGCGGGGCTCTGTCCCGGGGAGAGATCTCACTCTCACTTCCACCCAGAACTCTCTTGGACTGCACGAGGGAGGCAGGAAAGTGTGGGGTGTGCTGCCGTCCCTAAAACTTTCATTCTTGAAGGGGTTCAAAAACAAGAACTCCCTGGCCACACCCCCTGGTAAATGTCAGCTGGAATAACTCCGGAAAAGCCTGGTTTGGTTGTGTTTTATCGTAAAAGAGATCAGGTAATTAAAACTGAATTCTGCAGGCAATATGCAAGGCTATTCTAGATCTTTTTACTTTGAAGTGGTAAAGAATGACCATTCCTGGCCAGGGGTTGCTCCTTTTTCTGCATGCATACTGATCGTCTTGTAAGAATCTGGGAAACCGATGGCACGGGTAGCAGCCATCAATCAGAGTAGTCGACCTGTGTACAAACATGGCTCTGCAGCACTGAGGGTCATCCCCTGACTTGTTCCGGACAGGTTCCGGCTGGTGCCCTTCCTGACGGAGCTGCGCGCGGTGATGGACTGGGTCTGGACCGACACCACGCTCAGCCTGTCCAGCTGGATCTGTGTGGAGGACATTTACGCCAACATCTTCATCCTCAAGTGCTGGAGGGAGTCCGAGAAGGTAGGAGGGTGCCGTGACGCCCAGGCTTTCGTCTGCTGGCTTTTCTCTTGCCGGTCCCTGAGGTTTTTAAATTTGCTGTCACTTCCAACAGCGGGAACAAGTAAAGGTTTATCTCCATGCTGAAAAGAGAAGAAAAGCACAACGTTTCGGCTGTGGAGCTTTCTTCAGGACCTCAAGAAGACTCCACAGCCGAAACGTCTTCAGGAGGGAATAGACCTTTACTTGTTCCTCTGCAGCCTACGCTAGCTGACACTTTCCTACTTAAACTTCTTCTGTCCCAACATCGGTATAGAATGAATCAAGCAGCCCCTTGTCGATGAAAACAACGCATACATATCCCTGTAAACATGCATTGTCAGATAACTGACTTTTTACTGGGTTGCCACCTTGTAGTCTGATCTCTTAGAAGATCAGCAGGGCTGGGCCTGGTCGGAACTGGGATGGAAGACCTCAAATGAAAACCAAGCTGCTGCTGTAAGTGATGTTAGTAGACCAGTGGGTGGCGCTCTTCTTACCAGACTAGGAATTCCAGAGTAATTTCTCAGTGTAGTGATTAGGAAAGCAGAGCTGTAGGGGGTGCTGTCCTAGGGATGACCTTAAACTGAGGTCATTAATGATCCCTTGGCATTATTAATAAGAGCAGGAAGTTACTGGTGTGGTAGTTTTCTCACTACTCCACACATGAGCAGAGCTGCTGGTGTAGAATGGCGTCATGCAGATGGCTTCTCTTCAGTGGTGGGTGAAGTGGGTGCCTCCCTACACATGGAGCGCTTTGGGATCCTTTTGGATAGAAAGCTACATGGCAACATGCAGTTGTGGAGGCATTCCTGCACGCCTCCGTGACGGAGCACCTGATCCAGAAACGTCCGTGGCTTGTTCCCCCTGGGAGCCTGCTCCCTGGTCTTGCAGCGAAACAGCAGCAGCTGGCTTATCCGCTGGTTTCTCACCCAGTGACGCCGGTGTTCCCTGTGCAGAAATACCCACAGCCCTCGGGGCAGAAGAAGAAGAGCGTGGTGAAATATGGCATGGGGGGCCTGATCATCTTCGCTCTCATCTGCATCGTCTGGTTCCCCCTGCTCTTCATGTCATTGGTCAAGTCCGTGGCTGGAGTGACCAATCAGCCGCTGGACGTCTCCATTCAGCTCAGCATAGGGGGGTATGAGGTATGGACTTCCCCATCGTTATTGTCTTTCTTATCCTTGCACTCTTTCCCACTTTTCCTTTAGTTTTCCTCTCTCGTTGTTGCCAATCCTGAGTTTTAGTCAAATGAAAATCACAAGAGCCGGTCGATGATTGAATGTTGCCCATTAACACTTTCCGCAATGACACAGAGCAGATGCTGATGTCTCAGTGAGAGGGGATGTCCTGTCTGTGTTTCTCCTCTCAGCCCCTGTTCACGATGAGCGCGCAGGAGCAGAATCTTGTGCCCTTTTCTCAGTCTGCGTACAACCGCTTGACCCAGCAGTTCGCCACGCATCCGGTAAGAGCTCCTCTGCCCACTGTCCTTCCTTCACATCCGTCTCCCACCCCTCAGCCTCGCGCACGGCTGGAGACGTGATGTGTGTCCCTCGTTTGTAACCCTTCTTCCCTTCCGACACTGTAAAACGTATAGTGCTCAGAGAATCCACAAATCAGAACACATCAGAGATCCACTTGGCTGGAGTGGAAACCCTGATGACCATACCATAAAGGTTTCTCTGGAAATGTCCCAATTTCCTGTAGAAACCTGTAGGCAGTGTCGGGAAAAATGATGTTAAAAAAGCAATCCATTACAATCACATGTGTAAGAGATTACTTTTTAATTTTATAAGAAGTTCCATTTAAGAGGTAATGCATTACTTTAAAAATTACTGTACATAATAACATGGTGTTGCTTTTCAAAATTATTTTCCCAAACTTTTTTGATGGTATTAAATTATCCCTTATGTTAGAAGTATCTTCTACTGCCAAATGGATTACTTTATTAAAATAACTTTCCCCCCTAATATGGTCTATTGGTCATCTAAAGGTTAGTTTTTCAGAAGTGACTGATCCGAGTCTGTTACCGTGGCAACAGGCTGGTGTCCCACCACGCTCAGTTCCTCAGCCAGTGAAATGGCAGCACTGGTGGTCCTGTGTTCCAGTGCAGGGCTCCTCCGGTCCGGCCCGACAGCACCTTCATCATCACTCCATCTCGTGTCTCCCTCTCTCTCTCTCTCTCTTCCCTGGCAGCTGGCCATGCAGTTCATTGTGAACTACCTGCCGGAGGACATCGTCGCTGCAAAGATCAAAAGTGACGCCAGCCTGGTGTGGGGCATCAGCCCTGCCAGCCGAGAAGCCATGATCCAGGAGCTCAGCAACGCCTCCCACATTTACGTCACCCTGCGCTGGACGCTGCTCAGGTACGGAGGCAGCTCACTCTGTGAGGACAGAGCGAGGGCCGTGCCCCGATTGGTTCAAGTAGGTAATAATAATAATAATTGCTTACACTTATATAGCGCTTTTCTGGACACTCCACTCAAAGCGCTTTACAGGTAATGGGAACTCCCCTCCACCACCACCAATGTGCAGCCCCACCTGGATGATGCGACGGCAGCCATAGTGCGCCAGAACGCTCACCACACACCAGCTATCAGTGGGGAGGAGAGCAGAGTAATGAAGCCAATTTATAGATGGGATTATTAGGAGGCCATGATTGGTAAGGGCCAATGGGGGAATTTGGCCAGGACGCCGGGTTTACACCCCTACTCTTTTCGAGAAACACCCATGCTGCGTCAGCATGCGTAGGAATTCGCACACCTGATTCTCAAACCGCGATTGTAAACAACATGGTTAATCAGGGCTGCAAAAGAATAAGTAAAGGTTTATTCCCTGCTGAAAAGAGAAGAAAAGAAACACAACGTTTCGGCTGTGCAGTGTAAGGAGATGCCACCCACCTGAAGAAGGCTCCACAGCCTTCTTTACTTTGCTTAGTTATTATTTACAATCACGTTTTGAGGATCAGGCATGGGCGCCTGCCCTTGTGCGTCCTTCTGCCTGCGTCGGTGAGTTTCTGCCCTGTCGCTGTGCGCAGAAACGCCTCGCTGGTGATGAACGCACAGACCGCCGGGGAGCACACCGTGAAGTACGAGGACCAGAGGACGAGGGACGAGCTCGTGCACATGCTGCGCGGGACACGCGGCCAGCCTGTGTGAGTCCCCACGCTCTCCGGGTAGACAGAACCGAACCACGCGCTCCGTGCGTCGTGTGTTGACTTCACAGGGAACGTGCGCCCGTCGCGTGGTTACCAACAAAAGATGCTCCTCTGCCACACGGTAGCAGACCTTTCGCCTGGCAGATTTGGCTTCTGTTATTAAAATCATTGTGTTCTCTAGGTTTTTGTTGATTTCAATGGAAAATGAATGAATCTGTTCTGCAGTTGACGATGCAATTTGTCGGGGTGGCTGGAAGCTGACAACAGTAGTCCCCCCTTTACTGTGCCGCAGTTTCGTCCAGAACATGATTTGCACCCAAAGCACACGTGACCCTCGTTATACCGCCCCCTCAAAGCTGTGCTTGATCTGAACCTCAGTGAAGACAATGGCATGAATCGGTAGGGGACAGTGGTGCTGAATTACGGTGTTTTCTCCGCTCAGGATCATCAAGTCGCTGCTGCCTAAATACATCCGGGCTCCATCGGGCCCAGAATCCAAGATCGCACACCGGCTGGACGTAGGTGGGTCTCCTTCTGCATCATGCCCTTGACCTAATCAAGGGCTCTAGGCTTCTCAGGCAATTGTAGATTCCATGTCCAATTCAGAATGAGACCTCTGTCGGCTTCCATTACATTTAAGAGCTTGAAATCATTGTTTGTCGTGTGGGTCAAACGTTCGATTTAGTATGGACAAAAGACTGGACCCAGATAAAACTCTTACATTAATCAAACGGAGTTAACTTTCACAGAGAACCAGCAGTACTGCCTTGCCTGTCCAATACTAGAAAACTGAGTTTTGGGATCTCGCCTCAGCATAGTTTTGGAATCATTTCGTAACAGAAAAGAGCAGCAAAATGTGTTATCTGAGCAAAAGGCTGTGAATACAGCTAGTACCATGTGTCTCAGGAAGTTCTGTCTCGCAGTTAAAGTGCTGCTCACTGCAAACGGTGCAGCTCATCTTTGCAGGTGAAGTGCCACTCGATCGGATCTAGGCAGCTGCAAGCCTGTGTCGCAGTGAACGTGCTCCTTCTGGTTTCTGCTCCTGGCAGCGCGGAGCTCTTGCGCTGCTCAAGGGGTTTCAGGGTCTGTGCGGAGTGACGGTGTGTCCCTCTGCCGGGCTGTGCAGCTCCACTCGTACGCCCCAGGGGCTCGCAGGCCCCTGCCCTGACACTGTGTGCCCCCCCTGCAGCTCACTCGAACGGGACCGAGGAGCCCCGGACCCTGGCCGCGCTCCGGCCCGTGGCGATCGGGCTGCGGCGGGCCAGCTCCAGCGAGCCGGGGGGGCAGGTGCCGCAGTGGTGGGTCGTGCAGGAGTGCCCGCCAGGCCGCGCGCCCGCCGGCTGCCAGAGCATTGAGATCGTCGTCTTCAACGACAAGGTCAGCCCCTCCAGCCTGGGCTTCCTGGCAGGATACGGGTAAGAGACGCCAGCCCGCTGCTTTCCCTTCCAAAACCGTGTCAGAGCGATTTCAGTCCACTTGTCCAGGTGATGCTTGCCGTAAAGGTTAGGTCACGTGTTGCCAGTTTTCTTATCCTCCACTCTTCCTCTCTTTCTTCATCCCTCCTGCAAATCTCCTGTTTCCTGCTTTCTTGCCCGTTCTTCCTTCTCACCCTCCGGCTCTCCTGTTCCTTCATTCGGCAACTCCCCTTCCCCTCTCTCCCCCCCGATCGGTTGCCTCCGCCCCGCTGCTTCCTCGTCTTTCCCCTGCAGCATTGTGGGCCTGTACATGTCCGTGGTGCTGGTGATCGGGAAGTTCGTGCGGGAGTTCTTCAACGGGATCTCGCGCTCCATCATGTTCGAGGAGCTGCCCTGCGTGGACCGCGTGCTCAAGCTGTGCACGGACATCTTCGTGGTGCGCGAGACGGGCGAGCTCGAGCTGGAGGAGCAGCTCTTCGCCAAGCTCATCTTCCTCTACCGCTCCCCGGAGACCATGATCAAGATGACGAGGGAGAGGGGGGGCAGCTGAGGAGGCGCGGGGAGGGGAGGAAATGAGGGGGGCGGGCAGAGGACGGGAGAAGGGAATTCTGCAGTTCCAAAGGGAGGGAGGAGGAGACTGTTAAAACTGCCAAACACGTCCAGCCACAAGCAAATCCCAACCTAACCCAGGAGACAGGGAGTAAAAGTCAGGATTATACCACGGACGGGATACCAGCCGATTGCAGGGCAGGACACGCACACGCAGGCACCCCCTCACCCGTGGGTGCCGAATCACTGCGTGATCATGTATTTATAGTTAATAATGATAAAGTAAGGTAAAAGCAGACGAGAAGGAGGAGGGAATGGGAGCAGGGAAAGACTGATGAATTGCGGTCCTTTGGTGGTGGTAATTCTGTGCATTGATATAGCACCTTTCATCCCAAAGAATCCCTAAGTGCTTTTGTGGATAGGAGGGACACCCATCACGTACCAGCAGCTTCACTACACAGCAGGGCGGGGGGAGGAGCGAGTCAGCAGTTTAATTCGATACACAAGCTCAGGGCGGAGCTTACCTGGGACACCGGTGTTCACACCCCTGCTCTCACCCCGGTCCTGTCCAGTTCTGGCCCCGAGGAGAGAGCACTCACAGCAGCAACACCCCTTACAGCAGAAACCTCGTTGTCTTGGGAGGTCTCCCACCCCACTCTGAGCAGGCCCAGCCTTGCCTAGCTTCTGACAAGATCGGGCGACACGATAGTGAACGAATGGCCCGAAGACTTGATGTTCGAACTACAGTGTTTTCTTTACCAGCAGAAGCAGACCTTTGAACCTGGGAATCAGACTCAGTTCACAGCATCCTGGCCCACAGGAGAGAGACTTTGTTGGAGCAGTTCATCCCGGATTTTGTCTGTGGTCGCTCAGCAGCAGATAAGACCACCAAAAGAGTGCATCAGAGGAAAGCTGTGGACATTTCTGTGAGAACTCAGTATTTTCATCCATGCCTTTTTTAAAATATATAAATATAACAAAAGCACAAATCTGTTTAGGCGGCTCTCGGGGTGCAACAGTCTTGCTTAACTGCAGATCTTCCTGAACACGGCCTGCGATTATTCACTGGTCCACAAGGGGGCGATATGTAATAACATTCGCATCGAGAGTCAGTGTGGGAAGGCAGAGCTGAAACACTTTCAGACACTTTCCACCTGAAAGGTCAGGCTTAGCTGTCCCTGCTGACCTGTCCAGCCAGTCACGACACTGCTTGTCCTCTACAGAGGACCTTAAAGGTCTCTGCCTGCACCGTTGGAAGAAAAAATAACTTTTAAATCTGACAAAAGTTTGCTTTTTTCTTGTCATACAATCTAAGGGGTGGTCAGTATTTCTAATGTGCTCCGCCTTAATCAGACTGAAACATATTAGAAACCTTGCAATGCCAGTAACAACAGACTGTAGGGATAAAAGACTCTTCCAACACCACCTGTTTTAGAGAGTAATCTGCTGATTTTACAGACTGAACAATCAAGTGCATGCATCTTTCTTATAATTAAATTGCTTGTCATGAACTTTAGTGATCATCCATGTTAATAAAACCGCTGTTACTGAAGAATTTATTGACTTTATTATTAATAGCATTTCACGTCTTGCACGGACTTACTTAAGGCAAATATGCGAATGTAAAGGGTAATTATTAATATACAGTATATTCTCCTTTTCATTAAAGACGGTGAAGTCACTGTAACGGTAGCTCTATGTCACACCCATTCGTCTGCTCTGCATCTTTAATGCTTTTAAAATTGAGCTTTTTCTATATCATAAAGGCAAAAGCACTGTAGGAGGTCTGGAGCTGGGACACAGCAGTCTGATAGATGTTCAGCATGTGGCCATTGTGTTTGCAATCATGTGTAAGAGACTCCACTCTTATCTTAAAGCCCCGAACGAATTTAGAAAATGAAGATTTTTGTGTGTGTGTGTGTGTGATACAGCGCAGATACCAGCTCTCCACTTCTTGCTTTGGGAAGTGGAGCCCCGCTCCTGTTGCGACATACCCCCGCGGGAGGGGGCTGCTGGGATCGGCCCCACGCTGTCAGAGGGACGGGAGCGCTGGCCCACGCAGATAAGGCGCGCGGGGCGGGTTATCGGCCGGCCGCCGCTGGGGCGCGCGGCTCCCTCCGCCGGTTTCCTCTCCGCCGCCCGTCCGGGGCCTCGGCTTTGAGACCCTGAAGGATTTCAGCTCAGTCACCCCCACACCCGCGTACACAGGGCCCGTCGTTTCTGTCCGATAACCAGACGTCTTACCATTGTTCGGGACTGTAGCGCTAGGTCGGAAGACCATCTGTCGCTGGCACTCTTAATTCACTCTTAACTCTTAACTCCTTCCCCGGCGAGATCAGGATGAGCGAGTCTCTGTCGGGCTCAAGACCACACCCAAACCTACCTGCTGCCTCTGCTTTTAAAGTCAGAATTCTGGTGTCTGGTGTTACATTTCATCCTGTGCTGATTTGTCAAGTTTTCTGTATGGTGCTTGGGTAGAGTTTGAATATAAATAGTGCTCTATAAAGTAAAGTTGTTTAATAAGATCACTTTATTAGCCATATACAACTTCTTTTCACATACCCCAGCTGGGGGTCAGGGTGCAGGGTCAGCCGTTGTACAGCACTCCTGGAGCAGCTGGGGTGAAGGGCCTTGCTCAGGGGCCCGACGGAGTAGGATTCCAGCCACAGGCGCAGATCCTGAGCCGGAGAGCCACCGCACTGCGATTGTGCATAATAATAATAATAATAATAATGCTGGCAAGAGGGCCCGGTGAGCCAGCGGCTGTGTCTCGTGTCTGTCAGGCAGCACGCTGGCAGACTGAGCCCCGTCAGAGCTCCGCGTCGCCACTGTCCCGCTTCCTGTGCGGCAGAGCGGCGAATCCCGTTCACCACAACCCCCATCTCCGTCCCCGAGAGAAATGAGCTGTGCAGCTGTGCTGAAAGATAGATCTCCCGAGCTGCATCTGCATGACAAGACCAAATAAGGGCACAGTCGGCGTGAAAGCGTCCCCTCTGTGAGCGACGTGTCCCCCTGCCCTGGTGGCGTCTGAGGGGACTGCGGGGTGATGTCCGGGGATGAGGGGATTTTAAACACGCTTTTTTTACCAAGTATCCTCAGCTTCTATCTGTCAGCGTTATTAGAGAATAAGTAATACGTTTATTCCATGCTGAAAAGAGAAGAAAGAAAACACAACGTTTCGGCCGTGGAGCCTCATTAGAGAATGCATCGCAAAGTTCCAAATGTAAGAACCAGCAGTAGTTTAGAAGCGTGTTTCGATCACATGCAAACAGCTGAAGATAAGGGCTGCAGGCTGGGAGCTTGTCCTGAGGGCGCCCCAATGTGAGCGACCCTCATGACACCCATAACCCACTGGGGCTCAGGTAAGAGCACTAATGAACCTCTGGGCCTCATTAAACATAACACTGATTTCCAGTTTCAAGCCGGTTTCCTTGGAAGTCTCTCCTAAGCGGAATAACTGTGAAAGTATTTGTCAGAAAATGTCACAAGAAGAAAATAGCAGAGATCTTTTGAGAATGTACAAGAATCGCTATGCACTCTTCTCTGTCTGTGGGGCAGAATGAGGCTCCCTGCTGGTGTCTTGCACTGTCGTGTTAAAATGTGCAGTGTGTAGAAAAGCTCGCTTCACGCCTGTCACCAGTGAACCTGTCATTGCGCTGTGTGTGCAAGCGTGCTTCACGTGCTGGCTGTGTGAGGTGGACTCACCCTCCCTGCCAGTGACATCAGCGGCAGTATATAAGGCATGTCTGGACCGCGAGCTGTGTTTCAGACTCGTCTGCCTTCAGCCTGTGTCTCAGTGTCCTGCCGCACTCCTCACAATGCGCGAGATCGTCCACCTGCAGATCGGACAGTGTGGGAATCAGATCGGGTCCAAGGTAAGAGATCTGTGCGTCTGTCTGTCTGCTTCATCCAGGCAGGAAGGTGAAGAGGCAATTTGCTTGCTTGAAAAATGTGAGATATGTTTAAATAAATAGAAATATATACTCCTCCAGGAAAGTGGCTTTTAAAAACACAATTACACATATTACAGAAATAATTTTGAAAGAGCTCTTGTCTAAGTTTTAACTTATTTTTGACTATGAGTCAAGTCAAATAGTGCTTCAGAGCTACTGTAGGTATGGCATCATCAGCACAGCAACTTAAGCAAGACTCATCCAGAATTACAGCAGGATAAACTCAACCTAAAGCATAACCCTATATTATAAAGAAATAAACCTCAGATACGCGTATAAGTCTTTAGTAATTACATTTGTACTAAAGTTATTTCAAATAATCTGCTTCATGTGGTATTATGGTTATTATTTTATTTTAAATTATATTTGTATATTCATTATAAAAATAAATGACAATCGAAGCATGCCAGGCTCCAGCTTCTGAGAGAATTCATTTTTTAAAACGAACCCTGCTCTTCCATTCAAAATCCTGAAAATGTAGCCTTAGCAGAAACAGCGAAAGAACGAAATGCAATGTAAGCTCTGAGTTGTATGCAAATGGCGTTTGTAACAACAGGACAGAAAGGGGGTATTTTTAAACATATTTGCATTCGAGCTAAGTAAGGGCATGCAAACTGTCTCTTTAAAGTTTGGGTGACGCTGGGTGTATCTTACCCAGCCCCCACCCCAGAGTCCGGAGATAAGGGGGAGAAGTGTGACTCAGATAGTTACTGCTGTGAGGGCGAGGGAGGGAAAAGGGAGGCATCGCAGTCCGTCAGGAGGGGGTAACAGTGAGAGAGTCAAGGAGCTTTAGAAAGTGCACAGAGAGAAAGCTTGATTACAGCTGGTACACTGGCTGACTCCGAGCCCGACCTCTAGAGCTGCATCACCCCCAGTGCATGGAGCAGTGTGAAAGAGATAGTGGGCCTCAGGCAGTCTGTCACATACACAGTGCATGCAATGCATCTTTTATGCACTCCCGTCTGCTTTTTGAGCTAGGTGAGGCTTTTCTGTGACAAAATACGTTGTGGCACATTGGGTTGGTGTTGTAAGTGCTTGACCAGTGTGTGTCTCTGTGTGCGCTCACAGTTCTGGGAGGTGATCAGCGATGAGCATGGGATCACTGCCACGGGCACCTACCAAGGGGACAGTGACCTGCAGCTGGAAAGACTCAATGTCTACTTCAATGAGGCACATGGTACAAGCACCCCCTCTTTTCAGCCCCTGAAACACTGGGTCCCAGTCAGGATCCTGCTATATCATTGGAGTAGCTGAAATCACAGCAATCTGAAAGTAGGAGGTAGCTTAACTACCTTGCTTAATCAAATCTTGCTTATGTGGCTAATCGGTCCAAAATTCTCATCACTTCTTAAAGAATCACAGAGTTACACCTGTGAGTGTTTGGTCTATAAATTTTTTGTACATTCTCACAACTCCTTGTGAAAGAATGACTTCCTATTTTGAAGCCTAAATGCATCGCATCTTTATTTCCATCTGTGATCCTAAGTCTTTCAGACACTAAAGATCATGTCATGTCAGTTGTTTAATTTGCAGTCATCTTGATTTCTTTTATTGGAGAAGAAGTCAAACAATTAAAGTACTTTTGCTTCTGTGTAGCCATTGGAAGACAGTGCATTCACACACCTCACCCGCAAGACAGGACAGACAAGATATATCTTGCATTCTTTCCCTGTTTTTACATTTTAGTAGCTTGAAATGAAATGCCTGCTACTGGATTTTCATTCTCCATTTTTCATAAAAGCATTTCCCGAAGCTTTCTATAGTGCTTCAAATGCTGATGATAACAATGCTGGGTGAGGAAGAGTGACTCCGTCCTTGTGTTGGGAGTTCCAGACTGATAGACTAGGCAACGATACTGTAATCAAAAACCACAGAGAGCTAGATGAAGACTCAGACCCACTCCGTGTCTGAAGTAAGTGTTTCCCTTCTTGCAACTTCAGGCGGCAAGTATGTCCCTAGAGCCCTGCTGGTGGACCTCGAACCCGGGACCATGGACAGTGTGAGGAGCAGCCGGATAGGACAGCTCTTCAGACCAGACAACTTCATCCATGGTGAGCCAGTGTGACTCCTATCATGCAGGCAGGCCGTACAGAGCTATCATTGCAGGCTCCCTGCTGACTGCTGTATCCAGCAGGTACCAGTGTCATTGCTGTGCTCTTTATCCTCCTTTTCAGAAGCTGTTATTAAGCTAATAAAGCCTTTGGCTTCCGCCAGACCCAGTGCTCTGGTCAGTTTAGATGGTGTCTCTCAATTGCCCCCAGTACATGTGGTTGAGTTAATGGGTTGGTGACCCATCCAGGGTGTGGTCCCCCCTAGCGTCCTGCACCTCCCTGGAGAGGCTCTGTCTCGCCGCGATCTTCTTCCAGGATAAAGCTTCCAGGACTGAACGCAGATGGATTTTACTCATCAAGGAAATCGCCTCCCATTGGGAATGGCCATTCTACTGAGCGAGGATGGCGGTACAAAGCAACAGACGCAGCATGCATCGAGCGGTATGGAGGACTGTCGGTCGGGGAGATTCATTCGGCGGCTCTGTTTTCTTGGTCTGCAGGGAACTCTGGCGCCGGGAACAACTGGGCCAAGGGGCACTACACGGAGGGGGCGGAGCTGGTGGAGAGCGTGATGGACGTGGTGCGGAACGAGTGCGAGAGCTGCGACTGCCTGCAGGGCTTCCAGCTCGTGCACTCGCTGGGCGGCGGCACGGGCTCGGGCATGGGCACGCTGCTCGTCAACAAGATCCGGGAGGAGTACCCGGACCGCATCATGAACAGCTTCAGCGTGATGCCCTCGCCCAAGGTGTCCGACACGGTGGTGGAGCCCTACAACGCCATCCTGTCCATCCACCAGCTGATAGAGAACACGGACGAGACCTTCTGCATCGACAACGAGGCGCTGTACGACATCTGCTTCCGCACGCTCAAGCTCATGACGCCCACCTACGGCGACCTGAACCACCTGGTGTCGCTGACCATGAGCGGCGTCACCACCTCCCTGCGCTTCCCCGGGCAGCTGAACGCCGACCTGCGCAAGCTGGCGGTCAACATGGTGCCCTTCCCCCGCCTGCACTTCTTCATGCCCGGCTTCGCCCCGCTGACGGCCCGGGGCAGCCAGCAGTACCGCGCCCTGACCGTGCCCGAGCTCACCCAGCAGATGTTCGACGCCCGCAACATGATGACGGCCTGCGACCCCCGCCGGGGGCGCTACCTCACGGTGGCGGGCATTTTCCGCGGCCGGATGTCCACCAGGGAGGTGGAAGAGCAGATGCTGGCCATGCAGCAGCAGAACAGCAGCTACTTCGTGGAGTGGATCCCGCACAACGTCAAGGTGGCCGTCTGCGACATCCCGCCCCGTGGCCTCAAGATGGCCTCCACCTTCATCGGCAACAGCACGGCCATCCAGGAGGTGTTCCGCCGCATCTCGGAGCAGTTCTCCCTCATGTTCCGGCGCAAGGCCTTCCTGCACTGGTACACCGGAGAGGGCATGGACGAGATGGAGTTCACCGAGGCCGAGTGCAACACCAACGACCTGGTGTCTGAGTACCAGCAGTACCAGGACGCCACGGCAGACCTCGACTGGGAGGGGGAGGAAGAGGAGGAGGAGGGGGAGGAAGAGGGTGGACAGGGGCTAGCACAGACAGAGGTGGAGGACATATAGGGGACTGAATAAACAAGAGACCGGGACCAACAGGAATATTGCTATATTGTATATTCAGTGGGAGTTTTATCCAATAGGACTTATGTCAGGGATTTGGTGTTGGGGATGGGAATGCAGGATGGAGTCGCAAAGTTTTGAGCCACTTTAGGTAACACAGGGAGTCACACTGAGGGTGGAGTTGGGAGGGCAGAGGTGATGAATGAGCTGGTGCAGAATGTCAGCCACCACTGTGTCTTCTGTGTTTGTTTTTATTTATTTCCATCTGCTCCCCAATCTCCTGGAACCTAGAATTTAATTAACGCCTTTCTCTGCTTCATCACTGGCATTTAAGAGTTCCTTTGCAGTCAGATGTTAATTGCTCTTCGGTACATCAGCTGAAATGAATGCCAGCAGACACAAGAGCCCTGCTGGCTTGGTGCTGGTACCCCAACGCCACAGTGTTTCGAACTTTAAGCCCAGAAATAAGCAACCCCCACCTGGGGGGGGTATTCTGCCTGCTCGGCTTGCTCCTTGACTATTTATTACAGCAAGTTTTGCTTTGTGTTTGGCTGTCTGTGTGAATTAGCACTTGGCGAGTCTCTATGTGCTTGTGTCCTTGCCAGTGAGTTTCCAGCCCCCGAGCTCCTCAACCCCTGTCCTCTAATTGGTGGCTTCGTTAGTCTTGACTTACTCACTAATTGGTTCAATTAGGTATCAGAGTGCTAGAATGTGCTTCCAATCAGAAAACCCTGTAGCTCTTAGTGACCCTAGTCTACACCAAGTAGGCTGGTGTGGGATAACATCATATGTTACATTATGTAATATGTTACGTGGAAATATGCAAAGTTTTCTAGGGAAGTCACCCACCTGCTGTGTGTAGATTGTACTCTGGGAGAGAGGATAACTGATCCAAGCAGGGTAGCACAGCAGCTGCCCTAGACTGACAGAAAGTGCTAGGTTTAAATGTCAGTAGGCAGTACCATTGAAGAGCAATATAATAAGAATAGATACAAAGATCTTTTCGTATCTAAGCTACATAGATACAAAAAGCATTTCTTACACTGAATTCTCCTTAATAACTTTGAGCCTGTAGCTATGTTTCAAACAATTGTATATACACCTGTATAATAAACTTACAATGTGTTGTTTAGCACAAAGGAAGTAGTAATTATACATCATTAAAAAGGTGCTCATTCGCTTTTGGATTAAATTTGAAATATTTTTTTAGAAACGTACTTTTCCGAGATCGCTATTTTTTTTAAACAAAAAGAGCAGCTAAAAGATTTTCTTCTTTCTTAGATCTAAGTTGTGATCATTTTTAGTGCCTGAATTTTGCATGCAGAATACTAAACATTTCCATTGACTATATTATGGTTCTGGAGTCTTTTGTCCATTCCTAGCCAACACGGGTGGAATTTTCTGAAGAGGACATTAAATGAACATGCATCTGACATCAGCTGCAGTCTGCCAAACACGAGTCCACGGAAACACCCAAAGTTTCCTCTGGGTTCTGTCTCTTAGACTGTGGCTTTTCCACTGGCCCGAGAGAGAACTTCAGCAAGAAAGAACATCACCACACCCCGCGCGCCTGCATGAAGGGGAAGAGATTGCACAGGACCAGTCCCTGCACACACGCAGATAAGCACACACACACACGCGAGGCTGCCGGTTTCTTCACCCTCGAACAAAAACACTCGACAAAGGCAAATGTCTGAAGGACAAACAGCCCCACCCAGCGTCACAGAAGAGAAAGCTTTGATGTAGTCATCTATATTAATTTGCTTCAGCTGTTGTACATAATTCTCACAATTTAAGATGCACAGAGAGAACCTTCTTTTATCACAACAGATCAAAAGTACTTTATATACAGAACTAAACGTACTTTCTGAGCATGCAGCTGAGAGGCTGGGTTAAGGTCTCATTCAAAGGAGCCCCCCTCCTACAACAGTGTCCCCAGTTACCATACTGGAGCACGAGCTTGTGAAGTCTGCTCCAGTGGTCCAGGAAGAGCACCATCTACTGGTTCTCCTACACCACGTCCTGCAGCATCTGGGTTTCCTCCCATTCCAGCACTGACCAGGCTGAGCCTTGCTGGCCTTCTGTGGAAAACACCACCGCTCGAATCGTATTTTCATTCCATTTTACAAGACCCCAGAGCTTACAAAGACGCTCGGACTTCAGGCATCAATGCTAATATCAGGTTAATCCCTCTGTTTTTTTCTCAGCCTTCTTCCAGTTGAAGAATTACAATGCTTTGCTTTTATAAACTATTTCATGTTATATCTAGAATTGTATACCTTGTGTTGTTGTTTTAAATATATTTGCAAAACACTGTAAGGCCTCTCAAGCAGATGTGAAAAACAACATACAAGTCTATAAACAGATCAAGTATCTATCCAAAAAGCCCATGAGAGAGCCTTGTGTGAACCCCTTGAGCCAAAGGAGGCCAACAGCGCCCTCCGGTGTCCACAAGTAGTAAAGGCAATGAAAAGAGGAAGAAAGGGCAGGAGGTAACTGATTGGGTGTTTTTTTATTTCATCGACCAGATGGACAGAGGAAGATACTAATGACATCACTGTTGGTCTAGAGTTATCTTACATGTAATTTTCCAAAACAAATTATCTTCCAAAAACAAAAGACAGGACTGGAGCAAAGTCTTCATTCCAGGCTTCTTAATACAGGTTCTTCATCCGGGTCCTGCAAGAAAGGAAAATCACTTTCATCTTTTTATACAGAGCTACCATTCCCCTTGGTTTCAGGCCTGTGGGGTGAGAGCAAGCAAGATTCTCTGCAAAGAGAGGGCAGTGCACAGCCAGTGCCTTCAGAATCCTCCTCCACTGCAGTAAAAGCTACTCTGATGCGACAAACTTGTCCTAAAACCACCTGGGGCAAAAAAAAGAGAGAGAAAACAGCAATGTGGATCAGTGTGCGATTGTGGTCCTGGACCTTTATGGTTCTGGGTTTGAAACCAAAGTGAGATGTCGCTGGAGTAAGTGAAGTGTCTCACCTGCGACTGGAACAGTACGGCCGGGAGCAGATGCATGTCGCTTTGGATAAAAGCTTCAGTCAAATTCGAATGAATTTCAGTGGTTCAAAGAAACGTTCACCAGTCTCCTCTAACCACAATCTTGAACTATTATGTGCCCAGTGCAGGATCAGTAACGGGCCATGATTAAGCGCAGAACAGTGTGGAAATGGACTCTAGATCGCTGGACAATATTTGGCATCACCACCCCCACCCCCCCCCAAAAAATTAATGAACACAAGAAAAAGCTTGTAACCTTCCGACCCACCTTCCTCAGCCGAACAGTGGGGGCTCAGAGCTGGAGCACGCGAGCACAGCTCCCGCTGGAAGGGCTAACCTGCTCTGTCTCTGCTTTCTGCAGTTGGACTGTGCACCAGAAGGTCCATTCGATTCAATTTACTTTTTTTATATAGCACCTTTCACGACAAGGTTGCCCCAAGGCGCTTAATAAAGCAAGTGACCATACGTGTTGCGAACACAGAACAGAAAAGACCAGAAGACAACGGAGGAGAGGAACCAAAAACTCCTCAGTAAGGAGGGAAAAAAAGCCTTTAGGGCTCCAAGGTCAACTGGCTGCCCAACCCATGTGGGCATGCTAACATTATATAATTTAAAAAAAAGGAAATAATTGATTGAGGCCGGGCTCATAGCGTGACCCCTTTCAGGAGCAGCCAGAGGATTGCAGACGACAGCCCCGCGGCGCACTCACACGACGCCGCCTGCTTGAGCCGGGTGATCTTCACGTTGGACTCGGCCACCTTCTCCGCCTCCAGCCGGAGCTGCGGCTTGAGAGCCGCTCGCACCGCCCGGGCGCAGATCGCCGAGAAGCGGATGTAGCTGCAGACGATATCAAAAAAAAAAAAGAAGGGCCGTCATTTCACGTATCCAACCAGCAACCGGCAACCGGGCTGTTAGCAGAATAACATTAAATGCCGAGGACAGCATAAGGACAGCATAAGCAGGGGACATAGTGTTCAACTACAATATAACCTGATTTTGACTACCAGCAAAATGCATCAATTTGGGCTCAATCTTCATTGCAATAAAGTCAATCCTATCAAAAGTCATTTAATGCATCTTTCTCTGACAGCGGACCTCCCCTGTGAACGGTTTCTATTTTAAATAACAGAATGGAAACTTTTGCTATGCAACAATTAAATATACACACTTCCAGTCGAAAATCAAGCCTAATGTAAGGCGGTGAGACAGTTAAAACCACGCGAGTCATGTGGCAGTGATGTTACAGACTCTCACTCGCTCGGCAGTCCAAGCAGGGCGAGACGCTCGGGAAAGCTATTAAAAAATATTCTTGAGAGGAAACCACACCAGTGCCGCTTTCCCCCCCCAGTGTGCAAGACGAGTTTCCACCGTCAGACCGTCACAATCCAACATAAATTGGCTATGTGTCTTTAGTCCGGGATCCATCATGCAGACTGTCATTTGAGAACCTAATGGGCTACACTGATGGCTTCTATAGCTCTTCAAGCAAGCCGAGCGCGAAATACCATGCAAACATAACCCGACGCCCCGACTGGAGCAAGAATAAACTTCAACACGAGCAGGACAAGCTGAAGAACGACCGCCGTACCTGAGGCCCGCTTGTCTCCAATACGCCACCATTGTCAAGCACCTCGATCTCCGTCTCCCGAGCTCAAGGGCAGCAGCCGGGCGGATATCCGGTCGGCTTTAGCTGACGTCACTCAGCGCGCAGGCCCTGACCGTAATACACGGCAACCTGCGCACATCAAATTGCCAAACGACTTTTCATGGCGACACCTACGGCAAAATTGGGAGCACATTACCCTAAATTTTCTCTATATTTAAGCCGGAGCAGGATGATTTGTGTGCGTTTTGTAGGGCTGAAGGGGAATCTTTGGTGCATTTATTTGTTAGGTGTGTGTTTGTGAAGTTGTTTTGGACGGACTTGCAGAGTTTTGTTTGCAGGCAGTTAAATAATAATAATAATAATAATAATAATAATAATAATAATAATAATAATAATTGCTTACACTTATATAGAGCTTTTCTGGACACTCCACTCAAAGCGCTTTACAGGTAATGGGGACTCCCCTCCACCACCACCAATGTGCTTTTAAAGGTGCTTTTTAGACTTAAGGGTTTTTATATTTTATTGTACTGTTTAATATAAAATTTGGGAAAAGAGAATAAATGCACTAGTCATTTTGGGTACATTTCACATTCATAAATCAGAATGTTCTAATAGCACTACTCTTTTTAGAACTTTTGAGGTGGAGTTTAAACTAAATTCGATAAAAAAATAGAAAAATGCTAAAGGAAAACATTTAAAATATGTAAAAAATACAATTTGATCACATAATATACTTCATTATCTCCGGCAGTTAATTGTTTTTTTTTTTTTTTTTTTGCTCTTATACCTGTTTCGGATCCTGGGGTTGGATTTTTATTTGTAAATCCTTTATACGTTTAAAATATATTTTTTAAAAAAATACTCATTAGGTTATGTAAAGAAACAATTAGTTTTGAACAACACGCGATCCGATACCTGCGCTACCATCGACAGGGAAAGAAAGAAGTGAAGATTTTCTTAAACCTGCATTATTCACCACACTTTGATGGGGTGCTTTGTCGAACAGCAGCAGGTACGAAGAACTCTGCAGACGACATGTACACATACAGCTGGAACCACAGCAACATACACACCCAGAGGGCATTATAGTTACACCGCTGGTAACTGGCAGAGGACGGTTAGTGCATTCCTAGCCCACAGAACTGAATCCATCTAAACAGGCGTGAGCTGAAAGCTTAAGAAAGGGGCCCATGGACTTCAGGGCGCAAAATGAAATCTTTTCTGGCACTTAGGCGCCCGAAAACGCTGTGGACGACAAAGGTACAACCAGCGTTGGAAACTATTTTTGTTTTTCGTAACGTGGATGTGACAGATGAAGAAAAAGACCGTAAGGAACGCAGCCCCCTGCCAGAACACGCTCACACACTCTCAGCGACCCCGTGAGCGCTCTGACGTCACAGCCCGGCGGGCAATATCCGGTGTCCCCGGAAGTGCGCTCGCCGGTCATGTGACTGACTAGATCTTTCCGTCTGAGCGCTGCCGGCCTGGCGGTCACATTGACAGCGCACACTGCTGGCGGCGGCGGCGGCGGCGGCGGAGACGTCCCGGAGTCTGTTACACACGCTGTCGCTCGGCCCGAGGATGAAGATCTGGACGTCGGAGCACGTCTTCAAGTGAGTTTGTCCGCGCTGGGAAGGCTCCCCGAGAGGCCTCCCCGCAGGAAAGTGTCGCTTGGGGTGGGAGGGAAAGTGCGCCGGGTCCTCTCGCCTGGGCCGGGGCGGCGCGGCGCGGACCGCAGTGGGCGACTAGTTCAACTTTTCCTCCTCTTCATCCCTAGAGGTGTGTGCCCGCTTTAGCCACAGCTGCAAAAGTCCGCTCCCTACTGTCTCAGGGCGTCGTTTTCCCTCACTCGCCGGCTTAATAACCGGCCATTTCAGCGCCTGAGTGCACACCGGTGGTTATGTATGCGCTTTGCGTAACGCAGCGTGTTGCTGGGTCTCTGGCTCGGCTCAGTTTAAGGAGCCGAGGAGATCGGAAATGTGGGTGCTGTGGGCTTCCCCCCTCTGTATTTACTCTCCCCTGGACCCGTGTAGAAATCCTGAATGACTGCGATTATTTCGTGAAAGGGCCGTGGGTTTTCTGAACCCCGCACTTGCTCAGAGTTAACTTCTGCTCCCCCTGACACGACGTGATCGTGGTTTCTCCGTCCCCCCGACTTTCAGAGTCATCATAAAACCGGGGGGCCTCGCCCGCCGTGAATTGGAGCATGGGTCTTGAATCTCCGTTTAGCTGAAACTTTTCAAGCTCACCACGTTTCCGTTCCGATCATCGCCTAGAGGAAAAATGTTCACCTTTAAGTTGTCTGCGGGCATAACGAGAGTTCCCATGCCGACGCGTGTTGACTGTTTAAACATCCAGTACTCCGATGGTGAACTTGCTCAGATGAGCATCCCAGCGATGCCTGGCGTGTCGGGACGGTGTAGCGCTCAGGTGTGGCAGGAATGCCAGGCATTTCTGTAACTGCGGCTCTGTGTGTTGGGGAGTCGGGCTGTTGCCGGAGTAGCCCGATGCTCTGTTTGGGGAGGTGCACCACCCCAGGGCTGTGAGTGCGCGCCCGCAATCTGCGCCTCCAAAACTCCCGTGTGGTGATCGCTAGGACACCTCCGCAGGACCGGCGTTTGACTCGCTGTGGTCGTGGGGCGTCCAGTCCAGTCCAGTCCGGGCTGGGCTGGGCTGAACTGGACCTGACTGGAGCCGGCCTATGCGTGAGAGATTGGACCTGTCCCGGTCTGCAGATTGCACTCCCTGAGTACTCCCTGCGTCTCCCCCTACGGGGAACAGTGTGTGAGAATCGGGGTGCACTGACCCCTGGGGGTGCCGCAGGATTGGGGTTCTCCTGTGGTTCCACCTCCCTCCCCTGCCGAGTCGGCTGACACTGCTGCCCTCCTCCTGACCCACAGCGCAGAGCCGCACGGTTACAAAACTCTCCCACTGGAACCTTTGTGCTCCTGATAAGCTGTGCTCACGCGTGTTGAAACAGAGGGCCTCCTTTCTGCCACATCCTTCCAGTTTTATCTGGGCGACTGATGCAAGTTTGCTCAGGTCCCCCGCGGTCTTACCCACCCCCCCCCCCCAGGCTGTCACTCCGGACTTGACGAGGTGGCTGAAGGGGGCGGGGGGGAGTGATGTCAGTAAACGGGGATGAAATGCAGAAGAGGAGAAAGGAGGCTGCAGGGTTTGGAGCAGCAGGGCTTGTTCCACCCTGCCCCGCGCGCAGGGACCTCTGACTTCTGACCTCTGTCCGCGTCTGAAAGGAGCCGGGCCAGCGTCCAGCCACCCAAGGGACCGTGGCTCCTTGAACTGTTCTGAATTTTTTTTTCTCCCATTAATGCAGCAAGGTATGAGAGCAGGGGGGTTTATTGTAGTTAAAACCAAGCAGCATGAAAATGCCCCCCCCCCCGGTCTGCCTCGCTGCGAGGCTGGGCGGAGACCGAGTGCAGTCCAGGGCTGTAGGTCACGCAGGTTGTTACTGGAGGACGTGTGGCCTCGCTGGCAGCTCACAGGTGCCGTACCTGTGACGGATTAATACCCGTCATGTTACAGACCTGTTCTAAAAGCCCCCGGTGTGTGACGTCCCAAGTGGACATTTCCTGGGGGGTTTTCCATTTAAAAAAAAATAAATTAAAAGATGGCTAATAAATGTCGTGATTCGCAGCACAAATGCTTGGGAAGGGCTTGGGAAGGGCAGCCTGTGCCAGGGCCATGTTGGAGTGTTGGGGACGGCCGAGCAGAGCTTGACAGCGAAGAGGGAGGCGGAGAGTGAGTCTGCGTGACTCCCCTGCAGGAGCAGAGCTGGCGTGACCTTTCCCCCGCTTCCCTCGGCCTCCGATTGCGTCATCGCCACGCCCCCCCCCCCCCCCCATCTCCGCAGCAACCGGAGCTCCATGTGTACACACTTCAGCCCCCGGTGCTTCACTGAAACAAAGGCACAATCACGAATTCAGAGAATTCAGGTCCTGCGCCGCCGGTTCTCGGCGGTGTATCTTTTTTTCCATGTGTCTGAGAAGAGGTCGTACCAGCTTGTGACAGTTCTGATGTGCCGAGTACATTCTGTACCAGCAGGGAAAGGGCTGGCAGATCAGATGTCGTAAAAGGACTGATTGTTGAAGTCCTCTGTGTTGACCATTCTGGGACAAACAACAGGGGGGAAGGAGTGATTGAGCTGCTCTAAATATTTAACCTTTTACTGCTTATAGCAAGTGCAGGTGGACAGAGCACTTCAGCTTATCCTTATGTCATGTGAGATGTGTTTCCCGGGAAGTTTCTAATCCCACTCATTTTAGAATCTGTGCACGTTCCTGAAGGCCTGGGCCTCTTGGCCTTTTCCCAGGTATTGAGACAATCAGCTGTGATGTCAGAATACCAAGGGTGAAGCCGTCTTTCATGACCGGATCTTGTACGGTCAAGCCCATGCTGTTTCAGAGCAGTGTGTCCTCGGCGACCTCACTGAGTCTTTCACATATCTGTCCTCGCGCCGGAAACGCTGGCTGTGGGGGAGTGATGGAGCAAGTTCCTCTCGGCGTGCCGCCGACCCAGCCCCTGTCTCACCCTGCCGTGTCATCTGCAGCCACCCGTGGGAGACGGTGACCAAGGCGGCCATGCAGAAGTACCCCAACCCCATGAACCCCAGCGTGGTCGGCGTGGACGTGCTGGACAGGCACGTGGACCCCCATGGCCGGCTGCACAGCAGCAGGCTGCTCAGCACCGAGTGGGGGCTGCCCTCCATCGTCAAGTCTGTGAGTGTCACCGGGCCGACGGGTTATGGGGTAGGTGGGTGGGGGGCATCTCTACAGGGGACGCAGGGGGAGGGATGGGTTTCAAGTGGCTTCCATTGGAGAGAGCACAGCCTGGTTCCAGGCTACACCGACATGACCAGGACCACTCCGTCCTTTAGGTCTCTATTTTGGGGAAAGAGTGGAGTTTATCCCTCTGTTTGGAGCAGCCCCTAGTCTTGAGCAATCAGGACAGTGTGTCCCATGTGCCTTTCACGTTACCCTTTCAGCCTGTGCCAGGGTTATATTCAGCGCTGGGGACAGTCGAGTCGCACTTTGATCTATTTGTGGAGCTCCCGGGACAGGCGGGTATGGTGTGTATCGTGGCGGGGGCTGGGACAGAGCAGGGCCGCTCCCCTGACAGTGCTGGCTCAGGACTTTGGCAGGTGCCGTGGGTCGGAGAGACTGCGCTCGCAGCCTGACGTCACAGCCAGGCACATGAGCGCTGGGCGGGCGGCCCATCTTGAGCCTCGGCCAGGGAGTGACATCAGCCTGATGCTGTGTGCCGGAGGGCCGCCCACTCGGGCTGTCCAGGACCAGCCAGTACAAGTTCCTGCGATAGCTGTGCCTAAGTGGTGGGATTCCACAGCAGTGAAATACCCCACAGACCCAGAGGAGGGACGGGTGGTCAGGTGACCAAGCTGGATTCAAGATTGTTAAGGTGCGCTCTGCAAGGCGGCGGTATTATGAAAGAGTTTTATAGCTGCGGTATGGGATAACATTCAGTGGCTCAAGAGTGTAATGAGACTCCAGAACGCACTGGACCTGAATTAACAAATAAACCTTTAAGTGAAATGACAAAATGTAATGCTTATTCAGCCTTCTTAAAACTGATTATTATGGTTACTGTATTCCTAGTTTTGAGTCTTCCTTAACATAGTTTTAAGTAACACACAGCATGCTGTATGCAAGAGGTGCAGTCTTAAAATTGTGCCCGTGTGGTGACCAGTTGGCAAGCCTGTATTCCTGACTGCCAGCAACAGTGTCCAACCTCCCTCTCGTGCTGAGGATCATGGGAACATTAAGCACAACTGTAGCGTCGCTTGTTTATAAATAGCTCTTCCTTGACCTGCCAGCTCAGTTGTCGCCCTCTGTGTGATAACTGCACAGGTCTCGTGTGCTTAAGGACATGCAGGAGCTCAAGGGTATCGAGCTGAGAGAATGATGTATGGGCAGTGTTTTGTTTGGCAAAGGCAACCTGCTGCAGGCTGTGTTTAAATAAAGAGGGTCTGTATTGCAGGTACTGGTGACTCTAAAGGCAGTGAATGTGTGGCAGTGCATATCAACAGCAAAACTTGGGGGGGCATTTTTTCTGGTGGAAGAGATTGGACTTGAAATGTTTCTGTGAAAGGGAGGGGAGGGGGCTTCAATATTTGATGTTTGCTTGGCTAACAGGCCACTGGTGCAAAGCTGCCGTCTCTGGGGTTGTGACTGAATGTCTCGTAGCCAAAGTCCACCCTCACTGAAGGAGGGCCTTTAGCAGGAAGAACTGAAGTCTCCCGGTTGCAGATGCTCCCCAATTGTCACAGTCTCAGAAGGCTGAAGCTGGAAGAGGCCCCACTGCTGCCCAAGCAAGAATTCCGCCTTGGGAGTCTGATGTGTGTACCAGGAGTGTGAAGAATTCAGTCAGCAGCACTGCCTTCCATTTATTTTAAACTATGCTACTAGCAGCCAATATCTCTGCTTGCTGCAGACTGTAACCTCCCTGTCCTTCTCTCTGTCCTTCCCCCCAGCTCATCGGTGCCACTCGTACGTGTACGTACATCCAGGAGCACTCTGTGGTGGACCCAGGGGAGCAGACTTTTGAGCTCAAATCAACCAATGTGAGTTTTGCTTTCTCCACAGATGTTACTGTGTCTGGCCTGTGTGAAGAGGAAATTTGCATCCTACCCTGTGGTTTATTGCAGGGTTCTATAGCAATAAGAAGAATTGTAAATGGACACACATCCTGTAAATATTGAGATGCGCGCAGTGCACGCTGCTGCAGACCTCACAGAGCCTTTCTCGATTTTTTTCTCTTCTCCAGATCACACTGACCAATATGGTCTCCGTGGACGAGAGGCTCATTTACAGGCCCCATCCCCAGGATCCTGAGAAGTAAGGAATTTTAGACTGGGATTATCTTTCGTGCTGTGTGCTGGCTTGTCGGGTGTGGAGCTTGTTCTCCCTGCTCCCTTGGGCTGAGATCTGGCAGGGGGAGAAGGCGATGTCAAACCTTACTTTTGTGTGCATATACAGTGCCCGTTGCCTTCCCCTCGTGAGTGTACCTGTGTGTGTTCTCGCCGTGTGTTCCTTTCCTGCAGAGTAGCATTGCATGTGCCTGAGCTGCTCTGTGTACAGCACGCTAGTGGGCAGCTGCGCCCAGGCTTCCTTGACCGCTGTGCCGTTGTTCCGCAGGACGATGCTGACGCAGGAGGCCCTGATTACGGTGAAGGGCGTCAGTCTTAGCAGCTACCTGGAGGGGGTCATGGCCAACACCATCTCCTCCAACGCAAACAAGGTGGGTCCCCTCCTGGCGCGCCAGACCGGAAAAGCCGGAACCCGAAACGCGGAATATGCAGTTAATGCGTGTGAAAGCACAGATTCCCAAAACGGGAATTGCTGGTATGAATTTAGGTAAATCGTTATCATTTTTGTCACTCTTTTGAGTTTTATGTAACCTGCCGCGCCTCGGGAAGGTAGTTTTCTTCGAGCGGTGCTCTAACGAGTTGGGCGGAGTAGGTACCGAGCTAGTTTAAAATGTACCTTCTTTTTAAAAACGCGAACTCCTTCGTGTCAGACCTGACCTGCAAGGCGTTTGCTCCCGCGTGTTGGTGGACGAGGGTGCGAGACCCTTTAGATCTTCAGTGTTGTGCGTCCCTGTCTTGTTACATAAGACATTGGTTGATTTGGACGAGAGGCTCATTTACAGGCCCCATCCCCAGGATCCTGAGAAGTAAGGAATTTTAGACTGGGATTATCTTTCGTGCTGTGTGCTGACTTGTCGGGTGTGGAGCTTGTTCTCCCTGCTCCCTTGGGCTGAGATCTGGCAGGGGGAAGAGGCGATGTCAAACCTTACTTTCGTGTGCACATACAGTGCCCGCTGCCTTCCCCTCGTGAGTGTACCTGTGTGTGTGTTCTCGCCGCGTGTTCCTTTCCTGCAGAGTAGCATTGCATGTGCCTGTCCGCCTGTCCCCTCCGCTGAGGCGCGCTTGTCTGTGCTCCTGCAGGGCCGCGAGGCGATGGAGTGGGTCATCAGGCGGCTGAACTCCGAGATCGAGGAGCTGGCGGCGACCGCCCGCAACACCATCCGGACGCCCATGGCTGCTGCCGCCGTTACTGAGAAATGACCCCTGAGCACGGGCCCTTACCAAGGGGCGCATCCTCCTCTCGCCAGCACGGCCTCCCTCTGTGTCGCCGCAGACTAATTTATTGTGTGTTCACGCCGACGGGGATCTCCGATCGCCTCTCTGTCCCTCCTGCGCCCGAGGGCACTCTTGATCCAGTGTGATCCAGCCAGGTGTGACACAAAGGGAGGCTGTGGAAACGTATTTATTGCTTGGGCGGGCAGCCTAAGACTCTGGATTTGGTGCCGGTCCTGCGAAATCTGGCTCGTTCGTTATTCTTTTTTGTTCCTTTAGGTCAAAACTCTATAAAGGTTTGTGGGGAAGCTGGGGTCCCAGGGGGGGGGGGCACAGGTACTTTCCTGACGGCGCCGGTTCAGACTGAGCTGGGCTGTGACCATCCTGCCACCCCCCAGCAAGAAGGTTTTGTGAACTGGACCTCCTGCAGCTTGTCCGTGGTGCTGTCCGGGTCCAGAAAGAGAGGGATTTGGACTGCTGGGACCCGGCGGTTCTGGGTCAGAGGCAGTGGCGAATGCCGTCTCAGCCCTGGGCTAGAGGGGTGGGGAGGAGAGAAGGGATTGGGAATGCAAACAAAAACTACAGACCAGGTCTGCTGTCAAGGGTGAAGGATATTTATTTATTTTATTTGTAGAGGTAGCGATTTAGCACTTGTAAAGATTCTATTTATTTGAGCCACGTTCTCGCAGCTGACTGCTCCTCATCCAGAGTCCTTCTCTGAGGGCCTGAAACGGGCCCCGCACGCCGGTTCAATCCGGCAAATATCTCAATACTTGAATGTCAAGTACTGTACGTTTCTCTTTTGGAGTATTAACTGTTGTACCAGTGGAGGAGACCACGGGAACAGAGAGCGGACCAGGGCCGGAGGGCGCGCAGTGGTGCTGTGCACGGCTGGCGTCTCTGAGCTCAGCTTGCGCTGCCCGGGGTCGGGGGTCAGGGGTCAGGGGTCGGAGGTCGGGGTGGGGGATCCTTCTTCAAAAGGTTTACTTGCTGAAGCGCTCCAGGAAAGAGGGGGCGCCGCCCTGGATAAATGCTGGCTTTGGCAGTGCCACAAAAGCGTGCGTAGGTCAGAAAAAGGAAAGGGGCGTCTTTGTCTTACACGCACAAGAAAGAAAACCCACGAGTGGAGAGAGGGTACTGAGAAACCAGAGATGGGGGAGAGTGGGGGTGGGTGGAACTTTTTGCTTGCTGTACAGTAGGAGTTTAAAGGAATTGTGTATCTTTCGAATGTTCATAACTTTTCTTGTTACCCTGTCATGTAACAAAAAAAGTCCTAGTGTGTTTGGACATTTTTGGAATGTATTTGACCGAACTTAGTGACAAGAATTCAGTGATTGCAGAACTGAAGTCATTTCCGCACTGTGAGCCCTTTTGATTTCTCCGCGTTGACCTGCCATGACCCTGAGGGCATTATATTACATTTGGTCTACATCTGTCTGTAGGAAACACACTACCCACCTCACTTCTTCATGGTGTACATGCTGCCTAGGCTGTGCTTTGCCACTAGACTCACATTGCCCCTTGTCTAAAAGCTGAGCTCAACAATGTCTGATCCTCTAGGAAGATGCGCTGCTGAGCCACAGTGGCATCAGAGGTCTAAACATAACTGGAAAGGTTTGATGCTTTTTCAACACAAGCATAACCAGCCTGTGTCCCATTGCATGCAACTGACCTTCTGAGAGACCTGCAAGGCTGTCAAGCTGTTGCAGTCCTTCTGTCACCTGCCAGCTACCTGTGGTGTGAGTTTTATTCGGAAGAGCGAGTGGCGTCACGCTACAGGAATGCGCAGAGCTGTTGGGAGTAGGGAGCGGTTGTCAGGATGAAGCTGGTGGAGAGGTGGGAAGCCCGAGTCTTTAGAGTGACACCAGCTCCTGGTTTCTCCAAGTCCAGGCCCGTCGAGCTCCAGCCCTCGCCGTCCACCTCCGCGGGGCGTTTTTACAACAGCCAGCTCTGCGGTCACCTTATCCAGACTGCAGGCAGGGGCCGCCTGCGGACAGGTGCTGTGGCAGCGTGGAGACCGAAGGGTCACGCAGCACGCCAACGTGTGCTCTCCTCCACGACCTGCACAGCGACATGGATGCCGATTCAAGGGAGCATGGATTTTCCCCGTGCCCCACCCAGGGTACCCATGAAACTGCTCGGGGGCTTTTGCAGGCGAAGGTCTTTATTTGGAAAGATCTAGTTCTTTTTGTACAAAATTCCATGATTCCCCCATGCAGACTCGATAACGGACTCCCACCCGTTTCTTCATCCTGTACGGGGCTGCAAAGGAAAAGTCCCGAAAACGCCCTCTCTGCCGGTGTGGCTTGGTAGAGCGATGCATGTCGGCAAGCTGGTGTAATTAATCCTGTCCTGAGCGCCGAGTTGCTGCGAATCTGTAATGCATGAATGCTGACTAATTTCTACATGCAGGAGTCTTTTACTTTTGTACTAGCGGGTGTGAAGCCCGAGACTAACTTTAACTCTGACTTCAGAGGAGTCCCCCTCCGACCGCGGGAGTCATTTCCTCGGAAGAGTTTGTGTGAGCTGGAGCGTCATGACACGGCGGCTGTTCTCGCCTGATCCAGCGCCGGCCTGCGTTGCGAGTGGCCGTTTCGAGAGCTGTTGCTCCGGTGAAGGAGGATGATGGACCTGGAGGCGAGCTCGGGTGCTGTGCTGTGTGGCAGTCATCTAACCTTCGCTATGAGCTCCCGGATGTGTGGCACTACTGAGGGGCCTGGGTTGTGACTTTTTTTTATAGGTACACAGCATTTGTGGTGCTTTATAATGTTTTTATACCAATAGACTATGGTTTAAAAGAACTATCAGCTAGAATGTGTGCGGTGGGGGTGAGGGGGTAGGATGCATTTTGTTAAGGCAGGAGAAGGGTGTCTGGTGAGGAGTGAGTGCGGGTCTGTGCTGTGTGTGATGGAACAATACCGATGTCAACAACATGCTTAATAAACTTGTAACAATTTAGCCTGGGTGTTTCTTTCTTCACAAGTGGGAGTGGATAGTGGGGAAAGGATAAGGAGCTGCACTGGTCAGTTCTAAGGCCGGTTCTTTAGGGTCACAGGAGTTTGGTTTCTTATTTTTGTTCCCACTCATTGTTATGACACCAATTCCTCCCGGAGGAACTCAAATCGGTGCTGTTGGATCTGGTTGCTGGGACTGGGAGGAATGGGGGCGAGGCCGATGTTCTCTGGAGACGAGACGGCTTTGGTATCCGTCCTGCGTTCCTGCTGCTGTGAGACAGGTGGCTCAGGGATGGAGCCTGGGCTCCCCAATATCTGCCAGAGCTCGTCTGAAGACGCCGAGTGACCCTGCAGACCGTCTGTGTCTCTGATGAAGACCAGTATAGGAGGTGAAACGGTCGGGTGGTTGGTGCTGCAGACAGAAGTGTGTTCCTGCAGAGGCATATTATCATTGCTCTGGGTCAAGGAAAAACTGTCCCTGCTGTAGCACCCCGTCTCTAAGACAGCCTCAGAGCAGCTGCCCTCCTCTTGCAGTGTCTCCCAGCTCACGCAGTCCTCATCTGTAGCCGGGGGGTCAAAAGGCCTGTGGTTTGGGAGTGACTCAGGCTGCTTGCAGGTAACATGCGTTTCTCTAGTGTAAGTACACTGGCTACAGAGACTTTCAGTGAAGACTGAGAGGACAAGATGCATGTCTTCACAAAGGCTGAGGTGTTGACAGTGATCAACTGCGTAACGGCGAAGGGGGCTCAATTGGAAGCTGTGTTTAGTACTCCATACAAGGTGCATGTCTTTCCACAAAGGGTTGTAGGAGTCTGGAACAATGCATGTTACAGAAGCAGATGGCAATAGGTTCATAAAGAAGAACCAGCTGAACGAGAGCCTTAGATCGACTTGAAACGGCACGGGTAATGGGGGAGTGGAAGCACGCTGGGAAATTCTGAATTCAGCCATTCTTTAACCTGGTCCTGAAGGACTTCTCCCTACTGAGCCCTTAATCACCAGGAAATTAAAATAATTATTAATTTAAAAGGATTCAATTTTTTTAACTAAGAATTGAGAAATATGATAAAAACTTATTAGCATGGAGGATTCATTTTTATATTACGATAATAGCCGTATTATCACACGGTCTTGAGAAAATGGTTCTCGCCGCACAGCGGCCGTAGACTTGTCCTTTGGCGACAAGCAGGGGGCGCTCTGGGAAATCGCAGCACCTTTTACACCGGCTCTGTACGGTTGGAAAGGCGGCCCCAGCCAATGGGGAGCAGGGGCGTGGTTTGATCTCGGCCAATCAGACGCGGGGAAGGTTTAAAGGTAGTTAAAAGAGGGAGATTTGAATTTAAACAGATTGTAGTGACGTGCGATAGGAGCATTGCGGCCTGCGGGCTGGCTCGGCAAAAAAACTGTGGGTTAAAGCTGAAAATAAGCTCTTCTAAGTCTCGGATTCGCCTGGTAACGTACCTGAAAGGATTTAAAATACAGAGACGGGGCAGAAAGCGCGTTTCAGGTGTGCGAGGAAAAGGAGACACGAAAATCCGTCGTTCGGCCTGAACAAGTAGCTAAAAGCGGTACGTGAGAGCGCTTCTGATACTAACGTGGCCTTTTTTCGTTTTATCATGATCATCTGTCATCTATCATGATCATATGTCAACCAGTTGTGGCTTAGAAGTCTTGGTATATGTAAATAATGTGCTTGTTATTGTTTCCAGTCCGGCGTGGGATATGTATCTTTTGGGGAGAAATGTAGTTGCTAATAAAATATTTTTCAATTGTATGTGTAACAAAACCGTGAGTGAAACGGAGGTGGCAGTGTCGTGTCCATTCAGGCTTTGGGGAAAAATGTTCAGAAAAATGCGTACGGTTTCCACGTCGCCATAGGAGACGCGTTTATACACCAAACGATGCGTCTTGAACAGCGAACTAGCCGAATTCGCTTATCTGCAGCGGGACGCCTTTCAGACGTCGATTAAAATCGTGAAGGTTATCTGCTGGTGTGTCGCCCTGGGATTTTTAGTTGTGGTGGCGATCGTGTTTTTTTTTTTAATAAATTGGGTATGCTGGTTTGTATTCTAGATCCCTTAGTCGTGTATTTTTTAAAGGAGACAGTCGACTTTATTAGCGTAACTCGTCTTGTTTTAATTAAGAACGTTTGAACATCTTTTTCCTTCATCGCTCCTTTCTCCAGTGATCCATGGATGCGGCCAAGACGGCGAGGAGGTCGCAGTGTCCTGCGACTGCGAAAGTAAGCTGTCGCCGGTGTGGAAGCCGCCGTGCGCCTCCCGGGATCGCCGCTAGGGGGAGACTCGTACCCACTTCCGAATTCCTGATCGTTTAGTTTCTGAATGCGCAAATGCAGGGATAATTTCCTCTTGCACACAATTATCCCCTCCACCCACACGGGGGATCTTTTGTCTTGGGTATAACCATGAAAAACCGATTCTCAGGGGGGAAAAAAGTTCTGATCTGTGCTTGCAATTGGTCCGGTGGTTGCTGGTCCTGGTGACCTGCAGGTTTGTGTTCCAGCCGAGCCCTTAGTCACACAATCAAACCCTTCATTGGCATAATAATAAGATTAATGTGATCTGTTTGTTCCCGGGTCTTACACATGCTGGAGCTTTAACTGTTGTACTTTGTAGGTGAGAGAAAATCCCTAACTAAAAACACAATGCAAATATTCACCGGAAGCAGCTCATTAGCATTAGATCAGGTAGGGCTGTGATTATCTAATTACAGTGGGATGGAATGAAAACCGTCTGGTGTGCAAACGCCTTACCTCTCTAGTCTGATCTCCTTAGGTGACAGTTGTTTCTGCTGTGACACAGAACCAAAGCTTAGGAAACTGTGGCTCATTTCCCATGTTTCACTAAAGTTAGCTCTTCCAAGCTTTCTATAATATGTCTGTTTTCTTTCATTCCAAGGAAAGCTTGGTGTTTTGAAACTGCACTGGGCAGGAGTTCTGGAGTGTTGTAGATTAAGGCTACTTGCAGTGTGAAGTGTGGTCCCTGACTCTCCTCTCCCCATGTGTTAGCAGCTCAACAGCGACGGCCCTAAACGGGTCCCCGTGTCCCAGAACAAGCAGGCGGGTGTGTCCACGTCCTCCCAGCGGGCCCTGGGCGTCTCCAACGGGCCGCAGCGCGTCCAGCGCCCCGCCGGGCCGCAGAAGCTGCCCCAGCCTCCGGCCCTGCGCATCGAGGCCTCGCAGGCCTCCCGCGAGAACACCCCCCCGCCCGCTCGGGGCCGGACCACCTCCTCCTCCGCTCCTGCCCCCGCGGAGCCGCCCGCGCAGGAGAAAACTGCAGGTGGGCAGCCCTGCTTTCCCCAGTCTGCGGTGTGACACTGCTGGGCTTGGGCCTATCTGAGGGAGGGCTGACGGAGCATGAGCTCTGGGATAGCTGAAATAGAGCATTACCGGTAACTTTCAGAATAAGCATCGGTCTTCGGAGCTCCCTGGTACTTGCGGTTCACTTATTTCGATGTGCTGGAGCGAGGACTGTCCGGTCTGAGACATCGGGGACTCAAGTCAAGACCTGGTGGCCGTTGGGCATAGAGAGGCAGGAGAACGAGCTCTAGATCAGCACAGGCACATGTTAATAAAGGAAATATCTTGGGTACATGAAGGATCTGCAGACAAAGTCAAATGTTCTTTTACACTAATGTTCAAGAATGTCCCTGTAGTAATTGTCCTTTTTCTTGTGCAGATAAAGCTGTGGCCACTGGATCTATGAACTCTGTCAACTCTAACTCTAAGTAAGAACCAGGAATTGAACTCTTGGGGGTCACATTTTCCGTATTAAAAAAAAAATGCATTGTCCTTTTCTCAAGCCAGCAGTTAGAATCGACTTCTTTACTTTGCTCCTGGTGCTACTGCTCGTCTTGCATGTGAAGGGGGGGACGCTAAACCTAGATCAGGAGAAATTGTTTTTTTTCTAAGCCGCTTCTCATGTTTATCTAAAGGAAAACTTCCTGAATCCCGTTCCTTCTTCCTCAGGAAGCGCTGGAGCCTGGAGAACTTCGACATCGGCCGTCCGCTGGGAAAGGGCAAGTTCGGGAACGTGTACCTGGCGAGGGAGCGGCAGTCCATGTTCATCCTGGCCCTGAAGGTGCTCTTCAAGAAGCAGCTGGAGAAGGCGGGCGTGGAGCACCAGCTGCGCAGGGAGGTGGAGATCCAGTCGCACCTCAGGTACACCTCCTGCAGGCTCCTTGGGCCTCCCCTCCCGCCGTGGGGAGACGCCCTGTTCACGAGCTTCTCAACATTCCCATGTGGAGAGTGGAGGGCAGTTGAGTGCAGGGAAGTGTCGTCGTTTTTGGTCGCTTGACGCCCCTTAAGCTGAATCATTTCATAGATGTACTAGAAATCTAATGAGGTAAGCTGCCTTTCTCTTAAGATCTTATCCTCTGCCTTTCCTCGATGGTCTCAAGCACAATCAACATTTGACACCCTCTGGGGTTAATAACCCAACCTGACCAACTGACATGAGTATAGTTGCATATTTTCCAGTTGAAAGTAATTGCTGGTATTTTATCAGTTTGGCGATGCTGTACATTCATAATTAATCAAGATCACCATCCTGTACCCAGAGGGCTATGGATGTATTGGTGCATTTGAATCTAGCGAAGAGGCCATATCTGCATCAGAGGCCTGCTAGTTGCAGTTACAGGGAGATGTGCTGCAAAGTAAAAACTGAAAAACAATTCGAAAGAATGAATGTGGAGGCGACAGTTCAGAGCAATCAGTGCTGTTTCTTCATGTAGATATGAAGATGTTGCTATTCACCCTACGCTTCTCCTCATCTCTGTAAAAACGTGGATTGACTTTCACCTCCTGTCTCCCCCTCCACCAGGCACCCCAACATCCTGCGCCTGTACGGGTACTTCCACGACTCGTCGCGCGTCTACCTCATCCTGGAGTACGCGCCCAAGGGCGAGCTGTACAGCGAGCTGCAGCGCTGCATGCGCTTCGACGACCAGCGCAGCGCCACGGTGAGCCCCCGGCAGTCCGCTCGCCCGCCCGCTCTCCCCTGGGGGGCCTCCGAGAACCTCCACCGGGGCCGTCGCCTGATCTTTTAAGTGTGCAGCCCCCCCCTGTGACGGGGCTAAGGGCCGGAAGTTAATAGTCAATTGCTACACTTATTAACATTGAGCAGCTGTGAGCAAGAGGGCACCATTCGTCCTACCTGGCTTGCTCGTTGGCGTTTGCCCAACCCATTTAAGGACCTCCTCCACCTGGTGCTTGAAAGGAGCCCTGGGTCGGCATGCTTCAGTCAGTCAGTTGCTTCCGATTCACTTGCTTGTAACTTAGCGTTGTGCGTTTGCAGCCCTTTGGTAATCTCCCAGGCACATGCAAAGTGAATGTGCGTGCATCCCCTGTTTTAACTATGATTAAAGACCTGGGGCTTGTGGCTTTTCCCACACTCCCACAGCCCGCTGGTCTTCATTCTAGGTTCACATCCTTTCACTTAAAAGCGAAGAAAAATGTTTCATCATTTAAGCTCCGTCACGAAGATGATGCCTTTAGAAGATATTCTAGGCACACCCGGTAATTGTTTTTGCCTGCTTGCAGTACATCACGGAACTGGCCGATGCCCTCCATTACTGTCACTCCAAGAAGGTGATCCACAGGGACATCAAGCCGGAGAACCTGCTGCTTGGCGCCAACGGGGAGCTGAAGATCGCAGACTTTGGGTGGTCTGTGCACGCCCCTTCCTCCAGGTACCCCACTGCCTGCCCTGGTCTCCGGGCTGTACGTGCACTGCAGGGGGCTTACGGTGGAGTAGGTTAATGGCCAGACATTCCACCGCATGTAGTGACCTTCTCATGCCCATCGTTGTTTGAACACAGCTGTGTGAATGGGATGATAAGTGCTAAACTGCCAAAGGTATTAAGTTGACTATTCAGTTAGTGTTGAGGTTTAGCTTGTGTGTTACAACATAGTTGAACATGGAGATGCACTCCCTGCACTCAGCTGGTTGCATAGAAGCATAATTATGCACTTTCACTGCAACAATACCCATAGACTATAGTTCAGTCAAATACCTCCCTGAAGACTTGAACGGCCTGGTTCTGTAGTTATCTGAAACGACCATTTTGAAGCCGGTTCTCTAGCAGTCCTTGATGAAGCCCTCAGCGTAGCGGGGTCTAGTCGTGCCCAGGGCGGCAGGCTCCCCAGAAGGGCCTGCTGTTGGCCTTGACCGGCTGTCTGTGTCGAGCAGGCGGTCGACGCTGTGCGGGACGCTGGACTACCTGCCCCCCGAGATGATCGAGGGGCGGACGCACGACGAGAAGGTGGACCTGTGGAGCCTGGGCGTGCTGTGCTACGAGTTCCTGGTGGGCAAGCCGCCTTTCGAGACCAGCAGCCACCAGGAGACGTACCGCAAGATCTCAAGGGTGAGAGGTTCCCCCTGGAGCTGCGGGGGCGGGGGGGGGGGGGTGTTTGTCTTGGGATTTTAATTTGAGCCAAGTACCTGATGGGTAAAATGTGGAAGTTAGGTTTGCAAGTGAGAGCACAGCCTCAAAAAAACAAAACAAAACGGGAAGCTCAGATCGTGGGAGTTATTTTAAACATCTGCCACAAACCCATGTCCTCTTAGTATTTTTATCTTCCGAACCTCATGCTTGACTCGTGCTCCTTGTACCCTGTTGCATGCTGTAAATCAGCACTTATTGCATAACCATGGGATACAAACTGGACATGCTCTCCAACCCTCTTCATAATGGATGCATTTTTAAAAAAAAAGTCTGTTGCTTTTTGTGAAGTCGAATTCCCCGTGCTTCTCCTTACCGGCCTGTCCCCCTGCTGGGACTCCCCCCCCCTCTATCTATCTCTCTCTCTGTCTCGCAGGTGGAGTTCAGTTACCCAGCGTTCGTCAGCGAGGGGAGCAGGGACTTGATCAACAAGCTGCTGAAGCACAACCCCATACAGAGACTGCCGCTGCAGGGCGTGCTCACCCACCCCTGGGTGACGGAGAACTCCACCAAGCGCCCCACTTTTGAGATTCCCAGTGCCGATCCTGGCCAATGAGAACATGCCGCTCCCCCCTCGCCCGGAGCAGGGCATGGCTGTACCCCCAGAGGAGACTCGCGTTTTGATGGAGGACACACGCTGCAGAGAGCCTCATCCTTGGAGGGGGGGGGCTTTGGCCTGGACAGACATTTTAAAGGGAAGTAATCAAGACTTGTGACCGAGGGCTTAACAAAGGGGAGTTCCTTCATGCGATCTTCACTCGACTGTTCTTGTTGCATCTGATACTTCACACTTCTCAGTGCGCTGTGGGTGGAGGTGTGTAAAACCACATGACCACCTGGTGTTAGTCTTATTTATGACCAGCCTTGGGTTCCACAAGATCCAAGATCGTCGGCCTTCGACTGAGGCTGTGGCCCTGCGCCACAGATTTACTTGTTTTTGTACATATTTAGCTGTTGTTTTTTAAATGATTATGCGGCGAATGTCTTTGAAACTTGGAAACTGTATTAAATCACTATTTGAAAAATAAAGTGACAAACCTGGTCTGCCTGTATTGGGGATGGAATGAGTACAAACCTTTTGCCCAAGCCAGTGCTCACAGAGCTGATGAATGGAGAGTACGTAACCTTGCAAGGACTGTATTCAGAATACAAAATGATCAACACCATTTGTACATCATAGCACTCATTTACCGTTTTTAATGTCAGTTTTGCATGGTACAACGAAACTCCACATTTTGTCAGAAAGCTGAATTGGCTGATTGTTTTTGCTGTAAAATTGATTTGTATTCTAATACAACTTGTATCGATGCCATAGCGGTTAATTTTACTACAGGTGAAACGTGTTCTGAATTTGTGCGCTAGTTTTATCATTCTTGTTCCAGTCAAACCGTGCAGCTATACTGACTCGAGCTCGGCTTCCTCCAACGACAAATTGCATCATTCCGGTTCATGATTGACCCCAGATGCATTACAAAGCAGTTGATGCAGCTCAGCAAGGGGACTTGTTCCTGTACTGGGTCTTGGCAGGGTCTTGCTCATGAAGAATACTGGGCGTCGGTGGCAATAGTCACAAAACCCTGAGGGAAGAACATCTCTTTAATTCTGATTCTGGTGGGCAACACACTGCACTTGATCCTGTCTTTACTAAATGCAGGGTTGTAAGATGGAAAATGCTGTAAATGGGACTTTTTTCACCTTTAAAGCATCACTTTTGAGATGAATTGATCTGGTGGGGAGCAGGACATTTAATTTAAACTAGCTCAGAAAGGGTCATTATCCAGGTGGGACTACACATTAGTGGTGGTAGTGGGATTCCCCATTACCTGTAAAGTGCTTTGAGTGGAGTGTCCTGAAAAAGTCCTAAAAATGTAAGGATATTTAATAAAATAGGTCAAAAAACTATAGGAGAGAGTGGCAACAATGGTGCTATTATACCAGCACTGGGTGGAGTGCTGGCTCTGTGGCTGGAAGGTTGCCGGTTCAAATCCTGCAGCTGGCAGAGGCCTCCTACTCCCTTGGGCCCCTGAGCAAGGCCCTTAACCCCAACTGCTCCAGGGGTGGTGTACAATGGCTGACCCCAGGCTTCTCTCTCCCTGTCTGTGTGTCTCAGGGAGAGCAAGCTGGGGTATGTGAAAAGATAAGTTCCTAACGCAAGAAATCGTATAGGGCTAATCAAGTGATCTCATAGTAGTGGTGTAGCTTGGCCCTGGCCTGTCCACCCCATTCTTTCTCCGCCCCCTGGACGTGTCCTGTAGCCAGGTGTGTGAACGGAGGCCTAAACTTTCAGGCAACAGACTGTTCTGCCTTGGTGGTAGGTGGTGGAATTAAGGCTCATGTAATGTTAGAAACCACTCCCAGCAAGTGATTTTGGGTGGGACATGGCAAACATAACAGGAAGAGCCGGCTGGCAATTAAGGTGTACGCTTGGTATTGGTGGTAGCAGTGCAGTACATGGTTCAATTCTACCGATTAGTTTGTAAGCAGAGACCAGCTCAGTGGAGCCAGCCTGACACTTCTCAACTAGCTTTTAAGCAGCAGGTAGGTCCCCTGGTTAAGGTGATGTTCAACAGAGTGAACAGCATTGCGTACTGCTTACCGAACTCCTACTCGCTTGGTACTGACCTGGTTGACCTTAAGTACAGGATTGACACAACTGATGTTATAGATGGCAGGGATGGGGAATCCAGCCTTCAGTTTTTCTGAAATAGCACAAAGCACAAAAATAATGGTTCGACTTAGCTGAGCAACAATTAAACCCACAAAGAAAACTCAACATGTGACCACAGCAAACACCTGGTGTGTGTGTGTGTAGATGCCATTGTCTGAAAATTGTAATTTTATAGTAACCTGCTCTATAATTAGGAGACTTTCTTTCACGAGACTGAGTACCAAAGGTTCTTCTTTCATATAAAAGTTTTAGATGAGAGTGACAAGCCCTGAAACGTGAGACACTCTGCATTCTTTTTAGATCAAATTTTGGGTGGTTTGCTAGCAAGTGATTTTTACGGTGTCCCTATAATTATAACTGAAGAATTACTAAAGTGTTTCAACAGCAGAACCATGGTATAATGTCCGAGTGCCCCAGCACAGGGGTCTCCAACCACAGTCCAGGAGAGGTCTGGGTCCTCTTTAAATCCTCCATTTCTAAAGGCCTGAACCAGGTTCACGACGATCAGGTAAAGAGGTGATCAAATCATTCATCCCTCCTGGAAGGATGTTCCTTCATTGAAACATTACTTTCCTATTGATCAATTTTTTAAATGTTTCTAATCTCTAACAGGTGATCAGTGAGGGCAACTTAACTGGGACCAGGGCTGAAGACCCTGGCTTTAGGTTCGCCAACCCTGGTCCTGGAGAACTCTGACATAGCAGGTTTAATAGGTAACTTTTATGCTTTAATTTTTGAGGGCTTGGAACAATTTGATTGATTAGCTACGCAGGCAGTTAAATCAAATAACTTAGAAGTCTGGCTGAATGACATTTGTCCCTCACGGAAGGACTGAGCTAAACTGGGAACACTACTGGCTCAAGTAAGTTGATCAATCCTTTGAGTTGAGAGGGGAAATCTAGGCATAACCTAGATAGTAAGACTAGGTGAGCTGTGACTCTCCAAGAATTTGGTAGCAGACTCCTGCACCAGGCCCTGTGCTTGTGCAGAATTGCTGCATGTTCCTTATGCAAGAATAGTTTTTTCCAAGTTGGCTGTTGGGGGGGGGTGATGGGCAGTCGGTGCACCTACCATTCACTTTGGGCAGCACAATCGCTTGCACTCCCGTTTTCAACAGGTTTTCCAGGGGTGTGGTCTGCAAAACAACAACAGTGTGATGAGCAGTCGTGGGCTCAGCTGTCGTTAGCAGATTTGCAACAGATTGTTCAGGGACCTTCTGCAACAACATCCTCTCTCAACATTGCAATCATTGTATTTAATCGGTCGTCGCAGTCCGTGTACAATATGATCAGGGCAGGAAAGCACTGTTCAGTATGTTCTCTGCGACGGTTGAGGCTTGGATGGAATGTCATACCTGGAACTCTCCCACCTCACTGGCCGTCAGGGTCAGAGTCAAACTGCCGGAGAAAAGACAGATGCTATAAGTACCTTAACACATCTTGCATAGAATTTGCAAACACTAACATTAACTGTACTTCTGCATCATACAAAAAGAAAATCCCTAAGTGATTTGCCAATTTCTTCACTAGGTGGATTTGTAGAAAGATGGGCTTGGGGTGTTGTGGACGGAACGGGACCTAAGAATTCTAGACCGATCATCTTTCAGACCCGACATACTGTACAGCTTCTAAAGATTTCAAGATCACACTTCCTTTGAATCTGGCTTTATGTAGCCTCATGTCTACAGCGCTCCATGAGATTAAATTGCAACATTTATAAACCTTTTCAATTTGTACCCAAAAAACATAAACACACAAATATCCCCAGCATTTTTCAAACTGTGCGTTCTATAGCTACGGCTGGTGTTGTGAAAATGTATTTACTCGTTACATTACATTATTATTGTGTTATTGTTATATGTTATATGTTATTGTATAGAGCCTACAGGACAGGCAGTGGCCCCAGCTTTTCTCTGTGTATCGGCTCTCCACAAGAAGCAGCAGGGGGCGTCAGTAACGCTCACCTCCTCAGAGCCAGAGATCCAGTCAGCTTCATGTCCGAAATGAAGGCCTTGGCATCGAGACTGGCTTCCTTCAAGAGAGAAGAGATTGATGGGGGATCAGGCACTGAATATACACCACTGCGTTCTGCCTGCCATGGGCAGGAGAGAGCTTAGCATTGGGACATCCCTTTGAGAGGCTTACGATGATGTAATGTGATGGTTAACAGTTAAATTATCCATTTAAAAACCCAGGATAAATGGGATTTGTGAAAAATTCGTTTTGAGGTCCTCATTCCTGCTGCTCGGAGGGGGTGGTCATCACGCGGTCGCTGCAGCAGAATCCCTGCTCTTCCTCTGGGTGAAAGTAACCACACAGGTTGGCCCAGCCCCGTGTTACTGCCGGCCTCACCAGCGCCCCCCAGAGCCCCCCGCGGGTGCTCACCGACTCCAGGGTGAACAGAGGGGCCAGGGAGGAGTTGGGCAGGATGGCGAAGACCTTGGCTGCCCCCGACAAGCCCACGGTGACGTTGTCGGGCTGGAGGGAGACCATGGGAGGCCTGCTGGCGAACGCCTGGACGGTCATGAGCATGTTGGGGAACATCTTGGGCAGCTGTGGGGAGACGGAGTGGACAGGAGAGCACTCGTCTGCGGTTTCGGCTGTTCCCGCCCCCATTCGGATGGGTGACAAGGAGGAGGTGTGTAAACGGGGCATCCGAGCTGGATGAATCGTTCTAACTACCCTGAACAGGAAGGGTAAAGGCCGGGGCAGGTCCTGCTGCAGGATTTTTGCCAGGGCTTTACAATGAGCAACTGCTTCCGACCTAAAGAAACAGGACTCTTCATCCCAGCCGGATCGTGCAATCAGGAGATTAAGGTCAGAGGTGGGGATGGAGGCCGGAGCTCACTGGATGAGCACTGGAGCTGCACTTCCTTGGATGAAGGCAGATTTTTTTTTTTACAAGGAAAAATTACATTTCTATCACTACAGCTAACGTGTAGAATTACATGGACCTGTAGCATTACGCGATTCACCGCAGACTGGCAGTGAGGCCGACCCATGGTTCTGGAGTGGCACCTGATCCGGTTTTCACTTTAGGCTCAGCCCTTCTCGGCTTAATCGAATCGCTTCGTTAATCGGAGTCGCCGAGCCGTGGGAAAGCCGAAAGGTTCTGTACCTGAGGGACGAAGGCCCCGAAGCTGGAGGTGTTGAGGTGCACTGGAGACGTCTTGGGAAGCTGGAATGGTAAAAGACGGATATCGGGCACAGTCGCAACACCCTGATCGTGCCAAGCCATCTCTCGCGTCCGGTTTTTTCCCCCACAGTCTCTCAAAATAATTCAGCCTCTGTGGTGGTGCTTTAGGACAGGACTCCCCAGCTCTGGTCCCATTAAACTACATTTCTAAAGACTGGGAGAGCTTGGGACATCATTAATCGATTAAGCACTTAATTTCTTCAGTGCAGGGGATTCAGAAGGATTTTCAGATCTTTGTTCCAAATGTTTTGAAATGATAGTGTGGCACAGTGGTAAGCATTTCTGCCCAGCCGTGCTGGGGCTCTGGGCTAAATCCCTGGGGTGCTGTCTGTGTGGAGTTTGCATGTTCTTCCCGGGCGTGCTTGCGTTTCCTCCCACAGTCCAAATACGTGCTTGTGGGGTTAATTGGCTTCTGGGGAAACTGGCCCTGGTGTGAGTGTGTGTCTGTATGTCTGTCTGCCCTGTGCGATTTGCCTGCGTACTGCCGCTGCGCATGAAAAACACTTTTTTTTCTCTGGACATAAATAAATAAATAAATCCGAAGGGAAAGCCGCCGGCGGCGGGGGGGGGGGGTTGGACTCACCATGCTGTCGGTGAGGTTGACCTGCAGCAGGCCGGCCGCCAGGTAGGCGAAGGCGGCGGAGTTGAAGAAGAACTCGGACAGGCCGAGCGCGAGCATGCGCCCCTCCTGGGGGGCCAGCGAGAACGGGCCGGCCGGGAACGGGGGCTCGGGGTGCCCGTGGGCGCTGTAGAACTCTCCCTGCGAACCGAGTGGGGGGGGGGGTTATTTTATAGGGGTGCGCCGCTGCGTAGCGTGCACACAACCCACAGAGGAACGAGTGAAGGTTTCTTGCCTGCTGAAAACAGGGGAAGGAAAGTTTCGGCTGTCGAGCCTCCTTCGGGTACAGGACCCTTCGGATTCACGCTGTGTTTCCACAGCGGAAACACAACGTTTCGGCTGTGGAGCCTTCTTTGGGTGTGAAGAAGAAGAAGAAGTAGCCTGCAGAAGGCTCCACAGCCGAAACGTTGTTTCCTTTCTTCTCTTTTCAGCAGGGAATAAACCCGGTTACCTGTTCCTTTGCAGCCTACGCATGCGGACGCAGCTCCCTGCTCGAGCTGCACAGGAACAGTATATATGTGTAAGTGCAAAGGCGTTGCCAGTTGGAACCGGGCTTCGTACCTTCATGTCCAGCTCCATATCTGAATTTCCTACCACGGGGGCGCTGAGGAGGGGAATCTCGATGAGAACGTAGGGGTCGATCTGGAAGGAAACTAGGAGCGAAATCGCAACTGTGAGACGATCCTCTCGACAGAATCTACCCGTCTGCACCTGCGTCTCCTCTGCCTTCATCCGTCTCTGTCTGTCCCGTCCTGTGCGTCAGTCTGCGCAGGCGGTTTTCATATAATGTCTTATTTTTTAAACTGTTGCCGGCGGTATTCGTTTCAAGAGTATGATTTCGACAACGCCAGGGCTGGTGGCGCCCCTACTGTTAGTACAGTGGCACTGCAGTACCTTTCATCTCCTGTAGGTGTCTCTCCAGGCCGTCGACCGACTGCGTGATCATCGGGCAGATCTTAAAATACCGACATGAAAAGGACGATCAGCGCACGATGGCACGATTCTCTTTTGTTTAAAATAAATCCTTATAGAAACAACTATAGAAACTAACGAGTGTGAACGGATTCCATAATTAAAGATGCGATAAAAACAAGTGATTCACTTTGATTCTGTTGAATGCAAAACAACGAATTAAGTAACAGTGAAATCTTGAATGACTACCGGCGCTTCCCGGATTGCAGTTTTAAAGTATGCGCTGAAGATACTCGTGGTTTTTCCACCCTTGTTTTACTACAAAAAATGAGAACTGCAAACATGTAGAAATAAGTATTAATATAACGTACCGAAGATTCAATCTTTTGTTGGATTACTCTTCGAATTTCACCGATGAACAAGCTGAAAATAAAGCTTAATAAAGAGAGTTAATTATGCAGCTGTTACTACCTGTAAACCTTCCATGTTCCTTTTTAAGTAAAATCAGACTCCGTGTTTCTTAAGCCCATCCTGTCAAGGACCTCCAAAGCAAATTCCGCCCGGAACAATGTCCCCCCAAAATATTTGGTAATATTTCTGAAGGCTTAGACAAGCAGAGGCCTAGTTTAGGGCTTGAAGCCAATGTTCATCAACTCAGGTCTGGAAGATGTGCCTCTAAGGTGCCTCCTAGTGGTGAGACTGTTTCACTACATTCGCTCCTGCAGTGTGGGCGCAGATACAGAAAAATGTACTTCCACTGTCTCACCACTAGGGGGGGGGGTGCTGCAGAGGCCGTCTGTCCCGATCTGCCCCCCATCTGCTTCAGGTGAAACCCCAGGTACCGAGTTTGCTTTTTGAGGTTTTAAAAACCCAAGTTTAATCATTTGTACCTGGCCCCTCCATGGAAGGAGACGTCTGTGCTGCCCACGGTGGAGTCGCACATGGAGCTGGAGACGGACAGGTGCCCCGCCTCATCGCTGCCCAGCGACAGGAGCAGAGAGGTGCCCACTCCGTAAACGGCCAGGTCGAAGGTGCCACCATCCTTTCTGCCGACAGAAGGAAAACGGCAACGTTTCTCTCGCTCTCTTCGGCAGGTGTTGCAATCAGTAAGTGAGAGGTTACGCAGCGGTTCAGGAGCACGTAACAGCTTCGTTCTCCAACGACGGCTCTTCCGGGCGCCGCAGACCTAGCTTTGCAGCTTTTCGTTACGTAATCCTAGAGTTCGAGTAGGCAAAGTAAACTCTGTTCCCGGCCTTTGTGCCCATTCTGATTATTTAAGGAGCAGGTTTGCAGCCCCTAAAGCGTTGATCTGGATATCCCATGGGATAAACGATCGCGGGGGAGTTTGCCTGCTCTTCCAGTGCGGGGGGGGTGGTGAGAGTACCACGAACAGCCACAGGGGGGCGGCACTCACATAAACTGGTAGCGTGTGTGCCAGTTGCCATGCACTGCGACGTTCATTCCCGCGAGTCCCGTCTTGATCCCGCTGCCCTCGGAGAATTCCACCGTGGGTTCCGGGAGGTTGAATTTGGACACCTGCATGCTGGAAAGGGCAACAGGAGTAGTGCTTTGGATGGCTTTTACTGGGAGCACACGGGCCATGAGTAGGGCGTTGCCACACAATCTGCCACCGCACAGAGAATCGGTGTTTTTTTTTTTTCATGTATGACATCTTGGAGAAGGACGAGAGCGGCGACCCCTTTTTGCTTAGCAATGTCTTTGAACATGATGCCCCCTGCTGGCCAGACAGACAAATGCCGTGTGTAAAGAAAATTAAAAGAAATGATTTGTTAAGGCAAATCTGTGCGTGGAGGCAGAGAGCCCCGGCTGCTGCTGACGCACCTGGCTGCGGGCTCCGCTGGGGTGAGGCTATTCCTCCTACTGGCCACAGGGGGCAGTGTCTGCCGGTGTCTCCTACCTGTCCAGGGAGAAGTGAACAGAGCCGAAGGGGGAGATGCTGATATCCCCCTGCACGGCTGGGATGGACAGCGCCTCCAGCTTCTCCTGGAGCAGGTTGGCTCCTACGTGCTTCCCTGGGGAGGAGGGGGTTAAAAACCAAACGCTCTTTAAAGACTGTTTCACGAGCTCTCTAACAAATGTCAAACGCGCAGGCGGAGGAGAAAGCGAGCTTCTCTTTGCTCTGAAGGTCTGTGCCCTGAAGTGTCCAGTTTCTTGAGAAGCAGGCGTGTGTAGAGACTGTGAGTAATAAGCATGACAGCATAGTTTCAGTGCTGCTTAAACTGTGTACAGTTTGCAGGGTGGCTGTAGTCAAGCACACCAGACCCTTCCAGCGGCCGCTGTCGGTGGAGGTCCTGCAGCTCACAAAGCTGGAACTGGATCAGATCGCTTTACAAGAGAGTGTGATATAACGAGCAATCCTGGGGCGCTCTAAAGCAGGGGTCCCCCGTCACAAAACTGCTGGCTCCGATAGGCAATCGACCCCTCACCTGCCTGGATGACCTCTGAGCGGCTCATGACTGTTTTGGGCTCAGAAGCTGCTTCTTAGCTATTGCATTTCATTAGTAAACAAAAACAACATCCCGAACGTTTGAGTAGGAAGAAAAAGAAGCTGCAAATATTCCGGTGGAGCAGGTCGAGCCAGTCGAGCCAGTCGCTGGTTCAGCGGAAGTTTCGCCCAGGGCGTTAAGCTCGGCTGCCAGGAGCTCTGGGCCTCTCACCATACTCGAGTCCTTTGCTGGTCAGCATGGCCTTGACGCCGGGGTTGGCCCCGAGGGCCCCGGGGGCCCGCTGAGCGATGGCCAGCAGCACGAGCAGGGATTTCCACATCCTGCAGGGGCGTCGTCACCAGCCGCAGCCAGATGAGGAACAGGAGAGCGCAGCGCGGGGCTCTGGGGAGAACAGACTGGGTGAAAAAGAAGCTGACAATGAAAATCTCACAGTGAGTATCGGTTCCTTTTCCTCCCCCCTCACTTTCACTGGGTGGATCCACAACACAAATTAGACTACAGGGAAGCTGGCAAAGGCGGCTGCAGTGGTTTGCACAGCTGCCTCACAGCACTCGAGCCCTTCTTTCAATTTCAGACCCGGGGTGCTGTCTGCGTGGAGTCTGTATGTTCCCCCTGTGTTTGCATGGGTTTCCTCCCACAGTCCAGAGACAGGCTGGTGGGTTGATTGGCTTCTGGAAGAATTGGCCCTGGTGTGTGTGTGCGTGGGTGTGCCCTGCGGTGGACTGGCATCCCGCCCAGGGCGTACCCTGCCTTGTGCCCGTTGCTTGCTGGGATAGACTCCGGCTCCCCCCGCGACTCTGAACTGGATAAAGTGGTAAGACAATGGCTGGATGGAAGCTGGCAAAAACCACACAAACCGCATATGCGTTACATTAAAGACATCAACCCATACAAAGTCATCATGCACTAATCAATAATGACACTTTACTTCTGTATTGTGTGATTATTTATTGAGTAGTTTGAGTGTGTGGTGAAGAGATTTCTGATTTTGTTGAGGGACTCTAAACGTCTGTTTTTTATACAGTATGGTACTCCTAGGGTTCTCCGTGAGATTATTGGACATCATGTGCAGATGAAAGCAGCACATTTAGTGAATGAAGTAACGTGTGTAACGAAAGCAGTCGTCTCCTGCCCCGGTGTTGAGAACTGCCGTCCTCAATCCTCTGAAACAAGGTGTGCATGAGCTCACGCGCAGGATGTAGAAGTGCTCTTGTCTGCCTGTGAGACCGGAGCAGGGCGCTCTGGCGCCTCCTGCTGTCTAGGGTGCGAGGAGAGATCGGTCGGGTCTTCCCTGCTGGTGGACTCAGGGTGGGCGGGCAAAGATCGAGGAGAAAAAGCACCTTGTACTTCATCGAAAATGAGGAAGTGTGGATAATGATTTTTTTTCTGATATCTCAGCTTATTTTCTGACATCTCAGACAGTTTAGTCTTCCCCTTTCTGGTCTTTATGATAGCATTTTGGGGGGTAACGACACGTTTTTCCTTTTCTGGTATATAAAGCAGAGAGGCTGCATTGGAAATCCCTGGATTCTTCTTGCTCTGCATTTCTAAAATGTATCCCTTTAACGCTTTGTATCGTCTCCTAAAATAACACACTTCTACTGTGTTTTTTGCAATGAAAAGCTTAATTCTGAGATTATTTTGGTCCAGTTCTATACACATGATTGCCTTTGCATAAAGAGCTTTCGTCCCAGGTGGCTGATGTTTACAGCTTGTTTTTACTTGCTGTATGTTTATGGTCACATGGGGTTAAGAGCAGAATGGCAGCAGGGAGATGAAGAACAGTGGCTCTCCAGAACCAGGACACAGAAGCACTGCCCTAAAGACCCCGTGCCACAGTGTGCCAGTCACCAGCAGTCGTCTTCTGTCCTGCTGCAAGCTATTCAGGATGATATTCAGTGATTGACAGCTGGCTGATTTCTGATTTATAAGCTTTAACACTGTGAAGCCTGCTTGCAGTGCAGGGCTTCCTAATTCTGATGTGGGTCAACTGAGTGTCAACAGGTTTTCTGTGCAGCTGAGCTATGAATTAATTGAGATAATGACATGATTGATAAGGACGTTTGTTAAAATGCAAGAGATTTCACAGTTACGTATCGCCGGTAATTTAAAGTGTGCATGTTTTAGCAGCTAAAAATTAACCGATACATTGAAATCAATCCATCAATGAATTGGGAATTCAGCTGGATTGAACGGTGAGGGGTTGCCTGTTTTGGGAAGCCCTTTTCAGGGGACTGTTCATTCTGAAAAGAGTTGATTAGTCACAGGCGCTGTCTGGGCCTGTGTGTTAAAACCCATCATTCCTGGACTGTAAATCTTAAATAAAGGTTTAATATGATCAACTTTTATTCATGTGGCAAGTTCCTCAAAAGCAAGCCAAATAAACAGAAGTGGGAACAACATGAACCGTAACAAACAATAATAATGAAGCTGAAAAAAATGCTACTGAGCACAACCTGAAAGATCCACAGTCAGATTCTGTAAATCAACCACATTCAGACAGCAGATATACGTTTCAGTGACTGAATTATATTTCCAATGTATGTGCTCCCGTTGTCCATCTGCTTGCTATGAGAACAGTACTGGCAATAACACTAAGTACTAAGTACTAACAATATCAATAAGGTTGCTCCTGATTAATTCTGGCACTAATAATAATGTAATAAAAATAATTCCTTTACCTGACTTCTACAAGCTGGAGCCCCAGCAGGAGGAGTGAGTGTCAATCCTGTGCAGTGAGGAAGTTAAAAATGAAACATTGTTCTCATGGCTGTAGTTTTATTTCCTGAAATGCAGCTCATGAATATCTGCTTCCTGTTTCTTTGAACAATTAATCATGAACCACGACTTCTCAGTGTGAAAACCACTGTCAGTGCCTTTGTCAGCGTGTGTCTTTGTACACCTCTGTGCAGACGCTGCTAAGGTGGTGTTCGTTTCTCTAAAGTTTCCACATGACTCAGATCATTCAGATTGTCAAAAGATAGCAGCAGTATCTTAAGCAAATAAATTCCAAACCTTATGTGTAACTTGTATAATGAATCAACGTTGAACTGCTTTCACCAAAACAAAAACTTTCCATGATTTCTTTAATCTTGTTTAAATACTCTGCAAGGAACATTTGCTCTCCTTCCATTTTATTAAATCATTCCATTTATTAAAGAGCACAATATCATATATTCTACCCAGGTTGTGTGACACCTTCTGAAGCACTTTTTTATCAGGTGTAAAATGTTTTTTCTGTCTGGAAAAAAAAAACTACCTGGAATACGCATACTGACGTTTGAGTAAACTTGACAAACGTCTGTAAAATCCCTGCCACATTTTTTTTTAAATCTGCGAATGAGTCATTTTTGTCCAGGTTTTCATTGCTTTGACTTGGGGGCGATGTCGCAGAGATCCATCATCTCCTTGTTCTAGCGCTCGGCAGATTGTGTGATGCAGTACACACTCTCGGTGAAATGTCAGGAGAACCAGCCTCCCCTTCCTGTATTTCTCAGCTGTTGGCGAAGTGTGCTAATCTCTGGAAGCGTGAAGGAAACAAGCTGGGGGACGTGACCAGCCGCAGGGATAGTGAAGAGGTGCAAACGCACCCTGGCCCTGAGGATCGGTGGGTTTGGGGAACCTGCGCCACCCTCCTGCTGTGCTCTGTCTTCTCCTTGTGAGCTGGCGTGCGTGCAGGAGGCCTGCAGACCTGGGCTACCCGAAGGAAGTGAAAGCAGCTGTGGTTTTTCTGAGTCAGGACCCGAGAGCTGACGCGGTGGGGGCTGGGGGGATCTGGGGGCGGCGTGCTGCGAGAGAGCCAGCGCCCGGTGAGCCCCCTCTTCACTGCTCTAGCCTGGGTCCCTCCTCCGCCAGGCCTGCAGAGGGCGCTGTGCCCCCCACCCCCCACCCCCCCCCATCTCGGGGGCAAGGGCGTGGGTACTCGCCCCTGGAAAGGGGGGACAGACACCCACGTGGCTCGAGCCCGAGACCCCCCAGCAGCGTGGAGAGGCAGGACCACCACCTGGCCTGCACCTGAGAGCACATGAGCAAGTAATAGGTTCATTCCCTGCTGAAAAAAAAGAAGAAAGCAAACACAGTGTTTTGTTTTTTTTCTTCTTTTTTTTTCAGCAGGGAATAAACCTATTGCTTGCTCCTTTGCAGCGTACGCATGCTGACGCAGCTCCCCGCCTGAACTACCTTACAGTAAATGCTGACTCTCGGCCCATTGTAGAACCTCCTACACAGAGAGATATTTAAAGGGGGGGAGGAGGGCGGACTATTCAATTCGCATGAATCCTATTGCCCAGGCGGTGCGTCCCTTCACTCTAAACACCCCCTCAACCCGGTTCTGAGTCGTGAAGCCCCAGAGGAGCGCCTCGACGTCCGACCCCTCCTGCTACCGGAGCCACGGGCCGAGCTGAGCTGAAGGGGTGAGGGAGGAGCCTCTGCCCTGTCCTCGCTCCGCTGCTCCGGGCCTTTTTTAAAAAGCCCCGTGGGGAAAGTTCAGATCTAGATCTGAAAGTGCCACACTTAAAAATAGTGTGAAATTGTCAAGACCTTGCGATGCTTTGGTGCGAGCCCACTTAGAACACTGTGTGCAGTTCTGGTCGCTGTGTGTCGGTACAGGGATCTGTGTAGCGTTGTCCCAAAGAAGAGTGACCCAGCGGGTCCCTGGACTGGAATGGATGTCCTGCACTGAACAGCTAACAGGTCAGGCAAACCCCTGTGTAGCCCTGAATCGAGCAGTTGGGTGAGGGACGTGTTCCAGGTCCTGCCATCACAGCGGACTTCTCCAGGAGTGGTGAAGGACAATCCAGGAGAAACCGGGGTGAAGGGCTGTGAGGACTATGAGCAGGAGACTGTCGAGGGCTGTGAGAGTCTGGAACGGTGTGCCCTGCCCTGCCCTGCCCTGCCACATGACATTCAGTCAGCTGCTCGCAGCTAAGCGAGCATGATGGGTGATCAACGCCTGATGACACCCAGACCCAGTGACACCTCTTTTCTCTCTCTGAGCCAACACCCAGGACGTAGACTGGGCAGGTGCTCACATGCCGTCTGAATGTGCTTTCTGTGCCCAGCGGCACCCTGTATGTAGCACAAATTCAATCTGTTTCCCGCTGTTCCAGAGACACTAATAGCCTCAGTTCCCTGCAAGAGCACTATCGACTCGCGGGCCTATTACGTCTTTCAGATGTGAGATTGGAGCGCGGTGAATGAATTCGAGCGAAGAGGTGTGGATCTCCCTTTCAGAAAGTGACAATACGGGGCCCGTGCAATCGGAAATAAATGCTTTTCTTTATTCCTGGGGAAGGCTCTGGCACAGCCCCCCAAGTACAGACACCGGGCGGCCGTCCTGGTCCGTTTCCATGACGATGAATGCGGCTCTCAATCAAAGACTCAAGCTGCTAAAATTGGTCGAAATGAATCGGGAAATATCTCATGCTCTCCGGATGCTTGACTGCCAGGGCACTTAAAGAAATCAATTTCTCCTGCTTTGAGGGGAATAACATGCACCGTCCTTGTCTCTTTTAAGAAGAAATTAAGTGGCAGGGGTCGCCACAGACTGCAGACTTGCTTGCAGCCTCCGGTTCACACCCCTCGGAAAACTGCAGGCACCTTTTAACTCGAGGGCTTGAGCTGCCTGCTCTGAACAGGAGGTGGTCCTTGAGCACACGTCCCGTTTTCGAGGAAAATGCCCCCCTTTTAATTTTAGAAATGTTTAGGTAAATGGAGAACACGCCCTGTGGCTTTGATTCGGAGAAGCGAAACTACTGTACATACAGTGTCGACTGTGCTTGGTTCAGGGCTAACAAGTCTCTTCCCCTCTCTCGCTTTCGGTCGGTTGATTGCTGAGCGTTTCAGAGAAACAAAAATAAAGCTGAACTTGTTTTTTCAATTCGGTTTCGGTCACGCGGCCTCGTACTCTGTATTTAAATGAGCCGAATGGCGTTAGATCTCGCAGCTCTTTAAACGCGGAGGAGTGCGGCCAGGTCGTTCCCCTGGGACTCGGGGGTCGGCCCTGCTTGAGTGCTGCGCGGCGGGGCGGACGGTCTGTGTCGGGCCAGGCGCCGGAGTGAGGAAGCTCTTCTCCCCTCGAATCAAAGGCGGAGCTGTTCAAGCCCACAGTGGCCAGGGACGCGGGCGCCCGCACCGCTGCGCATACAAAGTCAGAGCCCGTGTTGAACCTCATCCAGAGTATCGTGCCACCTACCTCGCATGGCCACTGCACGGCTCTCTGGGGCAAAGGATTGGAATTGCCCGTGCGGAGGAAAGAGCGCCACCTGCCGTTTTCCTGAGACGTCACCCGTCCAGTTGAGATCAGGCCCAGAGTTGCCGAGCTTCTGAGCTCCGATGAGGAATACATTGTATATCGTTTTCTGTTTTGTGTTTGGTTTTAACACAAAAAAGGCCTGAACCTAAGTCGTGTTGTTTTCGACACACCGTTTTCTGAGGTCGCTCCTGTTCCATCACAAGGGGGTTATAGTACAGCATGATGATTCAGCTCTCAACTACACCTCGGCCTGCTCGTTTTAAAGGAAACGGGAAAATTGTCGCTTATTTCTTGGTACAAAAGTGGCGCGTGTTTTACAATACAATGAACATCTCGTTCTTCCACTGAAAAGGGTCGTGTTTCATTTATTAGTATTCCGTGTTTTAACCGATTTGTGTGGTACAGACAGCGCTCATTCCTTTGTGGGAGCGCCTTTATCGGGTGGTTTCACGTTCAGCACAATTTCGTTGTGACCCTCCTTTTAAAAAAGGTTCCAGCTACGTACAGTAGATCATATAATACATTCCCAGATTAACGCGAGCTCCATTTTCAGCATCTGTTATGACTGCTTTACAGTCATGTCTGCCCTAAATTAAAGTCCCGTTCATCTTAATTCGGATTTAGATGAGCCGGCAGGCAGAGAATGAATGGCAGGGAGATATGAACTTCGTACAGAAAAGTACATTGCGGTTTGCGATCTCATGATGCCTCGGTCGACCACCCGGGTGTATAGTGTAATAGTTTCAGCAGACGACTTTGCGCTCGTGGGCTTCAGCGGCCAGATGTGGACCAGCTGTTTGCAGGCGGTCACGTGCCCTTTGCCTCCAGGCCCTGCGTGTTCTGTAGTCCACCTGCCGCGCGTCCGTAAGGCCTGATTACACACCGCACGGTCGGCTTACAGGTACCGCTGCCGAGCCCTAACAGCAAACACCTGGCGAGGGCAGGCAGGCCTTTCTCAAATCTGTGGAATCAGCTACAAGCAAACCGGTATATTTCCGTTTCTGAATATGCAGATCTACGTCTTAATTTACGCATGAGCAAAATCTTAAAGCCCTCTGTAATTCACAAGGAGTCAGGTTTTCGTTTTCTGTTTTGGAATTGGTTATTAACTCAACTTTCCATAAACCGTAACAGGAACATTAAGACTGGAAGCTGCGTTATGGTGTCCATTACACGACACGTCGCAACGTGTACGTGTGTACGATATGATAATCAGAGGACGTGTTTGGTGCGAGGAAGTTACGTCTCGTAAATATCAAGTTAAACGTGCGTGAGCAAAGCAAAGTGCCGTTCTCCTAACCTGTCACTAGGAGACGCCCTCTCCCTTCTGTTCCTCTGATGTCGCATTGCGGGGACGGGACGCGATTGGACGCCTCTTTCAGCACCTACACTTTCGGACAGTGTCCGAAGCGACATCACAGAAATGCCCAAAGCTTTGTCCTTCCCTTGACTCTGATGTAGTGTCGCCTAAGCCTTTCCGGTTTCAAACGTTCTGTAGGAAAAGCGCCACAACTTTTAAGTGGTCCCGAAGACCACTGATGCGACACCTGCAGAAAGGAGAGTTTCCTTCATGCACAGATGGTGACAGGGCAGGGCAGGACAGTCTCGGTTTGTGTATATCTATTGGCACAAGCGCTTGGCTAAGGAGAATCCCTAACTCGAACAGTGCAGCTGCAAAAAAGTCTTGCTGGATTTGATAACGGCGGCGTCAGGGACTGTTCTGCGATGCGTCATGAATAATAGGCGTTTGCGCCTGTCATTGTTCACGCCGTTATTTTATCTTGAAGAGCAAAACACTTGTTCTGGTGGTGCACAGTTTTGGCAGGAAAATTCGATTAATATTGCTTTCGTTTTGTTTTGACCATAAAAAGAATGATAACCCGTTTTAAGATAAGAATGCAATGCGCACCGGTTGCCTTAAAATAGACAAAAGTATTGTGCATTAACACGCATACCAAAATAGGAGGAACAGTGCAGAACATGTGTGATCTTGCGGTGAGGTGTCCTTTTATCCCTCAGCCCTGAACCCCGCGTGTCGGCGACCAGATCTGGTTGATAGGGACTCTTATCCGCGAGTGGGCAAGATGTCGGGACATTTTTAGTATGTGCTTTCAATCTTTTAATCAGGAGGCTCCCAATTCAGATACGGCTACAGTCGCGTTAAAAAGCGCCAGCGCTGGATTTAAATATTCTGAGCGAGGAGATCGTTCAACAGAAAATCTAAAAAAAAAGAAAGAAAGGTCTATAAAAATTCATTTCGTATTCATACGGAGTCTCGTTCGTGAAAGGCCACAGATATTGTTCCCAATTCAATGGCACATAATTAACTTGATCTGTGACGTGATTATTTAATCATTGAAAAATGACACCGGTGGCAAAGAAAAAAAAAACCACCATAATAATAATAATAATAATGTTTCACGAATGCATTGTGAAAGATGATCTGGCGTTTCGCGCCGCCATCCATTAAATAGCTGATAAGATCTGAATCGCCGCTCCTGAAAATCCATTTTAGTTGGGGCTATTAATAAGCGGACAGCGCGTCTCCGGCGAGCGCGTTCATTCCCAGGCGTGCAGAATCTGGGGGGGTACTGGGGTGTAAATATTTGCCATAGGTGAACGAAAAGAGCTTAACATTCCTCTTTTCTTTCAGGGTATTTCTCTTGAATTATTTGAAGTACATTGCCGTTGAAATGTAGAGGCCGGGTAGCTGTGTTTTTAGTGAGGACTGCACGTGTTGTCTTTCGTTCGACGATTCTCTAATCCTTGATCTGGGCCATACCTGGGGTTTGTATTTCAGATCTGGAAGTTCGTGCATCCTGTTCTGTTTACCTCTTCTCGCTGGGATCCGTTCGTTAAACACGCGGCGTGATGAGCCTGTACGTTAAAGAAAATGATTAACACGAATGACAAGTCAGGAAATTGAGCCTCGACGAAAATGAATGGGCCTATTTACGAAGTCGGTTTCAGATCGAATTTCCTGCCGTTGAAGTTCACGGCGCTTCGGGTTGGTAATTCTGGGTTTGTCATTGAAGAAGCGCTCGTGTGATTTCCAGCGGCTCGGCACTGCAAGATACTGAGCGCTGGTTTTAATCGCCTTTCAAGACCGTGAACAAGACCCGCCGAGAAACTGGAACAAGTCGGTAAACTAATTCTGTAAGAGGCAATAGACAACGTGAATCCAGTCCACTTAATTGCTGTTGATCACCATATAAACTCAAATGGCGTTTGGTGATCTGTGCAATAAATCTTTTTGGGATATTCTCAGCGATTGGTGTCTCTTTATAGCTCGTAGTCCCGTTTTTCTGTAAACAGGGAATCTGTGTAAAAACATCGTTTTAATTTAAACTGAAAAAAACACAACGAGCTGTTTCAGTTATTTATTCTTCAATATATTATTTTTTTCCACGATAAATGTTTAGATTTTTTTTATTTTTGTGATATACATTCCATCTTTTGAGACCACAATAACACCACACATACGTTTTTAATAACATTTCCACAGGACCCGTTGAATTGCACAGAATGAAAAATGTCTTTATGCTTGCTTGCTTCTTTTTTAAAAACAAAACTCCGCCTCTTTTAACCATTTGCGATCCAAAACATTTGAATTCCGAAACCGAAAGGTTTCCAGACCGTATTCGTAGAGGGAAAAATAAAATGCATTTATATTTTTTTTAAAGAAAAACAAACAAAACAAAAACGGTCTGGAAAGAGTACTTTCCAGGGAAAAGAAGGAAATATTGTCCCAGTCTCCCTCCGGTCTGTCCCTACTGAGCGTGCGGTGTAAGGAGATCATTTATGCTGTTCAGCGCGAATCCCGTGTAGGGAGACTCGTCCGTCTCTGCGCACCTGGACTGCAGTCACTTTCAGAGAGGAATTTCAGAATCGGGGCTTGTGCTTGAGTCTCATCCTATATTATTATTCAGTTTACAGAAGACGGAGACGGGAAGGGAGGGGGGTTAATTAGGTCTATTCATTAGGCCGTAAAGCGACGTCGTCTTTGTAGAGAGAATTTTGTGAGTTTCCAGTTTCTGTACTTCTATCGAAATTGACTCTTTTCGGGCGTTCAGGCAACCTCAGAAATCGCCTGTTATTATCTGAATGCTAAAGCTATTTTTGTTTGTTTGTTTGTTTGTTTTTATAGCTAAAGAATACGCGTTCTCAATTGTGAATTATTTAAGGTTGTGCCGGAAATCGATTGTGTATTCAAGATATTAAATTCCACCGTTTTGGATTCTGCGATTCGCTGTGAGGTTTTAGATTAATGCCGGAGAATAGAGGGTGCTTCATTTTAAAGGATTTGAAACCTTCGTCGTCTACTTTGCAGCTCGCATTTCACTACACTGTGGTGCAGTTGATCATCTTATTTGCATAAATAATTTGCCTCGATGCGCAGCTTTAAAATAAATGAGTTTTTGTCTCTCTCTCCCCCTCTCCTCGTGTTTACAGCGGATGCCGCGACTGCTGTGGCACCGCGAGTGTATTTATTTGCCCGCCCATATCGGATATCTTGCGGTGCGCCCGGAGCGTATCGGCCCGAGGTTATCGCCGGGACGGAAGACGCCAGGCACGAGGCAACATAACTTCCGCCCTTCCTGCGTTTCCCTCCCGCCCCCAAAAAAAAAAATCTGTTCGACGCGGACACAGAAACTCTGGTTCTGTTCGTGTCCCGTCCCGTCAGTGAGTCCACATTGTTTGGTACACCCGCGCAGAATCGCCCGTCGGGGGACGTCGGCGTTCCTGCGGGGAAAAGGAGGGACTTCTCGAGATAAAACACCTAAGGATGAAAGAAAGGGGAAAACCGAACTCGTGTGGCGAAGACGACGCGACACCCATTTTTCCGTTTCGGTATGCAAGTCGGAATGAGCGAAATGCTGCGTGTTTTATTTTGTTGTTGTTGTTGTTGTTGTTGATTTGCTCTGTAAACCTACACTCTTGAGAGTGAGAGAGAGATATGTGTCGTTTTTTTTTTCGTTTGCCTTTTGCCTGCCCAGACTCCTCGACACGTTTGGTTGCGGGTGAGTGTCGGTATCAGTGAGTGAATTTGTGCGGAGGTGTGTGTGTGTGCGTGCGTGTCCAGTCTTATTTTATTTTGTTGTTGTTGTTGTTGTTGTTGTTGTTTTTTAGTCTTCGATGTTGTATCTGAAAGCCTCGATGAGGCCCTCCAGGGAGTGGATGAAACCGGAAATGCTGCATATGCCTCCTATTACAAATATGGCGACGTCGAAGAACACGTGGTGCCACAGCAGCTTCCGCCAGAGCAGCTTGAGGTGGAAGAGGCTGGGCAGCAGGAAGCACAGGCCGGCGCCGGTCAGGCTGCCCGTCAGGCCCATGAGCAGGGCGAAGTGGGGCACGTAGATGGCCATCAGCAGGGTGAAGACCACCAGGGCGCAGCGCAGGCCGAGGCCCCAGGACTTCAGCCGCCCATCGCCCCCGTAGCAGTCGGGGAACACGGCCCGCGCCCCGTCCTGGAACAGGGATTTCTCCAGCACCTCCACGGCCGCGAAGAAGGGCAGCGGGTAGGACAGCAGCGCCTTGGCCACCAGGAAGATGTTGACCACCGCCCGGATGGTGGAGGGCAGGTTGTCTGTGATGACCTCCTTGGTGGTGTCTGCCCAGGTGAGGTAGGCCACCAGGGCGAAGAGCCCCTTCAGGATGCAGGCGGCGATGTGGGTCCAGTTCATCATGCAGTGGAACTCGCTGGGCTTGTGCATGTTGCCCTCCAGGGAGGGCAGGAAGATCTGCGAGGTGTAGCTGAAGACGATGATGCCGATGGAGATGGGGAACTTCTTGACGTCGATGTAGAACTTGACCTTGTCCCAGGCCCAGTCGCGCGCCCGGGACAGGCAGTAGGCGATGACCAGGATGTTGATGACGAAGTGGGCCAGGGTGCACAGCAGGCTGAACTTGGACACGGCCTTCAGGTTCTTGAGGAAGGCGCAGGGCAGCAGCGCCGCCGTGGCGATGATGGACCAGGACTTCTGAGACACCGGCAGGTTCGGGAAGCTGTTGTACATCAGGTTGCCGCTCACCACCACGTACAGGATGCACGTCATCACCAGCTCGATGATCTGCGCCACGTTCACGACCCGCCCGCCCAGCGTGGGGAAGCGCGGGGCGCAGCAGGCGTTGGCGATGTCCACGTAGGAGTCCCTGACGCGCACCAGCTCCCCGTCCTCGTTCTCCTCGTACAGGCAGGCGATGAGGATCTTGCCGGTGTAGCAGCACACCACGGCGGCGAAGATGATGAGGAAGAGGCCGAGGTACCCGCCGTGGAGGATGGCGTAGGGCAGCCCCAGGACGAACATCCCCTGCGGACGGAAAACACAGCCGCTGTGGAAAGCGCCGCGCCCACGACAGGAGCCCCGCAGCCCGCGAGCCCGGCAGCGGCGACGATTTTATTCGCGTGATTTTATATTTTTAGATTTGAGGATCTAGGAAATTGCATGAAACAAGCCGAAGCGCGCCCCGAAATCGGAGCCAGCGGGGTACAGTTCGCTGTTCCGGCTGTTTAGGGAGCATTGGAAAGGAACAACGTCACGTAAGCACACCGTTCCCACAGATGTTCAATCCGCTTAGAAGCTCCCGTTTACCCCGCACCCAGAGCATTTCCGAAATCAAAATACTGACGAGGCACACGCGCTCCCTTGTCCAGACCGCACATCTCTGGCGCGAGAGAAACTCTTGAATTACTAAATCTCTCGATTTTTTTTTTGTAAGTCTTCCTTCCTTTCCGTGGACTGGAATATACAGGCGGCCTCTTGTAAAACATTTCACAAAGTTTCCCCCCCACACCTAGCGCCAGGCCGAAAGCTTGGATTTCTAAACGTTGCCCACGACACTCTTCTGTGCAGTTCGAGTGGGGAGCTGCGTCAGCACCACGCCCGGGCTGCAAAGGAACAGGTGCCGGGTTTCTTCCCCGCTGGAAAGAGAAGAAAATAAACACAACGTTTCGGCTGGGGAGCCTTTTCTTCTCTTTCCAGCAGGGAAGAAACCCGTACTCGCTCCACTATTCTGTCCGTGCGTGTGAAACATGAATGACGCATTCGAGCCTGTCGAGGGAGAGTCAGTGAATGAAGTCTGACGGGGTGGAAGAGCGCTTGCTGTATTCCCCTTGACTTTGAACACACCCGCCTGCCCTCCTCGGCCTTTCTGGCACTCCGGGGTGGGGGGGGGGGGGGGGTGAGGGCTGGGGTGAGGTGACGTAACATTTGCCTCCACGCGGATCCGTGACAGTTATTTTAATTGTGCGTGATGGAATGGGGCTCTGGATGAGGAAAGGGTATTTGTGCGTGTGTGTGTGCGTGGGGCCGTGTCGGAAAGAGCCCACTGACTGTCAAGAGCTACAGGACCTAGTCTATTCAACTGCGTGTGTTGGGATACTTCGCCGCGCCAGGCCCGGTTGGAAACATACTGTTCCACCCACCAGGTGCGCAGCCAGGCGCGGCAGACGTGTGCTCTGTGGCCTCTGCGGGCCGAGACACGCATGGTCTCTAGCTAGACCACAACCTGCTTCCACACAGCGATCAGCTGTAGGGAATGGAGAGAAATTATTAAAAGCCCAGACCCGTCAACCCAAAGCTTTTAGACGCTCGGTGTGCGGTATACCCGGGATTTTCGTTAAATCGTTTTCCCGTTGCGGCGTGAAACGCTGTGTTTTGCTGAACGATTTGCAGTTTTTGAATTCAGGGAAATTTAACGACCTTAAGGTATGAAATATATAGACTATATTGCATGGCAAAATGTACATTAAATATCGTTATTGCAGAGCAGTTCGGAGTGAATTGTCCTGCGTGACCTTGCAGAGGGACGCCGACGAGATCGTTAGTGTTTCTTCTCAAGAATCGTTTTGTGTATTCAAAAAAAATACATATTTATATTTTTTTCTGTACGTTTCCCTTTTTGAAAGGGTATTAACCTATTTAAAAAGTCGTCCACGATTTTGTTACATTACATTTCAATAGTATAAATGGAAATGCATGTATCAGAATTATTATAGCAGTTGAATAATTACATAATTACTGAGACGCTCCTGAAGAACTGTAGGCACCGATAGCGTTGAAATATACCAACAGTGATGTATACTACCGTTGAAATATACCAACAGTGATGTATACTACCGTTGAAATATACCAACAGCGATATATACTACCGTTGAAATATACTGTTGGCGCCGCATTGATCTCGGGAGAGCGCGCGGGCTGGGTGTTAAGATTATAACAAGTGCAGGAAACACCGTCTTCGGTAAATTAATATTTTAAGGAGCGAGACGAGTCGTTTTATGTGAAGGAAGGGGAAGAACGGATCGCGCCGTCAGCTCCCGAGCAGAAGAAGGATTCCGTCACGAAATACACCGTGTATCGGCGCAGGGTCGCGCTGGGCTCCGGCACCGCCGGCTCTGCGGTCTCCAGGGATACCGACATCTGCCGGCGCTGCGCACATTTCGTTAGGAATGTCAGAGCACCGTCCCCCCAGCATCGCGACCGACCCTGCCCTCGCAAAACAAGGCGGCATTCGTTAAGAAAACCAACACACACACACACACAAACGAAACAAGCCCGCCACCGACCCGTTTCTAATGTCGCAACGGCGTTTTTTAAAAGGGAGTCGAAGATACGTTGTGTTCTGTCGTGGTGTCAGGATTTCGCCCCACGTCGGTTCACTTCAGTACGCCCCCCGCCAACTCTCCGAAACGGAGCACGGCTGTTACTTGCCCTTAGCCTCTCCGCTTCTTCCCTGACACCGCGCTGGGGGGAAGCGACTACCAGCGCGGTAACCCCCAGCGCCCCCGAAAAGCCGACGTCGTCCCAGTGGGCGCTGGAGGTGTCCCCCGGTTCCGACCCAGAGAGGGAGGGGGGGGGTGGGGACCGCGACCCGTTCTGCGCCTTTACCTGGATGGCGTTGGTGACGTTCCAGCCCGCCTCCCACGCCGTGATCTTCGGCTTGTCCTGGGCCGCCAGCTCGGCGCACAACCCCCCGTCTTTCGAGGCCGAGGGCGGCGGGCCCGTGCCGTCCCTCTGGTAGTGGCTGTCCCCTTCCGCCGCCGGCTCCCCGCCCGCCTCCCCGCCGGCTTCGTCCGTCTTGAGGATGTCCATCTGCAGCCCCTGCCGGTGCTCGTAGTCCAGGTCGTCGCAGGCGACGAACCCCAGAGCCTCCTCGTCCGTGGCCGCCTGAAACCCCATCCGGGCGAACATGCCGCTCACCTTCGCCTGCGACTTGTTGGTCACCGAGGTGGCGGCGTTGGAAAGCTTGTTGGAGATCTTACTTCGGATTAAGGTTGCCATCGTTCCCTTTTCTCAACTTGACTAAACCTCTGTTTTTGTTTTTTTTTGTTGTTGTTGTTGTTGTTGTTATCAATATGCGTGTACGGTCTTTGGAAGTTTTGTCACACGGAATCGGCGGCTGTCCTGGGTGGGATCTTGAGGAGAAAAGCAGAAGGAAAAACGCAAGTCGCGCAGAAACTCCAGGAGAGCCCGGGCGGTGAGTGAGATCGATCGGCTGTTATCTCCAGTTCCTGTTCAAAGTGCGCCGGCTGCTCCGGAGAATCGCCGGGTTCATGTCACCTTCAGACCCCGGCTCTCGGTCCCCGCATCCCCTGTCCTGGCCTCCGAGATGAACCCCAACGCCACAAGCACACAGGCGAGCAAGCAAACTGATCGATCGATTGAAAATTGTTTGGTTTTTTTTTGGGGGGGGCGGTGGTTTGGGGGGGAGAAGGCTGGCGTAGGCAAAGCTTTGGAACGATCAATCGGGTCCCGCTGGGATCTTTTTTCTTTTCTTTAACGGTCTCTCTCGGTTTTTATTTTTGTCAATTTTGTTTGTTTGTTTTTTTAAAAAAAAACAACAAACCCCCTCGTCCCTCTCGCTCTCGGATGCAGCGCTCGCCCACAGTGACTGTGCCTCGGCCGTCAGCGATGCCAATGCGCAGCCGAGGCGCCGGGGGGCGGCGAGGGGGAGAGACGTGTCATCCGCAGCTCGCCAATACACGGCGGCCCCGGCTTCCCAGCCAAACGCGTCTCGTCTCCGCGGTGCGCGTAGCTCCGAGCGCGGAGTGGAGGGGAGAGATTTGCTGCATTTCTGGGGGAGGCGCTTGGTGTACCCCCCATCAAAGTCACCACCAACACACCTTGTCCTAACACCCAATGACATTCCGATGCCTCCAGTGTTCCTGGCGTTACCTGTCTATATAAAGAGAGGAAGGGGCGTTGGATCAGCTTTTTGGACCGGGTTCAATGCCTTTTCATGCCCGTTGTACCCACCAGGCTGGCGCGTTTTAAAACTGTTTGACCGAACTGCTGTTTTTGTTTTTTTAAATAAAAAACAGACTTTTTTTTTAATTTTTCATAATTTTATTAAGGGGTGAATTCATAATAAGAAATTTGCCGAGTTAGTCATATCCATTTTTTCCCCCCGTTCTTAAAAGATCCGAGCAGTGTTGGAGAACGTGCTAGTCGCGCGTTTTTACTCGTTTTAGTTGATGCCGGGAGATGACAGAAATGGAAACTTGCTTTTGCGATCACCGAAGATGATAAAACAAACCGTTGTATGCTGTTTCTCCGGTTTGCGAGAGGACACTAGGAGTTGAACTACTTTTTTTTTCTTCAGAATGAGCCTGTTGTTGTTGGTTTTTTTTTAAAGAAAGGGGTTTAAAACGTCACTGCCTTGTTAGTCTTTTTCCCACTCGCCTCGGAAATGCATCGCTGCCGCCAGAAAAACAGAAAAAAAATGTTTCCTTCACACTAGTCTGTATGAAAAGAATAATTATTTCTACTTTTCTGTGGAAAAATAGTAAAATACTGTACGCGGTGCCCATGTACTAAACACTGAACAATTTTACGCCAGACTTTGTGTTTCTGAACACTACACTGCACAAAGAAAACGATAGAAATTCCTGACACTTAAAACACTATCAAGTCTGCGCCGATTTTTTTTATATATATTGAATAATGGTAACACAAACTTTGTTTTTTAACCCAATTTGATGCGAGCCCAGTGCAGAGCCTGTATGTTCAGTACTCAAAATATCCTCGCACGCGTGCGAAGCAGACGCGCGCGCCGGCATCAATTATCTGCAATTAACTCGGGCGCAACGGAGGCTCTCTGCAGCCTCTCTCTGCCCTGCACGAATCTGGGCGTTTTTTTATTTTTGCCGATGTCGAAGGCACATGGGGAAATTGGAAGGGGGGCAGTTACTTTTTGAAACCTGTAAAAAAAAATGCGGGCAACCATAATACTGTCAATCTGTCACACCTGAAGAAGGCTCCACGGCCGAAACCTTGTGTTTTCTTTCTTCTTTTTTTTCAGCATGGAATAAACCTCTTACTTGTTCCTATTTAACAATTTGCCAAGCAAAAAGCGAACGACGAGTTACTAAAAAAAATAATAATAATAAACGGGGAGAGGAGAACTAAATCGTATATTACGCACATACTCATGTTTCTGATACAGATATTAATTTTATTTTTCCGTGGAATTTTAAAAACTGTTTTTTTAATTGTTTGGGGTTTTATTCTTTTTTTTACGAGTATTAAAACGAATCGACCATCAGTTTTTTTAAAAAAATGCAATCTTATAGCCATCGCCTCTCTAGCTCCTGATTCCATTTAGAATGGAGCAGAGTAGCGGGCTGGATTTCTTTTTTAGACCGGTGTTGACACTAACAGTCACAGACAGCGACTGTTTTAAGGAATCGGGCAGGCCTACGTGTGTGGGAACGAGCACAATCATCGGGAACAAGAACCGTTGATTGATTTTAGTTGATTTTTCGTTGCATTAACCGCTCCTCACACACGCGTTACTGGCAAAAAATAAATAAAAAATAGTGCTTCGGGAATAATTTTGTGTTAGCGACGGGCATGTTTTAAATGACAAAAATAGAAACGCTTGTAGGATATCTTACAAATGGCCACAAATCAGTTCTTCATCTACAGTGCTGCTTCTCATAATGAAGGGAAGTACATCTGCAGCTTCGTTTTTATTCTTGAATAGGCTACATCTGAATGCGCGTCAGTTGTTTTAGGTTTTGGTTAAAAAAATCAACTAAAATGTTGCTTTTACTGTATTAAAAAAAAACATTTTTCTGGTACGGTTTCGGCAAGGCCGCGTCTGGAGAGCGTTCTTTCGATTCGGTTTAAAAAATGCAAAGGGTTTGGTTTGAGGATTTGGGCTTGAGTTCCCTCCGACAGAGGAGTTCTGTGCCGGCGAGCGGTAACAGGCAGCTACGCGATTGCAGAGCAACTACGACATGAGCGCGTTACAAGCGCCGGTCCTCCGGCTGCGTGTTCTGCCTGTGACGGGGGAGTTTCTGCTTAATGCAACTGTTCCAGCACAACGTTTTCCGTCCCCATGAACTACAGGGCGCAGACGGGATCGCCTGGGGTACCCCCCTTCCTCTTTTCCACGACGTATGGTGACCCCAGCCCCTGTGTGATAAAATATATTTAGTAGTAGCCATTATTACGATTATTAACAATGTTTGCAATTATTTACATTAACTCGGTGTTTACAGTTTTACAGCATTAATACGTAATGCAAATGTTCGATATAGGTTTGATTATTTTATATATATATACAGCGTGCGTGCTCCTATTCTTTCACAGGTATCCCCCCAGCAGTAAACACGGAAGTCCTGGCTCGTCCGCCGGCGTGAAAGGAGCTGGTGTCTGCAGGAATGCGCCTGGGCACGGGGCGCCGCGAGGGAGGTGGAAAAAGCGAGCCCGTGCCCCCAGCCTCGCTGCGGCCATCGGATCAGTGGAGCGATTGTGTCTTTTAAATGATTTTCTTCTGGCCCGCATATATTGATTTATTTGATAGGCGACACCAGCCGGTAAACATATACATATACAACTCCAGAGCGTCGGTTATTACTCATTAAAACAATGGACTCTCGTTTTCTCGTTGGCGACAAAATTCCTGCTCGGAATCCGGTCCTGTCCTCTTACGAAAGCTTCGCACTGAGACGTGAAAGCAATTATATACAAATGTCTCTCGCTCTTGGCAGAAGCCGGTTTTAAAGCGGTCCAGAATGAAGCCGTTTCTGAGGTTAATTGCAGACATTTTCGGACAACAATTAATTAAGCCCTATTTAATTGCGGTGACGTAGATTTAATTGTAAATCTTCTGATAACTACGACAGGGAAGCTACAGGACTGTCACAGGTTTTTGTTTCCAGGGTTTTGTGTTTTAATTCTCAGTGTGCATCTATACTCCACTGTGATGTGCGTGCTGGGATGGGGCAGGCTTGTCACCGGTCAGTGATGACCAAAACGCGGGTCGAGAAATGTTCTCTATTCCACGCGAACTCGCGGGACGCGTCCTCGCGTTTATTTACCATCCTCTGCTGGGGGAGAGAATTCTAGTTAACGAATTGTTCTTTATCCTCCACCTCACAGCTGAACTGTGAAAACGGAGAGGGTTCTGGCCGAGTTTATCCGCAGTGCTCCACGCGTGCTCCACATCCGTCTTAGGAGATTCCTCTGAAAATGGCACGTGTCAGAATATTTTTATTCGCCGGTCGAGTTTGAAAATATGAATAATTGGAATTTGCCCCAGGTGAAGCTGATATCGTGACCGATCCAAGTCCTCTAATTTCTGCGTGTGTTCCTATGTTTGCACCTCCATCTAAATATGATTTTTTTTTTTATATCGGCATTTTTGGACTCATTACATGATCCCCAGAACAAGCGCAGTGTTATTAATTCAGAGGGCCGGGACGAAACGAGAGAGAGTGGGAAATGCATCCATCGATTTCAAAAGGCTTTATGGTGACAACAATCCCCCCCACCAAAAAAAAAAACCCAACATTCTTCGGTGGTGAAATCCTGTTTTGGGGTCTTCGGGGGTGGAAACCCACAGCGGCGCGAGGAGGAAAGGGTGGCAGATCAAAGTCACGAGCAGCGATGACGTGGCGAGAAACCTCGGAGAAGAAAATGAAGGAGACTCAATTCTCCCGTGACAGTGCACCGCGGGGCTCTAGAGAGAGAGAGACGGGGCAGGGGTGGCGTCAAAGCTATGTAGAGGTGATCACATTTTTTTTATTTATTTCCAGAATCAAGCCCTTTCGCTGCGCGTTGAGGATTTTCTGGACAGGCGGGTCACACATTTATTTTTCTTTCTTCAGTCCATTTTCGCTCCACTTGAAATCCCCTGCCAGCCCAGCCAAATGTTGTCAACACGCAGATGTGTCGCGGGCAAAATAAAAAAAAACCAACAACAGCAACATTTTGCACGGTACATCTGTGTGTGGAGACGCGAAGGGAAGTCTTAATAAGATAGAATAATTCAGTCTTCCTCCCCTCAGTAATTGGACACATACGTGCAGGAATTCTGCATATAAAGAGAGAGGTAATAAAAGCTAAACACCAAGACTGCACATTTCGTCTTAAAGGATTATAAAAGAGATTTTCCCGGCCGTATTTATGCATCAGGAGACCGCGGTGTCAATCCCTCCCTTGCCATTTCTAAATTAGTAACAGCTTCTACCCTCAACCCGGGTCCTTAATTCTAAAACAAGTATAAAACAAAGGCGTCATCGACGCCAAGACCTGCTGGGTTTTCCTTCACACGAACGGGCCGTGGATTAGACTCCGGCCGTCTCCCCAGAGCCGGTCCCCGCAGGGCTGCGCGGAAAGGGTTAACCACTGTGAGCCTTATCAGCGCTGCCCAGGCCCCGGTGATCTGGGCTCAGGATTGTTCGACTTAATAGCCTGTAAAAACTCAATCATGAGAAGAAGAGCTGATAGCAGAAAGTGTGTGTGTGTGTGAGAGGAGGGGGGTGGGCGCTCAGGTAGCGCCGTGTCTCTGCGCCATGAGGTCATTTATTTGTTGAATTTATCCGTTCATTCATTTTGAGGAGTGACTGTAGAATGAGGTTAGGCCAGGGCGGCTTAATAAGACCCAGTCTAAACGGGGGGAGTTGAACAGCGCACAGGTAGAGAGGTGGGGCTCCCTGATTGCTGGGGGGGGTGGGGGTGTTAGAGGAATGGGGTCACCGTTACCGCTACCGCGCGCCGCTCATCCCGGTGCTGAAATTCCGTCTGTTTTCCCAGCGGATGGGGCATCTCCGCGAGACCCTGTCTCTGTGCAGAAGGGTCGTGAGTGGATGTTCGGCCAACCCCGCTCGTGCTGCAGCACATTGAACCGATCGCCACCTCTCAAGACCAGCCGCGGGCTTAAAACTTCACATTTCACATTTCAATTCCCTCGTTTAAAGAAATCAGGCACCATCCGTTCCATGCTTAAATATATGCACTTGTATGCTTATTTGTTTTTTTTTTCTAAATCCCTGTTTATCGGTTTTTAGCTTAATTTTTATTGTCTTACTCTCCCCTTCTCCCCCCCTGCGTTGTACACCCCGAAAATCTGCGGATCTCGCGGACATGCGGAGTGTCACAATCCGTGAGGGGATCCAGTCCCTTCCCAAAGCGTAAAATGACGTCTTCTTATACAGCGAACGGCGAAGCACGAATCTATAAATGCCGGAAATAATTGCTCTATTATTCGGTGCCCTATTTTCAAGTGGAGCTCGAGGTGGGAAGGGAGAAAATGGAACGAGAGTCTGTGACACGAGCCCCTGAGACACGGCAGTTCGCGGAAGTGTGTGTTTATGCGGGACACGTGAACTTCGCGTTGACCAGGTTAATAGCTCTGGGTCCGAGTCCGCGGGAGTGAAGGTTCTCGGAGGTCCCCGGGGGGGCCTCACGAGCCAGGACTTAATAGCCTCGTGCGCCCCGGAGCCAGGCGGGCGCGCCTGCAGGGCGTGTGTGCGGGGGCGCGCTCACTGTATACAAAAATCTTTTTTTTTTAGTTTATTAGGTTTATATAATAGGTTTATAGGTTTATTTTTTTTTTAGCAGACACAGGTGTCATTGCATGCGTCTGCAGAAGCCGAAAAATGATCAGTAGTGAGGTTTGTTTTTCTGAGCATCATCATTTTCCCCTTAAAGCACTCCAAGGCTCTGCGGTTTAAAGTTTGGTGCCAGGTAAATCCTTCTGTTTACATGTCCAATTTGGCGAGCAGAAAGATAGAAAATGGGTTTATTTCCCTGCATTGATGTGAAAGCCCTCGACCCTCCTGAAGGACTCTTATCCCCTGGGTTGCTGGGATGCAGCAGATGACCAATCCGTCGTTTCTCGAGGGCTCTCGGTGGTCCTGCCAGCCCCAGTCTGTCCTCTGTTCCTGCCTGTGTTTCCACCTCCACTGGAGTGGGAGGGGCCCTGGGGGTCGTGACCCACCTCTGGTCCAGCTGCTTGGACTGCACAGCTGTGGCTGGACCGCTGGGCGACTCTACTGCCCTGCTGGGTGACTCTACTGCCCTGCTCTCAATCTACTGCCCCACTGGGTGACTCTACTGTCCTGCTCTCAATCTACTGCCCCGCTGGGTGACTCTACTGCCCTGCTGGGTGACTCTACTGCCCCACTGGGTGACTCTACTGCCCTGCTCTCAATCTACTGCCCCGCTGGGCGACTCTACTGCCCTGCTGGGTGACTCTACTGCCCTGCTCTCAATCTACTGCCCCACTGGGTGACTCTACTGCCCTGCTCTCAATCTACTGCCCTGCTGGGTGACTCTACTGCCCCACTGGGTGACTCTACTGCCCTGCTCTCAATCTACTGCCTCTCTGGGCGACTCTACTGCCCTGCTCTCAATCTACTGCCCCACTGGGCGACTCTACTGCCCTGCTCTCAATCTACTGCCCCACTGAGCAATTGCACTGCCCCATTCGGTGACTCTACGGCCCTGCTCTCAATCTACTGCCCAACTGGGCAACTCTACGGCCCTGCTCTCTATCAACTGCCCCACTGGGTGACCCTGCTGCCCTGCTTGGCGACTCTACTGCCCTGCTCTCAATCCACAGCCCCGCTTGGGGATTCTACTGCTTTGTTCTTGTCCATCGCGATTGTCCACAGAGCAGCAAAACCAAGACAGACAGAGCAGTGTTAAACGACCACAGAGATAATGATTATTGACATGTTCTCAGGAAGCTCATCAGTTTAGGCTTCGATGAGCTGTGCTGCAGGTGACGGGCGCCGTGTCTGTGTTGGATGGTAGCGGCGCCCTGTCCTTGGCTCAGATTGATCTCTCCTATTCTGGGGTTCCTTGTCTTGGGAATCATCAATCAGTGGGATACTGGAGCCACACGTGGGTTTTTTTAACGTTTGACCAAGGCGGTGTGTCTCATGTGGAGTCATAAGGAGCGCTTTCAGCATCAAGGGAAGCCCATCTATCCCTGGTCAGAGAGTTCATCTTGATGGTACTTCTAGACCATCATAGAGTGATGAAGAAGGGGTGTATTTAAAAATAATATCACAAAATGAAAAAAAAAACAGGAATTGTGAAATTGAATATAATTTAATAAACAGATCAATGATTTTGCAAAAACTGTACTACATGCAGGGTTTGATCGTATTTGAATGAAACCAGCTATCATTCATTCCAGCAAACGATGGCACCTGTATTTGGCCCATCTAGCCTGTTCTGTAGTTAGTGGCCTTTTGATCTCAGGATCTCATCCAGCTTTTTGTTCACAGACACCAGGGCATCAGCGTCATCAATGTGGCTTGCTCCACCCTCCCACTCCCCGTGTGTAAAGCTCTGAAAGCACCTCCACACCTTTTCTGCTTGTGCTTCTGGTTCAGGCTTCACAGTTTATTTTGAAGACGGCCCCTGGGCTGACATCGTCAGTCATTTTGAATGTCCGTGTGTGATTCCAGTGTAGTCCTGTCTGTTCTAAACCAGGAAGGTTCAGTTCTTTCAGCCTGTTAGTGGTGTAAATGATGAATTCTGTCCTGATCAGGTCTGTGTGTGTGTGTCTGTCTCTCTGTGTCTCTCTGTGTCTCTGTGTGTGTCTCTGTGTGTCTCTGTCTCTCTGTGTGTGTCTGTGTGTGTCTGTGTGTGTGTCTGTATGTGTCTGTCTCTCTGTGCCTCTCTGTGTCTCTGTATGTGTCTGTCTCTCTGTGTCTCTGTGTGTGTCTGTCTCTCTGTGTCTCTCTCTCTCTCCTCTTACAGAAGTGGGGCTTCTTCTCTCTCTCTGACTATTCCTTGAAGACGGTACTGTGTCGTGTGTGAGAGAGAGAAAGGGAAGGTGTGAACAGCCAGGCTGACTCACAGAGGCGGAACTGATGGTTTTCCAGACTCCTTGCTCTGTGTTTCTGACACATCAGAGAGGTCAGCCCGTGGTCAGCAGGCTGCTGCTGGGAGGGTTGTCTTTGCAAGGGTGACCGATTGCCGATGCATGCTGGCGTTGTTGTGTGGTGTTTACTCTGGTATACCCCGATTTAGGCTCAGACACCGGTAATTGTCTTTACATTTGCTTGACTTATAGTATAATCATGGGTGAACTTTCAGAAAGGAAATCTTATAGTCTCGACAGTCAGGGCACAGCACCTGACTAACAGTCTGCCCCTTATAGACTGTATTGACTGTGAGTCACACACTGGGCAAATACTACTTCAATTCAAAGAGTGAGGGTGTAATAGAGCACTAAGACAAATCACAAAATATAAAAACAGAAAGCAGAATGATTAGTAATGGTAATCAAAGTCCCTACACTGTACTCCAGCTTGTTCTCTTAGTGCCAATGTATTGCAATCAGTGTGCAGATTGCTTTTTGACCTTGTATGAAGCTAGCGTTAAGCTCATAGCGTGCAGTGCATTCTGTGGTTCTGTGAGTAAGCAGTCCTTCAGGCTGACACGTATCGATGCTGGAAGGTACAGCAGCATTAGGACGCGTCACCTGGCTCCCTCCTTCTTTTCTCATGCGTCTCCCCCTGTCTCTGCCTCCCTCCCTGGCATCAGGCCGGCCCCCCCCGGCCCCCCCCGGCCCCCACAGTCTGTTCTGTGCGTCTCCCAATTACACACTCCGCTGGGCTGGCAGGAGGAGCGCCGGGGAATTCATTAGCCTTGAGCGGCGCGGACAGGGGAGGAGCTGAGTCCAGTGTGGAGCGGGGACCCACCAGGCCAGCCAGCCCTGCGCGCCGGGCGGCCCTCTGACCGCGCGCCTCAAGCTCCTTTTCGTTTTCGGCACGGGCGACGCGTCTGTGGGAATAAACAGTCAGGGCTCGGCGCCCCCTCAGGAGCTGGGTTGTTGACCTGCACTGTGAAGTGCGTCATGGGAGAGCCCTCCACGTGTTGTTGCGAGAATGGAGGCCCTGTCGGCAGCCCCAGCTGCAGTTCCCCCTGTATGGGTGCCGTCCCCCAGCCCCTCTGCAGACGCCACGTGCTGGCTTGGCGCCGCCACGTCTTGCGCTCTCGAACCCGGGCCCAGCCGTGTGCGGGGAGGTGGCAAGCGCCGCAAAACGAGGCGGCGGAAATTTGGGGCACGGGGCAGGCGCTCGGGGGGGTGCAAGAGAGGGGCGCCACTCCAGCGGAAGCGTGCTCCCTCCTCCGCCGCCGCACGGCCGCTCGTGGGCAGGAGGAGAGCGTCGCCGGGCCGGGGCAGAGGGGGAGGGCGGGCGCGAGCTGCTGTGTGTTCTCCGATGATGGAATCAGGGTCCGACAGGCCAGCACCGCTGGTGCAACGCGTACGTAACCCCCCCCCCGCCGCTCTTCCCTCGGATAGCACAGCACCCGTGTGCGGCGAATTCAGGATCCCAGGACCCCTCCCCGTCTCCTGCCAAAGATGGGGAGGGGGGGGATTCCTCTCCCTCCTCTTCCTCTCGCCTGCCCCGCCTGCCTCCGAAGAGAGAAGTGTGCCTCCTCTCCTCTCCTCTGACCTCTGACTGAGCATCTGACAGCCCAGTGAGGCAGAAAATAACACATAACACACTCCAGTTAATCAGGGAAGCTGAAAAGACGCGCAGAGCCTCAGAGGGGCCACAGGAGGGGAATTAGCCAATCACACGCCCCCCCCAGCTGCAGGCTCTCTCCAAAGCCATTAGCATTAGAATCACAATCACAGGTACATTATTCTGCTGATTAGCAGGCAGAGCAAGGACTGGGGAGCCTGTAGTCAATGAAGGGCCTGGAAACGTAGTACTGAGGCTCACTGCCTGCGTACAAGCTGAAATGTTTGCTCAAATGAGATGTTTCATCCTCCTTACAAAGGCCGGGGTTATCTGGAGCAAAGCGCTGATCTGAGCTGACTGTTTCTTCAGCTGACAGATTTGATTTATCTAGCGTTGCTGCTGCTGCCGGATTCAAGTGGCACAGCCGCTTCTACCACCGGTATCGAGAAGAATATCGATGCAGCGGTTTCGACCGCCGGTCTCCATCGGCAGGGACTCGCAGCCGCGTGCAGTGACGTCGTGCACGCCCGCGCTGGGCGTCGCGCTGTGACGTCCTTCAGCACCCTGGGGCAGCGTGACCCCCCCGGACCCCGCGGCCCGCTCAGCACTCGGACTTTCGTAGTCTCGAGCTGAGCCGCTTTTGACTCATTGCCCTTGTCACGGAGTCACTGGGTCCCGTTTCTTTCTCTCCCTGGAGCTGAATTAGGAGTTTAAGCCTGCGAGAATAGGCGGTCGGGGGGGTGGTGGGCAGTTCTTTTTCTTTAAAAAAACAACAACAAAACAAACAACGTCTATACGCGAGGATATCAAAACAAACATTTTAACTCTGCCTTTTCTCTGACCCCTCTCGCTCCGGACACAATGGAGCCCGGAGAGGCGCGCGCTGCTCGGGGCTCAGATGCGGTTTCCGGGCCCTGCCAGCCCGGCGCGAGCGCGACCCCCCCCCCAGAGAGAGTTCCAGGTGGTTTGTAATAAACGCTTAAAAGCCTTTTCATTTATCCTAATGCGGCTGTTTAATGGCTCATTATTGGGCCCCGGGGGGAGGTTTAAAGTGGTTTGTGTTAGCCGTGTTAATGAATGTGGCGAGGTACGGTCGCTCTCCGCGGCGGTGCGCGCTGCTCTCTCCTGAATGGACGTCTTTTATGTGGACTGCAGCTTTGAGCCCACGAATGAAAGGAATGTTAAGGAAGAGTACACATGCTCTGGTTGTGTGTGTGTGTGTGTGCGTTTCCCGTTTTAAACGCCCGCTCCTCGGCGTACTGTTCTGTACGGGGGTTGACACCACGCGGTTTTAAAAGCAGGCAAAGGCTGTCTGATGGACTGACTGACTGACGTGGTCTCCTGACTGGATGTGTGTGTGTGTTTGTGTGTGTTTGTGTGTGACAGGAAGCTCGCCTATCTCCGCGCGCACGTGTCTCCCTGTGTTTGATCTGCGGCTCTCTGTCGCGCGCCGATAAGAGGCGGCCTGCGCTCGCGGTCCCCAGGCCCCACTCCCCGTTAACCCGAAGTGACTCCAAGCACTTCATCACCGCCCCCCCCCCGCGGTGCGCACATTAACATTGTAATTGCCTTTTTTTTTTTGTTTTGGTCGCCGTCTCAAAGCCGGGGGGCAGCGCCGAGCCCACGCGGACACCTCCCCCGGGTCTCGCGGTCGGCGGAGAGATCTGTTTTCGAATCGTATTCGTCGATAATGAATACGAAATTGAAATAATGATCGAGCCTTCGCTTTTATTTAACCTCCCCGAAATCAATGAGACCAGGTTCAGGCGGGTAGCTGCGGTACTGCAGAGAGCCGTGCCTGTCCTGTCTCTTTTTCTGTTTGAAACGGAATCCATACCGTAGAGTAAACACTCATCACCTCAGACAATGAAGAGGGCAGGGTAATGCCTGTTTCATTCGACTTTAAAAGGTCAAATTAGGCTTCCTGTGCCGCCAATTTCGGATCAGAGTGTGGCTGCAAAAAATATATTTTTAAAATGTTAAAGGTTTATTTTCTTTATAGGGAAGGTGGCGACTGGGACTGTTTGCTGGTTGACGCATCAGTGTGTGATCCCCAGTCCGATCTCCGGCCCTGCCTTGACTTGACACCGGCGGTGTTTATCGCTCGACAGCGCGACGACAGGGCGATTTCAAAGCTTATCGGCGAAGTCGTTAAAATAATCTACATTCCACATCTTCTGTTCTAACACGGGCATTGTGTCTTGAGCTAGACAGACGTGCAACCCGTGTCTAGGTCCCCACGCTTGAATAATATTACATCAGAAAAAAAAAACACCTATTCGGACACGTCAAACGGGTTGGCGCAGTAGTGAAGATGGGAGAGGAGAGTGTCCCAGTCCAGGAGGCGGTGTGAGTGAGCCCACCTGCCAGGGGACACTGCCGGTATCGAGACCGGTCCCGTTTCATGTCCCGGCTTCCCCGGCTACCCCTGGACTCACAAGACTGTCTGTCCGTGTGAGGACAAGGGCTACGTACAGACTAGAGACAGGCCACAAAAAAGCGCGGAGAACATGTCTGATTTTACCCCCAAAAATAATTGGGGTTTTGTTTTCAGAACTTGAAAGTCTCTTTTCTGCCTTAAACCGTCAAATTCAGTTCGACCGGGCAGCAAGCGACAGCTCTCCTATTAAAAGGTAGCATCCGTCCAGCAATGAAAATAAGAGTCAGAATACAGAGAGCACAAACCCGGCATTCAAGTATGTGAAAATCCTAAATATCCTTTACGACTGCTCTACAGCGTGGACTGAACGGCCACTCTATCTGTTTTCCCAGTGGGTTCTTTCTGTGGTTTTCAGACTTGCTAAAATTGCACACTTCTTCCGGAGAAACTGCGGCAGGGCCGGGGTTTCTGTCTTGTAAGGGTTTTGAGAAAGGGGAGTTGGTTTCGGGAGAGCCAACGGGGGTCCCCGAAGGTGGAGGTTCGGTTCGGCTTGAAGTTCGGGCGCTCGGACCCGGCCGACAGGGCCCCGCAGCAGACTCGCTGGGGAGCCGCGGGCGGGCGAGGACAAACAGCGGTGTGATCGAGGCGGAGAGCGGCCCCGAGGGTCTCATCGCGAGCGAGGAAGCAAGCGAGGGCAGTTCCTCCTGCTACACGGCTCCGTTTTGTACTCGTTAATATTTGATGCGGTTGTGAGAACTGCTGTTGCTTGATCCCACTGCGCGCAGAGCCCGGCGGAGCAGCTGGGAGAGCTGGTGTGTGTGTGCGTGTGCGTGCAGGTGTTTACTACAGTACATGTGCGTTGTGAATGTCGACGAGGAGGTGTCCATTCTAGAAAGCTACGTTTTTTTATAAATCGAAAGTCGGAGGGCTACCTTGTTTTAAAATCCGAAACTGTCGGAATTGTAGGTATCGGGTGCGGTGGAGCAGAGGGCAGTCAAGAGGGGCCTCACTGGTTCAGAGATCCAAACGTGGGTGATAGACAGCAGGCTGTGGGGCTGATTCAATTCATAAGCAGAAATAAAAAAGCAGTCAAGGTGGGTCTAATGACCTCCTCCAGTCCGCGGTCTTTCTCACGTCCTCAATTGCAAAGTCACTATTATGAAAAAGAAAAGCTTACTAAACCGAGGCTGCTCTTGGGTACTGTGACTCTCTTCGGAGCGTCTCAGTGGGTTAAGTGCTATCGGAGCCAGTAGGATTGGGGTCCATTGTGGCTTCGCTGGATTGGGGTTGGGGTAGGTTATGAGTAATGCGCTTCTCCTTCAGTGGAAGAGCTCGTCAGCCCGCGACAGAGCCTCTGTACAGGCCTCCCCCTGCTCTCTCAGGCGCCACGGCCTGCCGTTGTTCATGGCTTGCCTGCTCCCTGCGAAGGCCGGAGTCACCTCTCACAGCGGCAGAAACCCATTCCCCTGTTGGCACTCTGAGCTCAGGACCTTATTATAAATCAGGGACAGGGTCAGGGACTAGACATTCGTCAGATCCCATCACTTACGAGAACCGCTTATCCAGGGAGCCCCGGGCGGGACACCGGTCACTTGCTCCTGGAGCCCCACCCAGAAACCAACCATCCGAACGGTCTGTCTTCGGACTGCGGGAGGGAACCCGCGCGATCCCAGGGAGAACATGCAAGCTCCACGCGGACGGCACCCCGGGTCCGTAAATGAACCAGGGCCGCGGCGCCGAGCGGCCCGCACGAGGAGTTGTTTTCCTTCTCCGTGGTCGGCGTTCAGATGTCTCGCGACCCGAATTATAGGTCAGCCCACTTTCTGTCCACAACGTTCAATCGCGAATTGAAAGTCCATGTCCCACGTCCAGTGAGCAGCTCCTGGAGCCTCAGTGCAGCAGTGCAGCAGCAGTACCCCTCTCCACCCCCCGGCAGCCGTGACTGCAGACAAGCACATCAATACATCATCGCCTGCTCTCTCGGCCTCCCCCGGGCGCGGCCTGTGAAGATTGCTTTCTGATTTCACACTTGTACCACTTTCACAGCTAGCAGGCGCCAGTGTGGGAGGGAAGGAGAGCCTCCAGGCAGAGCTGCTACAGCACCGTGTGCGCTGGGGACCGGGGGACCATAACTACTGTGCCCTTTTAAACGCAGGTCTCTGTGGTTCAGTCTGAAGGTCGAGCGCACAGGTTTATTATTGTAATGTTAATGCGAACGGAAAGAGCAGCAACAGTAGCTTTTTGGAGCGCAAGCACATGTTAAACTGAGGACGGGAGGCACGTCTTTAGCCAGTGAGAGGGAACAAGCTGCCCAGCCGTGTGGTTGAAGCCGATACTCCGGCCCTTCTCGAGAAACGCCGGACGTCTGGACGAGATCCTGGGGTTTACTTAAAGACTAACTCCCAACCAGGCTGGACGGGCCAAAAGACCTCCTCTCGTTTGTAATATTTTTTGTGCTCTTACACAAGTGCTACTTTAAAAAAAAAAGCCTTTTTTTCCCCCTCTGTTACTTTATCTTTAATGTTCATGTTTTTTTTTCAATAGTAGCTTTACAGACTAACATGAGTCCTAAATGACAAAAAAAATACATTTGACAAAATTTGAAAGACAAAACAGTTTCCAGTAGCACGATACATTAGGGGTTACAGATTGAATTTAGGAATTCTTTGTCAGCATGGATTATGTCAGTGTTTACAGAGCGTCAATAATCCACTGCTAAGTGAGCTGTACTCATGATCAGTGAGTGACATGTCCTCAACAACAGTTATCTCGTATAAATGCTTAACGAACACATATGCTGGCTCCAGTAGGGCATTTCCCCTTTTTTCCACTTGCCCAATTTCCAATCACTGCTCCCCTGGATCTGCTGTGTCGTGGGGCTGCTGAGCACCTCAGTGGGGGTGACTCTGGGCCCCTGCTCTGTGTGAAGCGCTCTGGGCTTCTCTGGGATGAAAAGCACGGTGTGAATGCAAGGGATTAGGATTATTATACAGTTGTGAAACGTGTTTCTTCCACAGCCCCCGGACCAGAGGGTGAGCTTGTTTCTCTGTGTTTTTCTTGGGCGTTTCTGTGTGTATGAGAGTAGACAGCTGAGTGCCATCCTGTGCTAAAAGGGAGAAATCTCTTGTTCCTGCTCACTGTGATTGTAACCGATTCTGACTACCTCCCACAACCTCCCTGCACTGTCTTCAGGGAAACCCATTAGCACAGAATAACGAGAAGAGATAACCCACACTGGAGATGCTGACACTGTATCTGTGGCGCTGTGTAATAAATAACACTGATTTAGGGTGAAGTAGCTATGTGCAAAATATTAGAATAGATGTTTAATTCATGGGAAATTCTAGATATTTCTTTCTGTGCAGGAAATCAGACTTCACCCCATTTATCACTGTCTGTGTATCAATAACAGGATCCAAACGGTATATGAATGGATATTTGCGGATATCTCCAGCAGGGTGAGAAAACCACATTTTAGTGGACAGGCACACCCGAGAGGTCTAACAGGTAATTGAACAAGTCTGACCTGTGACCTTGACTGAGAAGATCCCCTGACAAGCCCAGTCAGCTGTTCAGCTCCTGGATGTTGAGACCCTCAGATCCATTGGCTAAATTAGCTAGATCCACAGAAAGGGAGCTCCAGCTTGTTTGCGATCCTTTTACGCTGCAAGCGAGAGTGCTGAGCCACAGGATGAAGATGAAGAAGGGATTGAGAGGAAGCAGGGGGAAAGAGACCAGGACAGTGCAAAGCGAGCTCTCAGAACGCGAGGCAAGAGGTGGGCACGGCAGTCTTCACTCCGCTCAGATCCGGAGCGGGCTCTTATCTGTGGGGGGAGGTGGAGGCAGCGAAAATCACTGCCATTAGTTTTTGTCTTCCTGGAGAGCTGCCATGGTCCCTCGCCCTCATTTGTCTTCTGCCATTATCTGTGATCATGGGAGTGATGGGGAATCAGTCCTCAGCATCTCCTTCACAGCCGCTGCCCGCCCCCCCCATGAAGAGGGTGTGGCCGCACGGGGAAGGGGGGTTGAGGGGTGCGTGGGGGGGCTCAGAGCGCTCGCCGTAGGTCAGCGCTCTTTGATCCAGAGGTGTGCAAACATGTACTGCGATCCTTTCTACTGGTGCACGGGGCAGGATATCCCACCTCAAACCCCTGCTGTTCGCCCTCGTCTCTGCCTCAGGATTCCTCTTCTGCCGAGAGCTGTGTACAGGAGCAACATGTGATTGCACTTATGGTTTGCCGCAAACTGGAGCTGAGTAGCTTCATTGGAGGGGGTTCAGAGCTGTGCCGGGTGTTTTCAGAGGGGGGGGGGGGGGGGGTTCAGATGGCGTTGAGTTGATCAGGGAGTCAGCAGCCCAGCAGGTTGTGTCGGTGTCAGGTCTATGCGTCTGTGTACCTGTCCCCAGATAGAATGTACCTGATGGGACATCTGTCTCCTGCTTTCAGAACAACGCTCTTTCCTGCACCTCTCCCTCTCCTCCTGCCTTCTCTCTCTCCTCCTGTCCCTCTTTCTCTCTCTTTCTATCCCTTTGTGTCTCTCTCCTCCTGTCCCCCTCTCTTTCCTCCTGTCCCTCTCTCTCTCCCAGTACAGTAGCAGTTGCTCTGCCCTGCTGCAGGTCTCGGCCTCACCTCGTCGCCGCTGTGCCTTTGTTCCGGGTTGTAAGTGCAGCTGGAAGGGTGATTGCTATCATTTTCACACGCTGCTCTCCCGCACAATAGTTTGATGGCTCTGCTCTCCCCCCTCCCTGTGCACAGACCCTCTTTGTGGTTTGTTTCAGAGACGTCCGCTGTCATTAAGCTCTTTCGTAGACCCCCTCCTTGCCCCTCTCTGACTCTCTGCTCTGCTCTGACTCTACCTTTACCCCAGCGCCTTGGCTGATTGAAGATAATTACCTACTAAAAGCTCCATTTTTGTCCCCCGCCACAGCTACAATTGATTAAACGAGTGATAGGAGTGCCAATTTTAAACACATAGCCTCTGTCCATCAGTGTCTGTATAATGAACAGCTGCTCAGAGTTCTGAAGTGCAAGCTAGCAATGTCTGATGTGTGTTGCACTGTGTGCTTCTGTATCTGCTTTGCTATTTATTTTATTATTTCCAGGTAAGCGGAACTGCGGGCTTCACTTAAAGTGTGAATGCTTTCACACTTGGATGCAAAGTTAAAAGCAGAAAAAAGGCACCAACATCCCAGCCCTCCAGTATGTGGATTCTTAGATGTTTTTTCTTTCTGACTGGATTCCCAGGGGTTCTCTCATAACTGTTTCAGACCTTGAAATCCTAATGTAGTTTTAAAAAAATGCATCGTCAATGCAATTAGAGGCTGATCTGCTTCAAGGGGGCTGTAGATTTACTATTAGAGTGGAATCAATCTGTTTCCAATCCAGTCCAATGCAGGACTTCAATACACATAAAAGACACCTTAGCAATTGTATCATGCTCATTATCCCTTGCTGTGTTCAGCTTTGATTCCAATTATTAGTCCCTCTACAGTCTTTCTGGTTTTCATAGAGCCCTAAGGTATTTACTTAATCCAGTTTGTGGCTGAGGCAGTCGAGGTTAGCGTGATCTTTAGTCGGGGATAAAAAGACCGAGGTGAGGGACGGTGAAGGCAGTAGTTTCCGCAGTAGTGCTCTTGCATTGTGGGTTGTGGGTACTGATGGGGTTGTGCGAATGATCTGGGTGATTGTTTTCTTCTCTCTGCTGCCCCGCAGCTGTCTCTGAAAGGAAACTCCTTCTATAACATCTAGTGACTGAGGATGAGTCATGGAAAATATACGATGCTCCGCAGCAGCAATCCCAGCCAGCTCTCGTTAACCATTGCAGCCCTGCACGTACAGGAACTCTGTTCTTGTCCGGATCGGAAGGCAACATTTGCCTTTTCAGTATCTGGTGCAGATTAACTGTCAGAGGAGGGTTGGGGTGTTTGCATCAGTTGCGGCTCATTGTGGACAGTGTGCTGATGGTGGGGGTCGGAGGAGGAGGAGGGGTGCAGACAGAATCCAGCCAAGGGAGAGTAAACGAGTCTCAGCCACAGACGCTGGGGTACAGGCCCTCAGGCCCAGCGCTGATGCACACCAGACTGTCTGTGCAAATGGCACGCAGAGGCCTGAGCAAACACGCTGAGGCAGAGTGAGGAAAGGTCCTGCAGTCTCCACAGGCTGACAAACCTCCTGCTCCCCAAATTAAACTCCCCCCTCCTCCACGGGAGGCCTCAGGAAAGGTCATGCGCTTGGATACAGTTCATATTAGTCTCAGCGAGTTCTGATTCTACAGATCCTCGGCCTTCGTCTGTTTCCTTTTTATCCATCACAGTTAAATTCTTTTTCTCTATCGCCCTCCCTGCCTTTCCCTCTGTATCGCTCTCCCGGTCCAGCGGCGAGGACACTGTCACAGCACGGGGCTCAGTCTCAGGCGCTGTGAGTATCTGCCTGGTGAAAGGTCACTGAGCGCCGGGAGCCCCCAGCCGAGCACAGCTCTCTCCTCACGGGGGGGCTGTGGCCAGCGTGAGCACAGCTGGCTGAGCACATCTGGCTCCATCTGGAGCAGCACAGGCAGTGCAGGGTGCTGCGGCTCAGCGCCCCCTGGCCAAGGGGTAAAACAGACGGGCAGGGGTTGTGAGGCACACGGACAGAGACTCCTCCATGTCAGGTGTTTTCGGAATGGCCAGTTTTATCCAGTTCATATTCGTCATGCTGGCAAAAAAGATGGTGAAGACTCGGGATGGTGGTTGACTGCCCTGAGGAACTGTGAGCACAGCACGGTGTTTGTGGCCTCAGCTGAGAAGCCCTGCAGCAGAGCTCTTCCAGAGCACTCTAGTCTAGAGCAAGCTGTCGCCTGGCTATCAGGTGCCTTGCTGTTATGCTATTCTGTCTTGTCTGCAGACAAAAGAAAACAATTATCCCCCTCCCCCCCACCCCCATCTCTCGCACCCAAATAAACACAGCTGAAGCATCTGCCTGAAATCTTTTTTGTCTTAGCGGTTTTTTATTCTGTTTTTACAACACAATTGATTGCAATACACGTGTGCACCACATGTGCGTTCATAGAAGCAGAGGAGAAGTTCGGTCTTGGTCCGCGTAGAGAAGTTTTGTGACAAAGCAGTCAAAGAGAGCAAAAGACACATTTATATTGGGGACCAATTGCGACTTCTGTCTTCCCACTGTTTCCAAGCCTCTCAAGGGGACGGACGGTAGTTGTAGGTGTTTCTCTTTTTTCCGCCAGGGCGGGGGGGGAGGAGAGAGCAGCTCTTCATCCCCGTCATGCAGTAGCTCAGGCTGCAGCTCACCCTGGCCGCTCCCACACGCTGTGAGTTTACAGGGAGGGAAGGGCTGTGGAGGGGGGCGCTGACCGCACACCTGGTGCGCAGGCCTGGCAGGACTCGCTGGAGCGGGCACACCTCACCGGGCCATCCCGTCCAGGTCTGCCCGCTCTCCAGCCTTCGGGCTTCGGGCGCCGGGCCCACACGCCGACACGACCGGGAGCAAAAGCGCTCTCTGCGCTGAGGGCGACGGCAGTGACCAAGCAGGGACCCCCAGACACTGAGCGGATCGGGGGCATTGCCCACAACCGCCACACGCCCTCCTCCCTTTGGGCAAGGGCTCCCCACAGGCACGCGCAATGTGGACGTCTGCCTGAAGGAGGCGCCAGGCACTGGCACTGCGCTCAAGGGGGCGGAGAGACTTCACACAGTTCGGCACCTGTCACCCATCAGCCCTGCACTCAAAACTGTTTGCTTTGATCTGAAACCTGAACCCACGGCCAGCAGGGCCTCCGGAGAGGCTGAAAGCTTTTCCACGCGGCAGGTGTAGAACCACAGAGGTGGCTCGTGGTGTATCACTGACATGCAGAAGCAATTGTCCAGGCAGGGGACTGAAAGACAGGCTCTCCTGTGGCTGTGAGGGCGAGGGAAGGCAGCCAGGCAGGGGAGAGAGTGCATCCCGGTTTGCACAGCTCACCAGGGATAAATATAGACAAAGGGAACGAACAGACCTCAAGCAGAAAGAAAGTGACGTCAATTTTCATGCATGGCCGGCCCTATTTCGCCAGCTGCTGTTTCTGTGCAGGCGCGCACGGTGTGTGTGTGTGTGTGTGCTCGTGTGTGGGGGGTGCGTCTCTTCCTGAGCCATGCAGAGTAGCCACACGGATGGGAGCCCACGCACACACAAGCTAGGATATTCAAAAACACACACCGAGACCAACAGGGCCACACTACCCTGCACACTGCTCCAGGCTCAGGTACATCCAGGGACAATCCTTGACACACGCACTGTCAGGCACACGGGCTGTTTGTCAGAAGCGCAGAGACACACAGGGACAGTGAAGCCCCACACCTGCACATCCAGGCATCTATACAGACCTATATAGTCTGTTCCCAGAAATCTCCGCTGGCGGTGGGCGCCCAGCAGTGAAATTCGGGAAGGATCCGTCTCTCCATTGTGTTACGCCCTGAGCTGGGAAGGCAGCAGATCTGTAAAATGAAAACTGAAAAGGAAACTGGGGCTCTAGAAAAAGGGGAAAAAAATGCAGAAGGAGAGCATACTCTAAACGTTTCTCTTTTCAGAGATAATTTAGGTTCCGGCTAATGCATATGATTACTGAAATTGCTTCAAATTGGTTGCCATGGTTATCTATTTAGCTTTGGGCTGGAGTGGGCCGGATGATTTTGGAGAACGGGAAGAGGGGAGAGGGGAGGGGAGGAGGACGCCGAGCTGCAGGGCTGTGACCTGCTAATAGTGAAGCACTGACTACGGGCCATATTCCAAGATAGTTGCCATGGCCACCATAATTGCACGGCAGAAATGAGGACACAACTTGTCTGCCTGGGCGAGCTGGGAGGAAACCCTGCACAGGAGACGGACTTAAAAGCTGGGCTGCCGCCTGGTGGTGGAGAGATGAAGTGCAGCCTCCGGCGAGCGCACGCCGTCCGTGCAGAAGTCTCGCTTGAGCTGCCCGTGACCATTTTCCGTTTTGAAAAAAAAAGAAGAAAGAGAACACAACGTTTCGGCCGTGGAGCCTTCTTCAGGTGTGACACCTGAAGGACACCTGAAGAAGGCTCCACGGCCGAAACGTTGTGTTCTCTTTCTTCTCTTTTCAGCGTGGAATAAACCTCTTACTTGTTCCTTTGCAGCCTACGCATGCTGACGCAGCTCCCCAACTGAATTTTCCGTTTTGCAAGGGACGGACTCAAAGGGCTGCCTTGATCTGTGTTGATTTCACCCGTTTGTTTGTTTTTCTCAAAGGTAGAGAGGTAACAGCGACAGCCTAAAAGCAGCGCCGTGTTGGTGCCGGGGATCTGGGGGGCTCGTTCGGGGCCCTGTGTGGCGTCGTGCTGCAGGCGCGGAGATCTCTCCTCCCCCGGCCTCCGAGGTCCCTGTGCGGGAAGGAGAGGGGCCTGCCAGCCCCGCGACATGCGGACAGTGCAGGGACGTCCTGCCAGCCTGCGGCTCTGTGCTTTGCCTCAGTCTCCTGGCTGGCACCCGGAGGGGCTGCTCTGCTCCGCTCTCGGTGTGCGGGGGCATTCAGACCCCAGGAGCGGGGCTGCTGTGAGCTGTCGTTGTTCTAGCCAGACAAGGGGGTGAAGACCAGCCCTCTCTTGTAAGAGCACGGGAAGGATTACAAAGGAGAGCGGGCTGTTTGGCTGACGGTCGGGAAACGAGTCTGAAGGTTTCAGCCACGCGAGTCTGAATTACGCCTGGGGCCAGACTGTCCTCTTCCACACACCCCCCCACCCAAAGTCCAGCTCTCTTTCTCCCTCTCTCTCATTGTGCTGTAGGGTCCATCTTTCACTACTACGATGCCGGCTCCCCTGTGGTGCCCCTGCCACTGGGCAAGCATGGACCGGATGGGCAGGGTGCGAGTGTGGCTGGCTGGCATGGGTCCCACCCCTCCGTTTTCTAAACCGCTCTGTCCAACGCCAGAGCCCGTCCCAGCATGCACTGGGTGCAAGGCAGGCTACGCCCCGGACGAGACCCCAGTCCACCGCCGGCCAGGCGCACACACCGGCACCGGGACTGACGTTCCCTGAATTCTAACAACGGGGGCCCGGTTACCGCAATGCCCGAGGTACTTTCTTGAATTTCTCCCCTTCGCGTCGTGCGGCCAGTCCGAATCTCTCGGTTTCCCCGTGAATTCAGTATTGTCCACTAGGACCTGTGACCTGTGTCTGGACGGGAGCCCACCGCGGGCCCTTATGCTCATTTTTAAAGATTTTCTGTGATGGTTGTTACAGTGATGACAAGGGCACAACAAACGTCAGGTGAGATGTAACCCCACCGAGTCTTTTGTCACGATGACGCTCGTCTTTGCGATGTTGTGTATTTTTGCGGCGGCGTGGCAGCGACCGTCATCACGGGGAAATCGCTGCCCAGGTGATTTAGCGCGGCTTCCTGTGCGATCGGCTTCGTGCTTTTTGATTGTCGGGAGACAAACAGAGTCGGAATACAGCCGGCTGCGTGTTTGTCTGAGATACCGCTCGTCCTCCTTTCTGCTCGGTGTCTGAATTGCAGATGAGCCCGGCTGAGGCCTGTTTCGCATCAGATAGCATTTTGTTCATTACACGCCTCGTTAATTTAAATGCTAATTGATTTTTGATGTGTCTTTTGGCCGCTGCGTGTTGGTTTTTTTTTTTGCTCGTCCTCTCCCGGTTCTTCCTGCCTTGAGGGCCGAGCTCTTGCCGACTGTTTTTATCTCGGCGGCAGGGTTATACTTTGAAATTGAAATGAGTTTGGACTGGGGTGCGAGCGTGCCTCCCCCCGCCGGGTGCACGCCGAGATGCATTCGGTTTTTGCCACGCGGAGCTCGTGGCCACTGACCGTCCGGCAAGCACAGGGCTCGCTGGACACGGGTCAGGGCCCTGGACCGGACAGTGCATGGTTGCTAGGCAACAGCAGGCCCGGATAGCGGCAGATAAGTCCCAAGATTTCATTACCCCCCCGGGGGGGGGGGGGGGGCAGAGGATAATAATTGAGACGCGTGAGCACCCCTCCCTGCGAAGCTCCCCAGCTGGAGAGGGCGACTGGAGGAGGCTTCAGCGCACTGCCACGTTTCCTCCACAGGGGGGCCCCGCCGAGAGAGGTCGGTTTACCTGTCTGGCTCCTCCCCCTCCCCCAGTAGGAATCAGCAAAGCTCCCCCTTGTGGCTGTCGGGGTGCCGTTCCCCTGCTCCTGCCTGTTCGGCCCACCTGACCTCAGGCCATCCCTGTGTTGAGGACCCTGTCTTTGTTGTAGGGTGCTTGCGTCTGGGGGTCCTGGGCAGAGGTCCAGCCTCCCGAAGGGACTCCCTGGGTCAAGCGCGCTGATGGCCGCCGTGCTGGAGCCCAGGGAGGGAGCGTCTGGCTGGAGGGAGGCCAGAATGGGAGTGATAGCGGACTGAGAGAGACATGAGAGGACAGGCTTTCAGACAACCAGCAGCCCTGAGAGGAGAGGGGAGGGGCAGTGCACAGGGCCTGCTCTCCAATAACCAGGCTCCTCCAGGGTGATCACTGGTACAGAGAGGCTGCACGACAGAGCTCTTCAAAGAGCCACGGCCCATGTTTTTGCTTTTGACCAGGGATATCATAATAATAATAATAATTGCTTACACTTATACAGTATAGCGCTTTTCTGGACACTCCACTCAAAGCGCTTTACAGGTAATGGGGATCCCCTCCAGCACCACCAGTGTGCAGCATCCACCTGGATGATGCGAAGGCAGCCATAGTGCGCCAGTACTCTCCCCACACACCAGCTCTCAGTGGGGAGGAGAGCAGAGTGATGAAGCCAGTTCATAGATGGGGATAGATATACGCAAGACCAGATTTCTGCCGAATGAATCACTGGGATTTTGAGAATCCGACACTGGGCGCCTGGTTTGGGGAAAGTGAGCACTAATATGGAATTTGAAGATCTGGCACGAAGGTGTAGACTTTCCGGTGGAGTGAGTCAGATGTGTTTTTTTAAAGAAAGGCAGTATTGGACATTTTCTCGGAGGTGCCGACACTTTTCTCAGCGGATGTTTGAGATGAGTCCAATTGGGATGGAAGTGCCCGTTTCCAGAGAAGAGTGGAGGAGACGCACACAGGGTGTATCTCCCACTGCGGCCCGAATCGCAGCGGTGTTCCGGAGGGTCAGTGTCCGAGTCCAGCCATGGCCATCCTGTGTGTCGGGGCTGATGAGTAACCACTCCACTGATGGCCCTGTGGCTCTCCCTGATGATGCTGTTCCCGAGGTGTCACGCGCAGCAGCAGGTGTCTGTGTAAAGTTCTCTCAGGAGTCGTGTAAAGGACGTACAGATTCCATCCTTATCTAAAAATAACGTTTGCACTGATTGATAACATGAATGTGCTAAACGCCTTGTTACCGCTGTGTTTGAGAATGTAAAGGATACGCAGTCCGCCCTCTGTAACGGACACGGGTAAACGATGGGATTGCGGACCTCAGAAGCTGTGCAAGGCTGGGCCTGGTCAGTACTGGAGCAGGAGTTTCAGGTCAGTACACAGGGACACTGGAAGTGCTGTTGGTGGAGCTTTTCCCCTGGGGCAGCATTTACAGACCGTTGCCCCAGCATGGTGACCGAGGACGTTGTGCTTTAGGAGATTAAACATCCTGTGACGCTGTTGGTAGGAGTAGGGAGCTTTCTTAAACTCCCCCTCTTTATTCCAACAGGATGTTCTGCACAGTGGGGCTGCTGTGTGTCACCCCAGGTGGGGACTAGACTTCAGGACTGAATGAGGCGGGTCCCTTCGTCTTTGTAAAGTACTTTGCAATCCATCTGAATGATACGTTGTTGCCAATACCAGTATTGGTAGTACAAGCTGCAGTACCTAATTTCCTTCACCAGAGGGTGGATCAGTACAGCTCCGTTTCTTGAAAATTAAAATAAACTCCATGCAGTACATGTATAATAATAAATTAATCAAGTCATATCATTCCCTTATCTATCTGTATAAGGAAATTGTGACTGAAAGGCTTACCATACTGCAATTTATAAAAACATTATTGTTAACAATTAAAGTCTTACAAATGAGCAGTAGAAAATATAACTATACAGGCCTACAGATACTACATTTCTACTTGTGTAGAATAACACAACCAGATATGACTGTGGGGAAACCATGTGGAAATAAACACAGTAACCTGATATGTAGAGGAGCAATGCTGCACATTTCATGAAGCACACATTCTTGTAAGGAAAGGACAATAAGGCCTAGGCATTATTGGAGACAGACAGGTGAAGGTATAGCAGTGTCAGAGAGAGAGAGAGACAGACAGGTGAAGGTATAGCAGTGTCAGAGAGAGAGAGAGAGAGAGAGACAGACAGGTGAAGGTATAGCAATATCGGAGAGAGAGAGACAGACAGGTGAAGGTATAGCAGTGTCAGAGAGAGAGAGAGACAGACAGGTGAAGGTATAGCAGTGTCAGAGAGAGAGAGAGACAGACAGGTGAAGGTATAGCAGTGTCAGAAACAGCAATATTTTATATTTGTGAATGTCTTGGGTGATGCTAGGCTCCACTGACCCAGGCATTCGGCTGCCCTGTAGGGCTGTGTGACAGGTGACCTAGTTTGGGTCATTAACAGCAGCAGACGAGTATTTCTGCAGTGCTTTGTCCCTGATCAGTCAACTGTATCACAGCCTCTGTGACAGGCTAATAAACAGGGGCTTCTGAAAAGGACATTGAGCACTAGACAACAGCTCTGAGAGGCTTCTTGTCCAGGCCCTGCTATCTGAGATGTCCAGAACGTTTGCTGCTTTTCAGATAAGCTTTTCCACAACTCATTCTGATAACTGATGTACAAAGGCATTGTGCTTTACAGTGGACATTGTTGTTGTTTTTTTCTGTGTATGCGCTCCTTTCAGTTAAGCTTCATGCAACACTGTATAAGAGTGTTGGTGGTGCTCTTGCATCCTTTTTCTTGTTCTGCTTTTTATTATTAATTTTATGAATGTATTATTATTTGAACCCACAACCTTCCAGTTTTGAGCCCAGGGCCCTCACCTCTCTTCCACAGTGCTGCTTCCTACTGTACCATTGATGCCTTACTGTTTTTAACCATGATGTTTTAATGTGAACATGTTTACGTTTGTCCCCGTGTAAGAAGTGTCTGCAGTGGTGCAGGACTATGTGCCGGTACTGCATGCGTGTACGAGACACAGCACACAATGTACATAATCGGTACATTGAATAGACCTCTATCATACAGAGTCATTACTGCTCTGGAGGAGTGTCTACCAGTAAACAGAAGAGAAACAATAACAAAAGCTCTGCTAAACAAATCATTCGCTTTACTGAAAACTGCAAAAGGTTCTGTACAATGTAAAACTTGAGAACAACGTGAGCCTTATTACATACTCATTACAAGTAATCCCATTTGTTTTTAGCTGTATTCAATAGCATACATCAACTGTTTTACTTATAAATAATGAACTTTGAGGTTTTTATTTAAATAGTCTATTGTTATCCTTCAAAACACCACAGTAAGAACCACATTTAAAGAAGACAAAGATCGAAGTCCAGCTTCCTTTGTCCTTTTTTGGATCTTTTAAAGAAAGTCCCTTCAAACTCGGAATTCCGTTAGTGCCTGCGTGCTTTTGTTCCTCTGGCTTCAGCTGCTGTCTGCGGGGGATCGTCATGAACTGTTCAGGAACCCCAGGCAGGGGCTGCCAGCCTGCCTACATCACAGACCCCCCCCCCGAAGAGCTGGCAGCTGGGCTTTCCGGGTCAGGTCTGAGCCCTAGCTCACCGCACATGACCCCGGAGGTCCACTGAATGTCCACTGGCTCCCAGTCTGCTAAACTGCCTGCTGCCTACTGGCTTGCCAGTGGCTTTGACTAGGCAGTGTCACACACACACACACACGCACGAGTTACTTCCTTCACAAAAGAGGGTGGCGGCACATTCTGTTCCCTTGTGTTCCCACTGTCGTTTTGTAGGATTCGGGACATTTAAATGCACGGGGGGAAATCGGCTGACTGTGTTGCACACTGCCGTAAGATGGCACGGGCGGCGTTGCTCGCTTGGGACCGAGATCGAAGCGCAGCGCTGGCCTAGGCCAACTGGAACAAGGCCTGTAGTGCGTGCGAAGCAGCCTCTCGGCTGTGGTCCGGCAACGTCCTGGTTGGAGTGTCTCTGCGTCCGGACTGAGGGCTTGAGGGGTCCCAGTGCGGGGTGCATCATGTTCCCGGCTGAGCCCCGCCTTCTCTCTTCGAGGCTGGCTGGCACCTGGGGCTGCGTGCGCCCCTGGAGTCGGTCTACGTGGAATGGTGCTCTTCTCCAGCCTGGGACCTGGGATGCTCCACTGCTTGCAGTTCAGGCAGCCTCTGTGAGAGTCCCTGCAGGAGCGGAGCGAGGGCTGCTCCTCTCTCTTCTGGATGCCTCCCTTCAACGTGTTTCAGCAGTATCCAGGACCCAGGTTATAGTCCTCTCGTCCATTCACATGCCCCCCTTTAGTTCAGAGGCCCTTGGAGGAGCCTTGCTTTTGCCTGATGACCCATTCTCCACTCGGGTTGGTGTTGTACAGGTCTAGGAGGTAGGCCTCTGGATCCAAACAGTGCTCACCTGTGTAGAATAAAAAGACACAGATCTTAAATGCTGGGGATTTAAAATCTTCTCTCTCTTTCCCCCACTTAAGGTACTGCAGCCTTGGCATGCAGTTACATGGCTGTTCTGCTTTGCCCATTTAAGATTTCTGTTTTTGGTTCATTAAAAGAAAAAAAAATTGCTTTGCAACAGGCAAAAGATAAATGCTGCAGTTCTTGTGCAATTTGATATACGATCCTGTTTTCCGTCCCGTGATCTTGCTGACTTAAGTTTTTTAATCTGAGGGGTCCCCCCTTAACTGATCAAAAGAGAAGAAATAGTCCAGAATATTTCTGCGTTCAGTATTCCTGGTTTTCAGCTTCACAGAATTCTCGGCAATCGGACTGTCTCTTATTCCAGGCACGTTACAGTTTCCCAGCTCAAAAATCGAAGTGTGGACACTCGCTGTGGACTTACCAATATTGCCGCCCACTTCATAGATGGCACAATCAGGGTAGACAATGGAGCCATTTCTGGAGGGAAAAGAAAAAAAAAAACACACAGTGCTATTTTCTCCTTTATCAGTGACTTTCACGCGGGCCTAAACTCCCCTCGAGCAGTAAGGTGAAGTAGGGTCATCTCAAACTTAGCCAACCAGTAACCACTGTATTCAGTCCATGCCAGCTCTTTTGTCCCAGTGCTGCAGGGAGTTTGCTAGAGGTGCTCTAAGCGTTGCTTAACGGGCATGCGGCCCCACCTGGGAGCAGGAGCAGGTGTGACTGACTGCTGGGGGCAGGAAGAGAAAGGAAGCCAAGTTCTGGTGGTAATGTGAAGCCACAAGTAGGGGAGTGACCGCCCTCACACTGGCAGGACAGCACTGACCATGAACCCTGTGGCTCCTGGTGCAAACAAGGCTTGGGTTTTCAACAGCGCCGGTCCGCTGGGGAGGTTTACTGGAGGAAGTGGAGGGTCTGTCCCTGAATGAGGGGCCGTGTGCCGCCGCCGGGGGCCACGTACCGCCGCAGAAGGTTCCTGCCCTTGTCGGAGCTGCGCAGGTCGTGGTGGAACTGGGCCAGCAGGTCAGCCGCGCGGGAGTCGACATTCAGGGACACCTCCATGGAGCTGCTGAACGCCTCCCCCACCTGGATCTTGACCGTCCGGCTGGGCTGCAAGAGAGAGGGCACTTGGGTTCAGACAGGAGCCCGGTACCCAGAGAACAGCAGCTTCTAACCTGAGAGCTTGGATCACCCTGCCACAGTAGATGAAGCAAGGGGCGCCGTCAGTCATGCAGGTGTGCCTGTTTCAAATTAGGATCAGGAGAACATTTGCCTGGTGGCTAACTGTTCAACACATGCACAAGGTGCCCTTTTCGGAAAAACAAATCAGCTTTCCCTTATATTTTGTGCGCCTTAGAAAAACTTTGCCGAAGCATGGACAAGAAAGAAGGAAGTAGGACCTGAGACGTCCAGGATGTGCCTATGAAGAAGACCAGAGGGCTGATACGCTCCGGCCAGCGCTCCGGGGGGAACAGACCCTACCTCGGTGGAGTTCTTGTCCGGTTTGTCCCGGCTGTCTGCGTGGATCTTCCTCAGCAGGCTCCTGATGCGCTTGTCGTAGAACTGGTAGCGCCTGCTGCTGTTCTCGTTCAGCTTCCTCACCTGGCTCATCAGGAAGTTGGGGATCTGAGGAGAAAAGCCAAGGGTTAGCCCAGATTTTTGCCCAGATGCTGTGCTACTGTATATATCTTTCGTCATCCTGGTTTGGATTTGATGTTAAAGGTTTTGATTACCTGATGGAAATTTTTAAGTAGGGGTGGGTGGAAGACGTTTATTATCAACCAATACAGTAATATATGCATTTCCTTCACTGTGCATTTGTCACTTTATGAATGAAATGTTTTTTTTTTATTGTTATGGAGATAAAATCTGAAAAAGGCTGTAGTATAGACTTCTAAGCAGCTTTCCAAGAGGTCTTGCTTAGTCAGAGCCTGTGCTGTGGACTGTCCAAGGGGGAGTGGCCTGTGCTGTATAGTGTCTAGGGGGGAGGGGCCTGTGGTGTGTACTGTTCAGAAGGGAGGGGCCTGTGCTGTGCGCTGTCAGGGGGAGGAGCCTGTGCTGTGTGCTGTCCGAGGGGGTCTGTGCTCTGTACTGTCCAGAAAGGAGGGGCCTGCGCTATGTGCTGTCAGGGGGAGGGGCCTGTGCTGTGTACTGTCCAGGGGGGAGGGGCCTGTGCTGTCTACTGTCCAGGGGGGAGGGGCCTGCGCGGTGTACTGTACCGTCCAGAGCAGGTCCTGGTAGCAGATGAGCAGCCTCATGACATCAGCCGCGCGCTCGGCCTGCCCCTTTTCTTCGGCCTCCGCCAGCTTGTTGGGCACAGCCTTGTGCATGAACAGGTTGGGCGCCATGATGGTGGACACGGCCCACAGGTTCATGCGGTTTCTCCACTCGCGCGACACCACCTTGCTCAGGAACTCCAGCAGTGCCTGCAGGACGGGGCAGAGGGGCCCGAGACAGGAGAGGCGGGACCAGGTACAGCTGCAGTTAGGGCTTTCGCTCCGAATTAGCACATTCACTTTAACACATGCACGTTTCTGAAAACAAAAGAGACCACTGGAGGTGAGGAGTGCAGCTCTGTTCCTCCATTAGTACAGTCCTCATCCTTAACAGATCAGATTGAGATCTGGGCAAAGAGTCTTAGAAAGGTCTAAAACAGATGGAAACTTTTGCACAGTTAAGATCGGAGGCAGGAGAAAAATGAGACCAGTTCCTCAATTGTGCAGGCAAGATTTGATTTGAACCCCTAAATAAATATGGAGGGAGAAGAATGTTCTGATTTCTCTTGAATTGATCTTGAGAATAATCTTCGTTACTCTCTCCGTCTCTTAAAGAAATTCCCGACATATCGCTCGGAGTGGAATTAAATCGTATCTCCGAGACCGTGCGTTCCAGTGCAAGCTTTGTTTCGGCACGCCTGACCCACTCACCTTCAGGGTGCTCCTGTTGGGCTCTGGCAGCAGCACGATGAGCAGATTGAGGACGTGGAGCTTCTGTTTCAGGTCCGGGATATCTGCGGATCACAGGGACGGACCGTCACAGACAGGCAGAGCCCGGCAGTCTGGACTTGACACTCCCTCTCGGTCACAGACACACGCGCACTCAACAACCCCTGCAGTCAAGTCACAGACGACGTAGCCATGAGCTCCCTGAAGCTCCTACAAACGCCTCTTTTTTCGAGGTGTGATGTTACTCGGCCCCCCTACAATGGCGATAGGCGTTGCATGACTCCCCCCAAAAAGGAAGGCGCTATATCTTGGCAATGAAAGCACCTCGGACTCTACTTCCAACCGCACAGACGGAACACTAGCCAATGCAGTGGGCTTTACTGTTTGTGCTGTTTGTAGGGGTGCCAACTTCACGGAGCTATAGAAATGAACCCTTTTCCTGTCAAATAGTTATGGTGATACTCTTGGTGTGCTTGGCATGAGCCCTGACCACACCAGGTTGAGTTATAGGTCTCAAAGAGCAGTGCCTTCTTGAATGGATCAAAATATTTTTTGAAACTGAGCTTCCTGCAACTTCCCCATCTTGTCAAGGCTGTGTTTTTCTGACACAGTAATAGAAATACCAGGACTTTTACTTTTATTTGTGTGCTTTAAATACTGTAGGGGTGTGTAAATGGCAACGACTTGGTTTGGCGGCAGCACGGCACAGGAGAGACGAGCCTCTTACTCTGGACAGCGATAAAGGTGTTGAGGTGCTCTGCGGTCAGCAGGGGGGCAGGCAGCTCACGGATGAACCTTTTGAGCAAGGCCGCGGCGTCGTTGGGGCTGACCTCCTCCCAGCTGAACTCCTGGGAGTAGAAGGTGCTCTCCAGCTTCTTCTGCAGGGCCTGGCCACAAGGGGGCGACAGAGAGGAGTCAAAACAGAGTAGCACCAGGAGGCAGTGGGGTGGGAGCTGTTCAGGCACTTTTTAAGTGCAGCCCTGGCTATTTTAAATCCTTCTTCATCTTGAACAATCCACCAAGACTATAAACGCGTCTCTTAAATAAACTAGCAAGGCAAAGCTAATTGTGATCTGTTTGTCTAAAGTGCATAGTCTGTATATGAATCTGATTATTTTAAATGACCTTCACGTCTTCAGGACTGTAAAAAAGTGGAATATTTTGGAAAAGATATACTAGCATCCTTATAAAAGCCTACCTTGGTAAATCTGCCAAGGTACTTTGCTCATTTACCATACTTTTACTGTAGTTTTTCTGCTTGCTCAGATTTACTATGCTATACTTCACCGGGCCATGGAAATGCCACAGTATGCTACAGTAAATGTTGCTGTATCGGGACATTCCCATGGCCCAGTGTAATAAATCCCACAGTGGAGGATGTTAAAGGGTATTTTACGATGTTAAAACCACAGTAAATGTGCAGAACTAAGAATGGTGAATTACCAAGTTAAACTCTTACGGCAGGGGTGCCGTTTTAGAAATCCACTCTGTTTTTTTCCTAAATCGGAAAAGTGAAGCCTGCCAGACAGTGTGTGGTGCGTCGCGTTCCTTACCCTACCTTTATCCGGGTCTGGGACCCCGGCACTCGCAGAATTCCTTCCGAATCCAGACCCTTCCTCTCCAGGAAGGACAGCAGCTGTGAAAGTGGGGGTGGGGAGGGGGGCAGAGGAAGGAAGAGGATCCAGGTCAGTCCTGCTGAGCTCCGATCCCTCAGTGACGCGTGTGTCAGATCACACATTTCACATCCACCCCTCCCCCGAACCGCCCTAAAACAATCTTTCCACAAGACAATTAAGGACCGTAGTGTTCAGCACAACAGGGCGTGACAATCCCAGACTGGAACGTTTAACAACTGAGTCACATTTTTATCTATCTGGGAAACCCGATAACCCTCCACCTACAGCACTGACATGTATTTATTTGGCTCAGGCTTTTCAAACAGACGAGCGAGGTTTTTCACACCCGGATACAGCTCAGTTACTGTGCTGGAGGTACCTTTCTCAGAGGGGGCATGGCAGCGATGCACCTGGGATTTGAACCCTCAACTGTACGACTATGGGGTCCAGAACAGTGTGAAAACGCGCTTTAAAAAGCCAGGGTTGGAGACCAGACCACAGCAACTTGTGGATTTCACTACGACGCACTCACTGCTTGATTAATCTAATTATAAATAAGTGGCCATGCTGCTGTCAGATTGGTGCTTAAGATAAGCCGCCCGTGAGCCCTGTAACAGTAAGGCTCCTGTTCCATAAGACCGGCACTAGTATGTAAAGAAACCTTGCGGTGTGGAAATGAAAGCGACTCACCTCCTGGAGGATGAGGGGGATGGAGATATTCAGCTTGATCCTCAGGTCATTCTCCAGCAGCGTGGCAAGGGGTACCCCAAACAGGCAGCTCTCTGCAGGGACACACACAGCGGGTCAGCGCGTCCTGCAAGCATGCAGGCCCGTCCTCTGGGATTCTACCCCGAGGAAACGCAACCCTTTTCCTACAGTTTTACCATGGTTTAGCTGTAGTTGTACACTGGCGCGTTGTAGCCTCCAGAAGCTGGAGTGTGTCTTCCCTTTGCTGTACCACAGAGGGCCATGGTAAAACCAAGGTACACTGCAGTAAACATCTGTCAAGCTCTGCATCCAGTGCAATAAAGCACAGTGAACGTTTTTTTTTAAACCACAGCAAAACTATAGGGTTAAGCTACAGCAGAAGTGCACAGATACTGCGGTTAACTCCAGTTCATTAAGTGAACCTTGACTGGAGTCAGTCGTGGTCAGAACAAACCCAGCAGACACGCGTCTCTTGAGGACCATCATTGGAAACCTTTGCCTCAAGCCATAAACCACCTATGGATTCGTCTCCATGTGGCGCCATCCTGTGCCAAAGAGGAGAACCCCTCTGGAGGTCAGTGTTGCGTACCTGGAATCTTCCTCTTCCCGGTCTTGTGCCTCTTGAGGTCGAGCTCCAGCAGGTCGCAGAGCGCGGTCATGTCGATGAGGGCCAACTGGCGCACCTTCTTCATGTCCTGGGGCGAGAGGTCCTGGATGTGGGTCACGCCGAGCCGGCAGCGCGGGCAGACAACTTTCTGCTGAGACGGAGGTGGGGACAGGTCAGGGCTGAGGCTGGGCTGGGCCGGTCCCGGCTCCTGGCCCGTTTCCGCGCTTCAACAGAAGCCTGCGCCTGAAAAACTGCAGGCTGGATAACCGGAGGGATTTTAAGGAAAGGGCGTATGTGCCACTTACAGGCAGAGTGCCATCGTCTGTCTTCTGCAGGTTGCTGTTCCAGGGCAGCTTGGCCTGTTTCAGCATGATGACCGCCTGCTCGCAGTAGGCGACGTCCGTGATGAAGATCTCGTCTCTCGCTGCTCTGCGCTGTGACTCCTTCCTGACACCTGACCGCACACACACACACAGACACAGGCCTTCGTCACCAAAGCCCTGGTCAGGCTTCTGCAACTGCTGTCTTAGTAACTCCTCCAATATCATTTCTCTCTCAAAACGTATCAAACTCATTATATCTTCCCCTGGTCTTTGTTAAACACAGTGGCTTTATCATGGCATACACAATTTCAAGCGTTTTAGGCAGGCTAAGCATAAAGCTTTTGTAAGAGAACAGAATATCGCTAGCAGTTCCCTTGGTTAAAAGAATCTACAGACTTATTTTCTGTTAACATTAATGGAGCAGAAATACAGTCAGTTCATACCTGCGGGAGGGGTTTTGACCAGACTCTCCATGTTCTCCTCGGGGGTCAGAAGTTCTGAGAGGGATTCCTGGGTTTCTGGAAGGGATTTCTGCGGAGGAAGAATGAAACAGTCAGTCCCCTCGGTCCTGAAGGGAGCTTTCGATGAGCCAGGATTTATACAGGGCGGCCAAAAGCAAAAAAGGAGTTTTGTACCTGAAATTAAAGGGAAATACCACCCTGTTTCAGATTAGCAAAAAAACAGTAGTGTCTGCGTCTTGTATATTTATTGAGACCCACTGAGATAAACATAGAAACGCAGAATCCAACACAGCCTTTGTTGTTATATCAGAATACACAGGACAAATAAAAGATCTACCCTAAACAGACCATCGACGACCTTTGATTCCTTCTAATATGTTTGTTTTTTGATCTTCAGGCAAGTGGAGGAATCAAGTCTCTTTGTGAGGCTCTCTTAGAAGCCTCTTAAACTCTGGAAAGGGGAGGGACTAGACTGGGGAGGTCTCACCTGTGCAGGTAACCACATCCCTTCCCTAGTTCTGGGAACTAGATGGCTCATGCCAGATCGTGATCATTCATGTTAAATACCGACAGTCAGATGCTTTACACTTCAGTGACTTAATTATTTAATCCAGTGGTTCTGAAATTCATTTTGATTTGAATTTGATGCCCTGACTGTAGGAAAACGCAATGCTTTCCTACCAGGCGGCGTGCTCTCACAATAAAGATTTGCATAACAGGTTCAATGGGTGTTTTGTGCGCATCGTGAAAAAAATGGGAAAAAAAATGAAACGAAAATGAAAATGAAAATTACGCTGGAGGAGGTCCTGCCAGTAGACCTGCTGTCCTCATGCCTGTGACACACAGCTCAGACACAGCTGCTGTTGTCCTCTAGAAGTGAACAGGGAATCGGTGAAGTCCTGCATTGTGTAACCGGCTCAGAGGAAGGATTACCGCCGGATTAATTACTTTTCGAAAACGCTTTATCTTCGGCTGGGGTCTGCACATACCAGTGGTGCTCGGAAGCCACAGCCCAGTAGCTTTATGAAGTCGCCCGGTAAATCACCACTGCCTTCAGTCATACCTGGTACCACCCACCCGTTTTCAAAACGCTTCATAGCAATTCAGGGGTGCAGGGAAGCTGGAGCCTAACTCGGCAAGCAACAGGCACAAGGCAGGGTTCACCCTGGACCCTGTGTCAGTCCATCACAGGGCAGACAGACACACGCACACCAGGGCCAGTTTTCCCAGAAGCCAATTAACCCCCCAGCATGACTTTGGACTGTGGGAGGAAACCGGAGCACCCTGAGGAGAGCCATAAGAACATGAGGAGAACATGCAAACTCCACACAGACAGCTCCCCAGGACTGGAATTGAATCCAGGAACCCAGCACAGAAAGGTGGCAGGGCTAACCAGTGAGCCACCCTGGTACCTGATAGAGGTAATTTAAAATTTTTCAGGCAGGGCTGCCCAGCTTTACAAATCACGTGTCCCCCCTTCCTTTCACACTTCTTCGCCCCAGGAGAGATTCTCTGTTGCGATGCCTACTTTCAGATGGCATGGTGATCATGGGCACATAATCGTACTGCGATCAGGACTTGGAAACCTTGTGATCAAAACCCGAGGTGTAGATTTTCCGCCGTGAGAACACATCGGGAAATCCGGGCACGGCGACGTCACTTTCAGAACAATCATCCTTTCCGTCTAACGTTACAGATCAGTGGCGTTCAGAGACGGTGATGAAGGCAGGCCGATGGGAATATTTGAGAAATACAAAAGCAATGCATCATCCAATTGTTTTGTAACTTGTGCCTAGCTACTGTCATCATTGTGTAATTTAAGATCTACCAGTTTAAAGGTTTTCCCCATCCTTACTCACTCAGTTCAACCAGCTAAAGCTAAAAAGAGAAGAGTTTCCCGCTACGAGGGTGTTAGGGTGACTCAGTGCCATCTGACATCTGTAACTGTTGTTTCATTTCTTGTATTTGCTGGATAAAGTAATTATTTCTTTTATTAAAGCATGAAAGTGTGAAGGCTTCATTTGCTGTACTGATCTGTCTGCGCTTCCCAGGGTGAAGTTATTCAGGGCCAGCCAATGTGAATTGCAGACTTAAAAAAAAAAACAAAGTTGATTTGAATATATATACACTATATTTCAGTTCAGCTATTTTCCCACTGTGCATGCCATCTAAAGGTTCAAACCAACGTAGGGAACAATATGTCCCTGATTTCTTCCTGAACTCATGGCAGAAGCCTTTATCCCATGCTGCTGTCTGTGCTCGTGTCTTAATAATAATAATAATAATAATAATAATAATAATAATAATAATAATAATAATAATAATTGCTTACACTTATATGGCGCATTTTTGGACACTCCACTCAAAGCGCTTTACAGGTAATGGGGTCTCCCCTCCACCACCACCAGTGTGCAGCCCCACCTGGATGATGCCAGAACGCTCCCCACACACCAGCTCTCAGTGGGGAGGAGAGCAGAGTAATGTAGCCAATTCATAGAGGGGGATTATTAGGAGACCATGATTGGTAAGGGCCAATGGGAAATTTGGCCAGGACGCCGGGGTTACACCCCTACTCTTTTCGAGAAACGCCCTGGGATTTTTAATGACCACAGAGAGTCAGGACCTCGGTTTTACGTCTCATCCGAAGTTCCCTGTCACTATACTGGAGCATCAGGACCCACATGGACTGCAGGGTGAGCAACCCCTGCTGGCCCCACTAACACCTCTTCCAGCAGTACCCTTAGTTTTCCCCAGGAGGTCTCTTATCCAGGTACTGGCCAGGCTCACACCTGCTGAGCTTCAGTGGGCTGCCAGCTGTGACTTGCAGGGTGACATGGCTGCAGGGCCCTCAGGTGTGCAGTGGGCCACAGGCTGAAAGCTGTAGATGTATTTCTGTTGCTGGGACTGTGTTTCTACAGGTCCCATGAGAAGAACAGGTTAGTGTCTCATCGTTTCCCAGCAGAAGGTGAGTCCTTTAGAGTTTCCTCAAACATCCCGGTCCCTCATCCCCGGCTTCTCCCCCCTCCTTGGGCTGTCTCCCCAGAGACGGGGGCGTGGCCTCACCTGAGAGATGGGCGTGGCGAACACGTCCCTGACGTCGCGCGGGGGCTGCTTGCTCCTCTTGCGCAGCGAGCAGGTGTAGGTGTCGAGGCGGCGCTGCACGGCGGCGGCCTGCGTGCGGGTCAGGGTGGACAGCAGCACCGCCTGGTCCACGCCCTCGCTGTCCGCGCTGTCCGCGCTGATCAGGGTGGACAGCCCCGCATCCTGCAGCCACTCCTTCTCCTGCTCCCCCTCTGCGGCACACGGACACACCCTGCTAGTCCCACAGGCCGTTCAACAGTTTTAGCAAGGCAAACGGGTTCTTAGTCCTTTTTTTAAAAAATTGATTTCTTGACCATTTTCCCCTAAATCATCTCTGAGATCTCCGTGCCGGCAAAGAGGAAACACACCTGGGATCACAATAAATCAAGCAGGCCCTCATTGAACACCAGACGAGTCTGCTGAAGAATACACTCCACACTCCAGTGACACATGGTGGAATTTGAGTCTTATAACTTCTGTGTCACGCAGTATCTCCTCACACACGTACCAGACGGTCAGCCCAGTCCACTCCACGATACTGCCCCCCCGCGTTGCGTTTCGAAATACCGTGCATCCCTGCACTCACCCACCCACCCACCCCCCCCCCCCCCCCGCCCATCGCAGGACGGGGCCGTACCCTCGGTCTGCCGGGAGTCACGCGTGGCGCTGTCCTGCTCGGTGTCGCTGCCGCCCTCCCGGATATTCTCCACCTCTGTCCAGAAGTCGCTGAGGGACAGCTTGTCGGGGCGCCCCTGGGGCTGCGTGCGGTCTGTGGCGGCCTGGTCCCGAGGGCTGGCCCAGGGCTCTTGGCTCATCTCGGAGCAGCTGGGATCCCTGAGGGGGGAGAGGGAGAGGGAGTGGGAGGGAGCGGGACAGGCCCGGAGAAGGAATGAGAAGTGGCTGGGGCACCACTCTTGCACTGCATGGGATCTTCAAGGGCAACGGGGCGCTTTGCGTGTTGCCAAGGCCCACATTGGACCCAGGGGCAGAAGGTCACTTAACACTTTCCCCCCCCGAGGCAAGTTGTGATTTTCTTACGCAAGCAATAATCCCTCAGGGAGCATCTGGAGGCACCGAATAAACGCACAGGGTCAACTCAGAGAGCGGCCGCAGAGCCTGTCTCACTCCTGTCTCCTGCTGTTCTCACGCTTCAAGCGGTATCTTACAGGAATCTCTCAAGCAGCAGTTGAGTGAGGCCTCTGGACTGACTAGGTAGGAGCTAATAATAGCTCTTAGACATTGGAAAGGGCTCTTGTGTTGAACCTGTTCCGTAAAAGCAACCTGTCAAAACATGTCCCCCCCCCAGTTCCTGATGAAGCCCTGTTCGCACTGCGTCACACACACAAACGCCAACACATCCCGCAGCGAGATCTATAAATAGACCAGGAGTGGGACAGATGGGTGTATTGTTGGTGGGTGGAGGTTTTCGGACAATTATTTTTCGTCCCGTCACAAGAGCAAAGGGATTCTCGTCTATTTACGACGTCTTTCATGGTCTGGAAGGGACACAGAGAGGAATGTGGGCAAGAGGGATTTCCGACTTTTTGCTGGATCGGTAAAACATTAACACGGAGTCACTGAGTTTGAATGTACAGCCCGAGAGAGAGGAAAAAGAGTAGGTACTATTACACTTGAAGGTCTCGAAAATATTCTTGAAAAGGGTACGCTCTTTTGTGTTAAAATACAGCAGTACGCAGCTGCTGGAGAGACTAGTGAGACAATAGAAAAATCACAATATCTGCCATAGCCCGGTCCTGACTTCTAGATGCGAAACTCTTAATGACGCAATGGCTGTGGGTTTGGAATTGGACCCCCATGTTGCAGTACTAGCCTGCCAGAACAGCAAAAATAGAAATTCGTTTCTGCAAAAAATAGTTTTACTACTTTAAAGCCATCCTCACCCCCACAACATACAGAATGTGACTGAAGACCTGTTCATGTTGGATAAAACTGAATATACTGCGCATGTAACTGACATTAGAACAGCTCAGTCAGAGATGTGCTCCATCTCCAGCGAATTTTTAAACATTATCTCAGAGAAAATCACTCGATTGAGTGGTCCGTATTTGCTAGAGTGCCTTTTGCAACAGTTTGCCACAGAAGCGCTTAACAGATTTATACAGCAGTTGGCAATGTTGCACAGCAGAAGGTGACCATGTGAGCAGGGAGGAGAGGAACACAAAAACTCCCAGTGAGAGAAGATACGTTTCTGGTGGTTCCAGGCCTCCAGGAAATGGATATTAGGTAATGAACAATCTCTCAAAGAGACTTGTTTTCCTGTTTTGTGTCCTTTTGGCTCCATTTCCTTTTATTTTTTCTCCCTCATTTTTTCCCAACTTTATGTAGCATTTACATTGTTAGCTATCGTGTCACTATTGACACAGTGCAAAGCCACTACAGGTCAAGAGTGTTAGCGTGGCTTCGAATAGGAAAATTGTTTTAAAAAATTCCCTGGAAATACCCAGGATGACCAGCAGAGGTCACGTCTGTTGTTTTTAACTGGTTTGGTGTAAAATCTGTCAGTCGCCTCCGGGCCACTACAGGGAGGCAAGAAATCCTCAATACACAGGTAGCTCCAGTTTTCAGTCAGAATCGTCTTGTTAGAGAACTGCATCATAGAAAACTATGAACTGTAACATGACACTATACCAAGAGGATTCAAAAACTCAACGCATGAATATCAGACACAAAAGCGTTAGCTGTGTCTTTAATTCCCTTCAATTACATCTTTCTCAAAGCCTACAAAAAGAAATAATTAACTGAATCCCTATAGAGGTCCTTTCTCGTCTTTCACGGTCCCCAAGATCAAATGTAAACGTGCTTCAGTTTCCAGTCAGCTAGCTAATGATATCTGAGTTGCGTTTTTGCTCTGTCTGGTCTGTGTAACACTTTGTGAGACCAGATTAACTCTCCCTTGCTCTCTCGGTCTGCGCAACGCTAAAACAGAGGTCCTAGGGCAGTCCTAGGACACACACCAACAGATGTGGGTGCATGTGTTTATATCTTTCTAATAGGTACTGGCTCTGTCAAAGAGCATACAGTATAAAATAGTAAAAAGCCGTAGTTTTACTGTTCTGTGCTGTGTGTTTCAAGGTTAATCGCTAGAGAATTATTTTTCCACTGACTGGGTAAAAAGTATTCTGCACAGGCTCTTGCAATGAAGTTGAACTGTGAGAGGTTACAAGCCGTGTGTGGTAACTGCTAGTGGTGTCTCGTGCGTGTCGAGCTGACAGGATATGAAGAAGAAGTAAAGGAATGCGGCTACACAGCATTCTCCACACCCGCAGAGCAGCACTCTGATCTCTCTTTCTCCCCTTCCATCCTCTTTCTGACACAGTCGACTGCTGCGGCAGTCAGATCACATCACTAGCAGGGGTGAAGGAGATGTAGTACGTCTACACGGAGCAGTCTAGCCAGTGTTGACCCAACGGGAGCCCCCCGTTCTATTCACAAATCCTGCAGGATGCCACCAGGTCAGACAGCCCCCAGTCCCACTAAGGCATTCCAGACCGCAAGTAAGAACCGCTGGGTCAGAAGCTAATGCTGGAAAGTGTCAGGGTCAGATTCGGGCTGGAGCACATCTGGATTATGAAGAAAAAAAAAACTGGAGGTTGAAACAACGGAGAGCCCGCAGGTTCTGGAACAAAAAGCAGGAGTAAAAACTCAACGGCTCAACAGCTCTCGTTTTGACAATGAGCCCTGATCATGGGAGGCCACTGAGAGCTTTCATCTAGTTTTCAACACTATGCTAGACACAGGGGGACCCAAGAATCAGTTTCCCAGTCCTGGCCCTGTTTCTGCTGGTTTTAAATCCTGCTGGACATTCAGTTATTTAACTGAGCCCTGAACTGAACTAAGAATCTGGTTACTTTTATGATTTTAGCTGTTTCCCACTCCTTAAAAACTCCTTTCAGGTTACTTCAGTTCTATAGCTGAGTGTCATAGCTATAAATTCAAGTTGGCAAATTAGTATTTACTGTAAATAAGTTGTTCAAAAGCTCAGTTGACAACAAAGACCACGAGCCAGGTGAGGTGCTGGATTGGGTCATCCTGGTCTAAGGGTTTTGTCTCATCTCTCAGTTCCTTAACTGAAGCCTTAATCAAATTAATGATTCGATTAATTAGACCTTCTTCGTTGCTTTCAGCTCTTAAAATTTGTTTTTTAGAGAACATATTAGAGGTACCTTTAAATATCCCACTGTGTTAAAAACTGTAAAAAAAAAAACAATTAAAAAGCACTAATGAAGCAGCATGTCATTCGTTTAAGTAAACATTCAATTAATTATTGAATGCGCAGCTGGAGACCAGTGAGAACAGGAGCCCTCTGGGACTGAGGGTGAAACACAAATACCTTGTGTGTTCTTCACACCCAGCCGAGGTTAAAGACAGCATATAAACCCCCAGTGATGCCAGACGGGAGAGGCGTACAGCAGGTACCTGAGGTTCAACTGGTTGGAGGACCTCAAGCGCAGGTTGGACAGCAGAAAGCTTGGCTGCACATTGGATCTCGTGATGACCGCCTGCCTGAACAGCCGGCTGGGAGGCGGCTTGGCCATGAGCTCCTCTCTGCCACTCGTGGCGTTTGTCTCCGAGGGAGGAAACTGGGAAGGCGCACGAGCCATAGAAAGGGTCCTCTTGGATCATATCGGCAGGCAGATCCTCGCAGCCCTGGCTCCTACCTCAGGCGTGGTGGAGAGAATCACCGGCGCCACACATACCACTCTTGTTGCTCACTGTCCCTCCTGTCACATCCCATCCAGAGGCATGCCCGCGTGATGTAACCTCTGAGAGCCAGGCCAGATCAATGATGACAAAATCCCACTGCTTACACCACGGCCCTTTCGCGAATACGGTTCACACAAAAAAGCTGAACCTCCACATGTGGCGCCCCAGAAAGAACATCGGCGGTATATTCTAACAAGTCAAACTAAAGATTAGATGTCCACGGATATAGGTTTTACACTACAACACAGTATTCTTCCTGCATTTTAGTGCTAAAAAAAGGGCTAAAAAAGTTCCGTCAACGTGATTTTTTGGTAAACGGTGAAAAAAAATCCCAACATTTTCACAAGCACCACACTTTTGGCTGAAAATTCCTCGCCAGTGTGATGGCAGCAGCTTTCATGAGATTTTCCATTTCCTCTCTGCGTTTGCAGGGTAGGGTTACGTCTGTTTTGGGTCCAGATCCAGGCGATTTCTCTGTAAAGCGTCAGTGTCTCCTATAAACAACCAGCACGGCTCGGTCAGATGCAAAGGGTAATTCATCAGGACTGAAACACACATTTACAACATCCTCCTGCTTCAGCTGTGAGTTGGCTTGTTTTCCGTGAGCTGTTGTGGAGTCTGTAAGGGCTGCAGCCAGGGAGGGACGTTCTGCAGGCTAAACTGGCTTTTCTTCATTCCCCGAAAAACAGAGTTTCACGCGGTCTTCTGAGCACTAGGCATTCCTCTCATGCCTCCCACCAAAACAAGGTGTTCTTCCAGCTCTCCTCCGAGCACACTCCACGAGCAAGGAAACTGGAGGGCTATGTCCGAGTGGCAGGGTAGAGGAGACCTGGCCGTTATGCAGCACGATCGAGACAAGCCAGAAATAGTTTGTGCGGCCTTACAGTATCCAACACCATTTCAACATGAACATGCACTCTGGAGAGGCTCCAAAGACCCCCTCTTGAGCTGCACCACAGGACTAACAGGTGGAGGCGATCACCGATCATGCCAGATTGCCAGGTCCTCATAGATCAGGATCGATTTAAAGGAAGAACCTGCGGTGTCTAAAACCTCCTGTTTGTATTGGAAACTCTCTCACCCTCGTGCTCACACAGATAGGTCTTGGTCGTTCAACACTTCTAGTATTTTCTGACCTCTGATTGGAAGCACTGGTCTCTCTACAGAGCAGCTCTAACTGCCTCTGCCTGTGGCACAGTACCTGCCTCTTTAACGAGGAAACGCACAGAAATAACAGCCACCCGCGCTGTTTCCTTCAGTGTTTAAAATAGCAGAAGGAATGTGAGTCCTAATACACAAGAACAGCTGCAGGGCTTCCTTGTTTGTTTGTGTTTAAAGTCCCTCCGGGAGAAGATAAACACTTTTGAGCTACTTTTCAAAAGCGTACCAAAATGAAGAAGAAAGCACAACTAAAAAACATAATGTGTCTTTTGTTCTTCTTCTCAGAGCTGGCGTGTGACTGTGCGTGCGCGATTTAGAAGGGATGCATTCTTTCCTCCTGTCTGCCTGTCGCCGAGCTGGACTTTCCGCATGTTCGAGACGTGAGGTACCTCAGTGAAAAGCACGCCGTAAAAAGAGGGTAATCATGGCTTAAACTCGGCACACTGCCACCATCTGGTCGCTCACGTACGCTGCATGTATGAGAGCCGCATGCAACGATCACCAACAGGCTGGGGCCCATCAAACACGGGACTTCTCAACTCAACCCGGCACAGCACATGGGCGTAAACAGCTAGATCCGTCCACCCATTTTCCAATCGGTTCTTCCGAATCAGGGTTGCCGGTGAGCCAGAGCCTATCCCAGCAGGCAACGAGCACAAGGCAGGGCAGGGTACACCCTGGACAGGATGCCAGTCTTTCACAGGGCACAGAAGGCCCCACAGCCGAAGCCTTGTGTTTCTTTTCTTCTCTTTTCAGCTTGAAATTAACCTTTACTTGTTCCTCTGCCGCTTATGCGTGCTGACGCAGCTACCGACTGGAACTCAATTAACACTGGTTTAATTTAGAATTATATATAAATAATTGGCTATTGTTCAATGAGTAAACGTAAATGAGGAGCTCCATATATTTGACCAGCTCATTGTGTACTGAGGGGTCCACAGGTTAGAATAACAAACCGCTACGCAGTGCAATGTCTGGGTTTCACACATCAAGCGTCAAGCCTGGCATCCCAGAATCCCCTGCAGATGAAAACTCGACAGGCCACTGATCAGGCCAAGCCAGCTGATAACTGAGCCCGCAGAACCCAATTAAAGGGTTCGAGTCTTTGTGCAGAGATACGGAGCATTATTCCGAAAACAAGGGCTTGTAGGGAGTCAGCTGCCTAACGACTGCGAATACTTCAAAAAGTTCCACCACTCAGTCATCCTTGGGTGGAAACAGAAACATAGAGTCTTTTAGAGACCATTGTTAGTGAAGAATTCAGGAGTGATGCAAGTCCCTCCCCCTCCGTGACCTCAGTGTTTCTCAGGAATTTCCTTCCTATTGAAACTTCAGCCAGCACGACTCACTTTTTTTGCCTTTCTCTAAAATGAATTGCTCTTATATTTAATAACAACTCCTAATCCATGTATTCAGAAATGCCGTAATACTATTATCATAAGCACACCATCCACCATGGAATTCCTATGGAGTAAACACAGGCCACAAAATTACTCCACTATGTACAATTTTACAAAAAGCTCCTTAAGCCTCGTAGATTGCAATAGCAAGGCAATCTAGGATTTCCAGAGCCCATTTTTTCAAAGGGCCTACAACTCATTTCTAATGCCAGCGGAAGTTATGGTTCTGCGATTTGGGCAACTCTAACAACATTCCCGAAAAATAAATGACAAAAAAAAAACAGAAATTATACTGCACATGTCCAGCATTCTGGCACCCCAGGCAATCATGTCCACAGAAATTTTGCCTTTGTACAGAACAGAACAGAAACAGCACAGCATAGTGTCTGAACTGAACAGGGCTGCAGATCTTAATGGAGACTAACTGGTCTCTTTTTCGGGAACCGAAGAGCCCTACTTACCAGCTGCACTCCTGCAAGCGCTCAGGCACCACTTGACCAGGAGCACTGGAAAAACGCACCCACCCCCTCCTCGGGAGAGCAAGCATGGAGCTCTCGGGCCGCGCGCCTACCTGGTCTCGGGGCGCCCGCAGGCCCTGCGGGACGCCCGTACTCGTGCTCCCGACGCGCTCTTGCCCCACGGCATCCTCGGCGTCGAGCGCCACGCAGGAAACAGCAGCTGCCCGCTCCCGGCGAGCTCTTCTCCCTGTAATCCTCTTTCAGCTCGTAAACACATCAGAGCAAGGACGGTCCCGCTGGCGCGTCACTGAGCCGCATCCTGAGGCAGGAAGGAGCTGGCCGGGAGCCGCGCGTCTGCCCCGACCCCACTTCCCCCCCGGGACAGCGGCACAACAGCAGCAGCAGCAGCCGGCACGGCCCCGCCGCGTTCGGACGAGCGGCCTTGAAACAATGCGCTGGCTGCGAAGCCGCTCGGGGCAGCCGGCTGAGACGCATCCTGTACTCGGCAGTCTGGCCTTGTGCTTTGTCCTGGGCCCCGGCGCAAATGCCCCGGGATTTATACCATGGGCCGGGCATGGAATACTCTCTCCCCCTCTCGTGCCCAGCTGCACTGACCGCGTTGGTGACGGGCGATGGCGTCACCAACGCGGGGGTTTCTGTAGCCCAGGGACTGAAACCAGACAGGGCACAGGCCCACGGCCGGGTATGGTGCCGCAGCGCTCAAACCCAAGGCCGCTTCTGAGGGGCTGCCCGTTTTAGTGGGACGGGGGGCTCCGCGCTCATCGGCACGCCTCTACCAGCAAGCACAGATCCATGACCGTCCGCCGACACCGGGGCGTGACCGTCAGGGGGCCCAGCCCGCCCCAGTGCCACACGCGCAGGGCACCAGACAGCCAGGTGGGCCAGGAAAGCGCATCCCTGCTGCTGCTCTTCTCGAGATGCTGAAATGTTCATGGCCTGCTGTGTTACGCCATCACCCAAATCCATCACAGGCCTGACCGCAAGCCTGTGGGGGTTTGTTGTGTTTGAGGGTCTACCTCGCTGCTATCGCACAGCATGTTGGGAATTGTGTTTGTCATCCCAGGCAAATTATTTTAAAGTATCGTAGTGTACTGCACAGGGTAACCTTCAGCTAATATTCACTCGGTTGCTCATCTTCCTCTGAACTCCACTCTTCCGTCCGTTTTCAGTAAAGGCTTTGTCCTAATAGGATCGCAGTGAGCCGGAGGAAGGCAGGCACGGGGAACGTATCAGGACCGCGCCCTGGAGGGGGCGCCAGTCCCTGGCAGGGCACTCTCACACACCTGGGGCAATTTAGATACACCAGTTAAACTGGGGCTGCATGTCTTAGGATTCTGGGAAGGAAGCTGGACACACAAACTCCCCACAGAAGGTCCCCGAGTCCGGTCATGCTTCGCCCTAATGAAGTGCTACAGTGCTAACAAAGTGCAGGATTACCAGTTTTAAGAGTATAAGAGACGTTGGGGAAAACAGCCCAATTTTTAAACAACTGATCATTGTGGGATGAGATCACAGATTTCATCACAAAACCGCTGACCTGATATCAAACTGATAAAATGAGACGTACGGTTTTAACTTGACATTGTCCATATTGTCTATCTCTCTACTAAGCTCCTGGCCCAGCTCTCCACTTCTCAACCAAACCTTCTGGATTAATAGTGTCCCGCCACAGCAAACAGACTGCGTTATTCTAATGTCATATACAGGTATGAAAGAGGGATCGTCACTGAAGATTAATGTGATATTCGACCCCTGGCTGAAGATGCCTTTAAAACCTGAAGGATAGTATCATGGCTGAGGATCAACCCCTTATAATTTTTTCCAACCACGGCGGAGGCAGTTCTGTCAGTCACATGCTGCCGACTGTGAACAAACCCTCCACTTCCCCTGCAGGTCTGAGCCTCTTCCTGCTCAAGCTCCTCTCATTTGCTTGCACTTGCCCACCAACGCAAAACCTCAGGCCTTTCCGACAGGCGTCTGCAGACACGTGCCACTTTTACACCGGACGGCTAAAATACGTTTCCTGTTTGGAGACGCAGACCGTTGATATAAAACATCTGTAGCGCGCTTGCAGTGCAGCTGGTAAACGACACGCAGTCTTCCACATGCCGAAACGTTGCATTTTCTTTCTTCCTTTTTCAGCAGGGAATAAACCTTTACTTGTTCCTTTGCAGCCTACGCATGTTGACGCAGCTCCCCCGCGAACTAAGACAAGCAAGGCTACCCGGGCTGGCCAGTTCTGGGACAGGAGGTTTCTTTGACAAATCAAGTGGCTGCTGTAAGTGGTGTCAGTGTTCCAGTAGGTGGCGCTATGCCCACCGGACCAGACTTTCTAAACCAGAGCCCCAGTTTTTAAGATCCCAAAAGTAGGGGTTGCAAGAGTAGGGGGTTTTCACTGAGGTGCTGCGGTTGAACTCCACCTGAGCTGGAGTTCCCTGTTATTGATTCAACTCGTGACTCACTTCCCTCCTCCTCCTCCTCCTGACCTGCTGTGTGGTGGGAGTGCGGACACAGGACCTCCACTGTGCAACGCTGTGCAGGACGCATGCTGCTGCACTCCAGTGGTGAATGCAGTAAAGCACTTGGGGTTAAAAAGCACTCGACATAAGTCACTTATGATTGGTAATAGTAATAAAATTAAATATCTACATAAACTAGCACGCTGCTTACATGAGCAATGGTAATAAAGTTCAATGGCTACATAAACTGGCATGCTGCATCAGTATAAATAATAACTCATCTTTTTAAAGTAATAATAACTGTTTCTGGAAAGAGCACTGCACATAAAAACCCAGGGATGTAAAAATTTATACGAAAGCAATTAATTTGTTCACGTTCGCTCACAGGGCTCTAGGGCTATATGACAGTAGTTAGCAGGATTTAATGCAGGAAGATCTATGGAGAGGGCAGAATGGTGGTGCAGTTATTAGCATCACAGCCCTGGGGCCCTGCATGGAGGTGGGGTGGGGGGTCTGTCTGCATGGAGTTTGCATGTTCTCCCTCTGTTCACAAGGGTTTCCTCCCACAGCTCATAAAAAACACTGGATAATTGATTACCGTGAAAGTCATTTACATGCCCTTGTGTGAGTGTGTGCGTGTCTGTGTGTCTGCCCAGCAATGGACGGGTGTCCTGTCCAGGGTGTGTGTGTCTGTGTGTCCTGTGATGGACTGGTGTCCTGTCCAGTGTGTGTGTGTCTGTGTGTCTGCCCAGCGATGGACGGGTGTCCTGTCTTGCGCCTGTTGCTTACTTGGATAGAGTCCGGCTGCCCTGCGACCCTGAATTGGATAAAATGGTTAGAAAATGGATGGATTTGTCGTGTCCTGTGGTTAATTTGCTGTTAATAAAGTGACAAAGCATAAATTCAGCTTTTTTCATTCTGAAAGATATACAATACTTAATTCATGATGGGCTTTACAGATCAGCTCTTCACTTTCTCTGATTCTTTTCAGGAACAATCTTCAATATTCATCTTGGCAAAAGTGCATTGTTTACTGCAACTTCCATGCTAATTTATTTGGGATTTTTTTGTGCTTTTCAAAAGTGTCCCATTGAACATGGAATCAGGTGGTCACCACAGTTAAAATTCACTGATGAATCACGTGGAGCCAGTAGGGAACACTAACAAGTAAGTAATAGTGCCTTTACACACTAATACGATAAAGTCCAACACAGACCAATTAGCTGGGAAAAGACAGGTCACGAGGAGTCCAAGGCACCTTCTCCACAGAGCGTGCAGTATGCTGTAATCTCTCCCAGTTGCCTCAGGATCGAGTCCTGTCAATCCGATCACTCTCGGTGCTCTTGGAGCAAAAGAGACGTGCAGTTAAGAACGTGGATTAAAGCTCAGGCGAATGGCAGGTTGGCCGAGCTAAAACGACAGAGCCCTAAGGTCCACCTGCCTCACCCAAACATCCCCCTGGCTCCTCCGAGATTTAGCAGAACAAAGCAGGGCTTTCACCACCTTCTGCCTCATCTCTGCCCTCCTCACCCTCGCTCAGCAGTCAGGTTTAGCGCCCTGAGACCGAGGAAAGGACGAGCAAAGCCGGCACGTGACAGTTGTTTCCTCGGGAGGCACGGCATGCTTCTCACAGATCCGCGGATCCTGGGCTTCTCCCTCCTTGGCCTGCTTTCCCGCCCTCTCCCTCTTTTTCCCAGTCCCTGCTTTGATCCTCAAGTGCATAACGATTACCGTCCTCCGACCTGGACTTTCTAGCACGAATAGCTCACCATTTTTTCCAAAGAAACGGGGACAACAGATAACCGCGCAGAACACGTACCCCAGTGCTCGAGGGAGGCAACAGGCTGGAGGAATGACGCAAACGGTCCCTTCTTTAACACCGTTCATAAGCCCCACAGCTGTCCCCAGTGAAGCCGGCCACCTGCCCCACCCGATCCTCTCCCCCTGGGTGGGGGGGCTCAGGGCTGGTAAACCCTTGCTGACCATATTGGGGCAGCAGATTAGTCCAAGCGGATCTGCCTCCCCACTGTTGCCGCCTGCAAAGTGGCATACCGCGAATCCTGGAGGATGGGGATTCCGTAGGGAATCTCCAGTGCGGCAGAACTAACGTGCTTCTTCCCGCAGTGAGGAGGAGGAGGTGCAGGGATGTTAGCCGACACGGCATCGAGACGTCCACTTGTTTGTTTGTTTGTTTGTTTTTCAGAACAAGTGAGGAGTTTAAAGCCACTTTTGACAGGTGATCAACTGCGGATCGCGACGCATGTTTGCAAAGTAGCATCTATTTCAGCGCGGACCACGATAAAAAACTGGCTTGCAATAAGGATTCCATGTTAGTTACTAAAACACTGCCCAGCCCCGACAGTACCACCCTGATGCATTTTGCCGTGTGACTGAACCCAGTTTCATCAGCGCAGGATGGTGTCCATGACGAGGCTCCAGTGCCTGTCGTGTGTTTATGACTGATGTGCTGATGGTCTACATGTGCTTGTCGAACCGTATGTCTCAACACTGCATAAACTAGACATAATATGTGTATAGAAATGTAACAGATTGCTTTTGTGCACTGTGGTCTTGGAAGTTATCAGATGAAATCAAGCAGTTCTGAATCAAATGTCACCTACCATGAGAAACAGGAGACGGCATTTCTCGTGGTTACGAAAAGGAGGATTTAAATCCCCTTATTTTAAACTGTTTACTGAATCCAAATAACCTCAGACAGCCCTCAAACATCGTATCAGGGATCAGCGGATTACTGAAATCGGTGTGCGCTGGAGGTGAATGTTAGAAAAGTTAGCTTTGCAATTAATGCATTATGGGACGGTCTGGCCTCCTGTTCAGTGATGTCTGCTGGATTTCAAGTGCTCAAGGGCTGACCAATGATCACAGCATGGCCCTGATTTCTGCCTATTATAGATAGAAGAGCATGTATCTCTATGGACCTGGTGTAGGAACAGGGCGACACAGTCTAATTATCAGTCACGTTAAACTCTAAGTTGCACCATTTTTGAAACATTAAAGTGTAATTATTACCCGACTATTAGTCTCAGCTGCGTGTGGCTTGAAAGCCAAAAGAGCTGCTGAAAGTTACTTTGCTCACTGGAAATCATTTCAAAGACTAAAACAACTAGCATCAAATACATACAGTATGTAGTAACAATTTATTAATATCAGTATTAGTGAAACAGGAACTGTGAAGCACTGAACAGTGCCAACTTTACGCAAAGGGCTGACTGATATATATCCACTGGACAGGATTCGACATCTAAATATGTTATAACTTCCATGGATACTCACGTTGAAGAACGTTTACTGAATACACCGGCTTATGGTTCAGTCTACAAAATAAAATATTTGTATAAAAACATCAGTTCGCGGCAAGTTAGAGATTCGAAAGAACCGAGTTTGACAAAGCGAACAAAAGCGAAAAAGGGAAGGTGAGGTTAGCGTGGGCAGAGGGCCAGAGGATTTAAAGCGAATTAAATCGTGGAAGCCGTGAGCCTGATGCCCTGTCCCTTCATGTCCCTCTCCTGTCACTGTTCCCTGAGCTGATTATCCCTGAAGGAGCTGAAGATCTGCTTCTGATCATCCCGCGGCTGTGGCAGAGATAAACACACAGTCCCCCGCCCCCCCCAGCATCAACAATCCCACAATCCCGCCTGTCCATCGCTGCCTGGGGGGCGGGGCAGTGCCACTGGACACCAGCGCTGGCCCGCTGGCCAACTGGGCCCTCACTGCCAGCTCCATCCATCACCCACGTGCTTGGTGTGAAGCAACATCCATCTGGGACGATCCTTCACTCTCCTTGCTCAATAACCTCCAGTCACTCCCGTCAGAACGCAGGTACCGACTTCCCCAGCTCCAAACCCAAGAGATTCACGTCCTCCTTCACACCTGCAGCCAAACCGTTACTTGATACTTGACCTTCTGCGTCAATATGCATGGATCTCGCTGTTCCTGTCGTTTTGTTTTTCTTCTGTCCGTCTGTACACCAACACTGCTGCAGTAAAACACCCACCCACCACCACCAGGGATAATAAAGACTCTCTCTCTAAGACACAAACTGGGGATTGTTTTTCGGACTGGCCAACATCTTGCATTCGAAACAACACCCGGATAAGCAGGTGATATTGTATCTGCAGGCAATAAAGGACATCCTCCCGGTTTGAGATAAAACTGCTCCCTGCACCTTCTCCTTCCATTTCCCCTTCCACGTGAATTTGCGCCCCTGTAATCCCACCGGCCTGTGCGGTCCACGCGTGGGGCGCGTGAATACAGTCGCGCAGAGGGGGGGCAGTGATTTGGGCTCCCGGCTTGTTCAGTCGCAATGACACACCCGGCTGTGCCAACGGGGGGTCACGCACGCCAAGCGAGTATCTTTGGATAAGAGCGCCCGGCAGCTAAACAGATCACGATAGACCGACGTTCTCCAGAATCCGTCCCGCTCTTAAACATTTCACGAGCGTCAGTATTGCCATTCCATTATTGTCGCTTTAAAAACATTTTTTATCAGCTACGAGCTACGAAATTGCAACAGCAGGTGTTTTCCAAGCCTTAGAAATTATTCTTATTCTTATTAATATTTTCGGGCTTCTGCTATTGAAATGACTTACAGCTTTTATCCGAATAAAGGGTATTGACAAAGACTTTCTTAATAATCGGCATCATTATCTCGTCCGCTTGCACACACTTCGCTTCTCACGTCGAGGTTTCACGGGGCAGCCGCCGCCGCCGCCGCAGTAAGAGGGACACTATTATCGATAAAGATCATGTTCAGGACAAAGCAGGTACCGCCTACGTCTTTAAGAACCGGTCACAGTCAATAATCAAGAAGCAAAAAAAAAAACAGGCGACCATAGCAACAAGTCCTTAGCAACCCAAAACTCTCGTTCATCTGCTGGACACCTTATTTACAAAATGCACAAACAAAGGAAATAACAACCCCCCACCACCACCACACACACACACACACCCTGAATCCGGCCTTAGTCTGGATCATAACATAACGAATAAATGTTTTTGTGTTGTCTCGGCAAGCGTTACTGAGGGACATCGGGAACGGCGAGAGCGCTGCGGGACCGGACGGAGCCGCCGGCAGGATGCCCTGTTCGCGTTGAGCAGGAGGTGGAGATGAAGAAGAGAAAGCAGAAGAAGGAGGAGGAGGAGGAGGAGGAGAGGCAGAAAAGCGAAGCACTTACCCCGGAAACGTGCCTGCGGCCAAGGCATGCGGGCGGCGCGCGAGCGGTCTGCACCTCCGTCTCCCCCCTCCGCGAGCGCTGCACGGTCAGTGCGCTCGTGCGACAGGTGCTGCCGCGGTACTTGCCCGCTGCGTGACGTCACGGCCGTCACGGGCGCCTCGCTGGGCACCCGCACGTGCTTGGGGGGGGGTGTGGCGGGACGCCGCGAGCGGATCGATACCAGCCGCCGCCCATAAACGGGACCGACCCGGTTCCGCTCAGACAAAGACCGACAGAGACGCGATTAGAGTACACCCTCAGTGGACAGGCAGAGGAGAGAGCACCTCTGGGTCAAAGAGCTAACGCCGATCCAGTGACCCGGAAGAAATAATCGATGATTATCACCTTTTAGAATATCAACAAAGACACAAAGGAGGCATGACCCTGGGCAGGGATCGTTTCAGGCGCCGGCCCGGGTCAGTGGCTTTTCCACCCGGCCGGTCTGTCAGAGGGCTCGCTCCCGATACCCCTGGCCCCCGCCGCCAGCTCCCGCCGAGCCCACGGGCAGGAGCGCAGGAGACGCGCTGTGGGAGCAGGGCGAGGAGGCGCGTTCGAGCAGAGGAACAGAGCCTCTTGAAGCCATTCCCTGCCTGGGACGGGAGCTCAGGCCTGAGACGGGAGACCTGGCCTGGGACGGGAGCTCAGGCCTGGGACGGGAGCTCAGACCTGGGACGGGTTCTCAGACCTGGGACGGGAGCTCAGGCCTGGGACGGGTTCTCAGACCTGGGACGGGAGCTCAGGCCTGGGACAAGAGACCTGGCCTGGGACGGGAGCTCAGGCCTGGGACGGGAGCTCAGGCCTGAGACGGGAGACCTGGCCTGGGACGGGAGCTCAGACCTGGGACGGGAGCTCAGGCCTGGGACGGGAGCTCAGGCCTGGGACGGGAGACCTGGCCTGGGACGGGAGCTCAGACCTGGGACGGGAGCTCAGGCCTGGGACGGGAGCTCAGACCTGGGACGGTTCTCAGGCCTGGGACGGGAGCTCAGGCCTGGGACGGGAGACCTGGCCTGGGACGGGAGCTCAGGCCTGGGACGGGAGCTCAGGCCTGGGACGGTTCTCAGACCTGGGACGGGAGCTCAGGCCTGGGACAGGGGTTCTCAGACCTGGGACGGGAGCTCAGGCCTGGGACGGGAGACCTGGCCTGGGACGGGAGCTCAGGCCTGGGACGGTTCTCAGACCTGGGACGGGAGCTCAGGCCTGGGACGGGAGCTCAGACCTGGGACGGGAGCTCAGACCTGGGACGGGAGCTCAGACCTGGGACGGTTCTCAGGCCTGGGACGGGAGCTCAGACCTGGGACGGGAGACCTGGCCTGGGACGGGAGCTCAGGCCTGGGACGGGAGCTCAGGCCTGGGACGGTTCTCAGACCTGGGACGGGAGCTCAGGCCTGGGACGGGAGCTTAGGCCTGGGACGGGAGACCTGGCCTGGGACGGGAGCTCAGGCCTGGGACGGGAGCTCAGGCCTGGGAAGGTTCTCAGACCTGGGACGGGAGACCTGGCCTGGGACGGGAGCTCAGGCCTGGGACGGGAGCTCAGGCCTGGGACGGTTCTCAGACCTGGGACGGGAGCTCAGGCCTGGGACGGGAGACCTGGCCTGGGACGGGAGCTCAGGCCTGGGACAGGAGCTCAGACCTGGGACGGGAGCTTAGGCCCGGGACGGTTCTCAGGCCTGGGACGGGTTCTCAGACCTGGGACGGGAGCTCAGGCCTGGGACGGGAGACCTGGCAGGACGTGAGGTGTGTGTATTTTTCTCTCTTTCTCTCTGCCTGGGTATCCTCCCCCCCCTGAGCCCCCCCACCCCCAGGCTGTCCATATCTCTAAGCCTGCTGGGAAGGGAGCCCATCGCCACTTCCTGCCATTGTGAGCGTGGAGCCGTGCCCGGGGTGGGGGGGCCTAAACTGTGGCGTGGCTGTTTCTTGCCGTTGCCATGGATACAGAGAGCGAGCCACCCCCCCCCCCCTCCCCTTTGCCCTTTGCCCTTTGCCCCCTGTGGCCGGGGCGGAGGAAGGAGGGGGCTTCCTCTTGAGGGTGTGGCGCGGCAGGAATGGAGAGTCCGGTCACAAAATAAAGCCTCTTCCTCCGTCCCAGTGCTGCGATCTTCGCTGCTGGCTGCTCTCCCCCAGTGGCCTGCGAGGGGCAAAAAAAAAAAACTCATCAGTGGGAGACAAGCTTCGTCTCCGTCTCGTGTCACTCTGCGCTCCGAAGATGATTTCACACGGGAAAGCACATCCTGCATACACCTGGAGATGCTGCGTGCACGCGTGATGCAAGAAATAAAAAAAACAGATTCCACTTCTCCCCATGTTTATTTAAGTTATTTATAATTGTTTTTTTAAAAATGCTTCTTCTTTAAATTAAATCTCATGTTAACCCACTAAGCATTTGCACGCCGCCTGTTGCATCGCCCAGCACGTACCCCAGCACGTATGCGGCTGTCCGTTAAGAGCCGTTCGGGAAGGTGTTAACGAGAGGCCTGCAGGTGAGCAGAGCTGCCCAGCTGTGCTGGGGGGGTGCGGCTGTGTTTGCAGACAGGCTTATGTGACACTGACATCAGACAGGTTCCTGTGGGCGCTACACACCTGTCACCTGTTGCATCAGCTCCTGTTTTTCTCCATCTGCTGTCTCCTGGCTCTGTGGAGGACACAGGGAGTCACAGTGCAGCCCAGCGAAGGTTTGAAATGAGTTTTAGTTTGGCACAAAAAAGGCCATTCTCTGGAGAACACCCAGGAAGACACACACAGGGCATATGGGAATAATAATAATAATAATAATAATAATAATAATAATAATAATAATAATAATAATAATAATAATAATAATACATATACAGAATAATAATAATTGCCTACACTTATATAGTGCTTTTCTGGACACTCCACTCAAAGCGCTTTACAGGTAATGGGGATCCCCTCCACCACCACCAGTGTGCAGCCCCACCTGGATCATGTGACAGCAGCCAGCGTGCGCCAGTATGCTCCCCACACATCAGCTCTCAGTGGGGAGGAGAACAGACTGATGAAGCCAGTTCGTAGATGGGGATTGTTAGGAGGCCATGATTGGTGAAGGCCAGGGTGAAATTTGACCAGGACACCAGGGGTAACACCCCTGCTTCCACACATAGCCATTACTGATGAGGTGATCAGGCCAGGCCAGTATGGAACCCAGGTACAGTTAGGTTCTACAGATTCTTCGTGTTTCCAGGAGACACTCTGGGGCTCCGGAGTTATTCCTGACCTGCAACAGTGTGGGTCCCGGGACGCCTCTCTCTCTCCTGAGGGAAGACACAAGCGGATTCCCAGCAGAAAGCTGCTGGAAACATCTCCTGGCTTGGATGCTGACATGTGCGGTTAAGCTGGATTCTTTTGAAAGTACTTAAGGCTCTGGCAAGCACTTACTGTACCTGACAAGCCCTCTGTGCATCTGCCATGAGTGAATCTCATCACACTTTCGGCATGGCACATGTGTGTCTGATTGTACGTGTTTGTGTGTTTGTGTGTTTGTGCACTGCTTACTTGCGCTCTCTGCAGCTCTGTTGGCTTCTGGAGAAGCGCTTTTTCAATCACTCTGTTTATTAATACCTTTCGGTCTGAGAATGATCTACTGTAGCCACTACACATAAATTGTACATGAAAGACAAATACATAAAACATACACATCATGAAATTAAAAGAAATAATTAAGTTAGGTATTGAAGACCACTGCGAAAATGTAAGTCTCGAGGCAAGATTTTAAAACTTCAGCTTTTGTATGGAAGGAGCTTATTGCAAGGAAGGGCACTGCACTAGATCGTGTTTTCAAACTCGTTAAACCCTCATGTACAAATATGACAAAAATAGCACCGTTTAAACAAGAAAAAACCGAATGAAACCAAAACCTTTAGAATGAAAAGGTCAAAAAACCCACCTCTTCCTGCACCAGTCTCACATTCTGGTGCTCAGTAAGACAGGAAATATCGGAAGAAAGTCCATTTGATGATTAGAAATAAAACATGTCCGTATCTCAGTGTTTGCATCTATTTATGCACGCAATTGCGCGATGTTTTTTTTCTTAAATAGAAACCTGTTATGTGTTCTCTGCAGGGACGTAAAGTACAGTAATACTGCGAAACATCAAGAAATATATTTTGTGCAAAGAAATTTATTTTCGCCCTGAAATGGGAAGAAAATGGGGACCGTAAGTTTATATTTCCTCCCCTCTCTCCCACCCTGCCAGAGTGAATCACGCCTCGCGTACAGCATGTAGGACTGCCCAGAGAACAGGCCAGGACAGGCCAACACCTACACACCAGCCTGTACCAGCGTCTGCACGAATCCTTCTGCGAGCGCAGAGGAACAGCAGAGCTTCTTGCACCTCTGGCTGTGTGTGGTCTGCGCCTTTAACAGTGAACGGAACGAACAGGGGCTGCCATTACACCTCCTTATGCAAGAGACACAATGACTGTTATTGAAGCGGTAGAGTATGCCAGTGTTAGTAGTTATTTTAAGGCTGCTGTTGTGCCACTGATTCATAAGCAACATCCAGCCCTGGGATTAAGCCTGACCTCAGTGTATCACGTAGTGGGATGAGAGGCAGGCAGGCATGCCCTCACACAAACTTGCAGAGGAAATATCTAAGCAGCCTTGACCAGCAAGGCTAAACAGATGTACAACTGTAAACAGGAAGGGGGGCTTTTTATATCATTGGAAATGGCATCAGAAATCCTTGAGAGGCACACCAGAGTCGAAGCACAAACTGCAGGTCACAGACTCCTGTTGTGCCCGACAGGAGCGTGACAAGCTGTCCGTGCCGGGCGAATCCGAGCGGAAGCGATCTTTTCCGTGGGCTCCAGGACAAACCTCCCTGGGATTCACCCTCTTCGACTGAGGGTGCCGGGATGCTGGTCGATCGTTTCCACTGTAATAAAGGTTTTAAATCAGCGTGCTACCGCAATGAAAAAAAAAATATGGGGGGAGGTATTTTAGCAAAAGCATTGTTTAAATGTTGGTGAACTGTCGTCTGGTTCAGGGCTTAGGTTTAATCCTTCCAGTTGTTTCAGTGCTGGGAAGCGTCACAGTGTGAAAAATCCTTTGTGCATTAACGGTAACATCCCATCGCAACTCACCTTTCACACTTGAAAGGCTGGTTAAGACGCCACCTGAGTCTTAACTTACAGGCGGTCTAAGTATGTAATTAACTGCATAATTAAAATACATCTAAATGGATTCCACGGTGTTTCAGAGGTTGCTTTAGCATTGATTATGTAAATGTCCCTGAAGACCATCAGAAAAGTCCTGCGTTTGCCTAACTGTAAGTATAAGGTTGGAACAGAAACCCAGCCCTCATGGGTCCGATCCTCAGAACAGACACCTCTCGTTTAGGAGGGTTTGTTAGTTTTTTAAAGATTTGAATGCTGCTTTGTTCACATTTCAACTTGTTTCAGTTACAATTTATTTTATATATATAATTTTATATAGTTATTTTACTAGAGCTGCTTATCTGTAAAATGTGAGTTATTGGCCATTTCCTTTTTATGATTGAAAACGTAAAACCGGTTAGAACATATCTCCAATCTTACTGGAAATCTAATTTTAATGCAAATCCTGACCTACGCCCAGCCATTAATACAGTCCAGGCCACATGCTATCTAAAACCTAAAACCAAACAAAATCCTTATATGATTCCTTATATTTATAATTTTTTAACAAAACGGACGTGTAATTTGTAAAAGTAATTCAAATGATCTAAATGTTCTCTTACATTTTCTATAACGTCGCAATTCACTCTTTTAACAAGAATGAATCTAGATGTTTAAAAGGTACTACCGTATTTACGTTTTTAAAACAATACTCGTTACTCCTGTAAAATGCAATATCGTGAAGAGAGGCGAACTGATGGAGTTTCAGAGTTTAAAAACTCGATTAAACTCATAACACCGACACAAGGAATTCGGATCGTTGCAGTCGCCGTGCGCCACCCGGACGTATTTTGAAGTCACACGTCCAAGATGGCGGCGCCCGCAGCGGCTAAAATCTTCTCCTTTCAAGATTACCGGGCGGTGCCAGACCCGGTTCTAGAAGTCATCCCCGAATGCCTGCAGCCGTCGCCGGTTCCGATCGTCATAGACAACGGCTCTTTCCAGACGCGGGCCGGCTGGGCCGGCGCCGGGGACGAGTTTTCCGCTCCTCGGCTCCAGTTCAAGTCCGTGGCGGCGCGCAGCCGCGGGGCGGCCCGCAGCGAGACCCAGATCGGCAACGACATCCCGAACCTGGAGCCGCTGCGGTGGCTGCTGAAGAGCCAGTTCGACCGCAACGTCGTGGTCAACTTTGAAATCCAGGAGCTCATGTTCGACTACATCTTCATGCACCTGGGAATCGCCACCGAAGTGAGCCCGGCCGTTTGTCTTTCTTCATAATTCATAAGTGTCATAAGTGTATGCTTTGTTGGTTAAACCACACAGAAACAAACGACTGCCTTCTGTCTTCTACTTGGCCCTAGTATTAGTTTTCATATTCCTTATTAGGACATGACGGTCCGACTGTGTTGGCTCGGGAGCACATATGGGTCGCACTGTATCTCGGTTTGCTGGGCACGGAGTTGCACAGTAACAGCATCCTCAATCTTATAACTGTAGCTGACACGTCTTGCGACTTATTACATTTCCAAACGGAAAGCTCAGAATACTAAAACGATGCTTGCAAAACAATTTTTCACGTCAAATATTAGACAGAGCCCTTTTCATCCACGTTTTGTGTTTTGTGTTTTTTTTTTGGTGCAGCTGCAGTGCAGTTGTGTTTTTCAGTCATGTGGTTTAATAATGTTGGCTTGCAAGGTGCCTGGTCCCCCCCAGAACCCTCCTTTCCCCTGCAAACCGTTCTGAGACGACCAGGCCGAAATAAGGATCTGTGCGAGAGTGTACCGGGTGTTTGTCGCTGTCCCGGCAGGGTTGTGTGGAGCACCCCGTCGTGCTGACCGAGGCGCCTTGCAACCCCCTTCACTGTCGGCAGATGATGTCCGAGCTGCTGTTCGAGTGCTACGGCGTCCCGCGGGTGTCGTACGGGGTGGACAGCCTCTACAGCTTCTACTACAACAACGTCCAGCGCAGCCTCTCTGCCCCGCACACCGGCATCGTGATCTCCTCCGGCTACCACTGCTCGCACATCCTCCCAGTCATCAACGGCAGGTAATAATAATAATAATAATAATAATAATAATAATTGCTTACACTTATATAGCGCTTTTTCTGGACACTCCACTCAAAGCGCTTTACAGGTAATGGGGACTCCCCTCCACCACCACCAATGTGCAGCATCAACCTGGATGATGCGACGGCAGCCATAGTGCGCCAGAACGCTCACCACACATCAGCTATCAGTGGGGAGGAGAGCAGAGTGATGAAGCCAATTCACAGAGGGGGATTGTTAGGAGGCCATGATTCATAACAGCCGATGGGGAAATTTGGCCAGGATGCCGGGGCATACTGGGGCATTAGGACCCACATGGACCGCAGGGTGAGCGCCCCCTGCTGGCCCCACTAACACCTCTTCCAGCAGGAACCTTAGTTTTTCCCAGGAGGTCTCCCATCCAGGTACTGACCAGGCTCACACCTGCTGAGCTTCAGTGGGCTGCCAGTTGTGAGTTGCAGGGTGATATGGCTGCTGGCATAGGTAAGACCCAGGGGCCGCGCTCTCTCCCCTGCGGCTTGAGGATCTCTCTTCCGTGTGGAAGAGCCCCTCGCTCCTGGTCCTCCCGGGGATTGTGAAGCAACAGGGACTTCTAGTACTCTCAGTGCCCCAGTTGATGTATCGATCATTTGATTCAGTCGCTCTTCATTGCTAGAGGTTTCAGCTGTGGTGACATTGAGGGGTTTGCTCCAGATGAACTCGGGGCTCTAGAGAGACAGAACCCTGAAGACCACGATGTGCGGGTTGGACTCGTCTCATTTGAGGTCTTTCTGACGTTCTGAGTTCTCTAGAAATAAATCTTCAGGGCAGTGAGTCTCTAGGAGCAGGAGTCTTAGTCTAGATGTTCTCGGACTGTAATAGGTAACACTGGTTCTTGGATGACGGGGTTCCTGCAGGGTTTAAAGATACTTCTTAATTAACAGCAGGAAAACATGGCTCTTTTCTGTTCCTTTAGGGCATGGAACACACTTCTTTTTTGAAGTATGATCCTAGCCGGTCTCTTCAGGTGTGATTAACAGTTTTAATTTGTGTGCTGTTTTCTCTACAACTAACCACTGTCAAAGGAGAGCCTCGGTTTTTGTTTTCACCTGGCTGGTCGTGATGGCGATGTTTATTTTCCACACTCTCTCTCTCCAGATGGTTAAGTTAATTAAAAGCCTGATTGTCAACACATGCACCTACAGTAGGTGTAAAATAGTTTGCTTTTAATAGTATTTTCTAAATTGCAGAAAAAAATGATAATTTTCTTGATTGACTTGTGCTGTCAAAGTAAATCCGGTGTCTCCAGTCCATGTGCAGGAGGTGAGGTGTGTCTGCGTGTTGTCTAGTGTTGTCTTAGAGCAGCAGCACCTGAGAAAATGCGACAAATTGATCCAATTAAGTCATTAAGGAGTGGATTTAGGTGGTTGGCAGCAGACATGGAGTAAAAACCTGATGAGGCACTGGCTCAACGGGCTCGGAGACCCCATACGTGCGTCCCGAGGTGATACGAGAGCACAGCGTGTGTTTTTTTTCCTCTCGCAGGCTTGACGCCCGGAACTGCAAGCGCGTCAACATGGGGGGCAGCCATGCAGCCTCGTACCTGCAGCGCCTCCTGCAGCTCAAGTACCCCGGTCACCTGGCGGCCATCACCCTGAGCCGCATGGAGGAGCTGCTCCACGAGCACAGCTACACCGCCCTTGACTACCAGGAAGGTCAGAGCCCAGGAGCGGAGCCGGGGACCCTGGTGCAGCCACTCGCGGTCTTTAATTGTTTAATTCATCCTCAGCAGGGGGTTGGTTAAGCCATTAATCGTCTGTTCATTGACAAAAGATCAGTCGCACAAGGAAATGGAAAGGAATTGGCTGAAGTTGCTTGCTCTTGTGCTAGGGATGGCACTATTAATGCAATCCTCCGCAGGTAACACAATGAATAACCAGGGCTTTGCGGGAACATGACTAGAGCCTTGTGGTGTTGTATTAGTTGGTCAAGACGAGCATAAACGTAGCACAGAAATAAATGCTCCTGCCCCTGCCATGAGCTTTGCTCAGCCTGCTCTGCTGCTTCCCCTGTAGAACTGGAGCGGTGGCGCTGCGCCGATTTCTACGAGAGGGAGGTCCACCGGATACAGCTGCCCTTCTCCTCGAAGGTGGCGGGCGGCACGCTGAGCGCGGAGGAGCGCCAGGAGAGGCGCGCGCAGCAGCTGCGCCGCCTGCAGGAGCTCAACACCCGGCGGCGCGAGGAGAAGCTGCAGCAGGATCAGGAGCGGCTCGAGAGGCTGCTGGCCGTGCAGGTACTGAGCCTGCCCCAGCGCGTCACTGATGCACGTTGACGATCGGTACCAGCCACTCCTGCAGACTACAGCCTGCACAACACTACACCCTACATACCTGCAAAGTCCACTCCAGCAGCACGGGAGCCGTATCTCTTGCTGATCGGCAGCTTTTATAACTGCCGGGCTTCTAGACCTGCAGCACGGCTTTTAATTTTTCTGCGTTCCTCCTCTCCAGGAGCTCCTAGAGGACGGTCTCCTGGACCAGTTCCACAAGGCCCTGGTGGAGCTCAACATGGACTCTGCAGAGGAGCTGCAGTCCTACATCAGCAAGCTCAGCCTGGCTGTGGAGCAGGGCCGGCAGCGCGCCCTGCAGGTGGAGGGGCCCGACAGCAAGCCGGAGGTGAGGACGGCTGTGCACGTGCTCCAGCTGCGCACGGCAGTGCAGTAAAATACAATCCAGCTGCGCACGGCAGGGCAGTGACACATGCTCCAGCTGCGCACGGCAGGGCAGTAAAATACAATCCAGCTGCGCACGGCAGGGCAGTGACACATGCCCCAGCTGCGCACGGCAGTGCAGTAAAATACAATCCAGCTGTGCACGGCAGGGCAGTGACACATGCTCCAGCTGCGCACGGCAGGGCAGTAAAATACAATCCAGCTGCGCACGGCAGGGCAGTGACACATGCCCCAGCTGCGCACGGCAGTGCAGTAAAATACAATCCAGCTGTGCACGGCAGGGCAGTGACACATGCCCCAGCTGCGCACGGCAGTGCAGTAAAATACAATCCAGCTGTGCACGGCAGGGCAGTGACACATGCTCCAGCTGCGCACGGCAGGGCAGTAAAATACAATCCAGCTGCGCACGGCAGGGCAGTGACACATGCCCCAGCTGCGCACGGCAGTGCAGTAAAATACAATCCAGCTGTGCACGGCAGGGCAGTGACACATGCTCCAGCTGCGCACGGCAGAGCAGTAAAATACAATCCAGATGCGCATGGCAGGGCAGTGACATATGCTCTAGCTGCGCATGGCAGGGCAGTGACACATGCTCCAGCTGCGCACGGCAGTGCAGTAAAATACAATCCAGCTGCGCATGGCAGGGCAGTGACACATGCTCCAGCTGTGCACAGCAGAGCAGTAAAATACAATCCAGCTGCGCACAGCAGGGCAGTGACACATGCTCCAGCTGCGCACGGCAGTGCAGTAAAATACAATCGAGCTGCGCATGGCAGAGCAGTGACATATGCTCCAGCTGCGCACGGCAGTGCAGTAAAATACAATCGAGCTGCGCATGGCAGGGCAGTGACATATGCTCCAGCTGCGCACGGCAGTGCAGTAAAATACAATCCAGCTGTGCACGGCAGGGCAGTGACACATGCTCCAGCTGCGCACGGCAGTGCAGTAAAATACAATCGAGCTGCGCACGGCAGGGCAGTGACACATGCTCCAGCTGCGCACGGCAGGGCAGTAAAATACAATCCAGCTGCGCACGGCAGGGCAGTGACATATGCTCTAGCTGCGCATGGCAGGGCAGTGACACATGCTCCAGCTGCGCACGGCAGAGCAGTAAAATACAATCCAGCTGCGCACGGCAGGGCAGTGACACATGCTCCAGCTGCGCACGGCAGAGCAGTAAAATACAATCCAGCTGCGCACGGCAGAGCAGTAAAATACAATCCAGCTGCGCACGGCAGGGCAGTGACACATGCTCCAGCTGCGCACGGCAGTGCAGTAAAATACAATCGAGCTGCGCATGGCAGGGCAGTGACACATACTCCAGCTGCGCTCAGCAGAGCAGTAAAATACAAGCTAGTTGCACACAGAGGAGAAAGAAATAAGTGTTTATGATAGTTTTCCAGAAGCAGGGTGGTCGCTTCTATCCAAGCAAACATGGGTTTATTCTTATCACTTAAGTACTTATTGCAACAAAGCTGAAGAACTTGGAAATATCCTCATGCCAAGTGTTACCACTGCAGAAGCCTCTCATCTAAAAGGAGTCATAAAATGAAGAAAAAAACGAATCCCCTGGTTCTGTATCTGTTGATGAGCATGATGCACTACCCACCTCAACCACAAGGTGGGGCCATATATCACTACACTATGGAGGGAGCATTACTGTCTGTTTTAATTTTAATGGGACGTTGTTCTTAAGATAGAAATAACCCCATTCCCCAGTGGGCATGTGGTTAAACTTATTGATAAAAAAGGCGCTTTATTTTAACGATACCCTTTCTTTTTTTTCATTGTTTTCGTAAAACTACCACCGTCTGAAGTGAAGCGCGTCTTCTGGTTTAAAAAGGCAGAACCAGCTGGAGTGTTACACGAGCTGGTGCACAGTGCCCCCTGCTGTCCGTGACCGAGCACTGCACCGCCTCTGTACCGGGTCTCTCAGCTGATGAACCCAGGCTCCTCTCCCTCGCCGGTCTCCACTGCTTCGGCTCACTTGCTGATTTGGTCTCATTGTTTCTGATTTTGTTTTTTTGAAGCCCCAGTGGTGACGAGCCTGAAACAGAAATTAGAAGTCATTATTCTGTGCACTAATCTGGGGATTCGATTTCATAAGAAACGTCATGCGCCTTGTTTTTTAAGACCCTTCATTCATCTTCAATAAAACGCCTTTTGAATTTTTTTCCAGTGGTGGGAACGCTGATCTAACCGTTAATAACCCTTGCGTTTTGGAAGTGAAATTCCCAAACCTGTGATTAGATGCAAGATGGAGATATTCCAACGAAGCAGGGTCTTGGGTCAATCAAGGCTTCAGTTATGCAGTGAAGGTGGGGTGGAATAAAGAGCACCAGGACCAGCACTGGGCACCACTGCCTTACAGGAAGGCCCTGGCGTGGCTCAGGTTGCTCAGCAGTGCGGGACGGTGCTTTAGGGCCCTTCAGAGTCGTTGTCGTGTTGGTGGAGTCCTGTACCTCTGTCCTGCAGACCCCTGAGCTGGAGCAGTCCATGGAGGAGGGGGACGGTGTGGCTGAGCTCGAACCCGAGTTCAATGAGGACCAGCCCGAAGCAGACAAGCCTGCTAATCCTGCACAGGTAATGAAACATTTTATGGGTATACATAGCATTTGTTCTAATTGACCTATGTGCTCAGTAGACATTTATTTGAGTATATTTTAGGGAGGGAGTTTATGAAGTATATATATATGTATTATATGTTTATAAGCCTTCATATATACTGTACATGTAATGACAGACATAAACACTTAACAAATGAGTATTGGAATTGATGGCATTAGTTGCATTTCAGTATATACAATGTATTTACAAACATTCTTTCCAGTCTTTGCTATCGATATTCAGAGACCCAGAGAAAAAGTTGAATTGAACCAGGACCAGAGGAAACCATGTGGAAGTGCTGTTAAAATCAAGAACGGGAGGCGCTTCTTTACACAAAGGGCTGTGGGATCCCGACCCAGCTGCACAGCCATGTTGTTGAAGCCAGTACCTTGGCTTCTTCCAAGAAGAAGTGTTGTGCCGCTGTGTTAATGAGGTCCTTGGTTTACTAAGCTGCTGTCTGCCAGACGGACCGAACGGCCTGCACTCCTTTGAATCTTTTCTTACGGTCTCACGTCTTCCTCCCACTCCTGCCTGCCCGCCAGCCTGTGTTTAACCTGGCAGAGTATCACCAGCTGTTCGTAGGCACGGAGAGGCTGCGTGTGCCGGAGATCCTGTTCCAGCCCTCCGTCATCGGGGAGGAGCAGATGGGCGTCATGGAGACCCTGCAGTACATCTTGGACAGGTGGGCAAGTGCATGCATCCTCCCCCCCCCCCCCCAGCAGCTCTCAGCGGCGGCCTGCCGCAGCCGCAGGGCTGCGTCGCACTGCGCTGCGAGCACACAAGCGTGTTCCTTTGTGCTGGCTCGGCGCAGCTCACAGGGGCTCTCCGGTGTGCCGGCTCCGTGTTACACACACACACACGCATGCACGCATGCTGGGCTGCAGACGCACAAGCCTTGCCTGCGTGCACAAACGCGCTGTCACATGCAGACTTGCAGCATTCAAGGTTTTTTTTCCCAAGGTTTTTGCTCCCAGCGGGGGAAAAAACTGTTCACAGGTCCCTGATTGTCCACCTAACGGGATGCAAACTAAGCAAATCGAAGGAAAATGCATGTTTTGCATCTTTACTGTACTGGGGAGATAGAGATGTAAGTGCAGTAGATATAGACATAGAAAAAGCAAAGTGTTACCATGGCTGCAAAGTCCTTCTGTCATCTTACTCTGATGACTTTGTAATTTTTTTTGAGCTCAGGGCTTTTGCTTGTCATGTATGGGGCAGGTGGTTCTGTGCTCTCTGGGGACTGGTGCTTTTTATGAGGGGTAGGAGGGAACAGGATCAACAAACCAACCGTGAGTCACTGTCATTAAGGAAGAGTAGCAGTCCTCTTAATGCACAGAATTACATTTATATAAACACAGATTTAAAGGGAAATGCAAATGAGATAAATATAAATTTAACAAACTTAAATACAAATTTAAATACAAAAAGCCAAACGAAGAGCCTGACGGCACGCCCCACCAAGCAGTGCCCTCACGTCGTCCTCAATCAGCTGTGGTGGTTTTTCGGGTGCAGGTACACCCCGGAGCAGCAGGGGGCGCTGGCGGGGAACGTGTTCCTGACGGGAGGCAACCTGCAGTACCCCGGGATGAAGGAGCGAGTGGAGAGGGAGCTGCTGGCGATCCGGCCCTTCCAGTCTCACTTCCAGGTACGGAACGGGGTCCCGGGGGGGGGGCTCCGGGGAGCGGCGTGCCGCGTGAGAGTTCGGGTCCTGGCAGGGCGTCAGGCCAGGGTTTCGCCCTCCCCAACATCCATCTGTTTTCTGGCCGCGTCTTCCCATCCAGGGAGTGAGCGGGGGGGCGGGAGCCTATCCCGGGAAGTAGGGTACACCCCGGACGGGAGGCCAGTCCATCGCAGGGCACACACGGACACACTCGCGCCAGGGCCGGTCTTCCCAGAAGCCAATTTACCTACCAGCACGCCCCCAGCGCGCGCAGCTGAATCGCCCTTTCATAGACGGGGTTACCCGCTCCGACTCCGCCCTATAGGGCGGTGAGAATAGCTGTGGCGAGAAGGTAGCGGCTGAGCGAAGTGGCGATGGGCTGAGGTGTCTTCACAGTGCCGTGTGGGTGGCTGGAATCGGAGCAGAAAGCAAGGGTGTCTTAAGCTCCCAACGGAGTTCCAGTTTAAGCAAGGCGCTGTCAGGTTTGTAATAACCGCAGCGAGTGTCTTCTCTGCCTCGGCCTCTCTAGGTGACCCTGGCATCGCGGCCGGCGCTGGACGGGTGGTACGGGGCCCGGGAGTGGGCCCTGCGCCATGCCGGAGGGGAAGAGGGCTGGGTGACCCGGAAGGACTACGAGGAGAAGGGCGGGGAGTACCTGAGCGAGCACTGCTGCTCCAACACCTTCATTCCCATCAGCGTCGCCAGGCCGCCGCCGCCGCCGCCCCGGGCTGTCGACCCGCCCCCGGCAACCGCCTCCGTCGCCGCGACAACGGTCGCCGCCGCCGCCCCTCCGGCCACAGCCTCGGCCCTGGTCTCCACTGCAGCGGCGGCCGCCGGCGCCCCGCCTGCGCAGCCGCGGGTTCTGGCATGACCACTCCCCCTCCGCAGCCATAACAAACTGACCGGTCAGGGCCGGGCCCCAAGGCCCCGGAAGCCAAGCGTCCAGCCTGCACTGCTGGCCCAGCCCTAGCAACCGCCTCCATCGCTGTGGCAACACAGGGAGCACAAGCCATCACAGCTGCTGTAAGAGAGAATAGTGCTGTAACAAGTCCCTCACCATTGACTGTGATCTACTAGGAAGTGGATGAAGGTGTTGGGAGCCATGTGATCTCTTGCTGGGTTAGGCCACTAGGCCACATTCCGCAGTGTGGCCCCGCATCTCGGTTTCAGTCCCAGCGTGCGTCGGGGAAATACTGACAGGGAGCCTGTGTGTCGAGACTGCAGGGGTGGGGAACCTACAGCCATTGTGGGATCCTTTGAGCTAAAGCACTATGGCAGCCCTGCCCCTTCCAGCACCTCTCTCAGTGACGCACCGCGCTGTAAAGGAAGACGGAAGGAACTTCTCTTTTTTTTGTGCTTTTAGTATTTTGCCATCTTGTAAATACGCTTCTGCAGTCTTACCTTAAGGTGAATGGTGCCGTTTTCCTTTGGAATTCTCAAGATCCAAGAAAATCCCTGAAGATGGGGTGGCTTGTCTGTTTATTAGGCTCACCCTCGCAGTGAATTGGCAACGTCTTTTCTCACAGATGCGGAAGGACGCCAATGGAAGCACAGGGATCAATATTCAGAAAAACAGGCGCCGGAGCGAGTTGATCTTCTCCTTGCCTCTCCCATTTATAACCACCCCGTTACCAGATTCATCAGGCTCTTCCTGATGAGTATCCCAGTGCTTATCGTAGACATACAGGACACAAGTGGGGCCACTGAGAGAGGGGCTATTGAGAACGTTCTGACCAACAGATTTCCCCCCCCCCTCATTTCTAAATGCCACCTCTGTGAATTGATGACAGATGTGAAGGCCCTGGCCCTTTCTCGAACCGAACGCCTCGATCAGCACCTCGGAGAGGGGCAGCCAGCGCTCTGCTCCTGTCTGTGCCGACGGGGACGATTTTAGTAAGCGGACCCCTGACGCCATCCTGAATCGATCCGCCGCATGGCCTGAGGAAGAATCGGCGTTTCCTAAGGGCAGCTGCGCGAGGGAGACGGCAGAAGGGGATTGGAGCCGTCGTTTTAATCAATCTGCAGGCTGTCGATTTCCCGGATCGATCAGTGCACGTCCCCTGCGAAGTGTTCACATGTCTTGAACAGAATCTATCTATTTTCCAGTGTTGGACTGGTCCACGATCCCAATAAAAAGTGATTTTTAGTTTTGCAAACCTCTTTGTTTCGGGCTGGTTTCTGTAAAGGAGAGGCAGGGAGAGGGATTGTGGGTCTTGGGTGTCTGAGAGGGTGCCAGTGCGGAGGCCGGGTGGGGAGGCAGTGCGATGCTGGTGGGGAGGTGAAGCTGTGTGCTCCTGGGCCGTCCCGTGCGCGGCCACCGCTCCTTCTGCAGTCCGAAGTGACGGCGCTGCAGCGTGTGCGATGGGCCCTGGGCGGCGCTCTCCTGCTCCCGGCCTGCCGCGCCGCCTTCCCACAAGCCCCTTGCCCCCTCTCCCTTGTCCGCCCGCTGCTCCTCTTCCCGTTGCGGCGGGTCGGACGTGGGTTCGAATGCGTCTGCAGTCCCCCGTCCCGATGGGTCCAAGATCGCATGCACGAGTCAAACACTCCCTCCCTTTTCCTTCCCTCCCCCTCGGCGGGCCGGGGGGGGGCGATCCGCAGCGCTCGCCCTGAGGGATAAGGTGAAGCCCTGTCGTGACACCACTTCGCCAGGCTTGGCAAGTGGCTCTGAGCCCTCCTCTGCACCCACGCTGGGTGCCTGGTGAAGCATGAGAGATGGGTGTTGATGAGAAGGACCCATCGGAAAGTGCCTTCTGCTCTCTGAGCAGCTGGGAGCTGTGCTGAAGGGCAGCGTGGAGTGGGGTTGGGGTGGAGACTGCTTTTAAAAAGAAATTCATGACATTTCTGGTGTGGAGGATTTTTTTTTCAGGTTTTAATAACTGTATACATGCTGCCTGCTCCGTACTGGAGAACACTGACCCCCCCCCATAACCTCTCGTTAATTATAAAAGATAATCCTCTCGTTATATTACTAGATAAAAACTGCTAACTGTAATGGATTGGAGAGGCGAGCCTGAAGAAGACTCCACAGCCGAAATGTTCTGCCGTGTTTCTTTACTGTACCTTCCTGCAGGGAGTGAGCCTTCCCTCGCTCAACTGCAGTGGGTTCCTGGTTTCAGAAGTAACTTCCCCAACACCCCTCTGCTAATGGGATGGTGTGAGGAAGGAGGTGGTGCAGCGGGAGGTTGGGGGCAGAGAGTGGGCTTTGTTACAGCTGTATAGGTGACAGGCTTGAGAGAACTCAGGAATGGTAAGACCCAAAGCCTGCTAGCCTCCTTGCAGAGGGGTTATTATTAACGAAGCTGTGTTTGTGGACAGTAGCTGCCCATTAGAATCCAGCTGCGTTTTGCAAAGCGAGGAAGTCGTGGCATTCTTAACATGATTTCCCAGGTTGCAGGTTAAAAATGAACAGTCCCTTAGTGAACAGCCTACAGTATAGTTTGTGCCTAACTTTAGAAAAATTGAATTTATATTTGGGTCAGGTGAGCTTCTCCGGCTGATATTAATGTGCTCTTGTATTTTGGTAGAATGTATTTGCCCTTCCAGTTGATCATGCCTCGTGTGTGTCTTACAAAGCAGTATTTGTCCTCAAATACAGTGAGTTATTTTGAAGGTTAGTCATGTGTGCGAAGAATGCTCAGTCAAGTGTGCCAGAACAGACGAGCGAAAGTTGATAGATGTATATTCCCCGTGGCCGGTTCCGTGGCGGTACTGAAATTCTGCCCTCCAGCGTGTGTAGCTGTTCCGCTCCACGCGGCGCATCTGTAATGATCGGTTTCTGTGAACGCAGCTCCTCACAAGTCTTCTTCACAGGCTGAGCCCGATCTGGAGCTGTCGCGGCGTTCGGAATAGAAAACGCTTTTGAAAAAAGGTGGATGATGTGACACCTACAGCACAGCGCCCTCCAACTTCCAGCATAACCCAAGGGAGAGAGGAGAGTCACTGCCGTTCAAACCCTGCCAGAGCTGAAACACAACAGAAGGGAGCAGATGTTGTTGTTTTTTTATGCGAGAGGGGAAATGAAGTAAAAACAAACAGCGTACGCTTTAAGTATGCCTTTATACCCCCTGCACGGTGGCAAGATGGAATACCATACAGCGTCTGAGCCTGTTATTTCATCTGGGTTCCATGTTTTTCTTGGGGGGGATAATAATGAAATCGCTCTCCTCCGCCTCCTCCTCTCTCCCCCACGTGGAAACGGCATTCCCGTCGCAGGCGAGATCGCTCAGGACGCCAGGACACCGCTGGCATTCCGGCGTTCCTAACGAGGCGCGCTGCCGTGGAGAGAGCTCCGCTATCCTGCAGTCCCCCGGTCTCTTCGTGCCTCGTCAGCCCGGGGGAAAAGGTGTCTAAACCAAAGGTGACTTTTTTTTTTTTTGCCGCGTTGTGGAAGGATCGATCCACGGCGCTGTGACGCATTCTTGAGAGGTCTCCCGCAGGACCGGCCCGTCGCTTTCCTTGGCTCTCCGTTGCCTTTCCCTGTCCCTCCAGGTCATGGCTGTTACATTTCCCCCCTCCCCCCTCTGCCTTTTGCAAAATTGCATTTTATCTTGTGACTCTGTTGACCTCCCACTCTCCATAGGAGGACCAGGAGTTTACGTTGTTTTCTGAAATAACATGCAATCCTAAATCCTTTAAAAAAAAACATTTTATACTGAGCTGTGTCCCAGACCTAACATTATTTTCCCCTTGCGGATTTCTCTACATCAGGTCTTCAGTCCAGCGGGCCCACTATGAGTTTGTGTCTGTTGTGTGCTTAGTGTCCTCACATCTCTGTATAGTAACATTTACATCCATCAGGCGAGCTAAGGCAGATTCACCTTATTTTCTCGGTTGCTTTCATTGCAATCATGTAGCAAAGCAGCGAATCTGCGCCTGCAAACCCCCTCTTCAGCGGACCAGACGGCGAAGTGGAGAACTGTTTCACTGGTTGAACTGGGGGGTCTGTAAAGAGACGCGGGACCCCCCAGGTGATCTCGCTGTCCAGCCACTTCTCTTTCTCTTCCCCTCATTTCTCTTGCGTGGTGCTCCTGCTCCTGGTGGGCTCTGCCCGGCCCCACAGTGTTGGCCTGTTCAGGAAACGGAGGCGGAGGGGGGTTGCTGAAATAGTGAGGGACACTGCGGATGTTTCCGTTCTGTTGCACGGCTGCTTGAGCGCACGTCGGAGCCACAGGTGGAGGCTCTGCAGCTTCAGGCAGGCGGCAGGAACAGAGCGTGTCCTCTAGGGGGCAGGAGCGCGCCGTCTCTTCCACTTTTCTGAACGATATTTACATTCAAGGAACGGATCCATAGACACCCATCAGATCTGTTTGTATACAGACACTTTGATCTGTTCTGCGGAGGAGGCGGGAGGAGGTGTTTTGACAACAGCGTGAGGAAAGTATTTCAGTAACAGCGTGAGTTGACCTCACGTATGAGAACTGGGACGACTGACGACTCTACGGTTTGACACAGAACCCATAGATTCAGCAGTTTTGGTGTGTGTGTGTGGGTGGAGGAGGGCCACAGTTTTCAGCCTCTCCATCTCTCTTTTATGATGTTTTTGAAGCGGTGGAACAGATTTAGTCCCACACAGCGGAAAGAAACCGTAAGATCGCGATGCATCGCTGCTTCTTTGAAATTCAGTTTCATTTCTTCTCGCGCAAATCCGCCGAGGATTAATTTCCATTTCCCTCCGATTCCTCTTCGTTTCCAGCCGCACCTCCCAAACCTCTCATCGGGAGGAATCGACTCAACTACCACCAAGCGGGGCGAATGGCCTACCGGCTGTGTTCTTATCTTGTGTATTTTAATCCGTAGCTTTCATCGTTTAGGGTAATCTCAGATATCTCAAACAACAGATGTCAAGTTAAGATTTACTCGTTTTTTTTCAGACGCCCGAAATCGTTCCCGTCTTGACGCACATAACCGCCTCTAACGATCATTATTTTTCAGCGCCAAAGTGACGCCGCGCACACTCAAGGCCCTGCTTTCGCCCTGCGCGTCCTTGTCCTTGGGTGAGAAAGAAAAACAAAGTATTTTTAACCCACAGAACCGCAGCCCGCAGTTGCTGTAATAGTTGACCCCTCGCATTGAAGTTACAGAGCCCTGGCACGAACACCACGGCATGGCTCTGGCCCTGTTTTATCTGCGGGTCACTCTTCTGTGATCTAATATCACACAGCACGGGGCCAGTCTGAAACAGGCTGCCTTCTCTTAGCACCTAATAACGGAACAGCCTCAATTAACACTTAATTAACGACGCGGGCTTCACGGGCAGAGCTGCAGCTGTCAGTAGCGGATACAGGGAGGCTCGGCAGTGTTTTAAGACGAATTTTGACAGCTATACCTCCGGGATTCCCCCCCGTGTAATCTTGGTACATACAGTACAGCAAATATCCAGCGCGCTTCTGCGTATCGTATCGCCCAATGGACATAGATGTCAAAACGTTTTCCTAGAGATGGTCTAGAGGTGGTATTTTATACAGCAGTGAATAAGCTTGCAGATTCGTACTGTGCAGTTAACACTGCCAGCAAAGTCGCGGTTGGCCAGCGGAGGCGCTGTGGTTGCTATTATCTCGTTTCCTCAACGCTTAAAGCGTGCGGGCTTTGCCAGCACCGGCGCTGTGCTAAACGAACCCCTCCGAATCCCGGCTCAGGCGAAGATGCGACGCAGTATAGGGACAACGAGCCGGTGGCCTCCGGCGCATTTTCCTGGATTTTCGTCGGCCAGCCGGTCCCCCAATCCCCGCCCCCCCACAGTCGTCTCGCCGGCCCCGCCCGGGAGGAGTGACTGTGTGTCGGGGGTGGAGGCGGTTCTGCATCCTGCAAGCGCTCATGTTTAGCGTCTCTAACCACTTCCACGGCTTTTTTCTTTGCTTCTTGCTTTTTTGGGGTGTGTGTGTGTGTGACTGTGTTGAAGAAGCGGGCGGCCGGTGAGAGGAAGATGATTCCGGAGGACTGGTCTACAGCAGCCGGGCTCCGCAACTGAGCCCCGAGGTCGGGACGCGACGCGGAGCGGAGCGCAGGCTGGTACCTTTGACCACAGTGAGTGTGGAGTCTTCCCTGCTTCCCAGCCCTTTGAATTCTTTCGTGCGCGCTAAAGTGAACCGCACTGAGCGGTCGGTGTCCTCTTTCTGGTTCTAACTGGGGAGGGGGCAGTCCATTTGCCAAAGAAGCCGTGGCAGACGCGAGAAGTCGGGGTGGAGTGGTGAGGGGGGTCGGTCTGTTGCCCCCTGACTCGGGTGCCTGTTGTTACTGTACCGTTACGCGGTTGTCAAACTCCGCTACAGCCGCCAGAAGCGCCGCCAGTTTGGGAACGTGCGAGACGAGGGCAGCCGGGGGGTGGTCGCCGGGGGACCCTTCCAGGCGAGTTGCAAACTAACACTGAAGGAAGCGGGTCGACCTGCGAGGCGGGCTGATTAATTAATCCCAAATGCCGGGGCCGTACGGAGCCCATCGGAGGGCGCAGAAAACGACGGGCAGTGCGTGCTGGCTTGCGGGAGCCCTGTCAAGTCTCAGGCAAGAAATTCACATCACTTTCCCGCTGTGGTTGAGGGGGACAGCGACGCACAGGCGGTTTTCTGTTTTAACGTTGCTAGAATTTTTTTTTTTCACCACTAATGTTTAAACTATTTAACAAAAAGCTGGTCGGGGTAATTGTTTGTTGTTTGTTGTTTGACTAATAAAGCGAGTGTGCTGCTTAAATCCACGCCATGAGCCACGCCGTACTCGGAAGTCGGGTGCGTGTCCCCTCATCGAGGGCAGTGACCGCTGGCCGAAATGCTGGATGGATTTGATCGCTTAAGGAGACGGCGAGGGGAGCCACGTTCGTGTAGAGGCGCTTTGAAGACGGAGGCTTCTCCCCTCGACAGACCTCCGGCACCACACTCGCGTCCCCGGCTGCGTCCTCTTGCCTTGCGAGCTCCTGAGGTTTAGCCTGACAGCGCCTCTTTGTAATCACTTTCAGCAACGGGTGATGCACGTCTCCCACGGGCGCGCGCGCACACACACACACGGGTGGAAGCGAGCGAGCGACGACAGGAAGACTCAGGTACTGTCGTTTGGCAGCTGTCCCTCCTCGCAGGTCAGCGCTCGCCGTGTTTTTGTGGCTGCGGTTTTGGCGAGGACCCGTCCTGACAGCTGCAACATTTCTGCGGAAAATCTTGCAATCTGTAAATCTGCGCGCCCTGCATTCCGCTGAGTGCAGGCGTCCCAGAAACCAGGGGTAGGTTTCTTGACATTTGACAGCTCTTGATAGGAACTGCCTGGATAAGGGCTGTGGGGAATCTACCTTAATCTCCTTTTTTTTAAAAGTTGTGCGTAAAACAAGAGTCACACCACAGTTAATGCCCTGCCGATGTGGTGCTCGAAACTTTTGCAACCCCTGAGATAAGACGACGCGACGGGAGGAAATGATGCAGTTTCTTCGTCTGAAAGCGCTGTCTGAGGCCGAGAGGAGTAGGAAATTCGAGTGGGCTGGCGGCGATAGCGAACAGGTGAACATTCTCTGTCAAATGCCTTCTTCCTGGTGGGCTGCAATTTTTAATTGCACAGTTATTTTTGGCGTGCGAAGGAACAAATCGAGCAGGTTAAAACCCCCCAGAACTCCCCCGAGCCGCTCCTCGTGGGATGTCTCTTGCTCGTTAAGAGTCTCTGGCACTTGTACGCACCTAGATTAAAGTCGTTAAATATCAGGGACCATGTAATATTCATACAGGAAATAGCAGTGCCTCCGATTGTCTCATAGTTAAGTGCAGCTACAGTAGCCCTCCACTCAAAGAGGAGACTTTGTTTTTAAATATTTATAATGAGACGTTTAACAGTGAGATTGGCCCAGTGGCACAGCGCTGGGGCCCTGGGTTCACTTCCGGACCCGGGGTGCTGCCTGTGTGGAGTTTGCACGTTCTCCCCGTGTTCGTGTGGGTTTCCTCTGGGTGTCCGGGATTCCTCCCACAGTCCGAAGTCATGCTGGTGGGATAAGGGGCTTCTGAGAAAACCAGCCGCGATGTGACCGTGTGTCCGTGTGTGTCAGCCCTGCCCTTGTGCCCTTGTCAGGATAGACTCCGGCTCCCCTGCGACCGGACTGGAATTCCTGAACCGGAAGAAGCGGCTCGGAAATGGATGGAATTTGTAGCGCAAGTGGGACGTGTCACTGAGTCTTTTCCCGGATAAGCCAGGCTGGATTCTTGTGGCGTAGGAGGGGGACCGCCCACTCCCACATCTCCTGTGCAGGGCGTTCCTTCCCTTGGTGATGATGTCACCCAGGTGTGCCGTGGGAGTCGGGGAGCTCGTGGGCCTGTTTCTCGATGTCCTGCTGGCCGCTCAATTGCAGCCACAGGGCATTGAGGAAACAGGCTCTTTTTTTTTTTTCCCCTTCTGAAAGAGGCGTGACAGGGACTCTCTGGGACGGGCCCCGCGCATCTCTTGAAAGCACGGGCCCGTAATCGCTTGATGAGGTGTGGGGGAGTCTTGAGAGCTTTTCCCAGCTGGTGTGTTTCGGGTGACGGGCCAGCCCTGAGCGGCAGGGCCTGTGTCCGTGTGCAGAGAGGGATGACTCGAGAGCCTTCAGTGTCGGCAGCCGGGAGGCAGTCAGGAGGGTTAGCCACTGCGTTTCTTCTTGTATCCAGTTCCTGACTGCTGCGCTTTTCACAGTACACCTTTCGACTGAGAGTTGTAGAGACTCCTGCTGTGCGCTATTAATGAACCCTCTGTGGCTCTGTTGGGACTTGAAATACCCGCCAGTAGAAAAAGTGCGCCGGCCTGGTGGGACTGCCGAGTTCGGTCCAGAGATGGGGGACACCGGCCGGCGGCAGTCTCCTGAAGGGCCAGGTGAGGCGGAAGGGCCACCGAACATCAGAATCGCGGCCACATTCACTCTGCGAACCGCTCCTTTGAGTGAATTCAAATAATGTCCGCGTCCGGCTGCCTGTGAATATTGCACAGCGGTGAAAACGTCTCTCTGGCACGTTTCTGACAAAGGAAGCATTCCTGCAGTATACGAGCAAGCCTCGTTTGTGTCACACCCAATCAAAAAAATCAGAAGGGGTTGAAATGCTCAGGTGTAGCCCGGAGCAGTGCCGAGTGAAGATGTGAAACATGTGGAACGCACGAAAGGTTACTGACAGAGGGCTGTCCCTTCGTCCCTCTAGCCCCTTTGCTAGTTATTAGCTCAATATAAGGATTGCATCCATTCAGCTTCTTGAAAGAAGTAATTGTTTTGGCTCCAACAGCGGCTGGTTCCACACTCCTGCCACCCTTTGTGTAAGGAAGTGCCCGTGCGTCAAATCTCAGACTGGTACCTAAGCAGCCACGTTGATTACCTGGCCCTTTTCCGTTGCTTTTTCAGTGTGAGTGGAGCATGTCCGCCTTCCTCTTAGGTGATGGTCTGCATCTCAGTGTGCTAGAGAGGTGGTTTTTAGGATGTGCTGGCTCATGAGCTTGACAAAGGCTGCTAACCTGTGACTACGGTGCCTTAAACACGCCTGCCCTGCCCTGACCTGTGCTTGTGCCCCACCTGATTGCCCTGAAATGTGATTGTGCCAAATCAGAGCAGTCTGATTGCAGCCAGCCTGCCAGCAGCCAGTGGCGATTAAGCCGGGCGCTTAGTGCTGTTGATTGAGACATGGGCATCTGTGGGGCTACAGATGTGTTTCGCCACTAAAGTCATTCATTTATAGCAGACGTCTCCAACTCCATTCCTGGTGGGTCTCCTGGCCTTTGTTCCAGCCTGAGTAAGTCAATTAAACAATCTCATTATTTTCTAATTTAGACTTGCAGGATTTTTCTTAAGGTCTTTTGCAGTTGATTACACAAGGCGTCCACTTTAGTAAAGGCACAGTCGGGTACCTGTATATATCGCCTCAGAGCCTGGATTGCAGCATTAGAGTGATGCTGTTTAATAAATAGACCAAGTATGTAACTGAGACTAAAGACCAGAAGACACCAGGTCCCTCAGGAACTGAGCCTAAGACCCCTGACTTATCAGCGTTGTGATCTTCCTGCCTTGATTAGTCGGCAAGCGTCGTGCTTGGGGGAATGCCATGCGCTTCAGAGCGAAGTTGGGGTGACGGGGGGCGCCGCCTGTGATGTAGGGGTACAGGCAGTGTTTGTGTCTGTCCTGCGGCGCTTGCGGGCCGGGGGTTGTGCCGCACAGCGAGCGAATGTGCGCGTAGAGGAAGTGAACTCGCCGAAACGGCCCTGTGTGTGAAAATGCCAGGAAGGCGTGGGACTCCATGGGCCATTGTCAGCATTCTTCCTTGTATTGTTGTGCGGGACTCGGGCCCGGCAGCCCAGAAGTGAAACTCAGCTGCTGCTCCGTAGTATCGGTCCCGGCACAGTCCTGGGGAGACCAGCAGCAGGAGGGCTCCGGCGAGCCTGATTGCAGTACATTTGCTCTTCACTGAATGAGCTCCCGGGTGAAACGAACGCTGAGCTGTATGATACTGCGCGGCTGTTGTACTGTAAAAGCACAGCTGCAGCAGACTGGGAGCTTACAAGGGGCACTTAGCAGGCTAATTGCTTGCAAAAATGGGAGCGGTGTGCGTTGAGGCAGTGTAGGACGGGGCTTTACTGGGGTGCTATCCAGTCCTGGTCCTGGGGGCACCCCGTTTGGCTGACCCAGCAGGCCCTTCCAGAGGTGTCTTGAGGCTAGCAGGAATTTGCATATGCCATTTCCCCTGCATCCTCTTATCTGCCCGAAAGTCAAGCTATTGCACGTGTGCTCACACTTAGTGTTCCAGTAAAACACTGCACAGCAACACGTGCTGCCTTCCCCCAGCTCATTCTGGCTCTTGAAGTCGCAGGACAAGCTCGGATCGGGAAAACGGTTTCAGGGTGTGGGCCTGGCATGCAGCTCTCCTTGAGACACGCCTGTCGGGGGGGGTCAGGAGTCTGTCCGGACCCTGGGCTCCCGTCCTCCGGCCCAGCACTGCGGAGGGAGCAGGAGCTGGGAGGTGTCGGCTCTGGGCAGCGCTGAGCGGTGGCTTTGTGTGGCTGTCCTGGTTTTCTCAACAATGGCCCACAATCGGCCTGGACTGAGAGCATTAGATCCAGGGCCAAGTGGGGTAAATGAATTCTTGTCTCCCGAGCCAAGTAGGACAAGTGATCTCTGAATGAGCAGCTCTGTGTGCGAGGCTGCTGAGTGGAGGGCAGGGTAGGAAGGGCCTCGGTGGTCTCCCTCTTTCGGGACACACCGGGGGACGAGCCGGAGAGGAACCCAGGTTGTTCCCTGAAGTTAAGTTGGGAAAGTGAGAGGTGAATCCCATAGTAACTGATTCGGAAGGAGGCCAAGCTGGGCTTCAGAGCCGGAAACGCAAGGCTGGGAGAACAGACCAGTCTGGCAAGCAGAGGGAAAGTGTGAAAGTGTTTCTTTGTTTTGGAAATTCCAGAGATTTTCTGGAGCTCGGTGGGGGGTGTGTTGTGTTTGCAATGTGCCGTCGTATCTCCTGTCGGCCGTCCGGTGCCTGTTTCGGATCTCCACGCGGGACTGCTGTGTGGTCGCTGCAAGGCCCGTCCATGGGACCCTGAAACTGCTCATTTCCCGTGCTGCTGCTGAATTGCAGTGTTTCAGCAGCGCTGGTGTGGTCTTTCTCCCCGTGCGTTTCCACCAGGCCTGGGGAGGCAGTGTGGGAACCCTCTGGGCCTGGCCTGGCCTGGGCAAGGTCGCATGGAGTTCAGGGTGAGGGGTCAGGCAGAGGTTAAGGGGGTGTGAAGGTGAGAGGTCGGGTTGTACTTTCAGCCTTCAGCCAGAGGGAATTCTCAGCTTTCCCTTCGACAGAAGGTGCTTTTGTTTTTGCTGCTACTGCAGTGTAATTTTGCCTGCCTAAGTGGATTTTCTTTTAAGCCTTATAACACAAAATTGAGATTAAATTGTTTATTTGGCACTGACAGAAAACCTCACCCAGGCTTAATCTCCAGTAATGAAAGTCTGTGCTTCCTGCGTGCGCAGCACAATTACAAAGGGGGTGTGATTGTCTTTTTTTGTGTTTTTTTCAAGGACAGGACTCGTCAAATTTTCGTCAAATCACATTCCGGGGTGTGTATGTGTGGGGAAGGGGGGGGGGTTCTGAGATTGCGGATATGGCTGTCAGATACAGCCATACTCCAGCCCCCTGCTCCTCTCCCTCCTGCTGAAGGGGGCAGTTGTTGAGCACATGTGTGGCCCGGGGCAGAAATGGGTGCCGGCATTCGCAAGGCAGTAGGGACGAATGTTGCTCCTTCTTCTGTCTTCGGTGGGGGGTGGCGTCAGGCGGTGAGCTTGTGGTTCCTGGCCTTAGCCACCTCCTGCGTGTCAGTGGAGCAGCTGGCCCTACACTAACTGTGGCAGAGTCACGGCCGCTCTTCCAGCCAGCTCGGGGGGGGGGGGCCCTCTGTCCGTGCTTGCAAGAGGAAGCAGTTATCTGGATAAGATCTTTTCCTGCTGAAGGTTGCCCGCGGGTGGATGAGGTCTCCAGAGCTCAAGGGCCGGCGAGCTCCCGCCTGAGCAGGTGCACCTCGCTAAGCAGTGGCAAGAGAGAGACCTGGGAGGTGGTGGGGGGGCGGTATTTAAAAAAAGACAGCTCAGTCGAGGCATTTATCAAATGACGGGAATTAGGCGTCAGATAATTATGGGATTGTTACCTGTGGAGGAAGGGAAGGTGAAGATAGCAGGTGGGGGGGGTGGGGGGCTACTGGGGCAGCCATTTCCTGAAAGACACCAGGTTATCGGCTGTAACAATGTGGCTGGGTTTGCTGCTTCCATGCTCCCGCCACCCTTTGTGTAAAGAACTGCCTCCTCTTCTCTTTAGAAGAAATGTACTTCCCCGTCATTTCGACATCGGTCCACTGGCGAGTGTTTGTTGTGTTTCGGGTTGACTGACCTGGTTAAGAAAGTTAAAAGAAAACGACTCCAAAACTGGGGTCTGCCCTGCCAGCGCCTTTCGGTGTTACAGATGTGCACAGCTGCAGGAGTTCAGCCCGAAAAGGCCCCCAGCTCTCTTGCGTGGCAGAGATTCAGCGGCTCTGCTGCAGTATTTCTGTGAAAAGTCTTAAGACAGCGAGGCGCATTCTTAAGGTAAAAAAGGAGAAGAAAATTGAAACCCCAGAAAAGAAACAGATTACAGGGAAACACAGGAGTAATTTACATTGAAGAAGCTGAACGGAAGTTTTTTTTTTTCCCTGATCGTTGTTTCCTTGTTGCAAATGACGTTTTTTAGTGTGTTTTGCATGGAGAAGGTCACGAAGGAGCAAGACAGAAAGAGTGAAATAATGCTTTTGTTGTGATGAATAATGAAAACCATGAAGGGGTGAAAACTTGCCGGGTTCGGGATGGTTCTTTCTCGGGACACAGGGCCCTGAAGGCTTCCTTGTGCATCTGCACTGCAGTGGCCCGTCTGCGCTCCTGTCTGCTCTGTGTGCAGCGCTGCTGGTGGGGCTGGCTCAGCTCTCCGAGCCCTCCCTGGAGCTGTTTTGGGATCTCCCTTAAGATCCTTGGTTTGTGATGTTTAGTCCTTCCCTCTCAGTGCAATGGGATTTCTCTGGGCTAACTTTAGGCCTTTCCCCACCCCATCCTATTCCTGGACACTAAGGTCATTACCATTGTGGCCTGGCAGCCGAGCTATTCTCAGCTGTCTTCTGTGCCCCTTTGTAATTCCGAGAGTGCCTGCGCGTCTTACACACATCACGCTGTGTTTGCTCTGGTTTTTCTGGGCTGTGCGGCTTCCTCTCCCACTGTCAGAATGCGGGGCGCTGGGGAAAGGGGGTTCATAAACACTGGATCGGGAAGAAGGAGAGAATGGGGACTCTGACTGAGCTGCAGCAGAAGCTGGGAGCTGTCCGTGCACACCAGACAGCGCAATCACTCTCAGGAGCTGATTAGATCAGTGCGCTCCCAGACCCCCGCTGCATCTTCATAATATAATTTAGCGTGTATGTTAAAATAAGAGAAATAATCTTGTCTGTTGATTTCAGGGCCTGATGAAAAACGAACGACTGTTTTTTTTCTGTCTGGGCTTTGAGGAGATGAGGCGGAACAGGCCATCTGTATCTTCTGACAGCAAGCGTGGAGCACAGGTCTCATAGCGCCTGCTTTTCTGATGTCACTGGTGAACGACTAGACAAAGACAAAAGAAGCCGACCCCCTTTGAAATTTCAAACGAAATGTCATTGAGAGGAATGGAAGAAAGTACAGAAGAAATTTGGCCCATGAGAAGAGGCCCATATAGCACGTTTGGCGATTAGTAGTTAATCACTCCCAGCATCCCACCCACCTTTTTCTTGAAAGAAGCCAGGGTCTCGGCATCAGGGATATGGCTGGGTAGCTTGTTCCACACTCCCACAAACCTTTGTGTAAAGAAGTGCCTCCTGTTCTCGGTTTTCAGTGTACTTCTTCCTTGACCCTCGGGTTAGTGATCCACTGGCAGTGCCTTGAAGGAAAAGGAGAAGTCCGGACAGGTTTGGTCTAGGATTGTCTGTGCACTTCAAAGCCAGCCCAGATTAAACCTTGAACTTTTGTTTAGATCATTATTCATCTGCTGTAGCTGGGTGCTGTGAGAGGGAAAAGGTTGAAAAACACAGATTTCAGGGCTGTTGTGTTCTCTTTTTTTTCTGTTTCGTGCCACTCCTTCCTGGTGGGGGCAAGACCAGATGCAGGGCAGCTGTCAGGCGGTTCCCCTCCCTCTCTGCCACCACGCTGGCCCTCTCTCCAGCAGAGCGCTCTGCTCTGAAGGGTGCTTTTGTCTCCAGAGAGGAGCCCGGTTAGTGGTTCTGCCTCGTGTCTGGCCCCGGGAGACCGGGCTGTCTTGGTACCCTTAGCACGCAGCCATTTATTTGTAACTCAGACTTGCTTCTTAAGAGCAGATTCAGTAAAACCCATCAGAAGACACTGAGGCTGCCTGGTGGACGAGGTGAACTTGAGAGTCTTTGTTCTTGGGTTCTGTAGAACATCTCCTGGTCCTAGGCTATGCTTCCTGTGCACCATCACAAGAAACGTCGTCTTAAAAATGACAACTTCCTTTCTTGACTTGAGCAAGCTTCTTCTAAACAGCTTGGATATGGGAAGCGGTTAATTCAAGACCACATTTCTGCACCTTCTTCAATATGGCAGATGCTGGCCATTTGATTTTAAGTGCATACTGCCTTGTGTTCTTTCCAGACCGAGCTGCAGCATTAATGTTTTAGCGCAGTGAGCTCTCCCAGCCGCCTGCAGGTTGCAAGCTGGAGCTCTGAAAGTTGTTCTCGTTCGTGTTTGAGGCACAGGAGAGGTGAAGGCCGGGAGCAGCTGAAGCGAGAGCATAAAAAGTAGGTCAGTCAGAAAAGCATAGAATAATGTTGCTGGATTCAGAGTTTTAATAAAAGGTTTGTCCAAACCAGGAGCAGATGAAAGTAAGGTCAGTGGCCCGATACTGGGATCTGAGGGTGGGTGTCTCGGACTGTTTCTGGAGGAGCACTGCTTTTTGTCCCACCTTGAGGAGTCAGTTCACCTGATGATTTTGTCCGCTAGACGTGCTCAGGAGTTTTCGGAAGGTCTTTCACAGGCTCTGCACGGCAGGCGCCTGGGCCTTGTGTTGAAAATGCCTCGTGCAGGAAGGTGAAGCAGGTATGCAAGAGCGCTCAGGTGAAGCGAAAGCGGAACCCGGTTGAGGCTCGTGTCTCGGCCGGGGGCTCGTGCTGTAGTTTCTCTCCGCACGGCGCCAGCTGCTGGGGGGCTCCTGCCCTCCCCGTGCTGTTGGCCTGGGCAGACTGGGCACGTGCCTGGCTGGCGGGCAGCTAGCAGGCGCCTAGCGTGCAGCGTACCCGGACAGAGGCAACAGGAAGTGGTTAGCCGGCCGCAGCGCGCACTGCGCAGTGCTCTCTCTCCGCCTGCCCTGACAGGATGCGGGCCAGGTGAACAGGGCTCTGCTGCACAAGCGGAAGCTTCTGACGCTCCAGATCGCTGTCGCCTCTCGGCCTCTCTTTCGTTCCTTCTTTCTTTTTGCCAAGTCGGCCACCTTGACGCGGTCGCTGAGATGACGGTGCAGAGCCGTTCAGTCCTGGAACAGGCCACCCCCCCCCATCGGTCGGTAGGGCGCTGAAAAGAAACAGCTGTTCGAAAGGTCTCTTCTGTCCCGGTTTAACACGCTGTACACCGCGGTGCCCGTTCCTGTGTCTCCTTGAGCCGGGGCCCGTGTGCCTGCTCTGCTGTCGCCTCTGGGTGGCGGAGCGAGGAGGTAGGGCCTGGTTTCTCTGGGACTGATGCGATGCTAATTGAACAAACAGAGGGGGCGTCCACGATCGATTGCCTTCGCTCCCGAGCAGTCCATTCCACTGTAACTATTCCTCTATAGCGAGCGTGTTCCCGCCTGGACCCGGAGACTCCCGGGCCACCTGGCCGTGGGTTTTAGTGTCTCAGCAGTGCGCCCAGCAGTGTTCGGCCATGGCGGAGTGTCCGGCCAGGGTCTCACTGTGCTTCTCTTCCTCCCCTCCAGGGTCCCTGCTGAGCCCTGGTGAACGATGGGCAGCGGCAGCAGCCCAGCAGAGAGGAGGAGCCCCCAGTAGCCCCCCACCTGCCTGAGGACCTGTGTCTCCGGCCACCCCCCCCTCCCCTCATCCTGCGTTGCCATGGCGAGCCACGGGGAGCTCCCGGGCGAGCTGGAGAAGATGCCCAGCCTGGAGCGCCTGCGGGCGGCGCAGAGGCGGCGGGCGCAGCAGCTGAAGCGCTGGGCGCTGTACGAGAAGGAGATGCAGAGCAGGAAGCGCAAGGCGGACAGGCGGCGCCCCGCCCCCCCAGGGCCCCGGAAGCGGGTCTCCTTCAGCGCCAGCGTGGCCCTGCTGGAGGCCTCCGCTCGCAACGACGCCGAGGAGGGTAGGTGGCGGGGCCGGCCTCTTCCTCTCTGCTTCGTCTCGGGCCGTTGCTTTCCCGTTTCCTGTGATTCCTCCCGCTGCTCCTCATCTCGCTCGCTGCCAGGCTTCTGCGGGAGCTCTTCATGCGCCGTGCCAGTTTCCTGCGGGGGGCGGCGCAGTGCCAGGGCTGGTTCAGCTCTCCTGCCTCGCGTCTCCAGTCTCCTCCGTTTACTTCCAGCTGTGTGTGTGTGTGGGGGTGCCTGTCTGTGGGGAGTTTGCGTGTTCTTCCTGTGTGCTTGTGTGGGTCGGTGCACAGCTGCTCCAGCCAGGCGCGCCGGGAGAGGAAGCTGCTGGTGTCCGAAAGCGCCGGGACGGGGATGGTTTGGACAAGGGGGGGTCATTCGCCTTCCCTGAGGAATCTCAGGATGGAAGTGGGAACGCTCCGAGTCAGTGGACGCGCAGAGGCAGTTCCGACCCGACCCGCCTGCTTCCGGGGAATGGGAGGGCCTGACGATGTTTTGTAGAGAGCCTCATGTCTTGCGGCGGAGCTAAGCCCCCAGCGAGCTGCTCGTGTGTTTGAGTGTGCAGGTAGCGCACACCTGGAGCAACTGGTGCTGCTGAGAAAGCGCCCACACCGCTGATGGAGAGCCGTGGGTGAGGAGGGGGCCTGGAGCAGGGTGTGTGTGCGTGTGTATACGAAGGGGGGGTTGTCTGTTTTTGGTGCTGGAAGGCATTCCCCGAGCCCTGGGAGGCTGCAGAGCCCGTACATTGCCTCTGATGTGAGAGGTCTGACCCAGCCGCCTCCCGTGTGACCCCCAGTAATGGCTGTGAAATTGCTGCTCTGTGAAGTCGTCTCGACCGCCTTTGTGTCGGGGCGCGCTCTGTAATAGGGGCTCAGATTGCTTTCCTGGCTGCGGCTCGGCGGCTCGGCAGCTGAGCAGCAGTGGTCCGGGAGGGCAGAGAGGGGGGGGCGTGGGGGTTGGGCTGTGCTAGAGCAAAGCAATGATATCCTGCTCATCTTCGAGTCATGACAGTGAATCGCTTCGCGTTGTCCAGAACCCAGCCGCAGGCTCCTGTGATGTTAAGACGGATCGGTATTCGCATCTGAAGGATGATCGGACTGACATCCACTTGTAATACCGTTTAGCTTGTACCTGTAGGACAATCCTATTTATTTCATGAGCAAGGTTTACTTGCTCCACTGCTCCATCGGCTACAAAGAAACAAGAAGAGGTTAATTCCACACTGAACAGCCCGGCACCTCACACCAGGAGACTCAGGAGCTGAAACGATGTTTTTTTTTTTAGTGTGGATTTAATCTCTACTAGTTCCTTCATATCATTCATAGATCAGTTGAACTACACCGATCTATAAATGATACTAAGGAACAAGTCAAACAAACCAGTTCATGGCCTCCTTAAGAGGTCAGTATTCATTGTATAGATGATTCGTCTTTGCTGAGGACCCTCCAAGCCCCACTGAATAATGCTGGTTAAGGACTTACTTACCGGCTCCACACAGGCCAAATCTGAAAATTCACTCCTCTGAGCGTACCTTGCTTGGCTACATCCAGCGTTTGCTTGCTGCTGGTACGTCTGAGCTTGCACAGTCAGTTACCCTCCTCCCCATCTGTCTGCCTATCTCCGGTGAGGGGAAACACAGGTCCAACAGGCTCGCTGTTCGATCGATGTCAAGTGAGAAAGTAGCAAGGCCTCGTGCTGCAGGCAGAGGAAGAGCTGCACGGCGGTGCTCTCAAGGATCTGAACAGTGGCTGTAAAATTGCATTCGTTGGAAATCTTTTTTTTTTTCCGAACCTCAGTATCTGCAGAGATCTGCAGTGCGCGAGTGGTACGGGCTTGGGGAAGAACCTCCCCCACCACATTCGTTCAGGAAACCACACGCGTTCCCTCTGGTATTGTGGGCTCTGCTCCTGCCGGCAGTTGGACCGAGGGGTTTCAGTCACGTGACGCATGAAATTGTTGGACAGTCTTCCGAATGACTGTTTCTATTTTTAAAAAAAAACATAAGGTTTTAGAAGTATCAGTGCTTTACGTAATGGAGAATTCAGTAGCTGTGACTGAGTTGTGGAGTAAATGATACATTTTGTTGGTTATCAGTCTTCTGCTTTCATCAGACGGGTAAGCTCACTCAGTCAGAACAGCCTTACAGCTGGGAGGACGTGCTGTCTGTCTCGGGGAGAATGGGTTTTGAAATAGCAGGAGAGGAGAAAGGTAATTTGCTGGCGGCTCTGTTGGAGAATGCTGTGGGTTAGCCGGGGCCCGTTTCCACTCTCCTAGTCTGGAGAGGCGCGAGAAATGACTTTTCTCCCCACAGTCAGGACAGAAGGGGACATTTCTGCCTGATTTTCTTCCAGTCCCCAAGGCTTGCTGTGTATCCAGACAAGCTGACTGTCAGCACATTTCCTTCACAATTGCCCTGATTCAGCCTTTCCCTAATTACAGACTTCAAGACTACAAATTTTTAAACCGAAATCATACCCTCCACTTGACGCCATCCATTTACTGCCACTCCCCCCTTTAAATATTAACAATTTCCTTAAAGAAGCCACACAGTCTCTACGCTTCATTACAAGCTTAGTGTTTCTGGGCTGTAAGCATGCAGGGGAGTTTACCCATCGGCGAAAGGCAGATGTCTCACACTGAAGGCTGAAAGACTCTTTCGTACAGAGGAGAGTGCAGGAGACCTTGCCCAGGTATTCAAAATCCTCAGAAACGCTTCAAAACACAAGCCAGAGTAAAACACAAACCAGAGGGCACAACTGGGAACTGCGTGTCAGTGTATTACATCTTTATGCAAAGAGTGCTGGAGCATGGAACAAGCTAGCTGCCCAGCCATGTCGTTGAAGCCAAAGCCCTGACTTCTTTCAGGAAACAGCTGGGCGAGAGCCTCCGATCAATTAGCTATTAACAAGAAAATGGGCCAGATGTGCCCAATGGCCTCTTCTTATCTGTGAACCCGTCTGACATCTTTCTGAGAAAGCAGCAGTAACACAACTACGCCGTTCCCCGCATGTCAGATGGGAATGAGGGTCTCCCAGACGTGTAAATATTTAAAGACAGACTTCAGCATGCCTCGCGCTTCGGAGCTTTGATGTTTTTTTGTATTATAAATTTAAGGCCTCGCTCTCGTCTTCAAAGTGCATACACGTCTCCGAGCGCGCGTAGCATCTGAAGCCAGAAGTTATCATTTATTTAAGGCTTCGCTGGCCCTCGGGGGAACGCTGCAGATAGTCAGTGTTAATTCTTCTGTGGAAGAAGAGCTTGAGATAAGAGGCGTCCCCAGTCAGCGGCCTGATGCAGGATAAGCAGGGCTCTGAGCGAGCGTGGACTTCTCTGCAGCCACGTCTTGGCATGTTGGTGTCGCGGCTGAGGAAGGAGAGTCTGTGTGCTGGCTGGGGGGGGTCGAGGGGCATGAGCCCCCTTCGTCACTGGATCCCTGGGGGGTCTGGAGCAGAGGGCAGGGGCCCGGGTACCTGGGTACCTGGGTGCCAGCCTGGAAGCTGAGGTAAAGGCCGCGCAGTTTGGACAGAGAGAGTGGCCGGAAGTCAGGGCAGCTCTAGGCAGCCTCTGTCCAGCAGTGGCCCACCTCCCAGCCAGACACACACACACACACACAGAGGCAGGCTGGCTGACCCAACTCGCACACCCCTCCCTCTCTGGCTCCTGTCAGGAGAGGATGCCCTAATTCCGGTGTTAACGTGCGTTGCCTTGGAAACCAGAGGGGAGATCGCCTGAGGCAACCCATTTAGCTTAATCAGGGACTGTTGGCAAACACCCTCCCCACAAACACACACACGTACCCACAGAGCAGCACACGGTGGCGCTGGGGGTGTTCAACCTGGCAAACAATAAATTATCATTTCTGCACACAATTCCAGGAAGCACTCTTTTTTTTTTTTAATAAACTTGGGTTCGGTAGTTTGTAGATGAGCTGAAAACAAAGAGGAGGGGGAGGAGGGCGTTCATGCCGGGGAAGAGCCTGCTCATAGCCTGCCGGGACCAGCGCTCGCTTGCCTGGCCTCGCGGGGAAGGCTGTTGATCCTGGCGGGCCGCAGGGCCGGGCGACGAGTTAGTGTGGTTATTCTGAAGAAAATCGGAGCTGTCCCGCAAGATAAGGAGAGCGGATGGACATTTTTATCCCCATTTTTACGTATATACCTCTTCGTAAGTGTATGCATGCTAAGAGAAAGTTTTACATTTTTGGGATCATATATTTCTATACTGTATACACATGGCCTAGAAGAAACCACTTGCCTTTTAAGCTTCAGGGAGCAGTAACATAGGCAGTATCTTAGTCATATCAGTACTGTACAACCTGACTACTATTTTAATTGGCTCTGAGGTCAGGAACAGACGTTGATCATGCGACCAATGAGACATACTGAAAGTTTTAAATGGTGTGTTCAGGGTTAAGTGTTAAACTGCTTTCCCGTATATAGTTTCAAGATGTGTAGTAAGTAGCCGAGTTGTTTAAGCCTTCGAGCCACACCTGTGCTGCCGCTGTTTGGAGGTGGTAAGTCAAATCAGGTTTGCTTACATGAGCAGTATGTACACGTCTGACCCCTGCTGGTCAGTAAAGGCCTTGCACCTATAAACTGCTTTGCTCACTAGTTTCTGTCAGAAAGCTCACCACTTACAGGGTTCAGAGATTAGGAGCTGAAAAGTTCCCCTGACTGCTGGCCTCAAGCTTGTTCCCTTTTTGTGAAGCCATTTTGATCTTTACACCGTGTCACATGTCCTGCATCTCCGTCTGATGAGCTGGAGGTATCCCGCTGTAACGTTGTGACCACCTACACACGTATATTGTGCTGGGCAACGTGTTAAGATTTGTAAAAAGGCTTCTGGGAGGACAGTTTTTAAGGCATAATGCAGCTGTACTTTCGCAGCGAAGGAGTTACTGCAGTCTGCTTTCAGGAGAGGCGATGCTGTCTGAGGCGCGGGAGAATTTGGGGACCAGTTGCCCAGTTTAGTGCAGTGCCATGCTGTGCTGTGGTAGTGACCCGTACTGAGATGGGGAAAGGGTGCAGTGCCAGCTGAAATGTGCTCTGAGCTCCGTGAGGAGGTGGAAGGTGGGCCAGGCTGCAGGAGGGAGCAGCAGGACTGTTGCCTTGGTGCTTCAGGAGCTGAGTGCTTGCCAGGCAGCAGCTAATGACCGGCAGGGTGGCTGGGAGCTGATCTGAAGGCCCTGCAGTGTGCGTGCGTGCGTGCGTGCGTGCGTGTGTGCGTGCATGCGTGTGCGCGGCCATGATGCCCCCCTCCGTTCGTGTGGACTCGGCGCATCTCCAGAGACGACTGCAGCTCCGAGCCTGCAGGTCTGCGGGGCAGGGATTAGCCCGGCGGGATTAAAGAGGCCAGCCTCTGTAATCCCGGGATGAGAGGCCGGGGGCCAGGCCGTGCTGCAGTGGGTTCAGCGCCGAGCCCAGGCCTCTCTGTCCGGCTCCGAGCCTGTCCTGGCTGAGAGAGACCGAGTGGACACTGGCTGCAGCTCTGGACGTTTGGTATTCGTTTCTGATCACGTGGGTCCCCTTTAAACATCCTCTGATCTGATTTGATTTATTAAAACCGCAGGGGTTCATTCTTTACAAAACATGGTGACCACTGACGTTTGTCCCCAAATCTTTGAACCCTTGTTTCCTCCAGCACCTTCGTTAAGTCTTGGTGTTTTGTGCACTTTGATCAGTTTAACCCCGCTTCTTGTGAATGAAGTCTGCTGAAAAAGAAAAGAGCCTTATACTGCACATGCTATCCGTGAGAAAATCGCTAATGCTAATCGATGATAAAATTTTAATGATGTACATAATAGCATACATAACTCGGGGAGCATCAAATTCTTTTCTCCTAATTAAGATTTAATGAGAAATTAAGAGTTATTAATTGCAAGACAGTATTAAGGGAGGTCACTGCAAAATAAGCACTGAAAGCCAGAAGCCCTCAGCAGATTTTCTGGCACTTGAAAGAGCCCTGCTGTGTCAAAGACACAACACCAGGCTCAAGAGCAGAGCAGGCGATAGCAGAGCAGTCCTGCATTTGGTACCTTGACTTTGTGCATCTCCTGGGGCCTGATGCAGCTGACAGGAGTTATTGCTGTGTTTGAGGGTCTAAGAGACTCTTGAACTTGGCTTGGAAAGGGTGCTGAAGTCGCCTCTGACGTGCATGCTGGCTGTCTCAGGCACAAGGCAGCCGCGGTTTCCTGGGCCGTGGGGGTCACGCTGTGCTGGGGTGAAAGTCTTCTGTGTTTCTGACCCAGTTGAGCGCTGTCACAACTCATGCTGCTGGTGCCTGACACAGGCCTGGAGTAAAACAGACTTCAGACGCTTAGTGCTGAGGTTTTTTTTTGTACTGCCTAAATGGGGATGCAGGAGGTGGTTCCTGACTTTGGTCATTCTTTCCAGTGCTGTGCACACCTCATACCTCAGAATAGACAGATTATCTTTGCGTCAGAAGTAGTCTGTTCTGCTCTAGAAATTATCCTTTAGGAAAAAAAAAAGTTCACTAACACCCACACTTATTACTAGATCTCTGCTGGTCTAGGCTGATGCAAATCCTTTTTCTGAGTGCCTTGAATTTAAAAGACTTCAGCAACTTGAGAAGATTTTCATTCACGAAGCACTTAGCTCCAATTTGTTGCTTGTTACGGAGAATCATGTCTTTTGTGAAATACAGGAAAATGTGAATGTAGAATATAATGGTGGAAGGCGTTTTTTAGATGCTTTATCTCCTATGCTCTGCATGTCTGATCCTGAAATAGATGTGTTCCTTTGTTTAATCAAGATTGGACTACTGCAATGTCTTAATTACTGGAGTATCTTCTGAACTTCAGTACACACTTCGGTAAGGCTAGATTTCAGGGCCCTGTGTGCCACCTAAGTGTTCTGCATCAGCACATAACTCCTGTCCTGCCTAAACTCTCTTTAAGGTTTTCCTGTTCTAACTCCGGTGGGTCTCCAACCCTGGTCCTGAAGAGCCCCACTCCAGCCATTTTTATAGGCCACCCTAAATCACCCATTATTTAGAACCTAGGAACACTTGTTAAGCAATAGATCAACGGAACAAGTGTTACTTGGATGAAGGGAAACACTAGTCCTCGAGAGTTGAAAGATATTGTGATTTTTGTTCAAAATGATCTCTAAATTCAATCGATCACACCCCCTGTTTCATTGCTCACAGTCGAATCGTTCCAGACCTTTAGAAATTGATTTTTGAAGGAGGTTTCCAGGTGAAAGACCTCTGGTCCAGCTCGGGTTAACTTCAGGACGTCTTGTGTGAACGTGGTCTTTGCATAAATGTGAGGTCTGCTGCTTCAGACCTTCTTACTGTGGCCAGGCTCTGCCCAGTGGGCAGCAGGGCCTCTTCTGTGGGTCCTGCTGTCCCCTACACCACAGCTGCTGTTGTGTCTTTGCACTACAGCTCTTAATTTCCATTTGTTCTCGTTGTTACCTGCTGGCATCTTCTACTTCCTTGGCTTCTGTTATGTTCGTTGCATGTGTGCTATTGGACACATGTAACATGTGCTTTGAGTGCACATAGGTGTCGGACTAGTTTGGGTGGGGAGCTGCGTCGGCATGCGAAGGCAGCAAAGGAACAAGTTAAAGGTTTATTCCCTGCTGAAAAGAGAAGAAAGGAAACGCAGTGTTTCAGCTGTGAAGCCGTCTTCGGGTGTCATGAGTGTTGGACGTTTCTCTGTATGTTCTAAGTTTTGGGAGTCGGGAGCGTTATTGTTTTCCTCAGACTTGTTAAAATACAAGACACTGAGCTTTGGAAGCAAAACCAGCATCACTGCCCTTTTAAGCTCCTCGTTAGCGGAGCGTAATTATAACTCATCATTTCAGATCTAATTATGAAACTGACCTCCTTCCTTTCCTGCTGTGCGTGTCCTATTAAATCCAAAGTCACTCTGCCCGGAACCAGACCCAGCTCTGCGACTGAGCGGCCCAGTTCTCCATCAAATAGGAAAAGAAGCTCCTCTGTGTGGAAGAAGTAAGCCTATAAAAAGGTCTGCTTCTTAGTGAGTGTCTGAGGGTGGCAGGCCACAGCTACATCTATATTGGTCTCTCATGCAAATCCTCTCTTATCTCTCCCCTCCCGAGAGGCGGCTGGTGAGCGTTTTTGAGGCCTGTGTGGCAGTACAGCGGGGATTTATTTTTCCTCTGGTGTTGGGCGAGAAGAGGGGGCTGTGTGTGCACTGCAGCCTGGGGCCCCAGTGAGCCTAATGCCTGCATCGCACAAGAAAGCTCCTCAGTGCATTACCTGATTAGCCACGCAGTGAAGCCATGGTAAAAATGAGGTAAAGCGGTGTTGTGGGGTGAAGCCTGGTGCAAGCTGTGGGCCGCCATGGAAAGGGCTAGTACAGACGTAGCACTAGTGCAGAGTAGTGTTGAGGGCTCTGGGGCCACTGCCTGTAGAATCAGGGAGTAAAACATTACCAGGTACAAAATCCTTGTGCTTTGCTGCAGTTTTTCAGCATCATTCCAGCTGTGAAACAACGTGTTCCCGAACAGGTGAAGGTTTATTCCATGCTGAAAGGAAGAGCAAGGAGAGACAACGTTTCGGGGTTAACCTATCCTGGAGGCGCCCTCTGAGGAGTGGACCTCCCAGGCTGTTCCAGAGCCCAGCCACCTCCTTCATAACACGATCACATTCCTTCTACGCCAATCTAAGAAATGTCAAGGTGGACGTCGACAGCCTTCTGAGGAGTGAATCGGAATGTCTGGTATGCGACTGCCCATGGCAAGTGCAGTGCAGCCCAAGGTCATGGAGAGTAAACATCCACAAGGCCTGCGGCCCCGCTTCCTGAGAGACTTCCCTTCTGCAGACAGGCACCCTCGGCGCTAGCACAGAGCCCACTGCACTCCAGAGGGAGGAGGAGTGTCAGTCTTTGAAACCCCCTCTACAGGGAGCAGGGAGCTTCGAGAGGAGACAGCTCGCTGCCCCGCAGGGCCACAGCCCATCCGCATGCGGAAATCTATTAACACTGAGCTCAGGTTAGCGTGATTCTCATCGCCATGGCCGCCTTCGTGATTGAGGGTCATTAACATCATATCGTCGTATCTGATCTCAAACCAAGAGCTCGTGGGGAATGACTTCCTGGCCAGCTAGGGACTCTGGACGGGTACATTCAGGACGACGGAACAAAAAAATAATCTCGAAAGATAAACGGAACATCAGTGAAACTGGCAAACTGGAAGCTGCCGCCCTCCCAGCTTATCTGCTGGTCACGCAAGACGGCTCCCGGAAGCAGGAGACTGGAGCCACTGGCTGCGATAACGCCCTGAGTCGCCTCTTCTGCTCTCTTCTGGACCGGGAGCAGGCACGACTATAAGGCTCGAGGGACGGGAGTTTATTCTGGTTTCACTTAGTGAAACAGTTGTGTCTATTGCCTAAGTATGAGGAAGACTGCGTGGTGAACTCCAAAGGAAAGTTCTCTCATGAGAGACGGGAGCTTCATTCAGACTTTTAAGAGTCTGTGGCCCTGAAGGTGCCCCTTCAGGCCAGCAAGTCCATTAAAGAGCAATGGTAGCCATTTCTCCAGGATCTTTTCCCCTGCAGGTTTTCGGTGGTATGGACGTGCTGGAACATCAGACTCATCTTTAGTCCGGCCCTCTCTGTGAGGAGTCGGCCTCTCCTCTTCCTCAGCTCAGGCTCCGTATAGGAAAGCCTCCGGCTGGGATCCCTGAGGAGGAAGGAAGAACCGCTTCCTGTCTGACCTTCCTTGTGTCGCTTGTTTTCGAAAGGCCCACAAGCCCCATCACCTGAGGGAGGGCTCTGACGCAGCTGTTCGGTCACGCCGGCTCCACACCACTGGACCCCACGAGTCCGGCCCCGAGATTCCTCTGCTCTGGGGGCCAGTGGCTCTGGGCAGGAGCGGACAGCAGGAGCTGAGCGAGGGCGTGCCCTCCCCAGGCTCTCCTTTGCTGACCTCGGCATGGCGCGTTGCGAGCGGCTCCCCCCTGAGCTGGTGGTTTCCAGCGCCGCGTGGAGCCCAGATCGGGGAAACCCAACTCGAGCTGCTGCGTGCGAAGGAAATGAGTCTACGTGAAGACCCAGGAAGGCACCAGCCCGTCTCTCGAGCACTTAACCCATTTCCACAGGCCTTAGTCGTGCAACAGCTGGTTTCCAGGAAGATAAGGGGCACTTTAATTCCTGTAATGTCTGAATAAGCTTTCACAGTGAGAAGCACACTTTTTCACTGGGGCTGTCATAATCATTTCTAAGAAATCCACTTGCTCATCCTGTTGTTGTGTGGCTTGGCGCACAGCTATGGGCTTGTAGTTAGATTTGGTTTTAAACGGTGCTCGTGCAAATTGAATTTGATCTGTGTTCTGCACTAAATTCAAAGGAGGCTTATTTTCTTGTTTTCCAGTGCTTGGATGCGACCTAAGTTAGAGTGTGTGGGTTTTAGTCACCATCGCACAATAGGAATATCATAGGTGTTTCATCCACATTTCGTCACTCGGCAGGTTTCCTCAGTACAGTTGGTGGACTGGCCTGGCTGACTTCTTAAGCTCCCCCGTTTTTGGCTTGTTCAGCAGAAAATGTAGCCAGAGGGGCTCAGCGAGGAGCATCTGGTCCGGGGGTACAGTTCTGTCTTGGAATTAGCCCTGGGTCTCATTACGGACTTCAAAAACATCACCGTAACCAGTCATTGTGCGTCTTGTAGACAACGGGAGAGTGGAAATTAATCCTCAGTGTGCTGATGAAGGCAGGAATCTCTGGGGGATAAACCTTCTATGACTGGGATTTGGGAGTATTGGTGAGAAGGGCCTGCCGTCTTGGGAGCAGATGCCCGTCGAAGGATTATACAGCGCTATTAATTATCAGCCCAAACCCCTCATTCTGCTAGCTCTTAATCCCTCTACCCTGTTTCAGAGATGTGCTTGTGTTTCACCCATTGCCTGCTCTGGGATTTTATTTTTTTATCATATGGCGATTGGCCTGAACCTGACATTCCAGATTTAAGAATAGCGATGCAAAAAAAATATAAAACTACTAAAGTGTACATGCCAGCTGTTTTTGGAAATGTTCATTTAATTCCAACATCAGCTGTGATGGTCAGTGGCAGCCACGTAGAGTGGTGGTGGTCAGGGTCCTGGACTCGTATGGGGAAGGTTGTGGGTTCAAATCCCAGGTGAGGCATAGCTCCAGCAAAATACTTATGTGAATGGGTGCATATGGAAGCCAAGTAAATGAGCAATTAGTCATTGAGCATGGAAAGCAATGAGGAGGCTGGGATTTGAGCAGAATGTTGATTTCGCCTCTGGAACAGGGTGTTGATTTTCAAGGTCAGGTCAAAGGACATGCAGTGCAGCTGAGGCCTGGTCTGTGCTACTCGCTACAGGGTGCGAACTCTGCAACACTGTCTGAAACCACTAGGCTGTGGCCCTGGAAGGGTGACTGAGTTGGTGTTTTGTGGACACTGTCAGCCTGTTGTGTTCCGTTCCAGTGCACTGACAAAGCAAAATGAAACTCTTGTGAATCAAAGTAACGTGACGGTGTTATGGTACGTGATTGGTCCTACCACTATTAATCTTCTGCGATTCAGCCTGCGTCTGGCATGGAGTCGTGCTAGACCTGGAGCTGTCCGAGTCCGATAGAGGGCACGACCAGCTCCGTAATTAATCAGCTCGGAACAACAACCGGGGACGGATGATCATGAGCTCAGGGAGCTGGAGTGGGTGTGTGGCATGAATTGTAGAGCAGTGGTGTGGGTGCTTGATCAGTAGGGCCATTCAGGAAATGGCAGAATGGCGTCCTTGAGACTGCGAGCTTTTTAAAACCTACACAGACGGTACGAGGCGATGGCCTTCTCTCGCTCGAAGCACCTCCCAGTCCCCCCTGTACGTGCTTCCCTCAGCCGCACGTCTCTGACGTGTTTGCGGCCCAGGGCGGCAGCAGGCCTGTAGCCAGTCTCCTGAGTCTGATGTCTCCCCTCTCCTTGCTCTTGCAGTGAGGTACCTGCTGAAGAACAGTGTCAGCCCGGACCTCTGCAATGAAGACGGCCTCACTGCCCTGCACCAGGTGAGGCTCTTCTCTCCGGATGCAGGCCTGTCAAGAGCGCGGGGCACGACACCGCCGGAGGAGATTGGACTCGGCTGGCTTTATGGCCCTGGGGCAGAAATCTCAGCTGGAGGCTGTTGATGGGGCATAAAAGGGGCATGTGTGTGGTGGCAAGGGAAAATAAGACCGCAGCAGAATCTCTTCTTTGATTTACTGTACTGAGCATCCTACCCAGGACGCCAGGATAACATCGCCTGGGTTGAGCCCCGACTCTCTCAGCCTCAGTGGGAATCTAAAGGCGAGCAGTGTAAGAGGGCACCCACAAATCGTCAGTCTCCCCTGTTTCATGCACAGGATGTTGTAGGCTGTCCAAAGGGGTGGCAGAGAACACGGGGGGGGGTTGATTTCTGTCTGAAGAAAGTCTTGTTTCCGTCCCGCTAATAAACCATTGCAGCCGGTCCTGTCTCTCTGTTCCGAGGAGTGATCTCGTTATGGCAGAGGACACGAATCGTTAGCTTCGCTTTCCCCTGCTCTCCAGGCTGCAGATGGGCTTGTTTCAGCTGCCCAGCAGTGCAGCCGCCCCCCCCCTCCCCAAGCCAATTCGATAGCGAAAAGTTAATGTTTCATGAAAGTAGCTTGATTGCTTTCGGAGCGACGTGTGGCGGGTGAGCGATGCGGAGCCTGGGCTCCATGCGGCGCGAGCAGGACCGGGCGCGGGCGGAGGGGGATCGCTTTCGGATGAAACGTGCCCCTGGGGAGGCAGGGCGATGGCAAAGTGCAGGCGTTCTTTTTTTGGGGGCGGGGGGGAGGGGTTGCATCATTATAGGCTTTTTAGATTTGATTTCCTTTTTGTGCCCTCTGAATTTGGAATGGACTTGTGCACGTGGTTGGGGAACTGCGGATGTTTTGCTCCAAAGCCTGTGCTGTTGGGTGCCTTGGCGACACAGAGGTCAGTATGGCTGCCTTGTGGCTCTGGGGCCCCGTGTCCAGTTCCGAACTGGGGCACCTCTTGCGCGCAGGTTTACAGAGTTTGCAGGTTTTCTCCACGCCCATGCTCCAGGCTGGCTTTCTTCGGGGTGCCCCAAGTTCCAGTCCCCGCTCCCAGCCGTCCCAGCTGTGTTTGTTAGCGTCACTGTCACCCCTCGGGCCCCTGGGTAGGAAATCGTAGCGTTTGCTGCAGGGCGACAAGCTGTAGGCACCCGCCTGGGGTTCCCAGTCACAGCTGGCCGACGAGACCTTTACAGGTTGAGCCACTGTGATCTTTTTCCCGTGGTGTTCTCCCCACTGTGATTTGAATGTTTCAGTTTGTTTTTTCTAACAAAGCTTTAATCCAATGACAGGGAATTCAATCGGGCTTTTCTTACAAACGGCCGTCAATGAGCAGGTCATCTGCAGCCTGTAGGTGTCCGATGCAGTGCGCAGAGAGAAAGCGGTGAGCTCTCCGCTGAGTGGCTACATTATGCTTTCAGCACTCCTGGTTCCCTGCCTGTCCCCGAAGGCCTTCGCTGTGATTAAAGGCCGTGTTTCAGTGAAAGATATCCTCCTGTCGCAGGCTGCATCAGCGGACTGAGTCGCCGTCTCTCTCACTGGCTGCAGTGCAGACGCACTCACTCTGGAGTTAGTGTTCTCATTTTCATGGTGAAGGTTACCTGCATCTCTGTTAAAACCCCTGAGCCAGGGGGTGACAATTTCACCTGCTAACTACCTGTTATGGAAGCTTGTACTTGTTTAACACAGTACGATACGGCTTGAACAGCGAGGTGAGTGGAGTCTAATGGGCTGATCCGTCACCCAGACTCGCTCTGCCAGGCGTGTGATTGATGAAGGACAGCTGTCTGGGCTGGTGAGGGGTTAAGGCACTTTGTGTCTGCGCCAAGTGGAAGCAAGGACTTTGATTAGAGAGTGTCTTCAGCTTCTCCAGAGTTGGGAGTCTTGCCAAATTTCTTGACCTCCTTTGCATTCGTAAGACGCCTCTCTGAGTATTTTGCTTAGTGTTCGCCGCCTTATCACACTTGTGGCTTCTCTGAAAAGACCCCAGAGACAATTGCAGACAATTTACAACTGAATTCTTGATGCCCGTTCTCAAAGAGGTGTTGTGCACAGACAGGATAACGGACCTGAATCTCTTTAGGCATAAACGGAGGAAGATACGAGGGCAGTTTGTTTGCATTTCCACCGTCCCCCAAGGTTTTGATGAAGGTGGCTGAAGGAACGGCTTTGGGCTCAGTGAAGAAAAATGGAGATGAGGTCACAAGTGGAGATGAAACGGGGGGGCGGGGCTTCCTTACACAAAGCGGTGCAGGAGTTGGGGCCAGGCCAGGCCAGGCCAGCTGGATGAGAGTTTGGGATCACAGGGATCACAGCAACTAGCAACCAATCAAGAAAAACAGGGTATATAGCCTTCCTCTTGTTTCTAACCTCTTCAGCTTTCAGTGTCAGAGACGTGTTCAGTGAAGTCGTCGAGAGCCGCTCCCTGGGCTGGAGCTTGAGGGCAGACACAGTCTTCAGCTGCCAGGAGGGGGCTCCCAGGCCAGCCCGGGCAATAAGAACCCCTCACCTATCGCTGATTTCCTGCTGCCATAATCTAACAGCAGTTTACCAGCTTAACCCCCACCCCCACCACCACCACCCCAGTTACACATCTGAACACTAGCTGTGTTGTTGTTGGGGGTGCGAAGGCGTGCTCCTCTTTCTGAAGAATGCAGCGGTTCTGAAGGCATTGTGCCGCAAGTCATGAAAGAGCCGCCTTATTCCTCCCTGGTGGCTCTCTGCACAATGGGGGTAGTACTTCTGGGGGGGGGTGGGGGGTGGAAGGGGATTTCAGAGCAGGGAGCGGGTTTAATTACCAGCCTGTGCTGAGCAGCATGGGCTTGTAGCACCGGGTTTTAACACTTTGCACGCCCTCTGTGACCAGAAGGGGTTATAGCTGCCCGGCCTGTGTAGAATGGGCCAAGACCACTGGGGGAGTTCGGGTAGCGTCAAGTGTCAGTGTAATGTTCTGGGCAGGAGACTTGCCTTATTTTTTAACTGTGTCTGTGCTTGTGAATGTTGCTCAGTTCCAGCAGGGAAGTATCTGAGGGATAATAACAGTCTTTATGTGTGTGTGTGCGCGCAGCTGACACACGCGTAGGTGCAAATGGATGCAGCTGACTTTTCAGGGGGTAATGAGACAAAACAGCAGTGTGCTCTCACAGAGACGTCCTCCCACATGATGAGCTCGGCTTGTCCTTCCTGTGTGCACGCGCTCTTGGAAGGAACTCTAGTGCTATTATTTTACTTCTACTACTGCAGGAGACTAGAAGATCCAAAGGGGCAAAGTAAAGGATTTGTTACCAGGATGTTTCTGGTTCAAGTCCTGACTGTGTCACTTCGGGTGACCACTTGTGCTCTGTAGTGTTAGATTCCCAAACTGAAGGACTGTCGCGTTTGACTTGAGAGAAGGTTTTGACTTATGGGTCAACCTGTAATCTCTGTAAGAGTGCAGTAATCTAAGCATATTGTTGGTGGTACCTACTGCAGATCCTAGGGCGTGGACAGCGCGCCAATACTTCAGTGTCTTTGCATGTGTGATGCATCTTGAAACATTCTTCTGTGCTGTTTACATTAAGTGATGTATAAATCTAAACTCGGCGACTGTCCGATGCTGGAACTTGGGTCTGCGATTTGAAGCAGATGCAGTTCACCACTGCCAGTCTGCCCAGGACAACACGCAGTCCAGGCCCAGTCAAGCACTGGGAGGGAGTTGGACACGGCTCTCTGCAGCCTATCAGCTGCGCACACAGCTCTCTGCAGTGCAGCCTCTGGTCTGTGAGAGCGGACTGCAAGCAAGTTGTCTTTCCTAACCAGACAGCCACCCTTCCCGCAGAGAAGACGAGGGGTCTCTGCGGGGACCAGGAAGTGACCGGTGTTTGTGGAAAGGGGAGGAGGGGATCGCCGATTGAGGAGCTCGGGCCGGGCTGCGAGGGAGGTGGAACAGTCCTCCTGTTTTCCGTGCTATCTCTCAGTTCCCTCCCTCTCTCCGTCTCCTCGCCGGGCCAGCCCTGCGGCAGCTGCCAGCCGCCTCCCTCTCCAGACTCGGCACGCTAATTGAGCCGAGGGCTCTTGGGAAGGGAGTGGGTCCTGCCAGGCAGATTAAAGGCTGTTTTTGTTCTAGTTTAAATTTTAATGTAGACAAATGCTAGATCCCTCCCCGCTAATTGTTCCAGTTGGAATGTGAATTATGTTTTTGTCATCTAGCTATGCAGGAACAAGGAGTGAAGACAGTTCTCTAAACAGTGCTTAACCTTTTGATCCACTACGACATAACAGTCTACTTCTGACACATACAGCCGCGAGCGTCTAAGGGAATGTGTGCAAAGAGGTCAATAGTTTGCAAGTTGCAAAGTTTTCCGTTGATATTTTATTGAGGTGTTCTGTATCCTTAAAGCGTGCATTCGGGATTGCCTTTAGCAAGAAGTGGAGAAGGGGGTCTAGGGTCATTTAAACTGAAATTGGGAGGCTGAGGGAGCCTTCAGCCTACTTCCAGGACATGTGGTTGAGGCCAACTCAGTGGGATTGTTTAAGAATGGAGACGGACGTTTTTAAGTCTATAAGGTAACAGCAAGAAGATGGGCTGGGCAGCATCCTCTCACTGGGTCTTGGTGTGATGTACGACAGTGACTGAGTGGGCACTGTCGGTCTGCATTAACCCTCGTCCCCTCTCTTTCTCTCTCAGTGCTGCATTGATAACTACGAGGACATGGTGAAGCTGCTGTTAAATCGCGGGGCCAATGTCAATGCCCAGGACAACGAGCTGTGGACGCCACTGCACGCGGCCGCCACCTGTGGGCATGCCAACCTCGTCAGGATCCTCATCCACCAGTGAGTGGGACTGTGGGCTCGGGCGCTTTGATCGGCTGCAGCTTGCAGCGGACATTGTGTTTCTTCATTCCAGTCGAAGCCTCGAGGCAGAAAGGTTTGCAGGTGCACTCGAATGGGGTTAGATTATCTCCTCGGCCCTGCAGGTCATGGAGCCTGAAATGGATCAAGCTGCTCGGCAGTGGGACCCGTATTTTGTGGCACTTTAACTGCGTCTCGCAGACCACGCGGAGCTGGGTTTGCACCAGGGCTGAGCGCAGTGGTCCTGCAGGGCCTGGTCTCGGACGGGCAGAGAGAGAGGGGGTGGGTGTCTGGCCGCGTGCCTGTGTGAATGCTCTCGGGGGAGGCTGTGTGGGGAATGTGGAATTTTTGTTTTGGCGGAGGAGCCTGTGTCCGACTGGCCTCTCTCTCTCTCTCCACAGCGGTGCTGACCTGCTGGCGGTGAACTCGGATGGGAACATGCCCTATGACCTCTGTGAGGATGACCCCACCCTGGACATCATCGAGACCGCCATGGCGAACCGCGGTGAGGAAGAGAGGGGAGATGTGCAAAAAAGCCATAGAAGGCAGGCGGGGGGCGGGGGGGGGTCTGCTTGTATTTCATTAGATAAAATACACAGATCCTGAGGAGATGTAAAAACCTGCAAATACTCCCAGCGAGCCGCTTGGCGATTCTGTGAAGGCTTCAGTGTGGGCTTCCAGCAGCAGGAGGGATGCCCTGGCTCGGTTCACCTGCGGAAGAGCGGTATTCCAGGGAGAAGCTCCGGAGCCGAGGGCGCTCGTGAGGCCGGAGCGGGAGCAGGGCCCTCAGAGAAAGGGAAGTGAGGGGACAGGACGGCGAGAGAGCTGAGGAATTCTGCTCCTCGGGGGTCAGCGTGCCAGTCTTTGCCCTGTGCCTGGTGGGAGAGGGTGACAATTGGCATTTTGCCCAGCGTCTAAGCAGGTGCAAGAATAGTGGCTCAGAGGAGCTAAATACAGCGCTAATGCTGTTGAGCCTAAGTAGTTGTGTGCTCATTATCTGATCCCTAAACTGCTAAATACTCCCTCCAGGAACACAAATAGAAGCTGAACTGCTATTCTTTTTCCATCTTGAAGAACAGAAAGGCATATTATAGTGTGAAAACATCCTTTTTAATTGCCTTCAGCTTCACTTTGTAGCAGTCTTGGTCTAGCGTGTGGTGTGTTCGGTGGACACGCGCAGAAAGAGCCCCTGATCTTTATTAAAACTCGGACTCGGAGTAAAACACTGTTGGATTTTCTTTATACATCTCGCCTGGGTCAGGGCTCCCCAGCTGAGCTCCTGGCCAGCTCCTGTCCAGAAAAATCCCTCATATCCCCAGAAAGGGAATAATTGAAAGTCATTGATCAATTTTAAAGTGTTGATCTCCATTGATCCCTAAAAAGCACATCTGCCCGAGGGATTTAAATTGAGTTCTGCAGATTCACTCCCTGCCTGGCTAATGGAGTCCAGCCTGGGACAAGTGTTTAATTATTAAATGAAAGAAAGTGATCATTTTTAAAAAATCACAGCTGTGACTTGTGCACAAAACTTGGGGAGAGTTAAAAGAATGAAAACCTTGGTGTGTGTGCGTGCGTTCATCGCGCATGTGTGAGCGAGTCCCAGCGCTAACAGGTCATTTCTCTCCCCGGGAGGAAGCTGGAAATTCGGCACAGGAAGTGTCCACCCAGAGCAGGAGCCTGTTGACGGGTGTACACAAGCACACTCGCGCTGCGTGCACAGGGGCGCCCCTGGGGCTCCTGGTTCTTACGCCCCCTCTTAATGACCTTGATAGAATCTTAATTGATCTAATTAGCAGGTCAGCTTGAAACATTCCACAAATGTTGCTCAGGTGTCATCGGATCTTAAGAGCTTAAGAGACGTGCTTGACTCAAGGGCCGACAACTGTGTAGCTCGTCCAAGCCTGAGCAGGAGTGGTGTTATTTCAGCTCGTCGGATAATTAGGCCGCTTGAGTAAGAGGGGGGCTGGCGTGGATTGGAAGTGGAGGGAACCCCATTTTCCTCCAGGAAGTGAGTTCCACCCTCCCGGTGTTTTGATTGGTCCCTCGGTGTGCCTCTGCGTTGGTCGGCAGGCATCACCCAGGAGATGATCAACGAGACGCGGGCCGCCGTGGAGAGGAGGATGATGGGAGACCTCCAGACCCTGCTGCAGGAGAACCGGGACCTCAACTGCGCGGATTCCCAGGGTGTCACACTGGTGAGAATCTTGCAGGGGCGCACAGACGTACATAAACAGACGAGCGGACTCGGTACGTTTCCAAATTAGTGTTGCTTAATCCGTTAATTTTATTGCTGGAAGCCAATCGACACAGAAGACAGATCATCCCTTTGCCTAGCTGGGATGCTGCCCTTCTTAAGCACTTTTGTGGTGCCTGAGCCTCCATCCTGCTCTACAGCAGGGTTGTGTGTGTACGTACTGCATATACAGTATGTGTGTGTACCAGCAGGCCAAACATGGGCCAATCCTGCCCCCTTGTGATGAAAGGGGGGGTCCTGCCTCTTCTGTTGCATTCCAGTGCAGGGATGAACAATAATGCTCAGCATGAAGGTCGATGAAGGGATTAGGGCTTCATTAAGGAGTAACACTGCTGGCGGCTGTGCAGTCTGGCAGTAGCCAGTGGGATACAGAGAGCACCAGAGCTTCGCTGCCCTGTGGAAGGGCGGACTGAGTGCTCTGCCCTCCAGCACCCCGAGCCTCGCCTGCTCCGTCCACCCTGCTTCCTTGCGAGCTCGGATAGAAGCCCTTGGACCTGGATGATTTTTTCAAATCGCCACATGAGCCCACGATGGAGCAGAAGCAGATGCAGACAGATGTTTTGGTGGCGTCATTCGCATCGCTCCCCTAGGATCGCGGGGTTCAGATGCCGGGGGTGTGGCGCGGTGGTGCGCGCGCGCGATCGGGAAGGGGGGGCAGCGGGCCGGTGAGCAGGTGGGGATCGCACGATCAGAGCGCCTTGGACCAGTGACGCCTCTCTCTCTCTCTCTCTCTCTCTCTCTCTCTCTCTCTCTCTCTCTCTCTCTCTCTCTCTCTCTCCACTGCAGCTCCACATCGTGGCCGCCAACGGCTACGCCCAGGCCGCGGAGCTCCTGCTGGAGGGGGGGGCGAGGCTGGACGTGCAGGACGTGGACGGCTGGCAGCCCCTCCACGCGGCGGCCTGCTGGGGGCAGGTCAGTCGGCCGCCCCTCTCTCGCCCCTGGAGTCGGTCCGGGGGGGGCTCAGATTGCGCCCCCTCGCTGGGCTCCCTGAAGGGGCTGCAGCTTAGAGCACCCTTCAGGTTGCACGTGGCCCGGTCGGTAGTGAGTAGTTCATCGGTCCCGGGTTCTCATCCGGCTGTTTCTTGAACAAAACTAGCCTACCAGCTCCAACACCACGTTGAGCAGCTTATTCCACACCCCCTCAGCCACTGGGGTACGTACCTGCCTCCTGCGCTCTCAGTTTTAGATGCCCATCCACGTTCCTTTCCACCTGTGCCTGGTGTGTCACTGTCCATTGGAGATCTTGTTGACTCTCTGTTCACCCAGCCGCCAGTGTGGCTGGTTAACTGGCACCGACGTCTGTAGGAACATGAACGCCCTGCCCATCGCGGGTGATGTGTTAGCCAGCTCTTCCTCTGCCTCCCGGCTCGCAGAGCGCGCTGGCACACTCCTCCCCCTCCTCCTGCACAGCAGGGCGTCACCTCCTCTCTCTGTCCTCAGATGCACGTGGCGGAGCTGCTGGTCTCTCATGGTGCCAGTCTCGACGCCAAGACCTACATGGACGAGACGCCCATCGGTGAGTCCGGTCCTGTCCAGCCCAGCTCTGTGCTTTCATCTCTAATGGGCTGGATAGCCCCTCGCTCATCCATACTTGCTTCTTTTTGTGGGCGCTCTGTTAATCTGCAGTGTTAAAAAGGGGGGCCCATGCTAGAAATTAAGACAACCGCTGTACTTAAGATCCTGGCAATCTGTGTGAAACGGTGACAGAGGAGGCTGTCTGAGTATCCATGGAATGACCCTGTGGTCTCCGTGATTCTCAGATCTGTGTGAAGACGAGGAGTTCAGGGCCATGCTGATGGACCTGAAACACAAGCACGACATCATCATGAAGTCACAGCTCAAGCAGAAGACCTCCCTGTGCAGACGCACCTCCAGCGCCGGCAGCCGCGGGTGAGTGGCTCCCTCTGCTGGTCACTGGCAGTACTGCAACGTACTCTGCCTGACTGGTTTCTCCTGTATTTCTTCCAGCCTAGCACTTTAAATTTACTTGGCCTCAAAAGCTGGAGATCTTAAGTTACTTATGAAGCACAGTAGTTAAAAGGCAACATGTTTAGGAGCTGAAAGCAATTCAAGCATTTAAGTTAATCCTATTAAAAGGTCAATTTAGGGTTGAATTGTGTAATAGGAATGCAGATGCGATGAAGACCCTAATTTACATAGTCAACTCCACGGTTATTTAATTGATCACAAGAACCTCATGACAATTAACATCAGGGCTGTGGGTTGGAGGGGGGGCAGGTTTAGAGCCCCATTTTAGATTGCAGCCCATGCAAGTTCTTAACTCTTTAAATATATCATAAGATTACTTTAGTGGCCATATACTATTTCTTGCATTAGGAAGTTGTCTTTTCGCATACCCCAGCTTGCTCTCCATAAGACACACAGACAGAGAGAAGCTGGGGGTCAGAGCGCAGGGTCAGCCATTTATACGGCGCCCCTGGAGCAGTTGGGGTTAAGGGCCTTGCTCAGGGGCCCAACGGAGTAGGATTCCTCTGCCGGCTGCGGGATTTGAACCGACAACCTTTCAGCCACAGAGCCACCGTTCCACCCAAGTATCAATGTGTCATTATACATGTTATACCACAGCAACGCACAGTATGTATGTGAAAAATTATAATGTCTATCATCAGATGTACACAGGTTAAAATGTATACCTGATTTTTCTTTGCTGTTTAGTCCTGTTCAGTATCAGCATTTTCAAGTCCATGCTGCGTAGTCTTCGTGTCTTGAACAGCTGCTCACTGAGGAGCCTGTGTCTGAAAGGCATGCTGTGAGCAGCAGGTCAGAGGTCAGCAGCGCTCATGCCGTGTGCGCGTCTGTCCGAGTGCAGGAAGGTGGTCCGCAGAGCCAGCCTGTCCGACAGGAACAACCTGCACCGCAAAGAGTACGAGAAGGAGGCCATCCTGTGGCGCAGCGGGAAGGAGGAGGAGGAGCGCGAGAGGGAGTCCGACCAGGAGAGCACGCAGCCGGTGAGTGGGGTCGCGGCGGGGTCATGGGTCGCAGCGGGGTCATGGGTTGCGGGGAGGTCATGGGCAGGTCAGGGGCCTCACGACGGCTCCTTTCAAGATACTTCTTGGGTTTTATTTCACAAGAGGCCCCGGGTATTTTCCGCGCGGTCCGTGCCGGGTGCCGCACCCTGCTGATCCTAGCGGTGATCGGTGCGAGGCCTGACACAGCTGAGTTGCCTTCCTCTCCCGCCTGCCTGTCCCGCCTCCAGAGCGAGCCCCAGGAGACGCCCCGGCCCTGCAAGCCGGCCACGCAGCAGGGGGCCCAGAACGGCTCGGTTCCGGCCGGCCACGGCCCCTGCAACGGAGAGACCCGGACGCCGGCCCCCTCGGACTCCGAGCCCCAGGGCTCCCCGTCTTCCCAGGGCCCCCTGGAGCCCTGGATGGCCAACCGGGAGCGCGGCCCCCAGACGCTCTCTGAGCTGAAGAGGCAGAGGGCCGCCACCAAGCTGCTGAGCCGCCCCCTGCTCAACGGGCACCTGGGGAACGGCCCCGGCCCCCCCGCGGACGCACGCGTGCCCCAGGTGTCCTCCAACGGCAGCGCGGTCTACTTCACCCCGGCCAGCGGGGACCCGCCCCTCCTGAGACTGAGGCAGCCCGCGGAGGAGGTGGCGCAGAAGAGCCAGGGCTGCTGTGCCATCTCCTAGTGCTGGGCGCAGCGCGAGGGGGCCCGTGGGCGTGGCGCCCAGGTGAGGGCGTGGCCTGGCGGCATGGCGGCGGGTGATCAAGGGGGCTGTGGGCATGGCGCCCAGGTGAGGGCGTGGCCTGGCGGCATGGCGGCGGGTGATCAAGGGGGCTGTGGGCATGGCGCCCAGGTGAGGGTGGGGCCTGTCGGCATGGCGGCGGGTGATCAAGGGGCCTGTGGGCGTGGCGCCCAGGTGAGGGAGGGGCCAGTAGGAGTGGCACCTGTGGGTGCAGCCACTTGGACAAGGGCAGGGTCAATGGGTGTGGTCCACAGGTGGAGGAGGGGCCTGTGGGTGATGATAGTCTGCCTGGTGCATCAGCCTGAACTAACAAACGGTTAGTTTGGAAAAAAAATACCTTTTCTCCGACAGCCCATCTCTTAAGCAGCCGGGATCCGTGCTGCAGCGGTCTCCCCCAGGCAGGAGTTATGAAGGCGGCCTGCGCTCCTTCAGTGAAAGGACAAAGAGCTCTCGTCTCTTCCGGCGGTTGTCTGGTGCGCCACCAGGGGTCGCTGTTGTGCCACAAATCCAAGAATAACCTGATCAACTAGCGTTGCCCCGGTTATTGTCTCCCGAGAATACCAGTCTCAGTCAACAAACGCTAGAGCCCGTGTTGAAACCTGCAGTCGGTAACCTGTACCTCTAACAGGCATTTTAAATAGAAGATGAACTGAATATCCCAATTCTGTCTGTTATTTTCCAACGTACTTAGAGTGCCAGTATTATTTTTCACTATTGCTTAAAACACAGAGTGTGTTGTTTAGCCAAGATTAAATACATTTTCCTGGTAAGAATAAACGGCTGTAAATTGAAGATCTGAGAGACCTGTAAAACAGGTGTGGTTCTGGCTGCAGGTTAATTATTTGTGAGCGTTTTGCTTTAGTTTCGGCGACACTTATCAGGCAATGTGTCCATATTGTTAGTGTACATATACTGGCACTTTCTAGGAGCGAGAGACTTGGCTGGTGGTTGGATGTTATCAGCTCCTGACTGCACCCTGTGGGAAGCAGTTATCTGTCACCCATGTGCTCCAGGCCTTGGGGGAACCCCCCCGGTCCTGCAGCAGGTTCTCATCGGTGTTTAATGAACTCTTGTGAGAAGCACAAAGCAGTATTTCAGTCGTCTGGAGAGCACGGCTACTATCGTACTTAGCAAGGGATTTTTATATAGATATATTTATAAACCTTAAGTTATTTAAAACTATTTCTTTAAAGAGACGGTATATGTTCTGTCCTCCTTCTTCGTTGTGAAGTGAGTTCAAGCTCTGCTCGGCCCGGCAGTGATGAGGTCCCCTGCTGTCGGCCGGGCAGACTCTCGATCCCTGCAGCCTCTTTCCTCTAACCTGTGTATAGTGTAAAACTACATGTACAAATGTGTAAATATTTTCTGTTGGCTTAAATATCAAAGCGATTACTGGCGGTTTTATTTTATTTTTTTGTTTTTACAAACGGCAGAGGTTAATCTTGTTCTGGCAGTGCACAACGGTGATGGTCCAAATCTGTATGTACTGAAGCCTTCTGTAAGCATGCGGTCAGCTGCCGCATCGACTGGGTTACCACAGTACAGTGTTAGATGGGTGGTAAAGCATGGTGATTTGTATAGACGTCTTCGTCTTCCGGTCAAGTCCAAAAGCGGCTTCTGCGAGGATATCATTCTCTTGCGTGATATGCTGGTGGGGTGGGCTGGAAGATCTCAGGGTTTGGAGGAACAGAGCAGAGGTAGCGATGACAGAGCAAAGGGAAACTATCGCGTCTATTCTTCAGACCAATATCTGACTCCTGGGCCAATCAGGTGACAGACCGGAACCCGGCGGGGGACATCACGCGGGACGTGTCCCGGGGGGGGACCGGGTGTTGGGGCTGGGGAGGAGGGGTTCCAGTCGCTTCACGCGTCTTCCACGTGTTTCACCTTGAATGCACATTGTTTGTCTTACACCTCTACCACTGGAAACGGGACAGCGGTCTGAGTCTGTTTTTATTCTCTGTTGTGGTCGCTGTTCCTTCTAAACGTAGAATCGCCGATTTATTCTTTTTTTTTTCTTACACCCACCCGAACTCGACACCCCAATCGTGGTTTTCACGTTTCCGGTAGCGAAGAGGAACCCCACACCTACACTTCCTTGTTCCCCCCGACCCCTTCCGTAGACACTCCCTCGACCCTACGGCCTGCCCACCTGCGAGCCAATCGCCCTCTAACACGTCACGATAACCGCTAGAGGCTGGGCGCTGATTGGAGGAGGGGCTGGCTCTGCACTCGCTGCCTGCGTGGGTGCGGGGGGCCGCAGGGGTCGCTGTGTAGCTGAGAGCCGATGGGGTTCATGCTGGGTGAACCCCCCTTTTTTGCCTTGTTGCTTGTGCGCCCCCGCTTGGAGAGTCACGGTCGCAGTCCGCTCGAGACCCGAGCACCCAGATCTGCAGTAAAACCCTGCGTCTCTACAGTTTAGCGTTGGCAAATGATATATATATATACAGCCCCACAGTGAAGTTCGCACCTTCTGTCTTAAAATAAATTAGTTACAGCACAGTCGAAGATGTAGATTTAACGAGAGAACGGGTATTGAAAACAGGAATATTTATTTTTAAATGTTATTTATTTGGGGGCTTAGCAGCAGTAAAGCGGCGAAACCATTTTTGCACTGACATGGAAGTCGAGGCCGGTAAAAACACACGTGATGGGATCCGAGCAGTATTCGCGAGTGCAGCTTAAAGCGCACGGGATACAGGATATGGCTGAGAGGTGCTCTTTCCTCCTGTTGGCCACACACGCCAAGTGATGTCATATTATGAACGGTCGAAATAGGAAAACATTTTGAAAAGCAGGTCTTTGGTAGTTAAGAGCTCATGTTATGTAAAAAGTCAAATAATAAGGAAAACGAACTACTGATTTTGTAATTACTGGAAAGTACTGATGGTTGTATTAACATTTTAAATAAATTGTATATTTTTGTTCAGAGGTGGTTGCATGAGCACGTGTGTTTTGTTTTGGTTTCTGTGTACGTTCTGGTCATAACACCGGGAAAAACAAACAAAAGTGATACAACAGGTTTTGCTCACAGTTGGTCCAAGCCTTTGCTGGCCGAAAAGGAGGGTTTTGTCATCTCAAATGGGGGATTGGAGTCTATCTTCAGAACCGGCACCATCAGAGCCTGTGTTTTCCCTGCACATGGATATTTCCAGCATGACATTAAGGTAAATCGTAGACGATCCCAACCTGTTAGCCTGCCTGACTCAGCCTATTAAAAAGCTTTTGAAACCACAATGCAAAGTTTGCAGACCTAAAGGTGTGGCCTAGGAGAACTGCACACAACCCTTAGCAGTAATGTGTTTAAGAAGACAGCATGGCAACATCCAAGCACTCTAGTCCACAGAACTCTCCAGCCACAGGTGTTCTGAATCATGGCAGGCTTTGTGGTTGTCTTTGTCAATAGTTCTCTTGCCTTCCTCTTATTGGGCTCTTGGGGGGTGGTCAATTGCACTGTTGCATCAATATGCTAGGCCTTAAGCTGTTGACAATGAAAAGAGATCTGTGTGTCAGTTGCTGTCAACACTGTAAACACCTGATTGAAAGGTTGTACAAGGTTGTAAACACGTCATTCCTATGGTATCCTGTTATGGCATGCAGTAACTGCAACTGTCCAGCAGGGGGGATTCTCTGATCGCCTCGCTTGGAATGTTGTTTTCCTCCCCAAGTTCAGAAATTTAGGGCAGCGCAAACTGAACGTCCTTTGTGCCAGATGGAGTCCTGCTCTATTGTTCGGCAGGGCTGCTATGTCAAGCAGCTGTCGGAGAGGCTCTCGGCTCGCCCCCCTGGGTCCATTCAGGCCCCTCTTGGCGAGACGGGGATGCTAGACGAGGGGGCTCCCGGAGGTCAGCGGCTGAAAAGGCAGCACGCTGCTTCCATCAATCAGCGCTGTTAGAGCTCCCGAACGGAGCGGGAGCCATTAGGAAAGAGTGTGAGGCCGAGTGCTTTCACTGTCATCTTGTCTTTCAGGTGCACATTATGGTGACCTTCTGTATAAAATAAACATTCTTTTCCATAGAACCATTGGAAGCAATCATCTTGAACAGCATGCATACACAATGATATATAAACAGGAACAAAGCAGTGTTACAGGTCCAGTTTTAACTGGGGCGGAGTGGTGGCCCTGTGGCGAAGGATCTGCGCCTGTGGCTGGAAGGGTGCCAGTTCAAATCCCACGGCCGGCAGAGGAATCCTACTCCATTGGGCCCCTGAGCAAGGCCCTTAACCCCAACTGCTCCAGGGGTGGTGTACAATGGCTGACCCTGCGCTCTGACCCCAAGCTTCTCTCTGCCTGTCTGTGTGTCTCATGGAGAGCAAGCTGGGGTATGCGAAAAGATGAATTCCTAATGCAAGAAATTGTATAGGGTTAATAAAGTGATGTTATTATTATTATAAACCGTCTCTGCTTCTGGGCTAAACACTTTATTTTTGTTTTGTTTTTTTTTAAACGCGTGATCTGAAATCTGTTCCTGCAGCAACTGGAACCAAATCTCTGTGGAATGTTGTGCTGGATCAGGATAGATTTATTTTAGTTTCCTCCTCGCTGGGGCGTCTATGTGAACAAAAGAGGATTTTAGAGGCTACAATGGCAACAAACATATACATCAGAAAAAGCTGCTGCAAAGGGAGACAATAGTACTAAATCACATGACTGGAAAAGGCTTTAACCCCCCCCATTCTCTCTGTCTGTGCAGCTCTGGGCCTCAGTCTGCTCGCTGTATTCAGGCCGTGCCAGCTGGCCAGGACCCCAGCTCAGCTCAGCTCCCAGCCTGGTGAGAAAGAGGATCAGAGCCAGTCGTCATACCCATAGGGTCTGCTCTGCATCACTGTACTCATCTCGGGGGGGGCTCATTATAGTCACCACAGACTTGCAGCGACAGTACTGCAATTAGGCACATGACTGGTTTTGTTTTCTGTGTGCCCTAAGTAAGAAGTAGCTTGTGTGTAAAGTGGAGCTGGGGGTTGCCTGTACAAGATGTACGATCCTGTACCACGGTCCTCAGTGTTTAAATAGAAGAGACTGAGGTGCAAGCCGAACAAAACGATCGTTAGAGATTAAAAGACGCCGTAGGATTTCTGTGCCCTCAATGGTTTTTTTCCCTCTCTGATCTTTTACAAGGGGGCATCACGGTGACGCACTGGTTACTGGGCTGCCTCGCAGAGCTGCAGCCCTGGGTTCATCTCCAGACCTGGGGTGCTGTCCAGGTGGAGTTCGCACGGCCCCCCTGCGTTTGCGTGGGTCTCCCCCAGGTGCTCCGGTTTCCTCCCACCCTCCGGAGACAGAGGGGTAGGTTTACTGGCTCCTGGGAAAATCGCCCCTGGCGTGAGAGTGTCAGTCTGCCCTGCGATGGACAGGCGGTCCTGTCCAGGGTGTACCCTGCCTTGCGCCCATTGCTTGCTGGGATAGAGTCCAGCTCCTCCGTGGCACTGTACTGAATTAGGAAACGGCTGGACGGATTGTCTACGCGGGGGCGCAGCGGCTCGGGGGCACTGAGCGCCATTGGAAGGGGGGAGGGGAAGCCTGGGACGCCATCGTCTGGGCGCTCGCGGGACTGGCGGCAGGACAGCCGCAGGGCGAACAGGGACGGGGGGGGGGGGGAGGGCCGTGGGGCAGGGAGCTGCTCCGACACGCACTGCGCTCCAAGGAGCCGCGCACGACCGGAATGCAGAGCCACCCCGGCAGGCGGCATACCAGTCAGTTCAGCGCCGCGGTGCCAAGTCACGACACCCTCCTCCAGAGCCCGTGGCCCTTCCCTCGTGGTCGGGCACTGCTGGTGAAGCAGGTCGAGCTGCTGCTCTGAACTTGCGCTCTTGATCGCTGTGGCCGCGGCTAAATGTTACCGCAGCACCTTTCTGAATTCCACGGGGCAACCTGGAACGTAAACGCGCAGGGAATTCTCCTAAAATCCCCAAACCCATCTGTCCCTGAAGGTGGCTCGGCGAACCACAGGTCCCCATGAGAGGGGCTGTGACGGACAAATGGGTCGATCGCTATCCTAGGGTCATCTTGATGGGCTTTCTGTCCCTCTCGTCCGCAGCAGGAGGGATCTGCAGTCCGTCCTGCCTCCAGTTCTCCATACCTACCACACCCCCCCCCCCAGGGAGTTTGACCTGGGACCCAGTACCTGAGAAATATAAAATGACCCGCCAACAGTCGATTGCATTTGCCTAGCAGCCTTCCCTCCTCCAGGGCGTCGCGGCGCCTGCCAATCGGGACAGGAGGTGCGTCCTCCGGCGAGTGAGGCGCAGGACCTGGCCTGGGAGACGCTGGGCCGCCATTCTGCTCCGTCAGCTCCACTCCACGGCGCAGTCAGACCAGACCGCACGAGCCCAGAGTGGAACTGGGGGAGGATGGTCGGGTCCGCACCCCCCCCCCCCCCCCCCTCTTTCACAAACAGCGCTGTGAAGTCTTTTATCGACCAGCTAGCCTGCATGGAGGTTCGGGGTCTGCAAGAGGGGTCCTACTGTAACGTGTCCCTGGTCACTGTTCAGGGTGCAACTGATTGGAGATTCCCGGTTTCAGGGGCAAAGAGCGGCGCCTACCTACTCCGAATTAACCGGTGGCCCTTAATTCCCCTTCCGGCAGCTGCCCGAACCTGAATCCCGGGACTGAGCAGATATCATCTTGAATAACTGCTGTCATCTGTGCTTTGTAAAGGGGCTAAAGTTCTGTCCACAAGCTGTATTCTCGTTCTCTTTTTAAACCTGCTACTGGTCTGTGTGTGTGTGTGGGCGGGGGGGGGTTAGATTATCGACCCACTTTTGCATGAAAGGAACTGGTCCAAAACCATACCCATCCTGAAAAAGAGCATGGGGGGGATGCTGAGTCATCGTGAGGTGGCAGTACTGGGTGTGCTGGCAGGAATCGGGATGATCAGTTTCTGTTTCTCCTCTCGTTTGTTTTATGTGATTCGTGTTGGGTTTGGCCCCAGTGACCTAGAGCACACTTATTCAGGAGGTGATGCCAAGCTCTGTTGACATCCATCAAAAAGATGATCTCATCTGTGGTTTTCAAAGACTGCTGACAGTTCCTTCAAAGCAGACAGTCATGCTGATAAAGGCTCGTCTCTCCTGCCAGTTTCCCGTTTTCCTGCCTAGAGATTCTTTTCGTCCTCAGCCTAATAACGCACCCCCAGATCAACGCTATGACATCGGTGCAGTGGATCACAGCACGCTCCTCACAGACCAGCAGGAGCTGCCAGCGAGAGCAGTGGCACGGTGTCGAATTCTAAATGAAACCACCGCTGAGGTTGAACTACTTTAACCTCTTATTTATTTGGCTCGAGTGAGAGTCTCATTCCTGGCAAGACTTAAGACAACTAAAGACCGTGGAGTCGACACCTGCACACGAACGCCCACCCGGACACCACCCACGACAGCGCACGCTTCCCCCGCTCTCTGGGGGGGGAGGTTAAGTAACCGCCTGACTAACAGGAAGGGGTGACATTTCACTCGTGCGGTTCGCTCAGGGCCGGGCGTGTACTGTATGTAGCCTCGCTGGCACCTGCGCCAGAGCCGCCCCGCGGCTGCTCTCCGCAGCGAAGAACAACATCGTCCGATGCGTCTTCCAGACTTCTCATAGGCCAGGCGACCCGGGGCGCTCATGCAAATACACGGCCAGCTGGCGCCGGTGTTTCCCCTCCAAGGTTCCTCTGTATCTCTCCGTGCGACACGCAGAAGAGAAGAGAGCGCACAGGTGAAAACGTAAACACCCACCTAGCCCAACAAAACGGGCGTCGATAGGTTGCCGGGGTCGTTCTTGGCTGGAGTAGCGATCCCGCGTCGCGTTTTGATCAGAACATTGTAAAAAAGAAAAAAAGAGAGAGAGAGAGGGGAAGAACGGAACAGCAGCTCTTTTCTGTTCCAGTGAAGAAATCTGGGCAGAGGTGGCAGCCACATGACAGCCGCTGATGAGGGCCCGGGCGCGCACTGGTATTTCTGCGGGGTTTGGGTGTTTTTTTCTTGGGGGGGAGCAGAGAGCGAGCACGCCGCGCGCGTGGGGGGGTGCGTGCTGCCGGAGGAGTCCCGCGTGGAAGCTGACCGAGCCGAGCGACGCGCTTGTGCAACCCGTGACCCGCTGGCCGGAGAGAGGGCAGCGAGCGTGAGCAGGGAGGGCTGTCTCTGTGCAGGAAGGTCCTCTTCTCACAACGCAGGCCTTTCCTGCAAAAGAGGAGGGGAAAGCGAACCTGGGCATTTCCTGATAACGAGCAGACAGAAAGCACCTCTGCTTCAACCCTCTTATTGGCAACGTGAATCCCTCACGTATCGGTTTGAAACCTGGTCATATCGACGGATGAAACGTGCCATCACGCGAGATGAGTCACAGATGCCTCTAGAGCCAGGCGAGAAACACCCGTGTCTGTGATTCCCCGAGAGGACGTGAGGTGTCGTATCATCTACAGACATCAGTGAAATAACTTCTTTCTGAATGCGAAGAACGGCGCTTTTATGAGTTACTAGGGGGTTTTGCTGTAAATTTCAGTTCATCGGCGTCATCGGCGAAAGGCGCTGTAGTGGCACCGTCTAGTTCCGCTGGGCTCTCTGGATGCTGTTGGTCAGTTCTCTCTGTGCGCCCCTGTGAGCCGAAGTCCGAGCGGACATGTTCTGAAAAATTGCCATTTTTTAACCTACGTGAAAGCAATCGCATTGCTGTCAGCAGAACTACAAATTGTATTAACTAGCTGTAGTGGGCGGTAGCACGAACACCAGCAGCGCTATGGGTAGAAGCAGAGGGTTCAGCAGTTTTACTGTAGTATATTGTTCAAGTTCCAATCCCGCGCACGAGCCCGACCCTTCGTCACCCGCGCGCCCGGGAGAGAGCCCTCGAGGGCCCGGCCTTGACCCCTCTGCAGCCCCGCCCGCCCGCGCGCCGGTGGCTGTGGGTGCGAGAGGAGAAACGCTCCACACCCTCCCTGAAACGAGGAGGAGAAAAGGTACACATTGGGGAAAAATACAAAAGGTCCTATTGATCAGCCATCATCACCCTCGGGAGCTTTCGCCAGCTCAGAGACGAACGCAGAAAAAACAACAACAAAACAACTCATGTTGCACTACACTACACTAGAACCTTTCAACACGGAATTCGTCGTTTCAACTTCTCTCTTTTACATCCGTTCGATTTTGTACCGGGCGTCGGATGTAGCTGGGAAAAGATACACAGGTTACGGTCAGCTTTCTGGAGTTGCGTGTTTTTTAAAAGCCCGTATTTGCATGGTGGGGGGCGTGTCCTGTGCACCTATTGGTCGCGGGAGGCAGCGCACAGTAAACAGCTCGGTCACGAGCGCCCGGCGCGCGGCGGCGGGGCTGGTGCTGCGAGACAGTTCGGCGCAACAAGCCGGAGAGACGCGGCGCCTCCGAGCTCTCGCACGCTCATTCACTCGCTGTTGAGCGCCGAGCATCGAAAATAAAAGAAAAAAGAGCGAAGAAGCCGGAGAGGCAGTCGAGGAGGCGCAATGCTTCTTTGCCGGGGAGCAAGACTGCAGGTAGCGGTTCGAGACGCCGGCGCCCCGGGTCGGTGCTGGAAGTTCCCGGGAGCGGGGCAAGTCCGGAGGAGTCCCGCCTGCGCGTTGCACAACCAGCCCGGTGCAGCGTTCGCCCTGGGCGGCAGCGCGAACCCCGGCCCGGCGTCGGCACCGCCGCAAGCAGAGGGGAGAGGAGACGCCAGAGTCTGGTTCCCAGCCCGCCGGACCTCCCCGGATTACAGCCCGTGCAGGGACACGGGACTGGCCGCCGGCGCGTGGCCCTGCGGGATTCGCCCCCCCAGTGGGAGAAGTCACCCGCCGTGGATGCCCCGGGGGTCCGGCGGGCTGGACAGAGCCGGCGCCGCCGAGCAGATGCTCTTCCCGGCGGGGAGGCGTTTCTATCTGCGCTCTCCCGCAGGCAGGGCGCAGCTGAAAGCCGACTCTCCCGCAGTAGCCGCCCAGAAACTCGCGGCCGGAGCCGTGGAGACCAGCTCGGCACCGAAATGCGAGGTAATTGTGAGTTTCCCTACTGGGGGGGGGGACGACTTTCGGAGAAGTTCTCCCCGTCTGTGCGCACCTGGGTTTGATGTCAGCCGGCGCACGTGGGCTGGCCCTGTGTCGGGATGGGTGGCTCGGGTTTCATTTCCAATAATAAAACGGTTATATAAACGAGCCCCCCCCTCTCAAGGATAAGAGACGTATCAGACCCGATGAAGCTGTAGCTGTAGTTTTCTTTCTGCGCGGTGTGTGTGTGTGTGGCGTGTTCCCCAGACCCGGTGTAAACTCATCGCCAAGAAGTCAATTTCGTATCAAGCGGACTTCGCCCTTTTCCAAAAGTAGGGTACAAGTTCACGGGCATACTGTTGTCGTCTCCCGTGGCTGCAACGCAGGTGGTGTTAACAGGAACCAGGGGACACCGCGTCGCTCACCGGCGTGTGTGTGTCTGTCTGTTACCCTCCCTGTTCCTGGGGGGAGGTCCACCCCCTGGGGACCACCGGGGCTCTGCATGTTCGTTGCGCTGGTGGCTTATCTCGGCTCTGAAGTGTGCTGTGCGCCGGCCCTCGCCTGTTATCTCCCTCGATCCAGCCCCGACACCCAGAGACTCCCCTCCGCAGGGGCGACACCGCCCGCTCCGCTGCTCCTCGCCGCCTACGAGGAATAATGCAGTAGCAGCGGCGAGGGTTGTGTGGGGGGTGCGTTGGTTTTTTTCTGTGTATAGATATATATCGCTCGCTTTCGTGACCTTTCACTCTGATCTGGAAACGCGGCGCTGCTTTGAAGTACGAACTTTCCCAAGAAGCGCAGAAAGCGAGGCTCGGGTGTCTCGTGTGCCACGTGAGATAAATGAGATGGACTGGGTTTAGGAGCTCTTGTGTTGAGGATGATGATGATAAAGAGCTGTGTTTTGTCTGATTTAGAGAACCAAAAATAAGACGGTAAGACAAAGGAACCGTATGATCCAGAAAAAGTTTAATTCCTGTGTTTTATTCCACTTTAAGATACCGCCAGGTGACTTTTCAGCTTCTGTTTGCCATTGTGTGTTTTTTTTTACCTCATTTACATAAATTTCCCCTAGATTGGCACTCATTTTAATGAATGCCTCCGCCCGGGCTGCGTAGGTAGAATCTTTCCCTGAAGAGGAGACGGGTGACACACATCCTGATCCGCGCATTTAGTCTCGGTGAGCGGTTCTGTAAATCGAGCCCTGCTTCTCCTCCCGCTGCCTCCCGAATCAACCCCCCCCCCCTCTGTCAGTGACCTGCCCTTGCGTGTGGAGACTCTCGAGTAAAGAGAATTTGTGAGTGTGCCTGCAGGTGGAGAGGACTGTTCTGTTGTGTGATTCGGCCTTCATGGACACTCCTGTAAGGCAACAGTCCTGTCCATGGCCAGAGGGAGCTCTGCCCCCCCTCTCCTCCGGGCCCAGCGAATTATCCCACTCGGCAGACAGGAGTTCGTAGTTCCTCGCGCTAGGCTCGGCTGGTGGTGGCTTTTGCCGGATTAAGAGGTCACGTTTTTGCTAAAAATAGCGCGGGCCATAATGCAGAGTTATTTCCTGTGCTGTGTCAGACTGCGTCCTTTTATTTCCTTTTCTTTTTTTTCTTGCAAGTATGCACAGCTTCTTCCTGGCTTTCTGGTCCTTCCTGTTTCCTGGAGTCGGGCTCTGTCCTGCCACCTGAGGCTGGGCGCGCACAAGCAGCGCTGTGCCCCCCCCAGTGGGGTCTGCGTTCTCCCGTGTACTAACACCGGCTCTTCTGGGGCGGTGGCGATGGGGGTTTTGGTCGTGGCTCCTTTGCAGAATGTGAACTGTTTGAATATGCGGGCAGTAGTGAAATGTGAGGTCCTGACACTGCAGTTCTGTGTTCATGTGTGGCTTGTTGTTGTAACAGTGAAACTGTCACTTCCATGCAAATCGTTGGTATCCATGAGCCGCCAGCCCTGAAGGAGCCCGGAGCAGGCGAGGGCTTTGTGTTGAAGTAAGAGCTGGTCTGTCCAGCACGCTGCCGAGCAGTCAGAGCAGCCTGCTGGCACAATTAGATCTGGTGACCCTGCCTGCCAGCTGCTGGGAGGACTCTGTTTTCACAGTGCTCACTCTTAAGACTCAGAGAGCTTTGCTTCTGTGTGTTTTTTTCTTTCAAGAGGAACAGAATAGCAGAAGCCATCACCTTAATTGCTCAGCACAGTCGCCCAGCAGTGTAGCTTGAATTCCAGCCCTAAACCAGGCCTCTGCTGTCTGTGCTTCCAGAGACCTTACGGAATGTTTGAGGGGCCGTCATTCCAGGTGGAAAGTGCCTCTGGAGGTCTGTGACACTAAGTGAAGAGCTCGGGACCTCAGCACGTGTGAAAAGCTTTGTGTTTGTGTTCGTTCTTGAAGAAAGGAAAAGTTCCCTGCATGCTGTAGGGTGCGCAGCTCGCGTTTTGAAAGAAATGAAAAGCTGACTTTCCTGTTGAAGTCTTTGAAGTCTCGCGCAGGTGTGTAGGAGACGGGCTGCTCTTGTCTTGACTCGGTTCTCCTACGCACATGTGGCAGACTCAGAAGTGTGGGGATGTGTTTATTTTGCCCGTGCCCTCGAGCGTCAAACGTTCGCCCACGGTCAATGTGGCAGCGGCGCGGATACTGACAACTACGCCTCTCTCAGCCCCCAGGGGGCGTCCCAAGCCCGGAGCAGTCCCAGGACGGGCGGATCAGCAAAACCCAGCAGCTCAGGAAGGTGTTCAAGGAGTACGGCGCGGTGGGGGTGACGTTCCATGTGGGGATCTCGCTCGTGTCCCTCGGGATGTTCTACCTGGCCATCTCGAGGTGAGTCAGCCCGCGAGCCCGGGGGGGATACGAGCCGCCTGTCGCCAATCGGGTCCTACCGCTGGAGCCGAAACGCTGAAGTGTGCAGAAGTTTGACTTTCATCTCGGTCGTGGCAGGCTGACTCGGATTAGAGTTGCAAGCACTGGCAACTTTTTGGCTTGTGTAAAAAAAAAAAAAAAAAAAAAAGAAGCTGCACCTTAAAAGCGCTGAACAGGATCGCTCCGTTACTTTCACTGCGTGTGGATGTCCTACTTGGGGGGGGGGGGGCACATATCCGGTCCTGGGGGGCTCTGGTTTCCTGTCCCTATGGCCCTTCATTGCCTCGGTGAATGCACTATTTGCCTAAGTGGACGAGTTGAGGCCTTCCCTTTTTGTTAAAAAGCAGGAGAGTTAAAAAGAGCCATAATCCCAGCGGGACAGCAGGCCTTGAGGCGTGGGGTCAGGCTCCCCTGACGGGCGCAGTCCCCCGCCGCCGTGGCAACTGCTGGTGCCCTCTCTTGGCCCTTGGCCAGCCGTGACGTGTGTGGGGAGAGGGGACCCCTGGGCGGTTGTGAAGCCCCCCCGCCGTTCCCGCGTTTCAGCTTCCAGAGACGGTTCACAGAGAGGGGTGCGCTACGGGGGCGGCAGGAGGGGGCTCCCCTCTGGCGAGCCCGGCCTCTGTGCGGTGCACGGAGAGGCCGAAGAGCCCTTTGGAGTGATGAGCAGAGACCAGGCGTCGCGCGCAGAGGAAATGGACACAGTCATGCCACAGAATCGCCCTGCCCTTCAGGGAGAGAAAAGCCGCGAAAGTGTGGGGGCTCTGTGTTCTCTCTGCTGGCTGCTTCTCGCCTGTGCAGGCGTGGTGTTTCCCCATGCAGCTTCGTGTCTGACACGAATGAGGAGAAACGGGGATGAGGACAGTAGATGTGAGGGAGGTTCTTTCTGACGCTGCCCTCCTGGTGGCGGGAGGGGTTATTCTCGAACCGCAGGTGCGCAGCTCCAGGCCTCAAGGGTCAAAACCCAGCAGGTGTTTTAGGCCTGTTTGAACCCTCAACAGCTGGAAGGAGTCTGCGGGTCCGTGGAAGCTACTGTCTCTGTGAGGTCGTGAAGAGCAGGGTGGATCCTGCAGACTCTACGGCCCCCAGGGCTGCAGTCGTGCTCCAGTGGTTTGAACCCGTGGCTGGAGTGGCTCAGCTCTGGTTCCGCCCCGAGTGGAGCCGAGCTGCAGGGGTAGGAATGCTGTCCGGGGTCGTCTGAGGGACGGGCTGGATCTCCTCCCTGAGCCGAGAGTGCAGGTAGTTAGTCTCGTGCCGGGTCAGTTATCCCACACGCAGCTGGAGCGGTCGGCTCATGTACAGCGCTGGGGATGTGACGTCTGTCCTGCTGCACCCTGAATCGCCTCTTTCTTTGGCTGGACAGGCATGGAATAAAATTAACAGCATAGTGTAGTTTAATAGGCAGCATTTCTTATTCTTCAGAACCTTGTTTCAGAAGCAGGGTAACAGCACTTACAGTACATCTGCGAGTGTGTGTGTTTGTATTAAGCTTGACTCTACACCTAGGTGGTGAGCAACACTGCTTTAGACAGGATCATTTTTTGCAATCTCTTTTATACCCATGAAACTGTAGTGACAGCTTCAAACTGCATCATCCTGGGTAAAGATTCCCATTTCACTGCACGATTCCTTGTGCAGGATGCCTGCACAGCATGCTGGCTAGCTCTCTTCCTGCAAATGGCAGAGGCTTTGATATTTCACCCTGCGAGATGACAAAGCAGGCCATAGTCATAATTTACGTCCATCTCGCTATCTGCAACATGGATAGAAGATCCGTTTCCTAGCAACAGGAGAGAGACGTGCGCAGTAACGGCGTTCTGCCCACAGGAGATTGGGAGCGGTGCTTCAGTGTTATAATAAGCGTGGAAGGAATTTGATTCCTTCTGCTGATGCTGAATACATTCTTACAGAATTTATTAGCTGTAACGCCGTGTGAAAAATAGAACAAACTCCTGTTTTTAAGGGTATTCAGTTTCCAATGAGGTGTAATGGCCTCACTTACTCAGCCTGTAATTACCTTCAGTGTGCGAAGCTCATAGCAGGCAGGAAAGTGATGCATATTTACTGTGACTACGCTCAACAGCTAAGCAGCTGAGCAACACTGTTGTTATTTCTGAGCAACGGGCCTTATCCAGGGTGACTTCTCTAATCTGGAAACAAATCAGTACTGGTGTATGCATTGCACGAGTCATGCAATTAAACGTGCCAAAGTCCATAAAAGCCATCGCTGCCACTCAGAGAAGTGAGAGCTCAGAAAGAGAAAAGTGCCAAATGGGAGTGGTGGGGGGGTGGGAAGAGAGGCGGGGCCAGCTGAAAACGCAGGATGGGCGCCGAGCAGCGCAGCGCACAAACGGCAAGGCTGGCTGCTGGTTAGCAGAAGTGCAGACGTAAGCCCACAGCGCCTAGTGGGAAGATCGGCAGCTGGTCTCCAGGCTCAGGCTCTCTGGAGAGCGCGTGTTCCCGATGCCAGCTCGGCACCGGCCCAGGCGCATTTGTACCAGCCCTGCGCCTGTTATTCGTGCTTGAGCTGCAGGGCTTGCTTGCACTGAAAAAGGAAACCCGACAGAAAAAAAAATCAGCTGGCCTGGAGGCTATGAATAACTCCCTTTTAAGGGAACTAGAGTTTTTTTTAATCCTACAACAAGGAAAGCCCTTTGCCTGCTTTCTGGGGTTATTTAAGTTCCTTAAGGGAGTCGGCCCATATTTGTGTCTTGAGCATCAAAACCGGTATGGGTTGCATTTGGCAAATGTTTGGAGCTAGATGTAGGAGAGTCTGCAAGCAGGAAGTGGTACTTCAATTTACAGGCTTCACCGGGCTCCTTCCCCGACTGGAGCTGCTTGCGCTGGAAGAGCCAGGAGAAATCTGAGATTGAGTATGGCCCAGCGCTTAGCACAGGCTAGCTCACACACAGGCACAAGTGTGAAGGAAGGAGGGGTGTGAGGATAATAATTTGGAGCAGGAAGTGTGTGAATTCCTGGAATACTGGTCAGTGAGGCAAAACAGGTTTTCTTGCCTCAGAGCAAACCAGTCTGATGAACCAATGATGTAGCCCTGCTGGGCCCCATGACATGCCTATTCCAGCAGATTCATTAAAGCGCGGTTTTTCCGAGGGGCAAGCTGAAGGAGAACTTCAAGCTCTGCGACGCAGACAACCCGTAAACATCTAGATGCAGCTCAGGGAGACCCGCCTCTCATTCCTGTCAGAGCCGTGTCCGGGCAAGAGAGAGCTTATCTTGCCCTCAGACACGCTGTGATGGTTCTGTTGCCATGGACACAGAATCCGCTTTCCCAAATGAGCCAGGTGATGGGGTGTTGAAATAGGGGGGAGGACTTGGAGGAAATCTAGGCTTTTTTTTCCTTATTGCTTTCTAGGGGGTCAGAGTACATGTTTATGATGCTGTACTTTCAGCTGTAGCCCCTTCAGCCTTACATTGCTCTAGCTGCATTAAAGCAATCTCTGAAAGGCGCGAGATTAACACCCTTGAGGGGGTTCCAAGCACTGCCGACACCTTCCCTGAGCTAGGTGAGGCACCCCGAAAGTATTGTGACCCAGCTGAATTTGTGCTAGCCCTTGGCTGGTTCCTCTCTCTTGTGTGCTGTTCAGAACATCCTGCACAGGCAGTCAAACACTGAACCCTGTGGGTCTTCTGTTTACCAGGTTCCTTAGTGGTGTGGCAGAATTGTCCATGAAGCCGATGGTGTCGGGAGTTCTAGTGGCAGGAGAACGGGGTGTGAGATCTGGTGTGGTCTTACTGATGCCCCTATCTCGTGCCCCCTGTCCCAGCCTGCCGTGCTGACTGTGTGCTTCTCTCCCCCTGGCTGCAGTGGGATCGACATGGCGGCTGTCCTGTTCAAGCTGGGCTTCAGCGAGGCGGTGGTCCAGTCCAAGATGGCGGCGGGCACCAGCACCTTCGTGCTGGCCTACGCCGTGCACAAGCTCTTCGCCCCCGTGCGCATCAGCGTCACGCTGGTGTCGGTGCCCTTCGTCGTGCGCTACTTCCGCAAGACCGGCCTCTTCAAGCCCCCGGCCTCCAGCCCCTGAGCGGCGCTCGGCCCCCCCGGTCCCCCGCTGCCCCTCTGCATCGCCACAGCACTGGAAAGTCCTGCCCAATCCCCCACCCCCCCTGCACTGGGACCCCTGCAGCATTCCGGTCACCCGTGGACGTCGCCCCAGCAGGTCCTGCACCTTTGAATACTGGTCGTTTGGGTCCTGGAGTGGCCTTTTCCACTGCTGCTCTCCCTGGGGGCTCCTTCCTGTCGGGCCTCCTGGTGGTTTTCACCAGCAGCTGCTCTCGCTGGGCTTTATTTTGCGGATGTTTTTAGTTAGGAGCTGGTATCGGCGAAGCCTGCGCAAATCACCGAGCAACTGGGACGAGGGGAGCAGATGATGTCCTCTGTCTGCTGCCCGCTCAGACGGACACTTTCCCTAGGCCCGTAGGGAGCCGTTTCGTTGGAAAAAAATAAGCTAAAAAAGAAGTTTCCCCCTCTCGGATGTTTCTCGCTACTCTTTGCTTAAATCGAACTGAAAAAGAGGAGCGGTTGACAGTTCACAATCCTCCTGTAAGCACTTGAATTAGCCTCCTCTTCTAGGCACTCTTGAGGGATTCACGACTGCTTAGAAAAAGTTCAAGCCTTGTGAGAGGTGTGGTACAAGCCTTGCATGAACAAGGCGTCAGGTAGGGTTTGTCTCCAAGAGACATGCTCATCGGGGAGAGTTCATGCACCCCTCAACAAGCCATAAACGCTTCGACACGACTGTCACACTAACTGGCCAAGCCTTAAGCTAACTGTGAGACGAGGTGGTGTGCGTAAGTATTCGTCTTAAAATTTGTTCCTCAATCAGTTTGGTGAGAGTTTCGTTTGTAAAGTGCTATTTCCTGACGCTGATCAGCTCAAAGCACTTCACAGAATCCGTAACTGTTGATGGGCACTGGCAGGTAAAGTTAAAACATTAAGTACAACCACAGCTCACATTCTAAGTGTTTCTGGGGGTGAAGCAGGCTGTTGACCCCGGACTGTGACCACAGTTACGTGCTGTAGTCCCGGGTGGTGTGAATTTTAAGGAGAGTGTTCTTAAGTGCACCGGTGGGGTCTTGTGCTTTGCAAAGTGCAAAAGGTGGGAGAAGGTGAGGCTCTTCTTGGTCATGAGATTGTCGCCTCAGGAACCATGTAATACTGATTCAGGATAAGAGCCCGTGTGTCCCAGGGACAGGAGCAGTCGGACCAGCAGTTTTAAAAGGGAGAAGGACATTTGAACCCCCCAGACTTACGCACACTCCCCCTCACATGAAAGAGGCCTGCAGGACTTTAATTGTGTTCAAACAGTTCTCTTGCTTACTCACAGATATTTATGATTTTTGTAAATGAAGTGGGAATGATTTTTTTTTCCCTCAGTGTAATTAAGTTGCTGTTTTTGTCACAGTTTGAATTGTACAAAATCACGTGATTCTTGGTGGATTTTAAAATTGTACAGTATTAATTTTCTGACTGGATTCAGTTGGCGTGAACAGTGGCATTTCCTCTCTAACCACTGTCTCCATTCCCTGCGACTGTTTCAACATCAGACATGGTGTAATATTTTGACAGTTTTTTTGTGCTGAAGTATTTAGCAATTGCAATTCCTTTTAATGCAACATAAATGCTTCATCAATTTTTAACGTTAGACCTCTAGTTAAACAATAAAAAGCAATTACAAAAAAAATTACCAGTAGTGTTTCTTTCAGCAACTACGTTTTGAATTTTTAGTTGTACTGGACGGTGTGGGCCGAGGGGAATTTTGTATTGCAATGTACTGTCCAGTGTGATGCTGTGACAGACACTTCTGAGATCGCCTCTGCATGTGTGTGTGTGTGCTAGCAGCTCGTCTCAGGTAAGCTTCAGGACTTGTATGTGAGCAGGATTTTGCCAGCACTTGTTAAACATCTAAACATTAATTTAAGGCAGTGTGACAAATTCAACCCAGTGGATTTCTTCACAAGGAAGACCGTGTAGAGGACACAACCACCTGAACGATAAATTGTCGGCATGTACATTATAGAATTCATATATAAACACTATCATTCAAAATTCATACGCCATCAACATGCAGTGTAGCTATGTAGTTTCTATTGCAGGGTTATAGAAAATTAACTTGGTCTGCTTGGAGGTCTTAACAGCGGCTCTTGCAGCATTTCCAGCTGTTCCCATCACTTGACTATGTGCACACGCTTTGAAACGTTTGCATAGTGAACGAGCCTAGGTTTTGCCTTGTATGCAACAAGTGTTAAAGCGCTCACGTGTAAGCTAAGTTTGACATTGGCTTTTCGTGTTCTAAACGCCACGTCTTGACAAGGAAGCTGGAATGCTGTAGCAGCTCTCTACTGCTCTCTGCTGTTCCAACAGAGTAGTGCCGCCACTTGCACAACTCCGGCGTTCATAATAGGGATTTTTCTAAAATCATTTTCTCTTTCAGGGTTCCCTGTTTTTTTTTTGTTTTGTTTTTTTCCTCCGAAAAATGTTGGAGGAAAGCCAGCGAGACTGAATTTAGGCTCTGTTCTTTGACGAAACAGAACAGAAATCTCATAGGTGGGAAAGGAAGAGGTTAATTCCATAATGAAAACTGAAAAGCAAAACAAAAGCCTTAAAGTCTTTTTTTCAAGGTAGAATCTTGCTTTTAACTTGCAGTCCAGCTCTCCGCCCGAACCTCTTGGATCTGTACTATTTACCTGAAAGAGCCATAATTGAAATGTTCTTGCCTCTGTATGGAAACAGTAAAATGCCCTCAGACATTTAGAAGCAATGACTTTCTTCAGTACTGCAGCTAACTTCTCCCTTTTTTTACAGTATTGTATATGATAAAAACGCACAGTCAACAATCTGGACTTTATAACTTGACTTTATATATGGTTTATACACGCACAATTTCCAGACCACCCATTCCCATTGTCTGTCTTACATAGAAATACAGGGAAAATTGTATTGTTTTTTTCTGGTTTGGAACCTGACAGACGAAATGGATCTAAAAACACTTTTTTTTAAAAAGAAATGTTGGAACAGTGCGAACAAGCATTTAAGCCAAAAAAACAACGTGCAAGTTATAGACAGCATTGAAAACCCTCTCATTCAAAAAATCTGAAAACGCCAAAAACCATACACATACATAGTGTTCTAGAGGAGATCTGATTATACAGAACTCATATATAGTATATACACAATTGAACAGTACTCAATTCCTAGGTTGTCTACTTTTGAAATGTTGTTTAAAGTGCAAAAAAGCTTATTTATTCCTACGCTAAAAAATGCCGATCTCAAGATGGATGAGCTACGTCAGTTCAATACTGCGACCCCCTCCGATCCCCACCCTGCAGTAAAAAGAAAGATCATTGCACTTGAACATGAGAGGGGGCAGCAGCAAGCAGCATGTGGGGTAACACAGGACAGATGTTCACCTCAGCCGGGAAGAGGAGAGATGAGAGAGCTGTATGGAGATGTGACACAGGAGAACGACCTAAAACCTATGAGCACAGCCCCTTTAATGCACTGTGGTGAACCACTTGACGTGAGTTTTCAAGCACAAGTTCTATATCTATTTCACAGTGTGTAGACCTACACATGTACAGGAAGAAATAGGGGTTCATCCCACATGGGAAACAAAAAAATGTTTGTTGTTGAGCTTTCTTCAGGTCACCACATGAGCCCTTATATGCCCACATACATGGCTGTTTGTGAGGGTAATTCTTAATATTAAGCCATTATTAGCCTGTCATTACATCCACTATCCAGCATTCAAGGTATTCTATATTCAAACCACAGAAGAAAGGTTAGCCCACAAGAAAAACAGTAAGAAGTGCTTGGCCTTCTTCTGGCAGTTCTAATGCAAACCTCAGCTGTGCTAAAGAATTTATGTCTTTGCTGTATGTTGCTGTATTGATTTTGGGGCTCGTGTCTACCAGCTTTGTGGTTTCTCCCTCATTTGTTATTTTAAGCCAGTCCATCTAGATTTTTCCAGTAGCTATGGGACACAGCTTCAAGAGGGGTGGCAGTGAGGGCTGCAGGGGCCACGAACCAAGTCTCACCCTGCTGGAGAGAACATCCAGGACAACATGCAGATTTTTCTTTTCATGCCGCTTTCAGAACAGAAATGAAAACAGTCTGCAAGAAGAAGAGCTAGCCATGACGTCGATCGGTTTGAGAAACAACCTGAGGCTCGAGATCTCTGCCTGAAATCAGTGAAATCTTCTTCTGCCTTAAACACAAGGCCCTGGCTTTAGCCAAACAAGTGTATGCACTACAAAAGGCCTGGGAGCTTTTGTTTTTTGGCAACAGCGTACAAAGCTTGCATTGCCCCAAGATGAAAAGGGGAAGGTTAAACCTCAAGGAAGGGGACAACGCGATGTACCCGCTACAGAACCATGTGATGTGACGTGGAGAAAAGGGCAGGATGCATAGAAAACAAACCAGAAAAGATCGCAGGAGTATTTAACCACACGTGCACGAACAGACAGCTGCTGCGTGTAGGGTTTACTGGGGATCAGGAGAGAGCCCTGCGCCCGACACTGAAGGAGAGAACGAGAGAGAGGAGTAAACGCTTCGTGTGGTGGAATGCAGTCATTCTGCTGGAGTTCACTCTCCCTCCCACTCCTGGTCTGGGCCAGGCCACTCTCTTCTCTCTCTCTCCTCTCTCTCCAGCTCCCCCACCCCCGTCTAGCAGCCGAAGGTCTCCTGCGAGGCATACACCATGTAGAGGAAGCCATCCTCGTCCTTCTCCTGCTCGTAGATCTCCGCGATGGGCGTGGAGACGCTGACCATGCTGTGCTGGTTCACCAGGAGGAAGAAGGCCTGTGTGGGGTTGAGCTGGAGGCGGCGCCTGGAGGTCAGGAAAGACAGGAGGAGGGAAGAGGAGAAGAGACCTGACACAAACGCCACAGGAGACACAGCAGAGCTGAGGGACACGTCGCACCAGGAGTTTCCTTCTGCATACAGCTCTCCGCTATTTCTTTCACAGTATCTAGTTTAGATTGCTTACATAAGAAAATGAAATTGAGTTTAAATGGAATGCCTGGCAGACAGCTCGCAGACTTCCCTCTCCCAAAATTCAGAAACGGCGCCTATGGCTGAACTGGCTCATGGCTCAGCTGAATGAACTGCTCGTGAATAATCCAGCACAGGGACCAGGGTGCTGAAGGACCTTGTAGAGACCACCGGCGGTGAGGCCAGAACCATGGCCAAGCTTGCAGAGCTGTCACAGCAGCGACACCGCTGTGCGAAGCCCCTGCCAAGCACGCGCCAGCTGGGAGACTGCTGCCAGCACCCCGGAGGACGTTCACGGAGAGAGAGACTGGCGCCGCCGAGTGCCAAGGTCTTTTTCAAAACATGCGGTTCGACTGCCGCTGGGCTGCACGCTTTTCTTCTCCTGCCTTGTACCTCCTTCTTCATACTGCCGAAGCATTTCAAACACGGGCACAACCTCCCTTCTCTGAAAGCACAAACTTAAAGGTGTACTGGTCTCCAGTAAGTCATGGTACGTACACTCTGTGGAAGGCAGGGGGACAGCTTCTATAAATACTGAAGAGACAGGCTTTATTTTTAGGCAGAGTGCAGTTGAGTTCACCCTCTGCCGTTATCAGTGTGTCAGCCACTCTGGACAGGGGTGCAACAACGGACACTGTTAGGATTCTAGCAGAAGATGCACTGACACTCTTACAGATAAGTTGCGAGAGCTTTCCCACCTGATTTCTCAGCCTTCCTGACCAGAGGAAACACCGCCTGAACACAGACACAGAGTGGTCTTTTTAAAAGGGCCTCTGCTTGCTCTTCTGGGGCTCAACAGGCTGAGCCAGCACCAAGGTGCAAGGTTACAACAAACCACCTGAGGTTTAGTTTATTCCTTATCCTTGCTCCTTAGGCTACTGATCGAATAAAGTCAGCTGGATACGGGAGGACTGAAGTTAGGAGCCCCTGTGTGGAAGTAAGAGCTGACTGATCTTACCGGATGATCTTCACCAGCTCGCTCATATTGACATGATCGGGCACCAGGAATTTAGTTTTGTCCAAGACGGGCAACTGCTTCTCCCCCTTGTACCTCTCGATGATCACCTACAGGGCGACACGGAATAAACAGGTTTAAGGAATATACAATAATTCCTCAACACTACAGAGCACAACTGGTGGTGTCATTTCAATTGACCAGCCGCAAGGGAGAGTGTAGAATCGTGCTACTTCGGTGGATTAGCAATGTGTCGAAAGGAAAGCCTAACACTCCATCGAGATTGGTAGCTCGATTAAAATCTACTGCATTGCAACAGGCACAGGCCTTGGAAAGAGCTGGTGTCATTGATGAATACTTATTAGGATTGGTAAAATGAATTATGAAGCTAGCAATGAATAACTTTATTGCCTTGGACTCAGAACCACACTGTGCAGATATTACATCACCCTATTATCAGCAACACATTTGCTGCACTTCACCATCCACAACCCCTGTGCGTCTCAGACTGCTTTAATAAATGTCTTAGCTGCCGAAAAACACAGCTCCACTTAGTCTGGCAGCTTTTTTTTTTAAACTGCAGACAGATTGTGTGCTGAAGGAAGTGTGGTTGTGTGAGAAATCAGAGAACCAGGCCAGGCCACAGGACGGCAGCAAAGGACGTCCCAGCTGTGGACAGAGCGACCCCGGGTAACAAGGTCTGGCACATACCCCAGGGAATACTGCTGTGAGCTGTAAGTGAACACTGTGAGCATGTCTCATGGGATCTCATTAATCACAGCCACAGCTTGCAAAACAAAAACACTTCATGGACCACGCACGGCCTGTACACGATGAACAAATCAGCTTTTCCCTTAGCATGGTATAGGATTATCAAAGTGCTTTTTGTTCCTATCCAAGACAAGGTAAAGACTACATTACAACACAGGGGAAGATGCCGTTACAGCTTTGGGTGACTGAGAAGTGTCTCTTAGATTTTAGATGAAGTTTGTGACACTGGGAAGAGTGCTGATCGACTAAACTGCTCGGTCAATTCGTGATTTCCACCAGTTTCTACCTGCATTGTTTGTAACAATGCCTTTTGTTATTTTTTTCCCCTTTGAAATAAAAAATCAATGTTTGAGCTTTGACAGTACATACATCATTTACTAGAAGCTTCTAGAAAAATGTTTTTTTTTAAATATATATATACACAAATCTTTTAAATAGAATAATGTCTAAGTAAGGGAGCGAACTCTGAGAAGAAAAGCTTATGGCCTCAGTCCTCTAAAACACTCATGATGATCTAGCAGTATTAGAGCAACTAGATTTTAGAAGAGCCCATTTTAAAAAGCAGTGAGGTGTCTGAGGGGCTCTGAGTGTGGTTTGAGTGTCCTGTTAGTCTGAGCTGTTCTACGGAAGCAGAGTGAGAAAGCTGGGAGAGTCTGGGAAGACAGTGGCGCCACCCTGCCCCGGGGATGACCAGAAGATGTGGGAGGGGCGTGGAGCTGGTTTCCGTCTGTTTATCACTGTGTTTTACACCAGACTCTCTGGAGCTGGGAGGAGCCCAGGGGACAGGCTGCTCAATGCTAAGCACATCTCTTACAGAACCATTTCAGAGGTAATGCATTGGGATCAAAACTGTGGCAGCCCTGCTGTGGTCTTCACAACCACCAGAGCTTTTGTAGACCCACATTAGGGATCTAAGAGAATGGCAGTCCGGAACTCTTTAATCAGATTGCATGTGCTATATTATAGCTGCAGCAATTTAATGCTGTGAACCAGGATAATAGCACAGTAAATGCTGCAAAGTGCACAGTAAGGTACAGTGAAGCCACAGTAGGATTTAAAGGATTTAAACCAGGATTTAAAGCCCAAGCTGTGTCACGTAGATGAAGTCCAGCTCCAGGGAGGATTAATGTCATAATGTCACAGTAAAAACAGTCAAGTTTAAGTTATGCAATTACATGGTACAAGAGCAGTTTCGCAATCGCAAGAGAAACCTGCAAAACTAAATTGCAGATCTATTTTAGCAAACACTGGAGAGGGTGAAAAATACGTCTTGCACAATATTTAACCAGGGAAGCGCCACAGAGGGCAAGAGCTGTAGGGGAAAGAGCTGAAGAGCAGGTGAAATGACAACAAGCAGAATTCAACCCCATTTTGTCTCTGTACTTTTCTCACTTGTTTTGGGGGATGTGATCCTACAACTGGGATTTAAAGCCCAAGCTGTGTCACGTAGACGAAGTCCAGCTCCAGGGAGGAATAATGTCATAATTAAGAGGCCCACCATTCTCTGCACAGAGCAGCAAACTGGAGTCCCCTGCTGAGATGGGTTTGTAGCCTACTTCCTTTCTCCCCTCATTCGCTTCATGCCTTTGCTAAAACCGGTATTAGTGTTTACTGGAGACTTACATTAATCTTAGTAGCACTTGAAGTGCTGGATGCTGGCTGTATTAAAGTACTGTATCATAGGGAGACAGACACCCTGAACATAAATACGCACACACTGCCGTGTGTTCCTGTGATCTCTGTTTATTATTAAAACAATAATTCCTCACTAAAGAACTGAAGTTTTAGAACACAACTTTCTGAAACACTTCAGCACGTGAAGCAAACTGGAGTTTTGTGTACTTTAGACATGGAGGCATCATATGCTTCATTTAGATCTTACACGTTTGTGCTGGCTAGAAAATATCATTTTAAATTAATCTACACCTCTTCTGAACCAGTTATCACGCCTGAGGACTATGCTACTGCAGGCAAATCTGCGCACGGTAAATGTCGGCTGCATATCATTTAGTACAATGATAGAATTTAAATAGAATAATGTCCAAGCAAGGGAGCGAACTCTGAAAAGATTTCTGATTCAACGGTGTCTTAGTGCAGGAGTCAGTAATCTACAAGGATCGGGAAGCAGTGCCTTACCGGAATTTTGTTGGGATGCTGCTCTCGGATCTGCTGTACCTCTTTGCAGCGGTCGGCTGGAATACAACAGGAGATAGAAGGAATATCTGTGGAGGCCTCACATACAGTACATGACACATACAGTACTAATAAACATGGTGAGCAGTCCACATTGATAACTGAGGCTCAGGGAGGGTGATCAACTCATGTACTATATCTAATATATAATCTGTTTCAATATAGATAATCAGGTGGTTTAAAAATATATTAAACAAAAAGGAGATATTATTTCAAGTTCTCTTTCTCCCTTCAAAGGCCTGTATCTTATAACTTTTAGAACAGGTGAGGCAGGGTATAATCTAGAACAGCAGGCTAATGCGAAGCTGTTTCTCCTGTCCTAGTAACTCCCATTCTGCCAACTTTGGCTTTATTCCTGGGTGATCTGCTGTGATTGAAGCCCCACTACCTGGAGTGTTAACATGAAGCATCTTAACCCAGGAGTCCCAAATTCCTGGTGGGTCTGGTGTCTTTTGATTGTTCCAGACTGAGTGGTCAATTTGACAACTGACACCATTCTTTACAGTTAGACATATATACAATTCTTCTGCAAGTCTTTTGCAGTTGATAGTGTTCAACATTCACTTCATTCATTATACATTTACCACTGAAAGCCTGGTCAGATGTATTATAATTTTACACTTCAATAATTAGATTACCTATGTAAACAGAGCTCAAGTGGAAGACAGACCTGAAAACACCAGGCTCTCCAGGAACTGAGTCTGAGATTCCTGATCTACACCAACACACCTCTGTTGGTTAATGCCAGATATCACACAGGCTGTAAGCCAGTGGAAGAAATCCTGCAAATGTTCATGCACGAGCACAGGAATGAGCTTGTTGTGCAAGCAGGAGGGTAGAATTTCAGACACACACAGTGACGTTCTCCTCTGATGGCATGATTGAGTGCACCAGTCCGGAGTCATGTGCACTGTGTCTTAAGACTCACTTGCCTCTCAGTGAGTCTACTACTATACCTAGCGGCTTTGTCATGGAGCAGGGGGGTCCCACTCCTCATGAATCAAAAACAAGAGCAAGCCTCGTGCCCTGCATTAACTCTCTAGTGCCCTCTGCCCTCCACTGCCCGCTCCAGAGGCTGTAAGCGGTGTGGCTCTCTGGGCAACCCCTGACCGGTGCAAGCAGACGTTCCCCAGCTCTGGGACACAACACTGCGCAGTCACAACTGAAGCCCAAGCGTGTTTCAAAACGATATTCAGCTGGCACTGCCCGCTTGTCAGGGGGAAAGGAAAACAGGAAAAGCTAGTCAGAGGCAGAGCCAGAAAGCGTAAACAGGCATCGCACGCAGCAGGGGTATATTAGAGCAGCAATTCTCAGGACACAGTCACACAACAGCTGCCCGAGGGCTCTGCAGCTCTCTTCCCCGTTTTTGTCCTTCGTCCCCTCCCCCTCACAGCCTGGCCAATCACAGGTGTATCTGTGCCCTCTGGTTACCAAGACTGTCACGGCTGACTGTCATGGCCACCCCTCTACAAGGGGAATGTGACCTCCTCCCATCTGGGCACCTAGATTCAACAGGAAGTCATCTTTTATACTGACATTTATTAACCTTCTATGGTTAACTGAGATCTATATATATAAATTATAACTGACAGTATATTTTACTTTATTTATATTTTCTTTCTCATCATACATTTATGTATCTTATTTGTTCATGTTGTGTTTCATGTGTTATGTCTTTACATTCCCTCAAAGCACATTTCCCACCTGGGACAATAAAGTCAAGTAACAGTCAGCTGACCTGTGTTAGCTACCGAAACGAGTTCAGCCAGGCAGTCTCTACATGCCCACAGATCCTCCTGATCAGAGTACACAGCTGTACACAGACGTGGCTGACCTTTGACCGCGAACACTAACACTGACAGCACAAAAATAAGCAGTGGGCAAATGAGAAAAATCAATTTTCTGCTACATAAACAGCACCAGGACTGGTCTAGGCCAGAGTTCCCACTCCGAGACAAAGGAACCTGCTATTGCAGCTGAGCTCTCTGTTTAATTAGTCCTTAACGAGGAACCAACAACTTGCTTGGTTAGAACCTTTGAAAGCTTTTCTTCTACTCAGTAGGTGGAGAACAAATGACTTAAGAAAAAGCTGAAAGACAACCTCTAACTAAATATAATTAAAGAGCTCCAACGAAACCTATTAGGTTAGAACAGGCAGTCACCCTTAAAGATCAGCAAGGGGTCGGAGCGGAGAGTCCAGTCACACTGACTGAACTGCAGTTTTCCACCAGGAACAGGATAACCGGCAAAACTCCCCATTCTTTATTACAATACTCCAAGCAGTGACCTCCCCTTCATCTGTGGATCACATTATAGTACAGTCTGACCACGGGACTTCACTGTGCATAATGACAGCGAAGAGGAGCTACAAGCACAAAGCCCCCCGAGAGGGCAAACAGGGGTAACTAGGGGTCGACCCCCGAAATCCCAATTTCCAAGTTGGGATGTCTGCTAGGGTCACGTCCACCAGGGGCGCAAATTACATCCTGGTCCTGGAGTTCTGTTCCAGTCGAGCTCATGGTCCCAGAACTGAGCCCTTCACCGATGGTATCAACACGGTTCACTTGAATCTCTGGATTGTTCTTCGGCTCTTAAACACCATGCTGGAGGGTGCTTTCTGCCCACTGCATTTCATGAGTGGAATAAGACACCACCCTTCCGAGTGGAGAAGAAATACCACGCATTCCAGCCGGGAAACGAGTTGCTTCAACCAAGAACAGCTGGGCTAAAGAGCAGCAGGTGTGGTCTTCCCGTGCCAGGATCGTCAAGCCCTTCATTGTTCACACCCACCTGAGGCGGAGCCTGTACGAGTCTATTTAAAGTAAGGAGGAGGCTTTCCTCTCCTTTACCAATTAGTTCCGTGTTGCTCCGATACCGGCTGTCAGCTACAAGTCCCTAATCGACAGGACGCCTTAAGGTAGAGGATGGTTTCCACAGCTTCTAAATGAAAACCTGTAAATTTAACCGAAGTTGTGTGCTAAATGAAATAGAATGCTTAATTATCCCTCAGCACTGTTGGATTATACCGTTATAAGAAAAAAAATATTGACCCGTTTTTCTATTTGGAGGATTTCCTAAGCCTATTGCTCTTATTTTGCCCTTACCCATACTGCAATTTTTTCTGTCAAGCCCTGCATCCTCTTCATATGCACGGGTTCTTTGCAAGACATCCGTAATGAGGATCACCCGTAAACATTCTTGACCTGGGGTCAGCTGGCATTCGGAATCCAGCACGCACCGTCCCAAAGATGTTTACTGTAGTAAAAGTCCAAGCTTCGCGGAGGTGAGGGGGTGTGGTCCTGCCTGAAGACGGAGCCCGCCCGCCCCGGAGCTCCGCCCCCATCGCGCCGGAAACACGCGGGGCCGTCGGGTCGCCTTGAGACCTTCCTGTTGGGAGATTTCTGCAGACGAGCAGCTTTTCGTCTGGAAGCACATTGACGATCTCTCCGAGACGGGTAACATCCCGCGTTAACCTGCGTGGCTGCGCGGTACGGCGCTGTTTTTGGAGGTGCGCATTTTCACACAAGCCTGGCTTGATTCATTTTTAAGTGAAAAGGCGGGGGGATACTCGCGGTAAGGCGTGCACGCTGAAGGCGGCACAGGTTGTCGAACTGTTAAAGACACCTGTTGAATACTCTTAAGATGCGACATAACCGGGATTGCAGGTCAATATCCGCTTATTAGAAAATCCTGATTTATGAAATCAAGTCCGTAAAACTGAATCGCTTTTAACGTCCTAACAAGAATGGTGAAAACGTTCTTTGGGTTAATCTGATGTATGGTATGTCATATACGTAATACATTCCGATATAGAGAATGATTCCATTTTATGCAATTTGCTGTTCTTTTGCCACCATGTATCCGATCTGTATCTCATACGCGGACCCCTATTAAACAGTGAATTACATGTAACTTCACTGTACCTCCCCATCTTCCCCACCGTGGGGTGCCGACCCCACTCCCGAAACCGGGTGCCCGTGACGCCAAGCACACTGTGACTTCGGACCACCCTGTGGCAGCGATACTACATCATACAATTCTTTCGTGAAGAACCTGACATCAAAACCTGGTGCTGTTGGCCGCGTTATCCGAAGTGGTCTCGCACAGAGCGAGGTCCTGCAGTGCACCCAGAAATCTGGTGTAATAATGGGACTTTAAAATCCTCCGTCCCTTAACACCAGAGCCCATAACTGAGGTTTGGTACGGATGCCAACTTGTTCGGTCCTGCCGGTATTCAACTAACGGATTCAAGAGCGGCGATGTTAACGCACGGCCTTCCGGATCGCTCCGCGTTTTTAATAAACTACACGGACGCGAGAAAAAAAAAAACCTTTCAACACGCTCACGCCCGCTTCACGTACACGGCAGAAAAACAACCCACCCAGGTCGGGCACAACAGAAGTGCCCGACAGGCCGTCTTTAAGACGAGGTTTCTAGATTGTTGTTTTTTTTGTTTGGTAAACAAAAGACTGAGCGACACGACATCTGGTAATCAATGATAGTGGTGGTGGGGAATACATTGTCCTAATTTGCAAAGAAACTGTTTATGACTTACCAAACGTCCTCCTTTGTTTGAAAGGTCTGTCGGAAGGCATTATTGTGAGGGATCAGTCCGGTTTAACGTCCGTCTCAAGCACAGATGACTGGACAACCTGGGGCTCGGATCTCTGTCTGCCCAGCTCGCTTTTGTGACAGTGTAGCGAGCCGAGCAGTATGACGTCAGCCGGAGACTTTTAAAGGGGAAGGAGCCGTGTTGTGGAGAGGGTGGAGGAGTGTTTAGCCGACAGAATCGGCTCGACGTGTTTCATGAATCCCTTTCATCCATTTTAGATGCTCTCGTAGTACTTAATCATTTAATGGGGTTGGAGACACAAATTTAAAAGGCAACAATAAGACCCGCAATGGTGCCCCTTACTGATAACACTGCCCATGTTTGGTTTTTCCCCCCAATTTATTGGAGTGTGACATGTTTAAACTTGACCTTTAGAGACGGGGTAGGTGGGAGTGTCGGACTAACTGATTGATTCATCCAGGGTATAGGCCTTGACCACGTGACCTCTTTCAATAAACACCTCGATAAAATCCCAGGATCCATTAACTACTAACTAGCAAAGAAGCTGTATGGCCTCCTGGTAAATTACCTTTTAGATATTCAAAACAAAAAATTGAGGTCATTACTTTTATGCATTAAGGAGGCTTTTATTTGTTTTTAGTAGTTTTGTGTTGCAATTAAAATGTACACTTCTACTGGACATGTAGGCAAAGGAAAGCTGGTGGGGGGGGGGGTACTGTAGGATCCCTCACTGGGTGTTTCTGATACAATCCTGGCTGTGAAAACTGAATCATTATTTCTGCTTGACATGCATTAAGTGTTGTGTGTAATCCAGAGGGCTGTGCTGATCAGTCTAATTCAGTGCAGAGAGTGCATGTACATACCAGGCCATTACAGGGCAGGCAGAAAAACATTCACACTAGCAGCAGGTTTCTGGGCTGTGGGAGGAAACCCAAGCAAACATACAGACTCTTTGCACATATTGCCACCATGAGAAGTTTATTAGATGCTTTTAAATTGACACATGACTTTCTTAAATATATAGTATGGAACAAGTTCTGTAAAGGAAAAGGGTGCTTCATGGTCCAAAACACAGTAGGGGCAAGAGCCAAGATGAGTCTTTTCTGCACTCATCCAGTGGGTGGCTGTCTTTAGTCAGCTGAAGAAATCAAGAGATTTTAAACGGCCTTACATCGGAGGAAAAGCACTGTACACGTAGTGGAATCTACTCTTCCCAAAAGCCACAGTAAAAACCGTGTTGAGCTGCAGATGCCTTTTAAGCTCACAGGTGCAGGAAATGAATGGAAACAAATACAAATCAAATTCAAACACCCTCTGCAAGCCAGCTCCCTTTGGGGAAAACCACAGCTTTCCAACCCCTCAAGTTTTATTAAACTAAAAGATTGTTTAAATGTAAATAAGAACAAGTTCTACATTGATAACGTCTTTGAAAATATAGTGACCAGTTTTTGAGCAGGACAGTGCAGGATGCTTAATCATTAATGCTGCAGGCCTTCATGGAAGCAGTCCGGAATTAAACACAGGATCACACTGGACCTGGTCAGTCTTCACCCCTGCACTTCAGTGATTTTGTTTCCAACTCTTTAAAGCAGCAGCAGTTCCTAGCCTGTGCTTTCTGCTGCATGTGCATGGAGAATACATTCTCTTTCATTGTATAGTTATGATGTATAGCTTGGGAACCAGAGGAATGGAGCTGCAGTAAAGGTTTACTTCTTATTGCACTGAATTACACTCTTTGCACAAAATGAATACTTGTGATGAAACTAATTTATGCTTTTTTCTCCAAGATAAACCTAGAACAATTTATCCGACACTGGCACAGTTCTCGACATACACCATTTGGCCTTGTAAATAAAAAAAAATAACTTAATAAAAGGAATAGGTCTTCTTATTCTGTAGGATTCTGGACGACAATGAGGAAGTATTCTTTATCTGTCAAAAGGAAAAAACAAAGATTATCATTTTACTGAACATTGCAAAACAAGCTTAAAATATTATTGCCTTAAAGCACTCCCAATGACCCCCTGCATGACATAAGGGCGGAGCGGTGGCTCTGTGGCTAAGGATCTGCGCCTGTGACTGGAAGGTTGCCGGTTCAAATCCCGCGGCCGGCAGAGGAATCCTACTCCGTTGGGCCCATGAGCAAGGCCCTTAACCCTAACTGCTCCAGAGGCGCCGTACAATGGCAGACCCTGCGCTCTGACCCCAAGCTTCTCTCCCTGTCTGTGTTTCCATTGAGAAAAAGCTGGGGTATGTGAAAAGACACATTCCTAATGCAAGAAATTGTAAACATTAAACATGAAACATTAAAAAAAACATTAAAAAAAAAGTTGGGTTTCGTTTTAAACTATTTCTAATGTCCAGTCTGTTTCTGCTCATTTTGCTGCTTTTCTGTTTGCACAGAGAGTGAGGACCTGCCTACCTGCCAGAGCTGAAACCTCTGTGAGAATCACCTGGGAGGTCACAGGGCTCTCCTGCCTGAATAAGGCCCTCTGTATCCTGGCCACGCTCTGCCTGCGTGCAGCTGGCCCTCGTCCGGCTCGGACAAGGGGCTCGATCTGCACTCTGGGTGAGAGAGCCCTCAGGCTGAGCTACGCTAATACCTGTCTGCTGCTCCTGCTCGCACCCCCACAGTGGTCAGTGAGCAGGACGCTGGGCGAGGAATTTTACACATCAGCGTGCGTGGAGCATAGAAACACAAAAAACAGCTACTAACATAATGCAGTGAAGATTTATTTTTTCTGTTATTCCCTTCCTGTATCGTGATCCAACTGGCCACTAAACCCCACACAATTACAGGGTGCTTGTAGGGGGGGCCGATGAGCCCAGCTCCCTAGTTTTATAAATCTTAACGAAGGCATGCACTGTATATAACTCCACATACTGCTGCACACGTCACTCAGCTCTTAAAATCAATCTAGCAAAACAGATGCAAACAGCGATTGGACTAATAAATGTTTGTTTTTAAATGCTTTTGATCTGGTTACCTGGGGCGACCATGATTTCGTTTTTCTTGGAGCGGAGCCGGAGGAAGGTGAGGTCATTCTGGGGGTCGATGTCCCGCACGGTGCTCCGCGCTTTCATCACCAGCTGGTGGATGAGCCCCGAGTACTGCACGGTGGTGGAGTTGTCCAGCGTGGACTTGATGGGGATCCCTACCAGCAGGGGCAAGAGGGAGTGAGGTGGGGGGATGCATGGCGCACGCCTTTCAAGTCCACCCATCTTCTAAGCTCTTTGTCCAGTTCAGGGCTGCAGGGGAGCTGGAGCCTATCGCAGCAAGCAAGGGGTGCAAGGCAGGGTACACCCTGGGTGGGACGTCAGTCCATCACAGGGTGCCCACACTCGCACCAGGGCCAGTTTTTCCAGAAGCCAATTAACCTGCCAGGATGTTTTTGGACTGTGGGAGTATACTGGGGGGAAAACCCCTGTGAACACGTAGGATATCAAACTTGGTCAGAAACCCACTGGGCACGTTTTGTGGCCCGCGTTTAAGAATAGTAAAAGCCTCCCCTGAAGCCCTAGCGTTCTCGGGCTCTGCCTCAGCCTGCAGGGACACGGGTGCGAGAGATGTGATGCTGAACGGCTCTCCAGGGGGGCCTGTCTGCCAGCCTCCACCCTCTCCAGGGCTCACGGCCCTAAAAACAACTGGCGATTCCCACTTGAGCAAGTAAAGAAAACAGACCCTTTTCTAAGTGCTTTCCGAAGTGTGGGGAGCTGAAGCCTATCCCAGCAGTGGCCACGAGGCAGGGTACACCCTGGACAGGACTCCAGTCCATCGTAGGGCAGACACACTCAAGCCAGGGCCAGTTTTCCCAGAAGCTAGTGAACATACGAGCATGTGGACTCGCCCAGAGGAAACCCACGCAAACATGGGGAGAACATACAAACTCCACACAGACAGCACCCCAGGTCTGGAACCAAGCCCAGGACTCCGCCACCGCGAGGCAGCAATGCTGACCACTATGATACCTGTGCAGGTGGGCACACATACCTTCTGCATTAACGATGATGATCCCCTGGACACCCTTCTGACTTTGAATCCTCTTCAAGGTTTCCTCCACTTCAGCCTGCAAGACACGCCCGTGATCAGTAACGACCGTCACATCAAACACCGTGAGCAGCAGCTTATCTAGTCTGAGGCAGGGTTGCCAACGCAGGAGAAACAGACGCTGTAAGCTTGCAGTGCATCTTCAAAGCAGGCCAGGGGTCTTACACTGACCTGCCCACCTACTGAAACACAGGAATAGTTTTACACGGTCACAGAAGCTCCCGAGAAGAAAAGGGTCCAGATCGGCCAAGCTTCAGCCTAACCGTACAGTTCAACAAAGGCAACTGATTTGAACGAGCTACACTGTTCGAGGTAGTGCTGTCACACCTCACACCACGGCACCGCTACGCTGTCCAAGCAAACGTACAGTACTCCTACTCCTACTCATTTAAGCGGAATTTCTATAATTTGACATTCATATAATCAGTTCAGTGAACTGAAACAGTTAAACGCAGCTTATCCGTGCCCTGTCAACGCAGAACACAGTTAAGTTACCAGGTACAAAAAGACCAACGCCCCACTGTGCCATGAAATCCCAAATACAAAAACATTCGCCGTTCGCTGATCAGGCAATGCACTCAGCTCTAAATATTGGCAGAAAACATGCTGATAGAACGATTTAACTTGTATAGAATCACCATTTTGGAACTGGACTGCTGTTGTTATTCCAATCCGCGATGCGGCTTCCTAGCAGCAGCGAAACACACAACACAGGCAACCGGACATGCGCAACCCCGGAACTGACGTCATAACGGATGGGCTGACTTGATGCTACATATCGCGATATTTTCGCTTCCTGCCCAAGTTGGATAAAAGGGGACGTCAGCTGGCCTGTTCCTCCTGCCAACCCCGAACTAGCCACAAGGGGGAGACATAGTGTTGCGGATAATATTTCACGGTAGACTGTACGCAAAGGACCAATTCGCGTAGAACAGACACTTTATTATGTCTGTATTAACATAGACTACTGGCATCGTATTTAAACCGAAGCGTTTACTCAGTTATGCCATGGAGATATGGTCTCACAACAGGATGTACAGATTCACTATTAGCACCCAAGCAGAAAGTAATCAGAAACAGTGTTTGGCCTTATCGTAGATGCAAGAGAGGAATTCATAGAAAAAAATACGTTGTGGTTTCTGGTTGTCAACAGCAACACCAAGCTTTCTGCATTCTAGATACCATCAAACCAGGTTACTACTACGTTGAGGTGATGCTCTTTTTTCCAAGAGAAGATATCAATACAAAATAATATTATCCCCACAGGTTTATTGGACTACCCTACACCTTCACTATGCGCTCAGATATTGGGAAAGCCTGTGTTTCGTAACGGGAGCTCTGGCGCTCTGGTTGGTTGCAAAAAGAAGATTTTGTTGGACCTGAAGAGCTACATTATTTTTCAGTAATGGCCTGAATCCAGCTGTTCTCTGCAGAGCAGGCCATCTGGCAGAGAGGTACGCCCCACTGGCAGGCAGACAGGAAATGGGGAGATTAAATTAATTTTGTGTCTCTGCTCCTGAGAGGGAACAGAGCTACCAGGACTGACCCTGCGCCTCAAGGGAGAGCCCGTGGCGTGGTGTCCTCGCAGACACCAGAGTTCAACCATAACAAACTGGCCATGCAGATACACTCTTGCAAGGAGATGTTCTTTTAGGGTGAGGCCTTTATGGAGAAACAAAGTGACCTTTTGAGCAGCCATTGAAATACTGAAATCACTGAGCAGTTCAACTCCTTGGTCTTACCGTTCATGCATCTGTGTGAAGTTCTTATTACATTATTGTCAGCTGAAGCAGAGAACTGGAGAAAATATGTTTCACGTTTTCAGAAATATAATTTACCAAACATGAAAGCGTTTTTAAACAGACTCAAACGACACAGCGGTTTGTTTGACAGTGATTTCTGCAGAATAAAGTTCTAGTGCTGAAAACATGTATGAAAAGTACATTCTGTCCAAACTAAACTGAGTAAGCCGGTGTATTTTCTTTCAATACAGGTTAGGACTGGGGTGAATACTTTGGGGCCAAGCATTCTTGACATTGCTGAAGCACAGGGTTTTAATAACAGCTGCAGCCCATTAAGAAACTCACAGAGACGTGACAATGGGGCAAAGAGAGGTTTACTAAAAGCCATGTGCTCTGTCAATGAGCAAGCAGCCCTTGAGTTGTACCCACAGTGCTAATGAGGGTCAGCCCATTGTTAGGGCAGGCAGGGTACAGTCTTGTGAACGGACTGTACCACTATTGAGTCACCGGGGGGGTTCAGAACTGAGCTACTGGATTATTGGCATAGAGGTGCTCTAGAGGAAAAAAACAAGTCATGTGCATTGTTGTAGGTCAGGGTTAGAATGTAAGCAATGATAAGAGCAGGCCATTAAAGCCATCACGGGTGGCTTGTGTAAGATTCCAGCGTGTTGTATCTCTCAGTATGGGGCTGGATATTTTCTGTGCATTGCCTATCTGAAACAGTATACTAATATACTAATAAAAGGCAACATAATAACTCTTACTTTGCCATTTGTACTCCCACTTTCTACCTGATGAGTGTGGTTGCATGTGGAGTGCTGAGCAGAGCGGTTTCCAAGTCAGAATGCGTACATGGGGAAATACCCTGATCTGCTGGGGAGGAGGAGGTGCCGGAAAATATTTGTGCCTGTGGAGTGTCAGACGACAGCGAGCAGACGAGAGCTGGAGTCTGTCAGCCTGGCCTGGACAGCTGTCTCTGCTCCTATTACAGCCCTGCCTGCTATCTCTCCCTGAGGAATTTATTGCTTGGCAAGAACTCTGGGGATTAGAAAAAGTTACAGCTGCACAAAGCACATTCTTAATAGCTTCTTCTCACCAGGAGACCACTGTTGTCCGGGTACTGTCTATTTTGCATTTCTAGCCCTGTGTGGGAGGCCTGTTCATGAAGGTGGAGAGGTCCTCTACTGCTAGACAGCAAGGTCACTAGCTACACGTTCCCCTGGCCAGCTGGGAACACACACAGGGATTTGGGTTTCAGTAGAACTTTGCTTATTGATTTTTTTCTTGCATGCAAAAAGGATGAGCAGACAAAAACAACTGAAGAAAACATGTAAAGAGAAAAGACAAAAATACAAAAGGGCAGATGCAGAAAAGGTACAGATGGAAAAGACTTACCCAAATTTCCATTGATCTGTTAAAGCCATAACAAAGACCAGTCAAGTGACTCAGACTCCAGAGTGCAGGGGCTCTTATACTGAACAGGTCTTTGTACACTCATTCCTTCTGAAGTCCACCCTCCAAGTTCTGTCACAGCTCAGTGACAGACAGGTGTCAGTCAGAGTAGATTGACTCACAGCTCCACTGTGGTGTGTGGGACTCATCCACCACTGGGATTCAGGTGCCTCTCAGCCCCACCAACAGTGGAGCAGTCTGCCACACCTAAAGACCAGCCCAGCGTCTCAGAAGATGCCCATCTGGGCAACGTATAATAGCCATTCTGCACCAGCAGACCCACCTTGGAGACGCACAGTGATAGTTCTGCACCAGCAGCCCCACCTGGGAGACGCACAGTGATCGTTCTGCACCAGCAGCCCCACCTAAGAGACGCACAGTGATCGTTCTGCACCAGCGGCCCCACCTGGGAGACACACAGTGATCTTTCTGCACCAGCAACCCCAAGACAAAGCGAATCAGGGGGAGGAGTGAGAAATGACTGCACCAGTCGAATTAAGGGGGAGCTTTAGGGAAGCCAATTTACTCAGGATATCGGGGTTAACACCCCTAATTCTTAGGAACACCCCCAGAGGACTCTCAATGACCAAGTAGTCAGGACCTCAGGGTTAGTAACCCTGGTTTCACGAACTCTGGAGATCGAACATAACCTTTCTGAAATTTAGCACAAATCTAAATTGCAGTATTTGTTCTTGATGAATCATTAGCTCAATGCTAGAATTGTTCTGGTCAGACTGGAACTTGATTCATTTCAATCTCATTGATCCTGTCCTCTACTCACTATAGTCTTATTTCCTCATCAGAAAATAACCAAACACAAATTTCTTTGTTATTTCTATTTACTTTCTATTTATTTCTTTGAGTTCTATTTACTTGCCTGTTTTTTTTTTAAAGAGAGACCCATGATTTTCCCAGAGGCTTACTGTAGCTGTTTTGAAATCCTTATCCTCTTTAGGAACCAAAACTACATCCTTTGTGCCAGAACTTCCTGAACTTTAGCACACGTCTTTTCTTCACAATGTTTTCTTTCCCTCTCAACACCGGATATCTCATTTCTCGTAATCTTCACACTGCACTACAACAATAACTCATTGGTAGAATTAATAAACTGTTAGAAAACTGTATATAGAGTATATGTAGATACAGTGTGTGTGTGCTCTTTATCCCATCCAGGGTGAACCCTGCCTTATGCCTGCTGTTTACCAGGATAGGCTCCAGCTCTCCCGCAGACCCAAATTGGATAAAGTGGTTAGGAAACGGATGGATAAAACAATTTTCTTTATTTTTATCAGTGTTGGATGAATCCTCACCTGTTCAATTGCGGAACATCACTCTGTCCTCTTTCTACTGTTGTTTTACCTGTCTCTGCTGCTACACCAGCAGTCCATGGAGTTCACACAGCACCCAGAGGTGTTCAGCTTAAAGAAGTTCGGTTGCGTGTATTTGGGTGAAAGCACTCTGGCGTTTTTTCCAACTTCAGACTCCAAACGTTGACTTTGCTCAGCTGATTCACCTGTCTGAACATTAATTCAGCTTCCTGTGGACTGAACCTGTTGATCTTGGGGTCACTGACTCATATTGTACTGCATGCATCACTACATCATGGGGGACTGACGCCAGCGTGACCCTGAGATTTACCCAGGTGTCCACAGAGGCTCGTTGGCATCAGCTGGCACAGCCAGGCTTGCCCGTTCTCCACGAAGTCACCCAGTTCTCCTGGGAGCCTAGGCTGCGATTTTAGTCAGCTAGAGGTGGGATTCAAACCTGTGCTCCCGGAAGCATTTGTGTTTACAAGACAGCGGTTTAACCCAGTGAGCTAACTTGGGCCAGAAGCCTGGACTGCAGTTCTGTGGTATCAACCACAAGACTGGCAGTCTAGTTTCAATTCTCCAGCTCTCCCCCGTCAGAATCATGTACTCCTAGTCCTGTGAAGATCACGGCTTTTAAAATACTTAGCATTTCATTTGATTTGCTAGGGATTAAAATAATACAAGTGCTAAGCATGGCAGACCGATGTGTTGGAGTGGCCTGTCTAGAAGCCGGGCCTGGACGGGCAGGGGTGGGGTTCACAGGGAGGCTCGGGGGATTGTGGGTAGGGAGACCCCTGATCAGCAAGCCTCTCTTACAGGAGAAATGAAAGACACGAAACCCAGGTGTCCTGGCTCTCTCCTGAACCCCTAATTCCTTCTTTTTGATGCCAAATCGGGTGGGTGGAACTAAAAAAAAACAGGAAATTCTCTTTTTTATTTTTATTAAATAAAGCCTTGGAGGATTTGTCAGCTGTTTTGGGTGGATGAAGGCAGGCAAGAGGGAGCCTGAGTCTTGTAAGCACATACAGTCACCTCTGTGATGAGGAAGAGGCAGCTGAATGGAAGACTCATTCCGTGACTCACAGGAGCTCCGGAATCACACCCAGAGCCAGACATGGCCAAACTTGTGCCAGTAGAAACCCCCACCCCACCTCCCGTTTCATTCCCACCTACTTTTAAGCTGCAGTTGTGCCAACAGTTCTCTTGGAAATCCGAGCAAATCCTTCTCTCCTGCGTACTGGCAGCCAGGTCAGCAGGCAGACTGTGTGTCTGCAGCAGTATCAGGATGCCTGGTGATGTGTCAGCCCCAAGGTGGCACAGTCATAACAAACAACCAAAAGACTGGAGCAGTGACTCAGTGGGCTTGGGACACATTTCAAACCCCAGAGTGTTATGTCACCTCAACAGGCTTGTGTACATAACTAGCCTTTTTGCACTCATTCCTATCCATTTTCTAACTGCTTTATCCCATACAGGGTCATGAGCTGGAGCCTGTCACACCCAGCAAGCCATGGGTGCAAGGTGCGATACTCCCTGGGCAGGACAGCAGTCCACTGCAGGACACACACACACACCCTGGACAGGACACCAGTCCCTCACAGGAGACAGACAGACAGACAGACAGACAGACAGACAGACAGACAGACAGACAGACAGACAGACAGACAGACAGACAGACAGACAGACAGACAGACAGACAGACAGACAGAAATTGGAAATTCTAAACCCACAGCAACAGCCTCACACCCCTTGAGATCTCCCTTCAGAGCCCAGCCCAGGCCCAGGCCCAGCCCTGCTCAGCCACAGCGAAACAGACTGAAAGAGCATCGTAGGGAATTCTGTTTCCAATTTATCCTGGGTTGATTCCAAGTTTTATTTTCTTTAGGCAGCTCACTGGTTTTCTTAAACACTTTGCGATTAATACATGCGTAAGTTAAAAGGATACAGCTGTTATAACAGAGGCTGTCCCACAATGTGGAAGTTGGAGAGTTAGTATACTTCCCAGGTATGGGATCCCTGTCACACATTTCCATAACACAAACGTTTCCTGTCTCCACCTCTGCTTTGAGCAGCTAACAGACAAAAACATAGCTGCCACTGAGTGCCCAAGGTTCTCTGGATATTGTCTTTGCAGCTCAATTTTTCTAACCTCTTTGTCTGTGAGGAAGCAGAAAGGAAACTTAAAAATACCCAAAGTACTGCCAGCTTCAGCTGAACATCTGTTTCTTTTTCATCACAGTTTTTATCACCGCTGACACCCCTACACAGAGCCTCAGAGCCAGCGCTCAGTACTAAAACTCACAGAATGTTTCTCCAGATAAACAGATGCAACGTTTTTTTTTTCAGATACTGAACCAGAAATCCCCTACAAAACGTGAGGAAATAAGATACAATTACAGTCATGAAACAACAGAAAAAGACAGAAGTACTTCAGCAGTAAATAGTCTCTTCAAACTAAGGCCCATTTTATGCTCCACCTCTCTGAGAAAGGAGAAAAAAACCCTCCTCACGTCATAATTTAAACCATCTTGTGCAGATTATGTTCAGTCTTAGCATAGCGAGCACAATAGCTGAGCTGAGGGAGTGTGCTCTGGTTGAGCTGTAAGAAATGAGTTTTGACTCTCGTCTACAAGGTAGGTTCATGGGTTTTTTTTTACATTTGCTTCTCTCATTTCCTCCTCTCTCTGTTGGGGTTTTGGCCCACAGTTCAGCCCTCTCTTTCTCTGAGCTGCGGCTGAGCCCGGATCAAAGATTTCCCCCCACACACACCTTCTCAACTGGGTTTTTAAGCAACTGACTTTGTCGTTTTCTCTCTTTCTCTCATTCTCGCGTCGTTCACAAGCTGCTGCTTTAAAAGAAAAAAAAAACGGAAGTTTTACTTCTAGAACCGCAAGCTGCCTCAGTGATGATGTGGGCCCTGCTTAATTTACTTTTAGCGTTATTTCATTTGGGAGGCTGAAAGCTTTTGGAGTCTGTCCAACTCAAAACCTTTAATAGTTGGGCTCTAGGAGGTAAGCCAACACAACAGAATCAAGCGCTCCTGAACAGAGTATACAGTATGTACAGCAGATATGTGCACAGCAGGACATGATACACATGCCATGATTTATTCTTTGAAGCAAGAGTCCCTGGAGCCTTGCAGAGTTTTGCAGAAGCTACAGAGAAACAGATGGAGAAACTTGTAGTGGTTGTCAGAACACTGGTTGGTGCAGTAGGCCAGGTGTTCCCCGTGCTCGTGCTGCTGGTGTGCGTTCTGCCCAAGCTCTCGTTATATAACCGAACCCTTAGCAGACCTAACGACATTTTTAATTGAACTTATTTCATTGTTTCCAGTTCCTAAACACGTAGGAAGCTGCCTTTTAACTACTGCATTTCTTAAGTAACTTTAAAATCTCCAATCCTTGAGCACAAAAAGCTTGCAGAAGTTCTTACCAAGCAGCCTGAGGCTCCGCTGAAGGAGCTCAGTGAAGAAGCTGCAGAGAAATCCGGCAGGATGTGGGGGTCTCTATGACCAGGACTGAGAGCCCCTGCACTAGGAGGGAGAGCAGCTGCTCGCCAGACGACCTTGTTGTGAAGCGGGTCTGATAACACCGGGCCCGTGTGGGCCGAGACTGGATCGAGAGAGGCCAGGGAGGCAGAGAGTCTCCTTGCACAGCTCCACGAGCTCTCTGGTGAGATGTGAGGCGGTAGGAGCTCAACGCCGAGCTCAGTCACAGTTCTTTCCAGCTGGCACAGGCAGGCAGGTGCCAAGGTGGACGCAGCACAGGGCAAATCAGCACCAGGTGACCGTTCTGCCCCAGTCATGAGCAGAAATGCAGCAGCCAGCTGAAATTCAGGACCTGTTTCTCTTTTCTTTCCTTCCGGTACAGACGCAGGTATTTTGCCAAGTGGAATTCTCTGCTAGTTCTCAGAGCACGGGAAAGCCTGAGACTTAGGGGGTGTCTGAAGTGACCAAATACTTAATCTTTTAAGGCAGTGGCGTGACAGCTTGTCTCAAAAAGACAGCTTAATCTGACAAATTGTGGTAGGTGTTGCAATACGGTTTTAAATCTCATCTCATTCCGTGGAGATGTTTAAGAAATCAAATATATTGCATTAAAAGGCAGGAGCTGCGCTGAAAACACTGACTCACCTGCAGTCCATGCATAAAACAATGGCTGTTTCCCAAGAAGTAATAACAGATGTAAGTACCCAAAAGTACCCAGTCCATCTTATCTGATAGTATTAACGATATTACCAAGCATAAAGATAATGGGAAGGATAGAAGCTGATTTTCCATCAAAGCAACATGTAGGGAGGAAGAGATATATCCGTTTATTATTCATTTGGTTAATACTTTATCCCAAGCCGTGCATCTTAACGTTCTGAGTGCGGTAACTTGCTCAAGAGAGCAGCACCTGTGCCTCACCTCCTGGGATTCAAACCCGCAAAAATCCCTTTCTAATCCAGAGCCCTAACCATTACATCACAGTGCTGCCCGTCAGCCTGCCTCGAACGTTTGTGACCAGTTGCATTAGTGTGCAATCGTGTCAAGTCTCGCTTTCTCTGATGGCTGTGGACCATGCACACGCATCTTCGCAGAATTAGGCTCCTGCATTCTTCAGTTTTTTAAATGATCTATTTTTGTTTGCTGCCCTTGGATGAGGCTAGTGCATACCAGTCCTGACTGCATACCACAGACTCGACGGGAGTCTCTGCACTGAATAACACATACATATTGAGCAATTTGAAAAAGCACATTCTCTAATACTTAGGCCAAATATAGAACAAAGCTGAATGATAATCTTCTGCCTTCGACTCCAGAAAAGAGCTTTTCTTTCTTACCACTTTTTTTTTAGAAAAAAAAAGAAACAAAACCAACAAGCAAGACTACCTTACAAATGATTTTTTTTATTTAAAAGTCTGTATTTAGAAATATTTTAACTTTCAAAAAACAATAATCATGTTACTTGAGTTGTTTTGTTTTATTTAATTGTGGAAAAAAGCAGGGTGATAAAGTCTGATTTGTGCAATATCCTTCAGTATGAACACTAGCTCTAATTCAGGTTAATACTCTTAATAACCCCCTTCACTATAATTTTTCTCCTCTCAATTTGGTTATTATCCTCTATTTGTCTGGCTCGTTTCAGCCTTTCAGAACAATTTTCTTCCCAGCTCTGAAAAGCATGCTCTGTCATCTCCCCTGCTGTTATGTGTGAGGGCTCCCTCTGAAATGTACTTCATCCTAATCTGCTGTTCACTTATCCCAGACCCCTGCTGTGCTTCCCAGGGTGATTTTGGGAACCCACTGTCCCGCTGACACTGGCTTGTGTGTTTTTTGTGAAAGAAAACTGGTTGATTGAACTCTACTTTGTCCCCCTGGTCTATCTGCTCCGTCCAGACACAGGGACACCTCTCTCACTGGCCTTTCTGACAGCTGCCCACCAAACTTTCCTGTGCAGTGGACGGACGATTACAAAGGGTCCTGTCTACAGTATCTGTGAATGAATCCTGGGAACTGTGCTAGAAAGCACAATGCTGAAGAAACTTCTAATTTACCTTCCCATAAATTACATCAATTGTTAGTGGCCTTGGCTGCTACACTGTTAAAAGTGAAGTTGTGCCACGCTGATGATGGGGGGGAGGGACTTTCCACTGCTTCTAACTTTGAAGCAGAAATAGGTCTTTCTTTAGGAGGATGTCCTTCCACCACAGAGAAACAGCCACAGTCACAGTAAGTGTCAAGAGTAAGCAGCAAGATCTGCTTGATCTCAAGAATATAAACAGCAGCGTCATCTGCTTGATCTTAGGAATATAAGTACTGCTGCAAGCAGATGGAGTACAACAGAGAGTCCATTAAGCTACTTTGCCCATAACGTCTACCCTGCCGACGCTCTGAGATGCTGCTTCAGCAAGTGTAGCTCATACCTACAAGCAGGCGTGCCAACCCCCCCCGACAGTCCCAGCCTGAGCGCCCCGTGTGCCATCAACACTGATCTCTGCTGAGCCCTGAGGAGTGAACAGTGGTGGAGCAGGCCGGAGATAAAGTTTGTTGCGTTGGCTCATAAAGACAGCCACCAGGGTAATTAGTGCAGTAGGACGGCCACACACAGACAATGACTTACAGCTGTTCCCCAGCGATGAACAGCAGTGCTTTGTGGCGATTACTGCCGCTATCAAGGAATGCCTTAGCAAATGGAACGTTCTTCCGAAAAGGAAAACAGAGCCCGACCTATTCAAACAAATCAAATTGTTTTCCGAGAAGGCAGAGCACACATCACACAATGTACTGTAGCTGGCAGCTCTTTGTTATTTTTGGGAGTGCACGGACACACTTCGTCATCCCTGCAGTGGGTGTAAGGAGATGCCGTCATCTTTCCCATGCTCAGAGAGGGGAGAAAGACTCCCAGCGCTCACTGGCGCTGTGCTGGTAAGGTCAGATATTCCGGATCCAGCATCCTCCCAGGAGACTAACTCAGTCCTGCCAATGTCAGCTTGCTTTTTTTCAGATCTTGAATCAGAGTCAAAGCAGCCTTTGAGTCAATAGAGCATTTAGCGACGGCAGTTTAGATTAGCGGGGAGGAAGGCATCACGACGTTTCTTTGTATTTGAGATTCTGTATCAGAACAACAGCTACAAGGGAAAGGAGGTCATTTGCCCATTCAGCAGCTTGTGGAGAATTGATCCAAGGTTTTCATCCTGTTTTCATTTTGGCTGCACTCCAGCTGACTTCGTCTGTGCAAGACAAATGTCACAGTTGTGCAGATTTATGCAAAAAGTACACCGTTCTTAAATTGACCTAAGCTAAGCCTTTTAAACTGATGTAACTGGGACAGTGAAGACAGGGGTGGTAGCTCGCCTGCGCTGGAGGAAGCCGTGCTGAGCACGAGTGTGCAGCCCTTCAGGGACAAAAACCACTGTGGTTCCCTTTCTGAACCCCTCCACCCTGATGATGTGTCTTCTTCCCAGTCCAAGCCCGACCCACAGCCGGCAGCAGGAGGCCGACAGAACTTTTTCAGATCACTCACAGCTGCACAGGAAGTGCTCTCAGTCTGAACGAATCAGCCCAGACTCACCTAGATCACATAACGGCTACAAAAGCATTGGGCTCTACAGTCGGAATCAGAATGTTCCGCCTAAATTCGATATAAACAACATTTTCAGAGAAAGGAATATAATACAAAGTACAGTTAGAAAACAACAACTCACCATTTTCCTCACTTTTTCTTATGGACGCTGTTTGGGATTCAGCAGCTGTTTGCTCACCTGATGGCTTGTGTGGGGGTTCGAAGTCGGAGCTGAAGGAAAAGCACAGTCCTGACAGCAGCCGAATGGGAGACTGAGCCGAGCACGGAGCTCACTGTTCTGCACAACGTAGTCCGTGCACAAGCAGTATGCGACAGACAAGGCCGTGTCTCTTCCCTCATTCAGGGGCTACATGGTCTTATGACTTCAGAGTTTTAAGAAGGAACAGGGAGACTGTCAGATGATAGCTGCATGCTTCTTGTGTCTGAATGGGGCTGTAAATGCCTTGTTTCCCCCTTAGCATGTGGGATCGTGTTTCATGGGCCTGCAAAAGCCCCCTGTTGGTTAGTGAGCCCTAGGCTCTGTGCCTACAGTGCCTCATGGGAAATCTGGGACTGAGTGCGTGTCTCAGCCACAAGTAACACAATGAATTAATGCCTCTTTCTAAAAGTGAAGATTGGGAGGGGAAATGAGACCAGAGGCCAGACATGGGTCAAACTGCACTTTTCATTGTCAAGCATCAACAATGCCTGTAAGCTGTCACTGGTTGTGATGGGTGACCTGCTTTTCAATATCACTTTTGGCATCCCCGAATGGCCCGTTTCCTGAACAAAAGACGATGTGTTCTGGTTAGTTTTCCATCTGTATCTTTTTTAGAAAAAAATAAAACTGCATTTAGATCCGTGTCTTTAGGAAGAAAGGATGTTACAGAGTGATGTCGAGAAAAGATAGTGATGGTGATAAAAATGAACGAATGCGAATTTACTTTGAGGCTCGGTGCTGGTCTGATATTAGCATGCAGGCAGTCTGCCCTGGGCAGATAAGCAAAGTGAACCTGGCTCCATGATGGCCTGGGGCTGGCTTCTTATCTGAGCCTCTGCTGATGAAGGTTTACAGTATTTATTGGCGATGGGGGAGAAACTGAGATGCTGTTAAAGTAGTGTACACACTGTACTTTTAAAGACAGCCTGAGAAAGATACCCTGAATGAGATATCTCGTGAAAGAAGCAAAAACAGGCATGGTTTTGTGAACCGGAAGAGACCGGCACTGATAGTAAAAGCAGAACAGATTTTGAGAGAGAGGCCAGCGCAAGGAAAACTTCACATTGCGAACCCCTGCCAGCATTTCTAAACTCACTTCTGGGCGGATAACAGCACTTCCCTGTGCTCCAGACGCAGGAAAAGCCCCAATCCATGCCCCTCTCCGCTTGAAAAATGATTGACAAAAAATGTGGGCTGGAAGAGCCCAGCGGAGTATTTCCACGAGTCAAACAAGGAGCTGGAAGGCTCCTGGGGGGTTTGTAAAGCTGGGGGCTAAGCAGGGCCTCTGCTGATGCAGAGAGGCAGCAGTGGTTAAGGTCCTGGGCTGGGAACTGGTTCAGGTTCAGATCGCAGGTACGGCACCTTGAGCAATTGATGGCTCTAACCTTGCATTACCAGGCTGTATGCAAGCGCGAGCCATCAGCCGGACGAAGCGTGCCCGCTCTTCAGTATCTGCTCCCCCGAGAGACCTCCTTGTCCGACATCTGCGGACAAGGCATAAGGATGAGAGCCTGTTGGTCAGCGATAGAACTCACACCCTGCCGGTGCAGACTCTGTCCTCCCCTCCTGCGCATTCTCAAGCGATTGCTCGCGGGGCTCCAGAGAATTGCCCACATATGACGCGTGACTCTTTTATTTTTTTGGTAGCGAGAACCCAAGGCCGACAGGAACGAAAATATCGGACGGCAAGGACGCCTGGGGGGGAAGGCACGGCTTTTGGGCCGCGTCCCTTGCACATGGCCGGATCGTGCGGCTCGGCACTCCCCCGCTGGCCCAGAAGCGAAAGAAACGCCAACAAGCCTATAAATTGACTTCCCAAAGGCTTGAGGTGACACACACACAAAGACCGAACAGATAAAAAAAAGATAACGTTACTTTCACAAGGACAGCCTCCCTCGGTAAAAAAAAACCCCAAACCAGAACAAACCAACCAGCATCCAGTACAAGAATTCACTCAAGACACGCTTTGCACCCAAAACGGGGAGGAACGTAGTCAAAGCAGCAGAGGCGTTTTTCCAGAGGGCTGTTGATTGCTCACCCGGGGGGTGTCGCAGTAGACGGAGCCCGGTGGGGGTCCCCTCAAGCGCGCTGTGGGGCTGGGAGGAGGCGGGGAGCCCTGCGCACGGGGACCAGCGCGCGGCACCTCCTCGCTGTACCGTTACAGCGCCCGCCGCGCGCTCAAACTTTGCAGTTTCAGCCGCGCGGCGCCTCGCCTCCTTCCCCTCTGTAAGTACTGCACGGTTTCTGCTTCTGCTCCGCGAAACGGGTCGGTCTTTTAGCTGCTGTAAAGGGAGCGGAGAGCTTAGGCATGCTTATAAGACACGGTGCATTTTATGTGCACGTATATACGTGTGTGTGTAACAAAACAATTTGTCCGAGACCAGTAACTTAGGCTAGGATTTTAGGAGGCGTACAACATGTAGAATTAGGGGCTCTCTGGTAGTATTTTAAGAGTTCCCCGCAACAGGAAGGCGACGGGACGATTAAACAGCGAAGCGAAAAGGCCCCGTCGCTGTCGAACGCTTCGGAGCTTGCCCGGCGGACTCGCGAATATGTATTTTTAAGCCTACCTTAGAAAACGTGCATAGGAGTTATACAAAGGAGAAATAAAAAAAGAGGAACTAAGTAAATACAGTAGAGAACGTGTAATTTAAAATAAATCTGGTAGTCTACTGTGGTTTGTTTTATGGGTTTCGTGTTTACCGAAATCCCACCATATTTTGCTGTATACGGAAGGGAACTATATTGTTCCTCATCTTATTGCAAATGTTGCAAACTGTTACCGCAGTGCTTTCAATTTCAGTGCCCTCTATAATGAATAGAGACAGATCTCGATTCGGTAAATAATTTACGCACTCTGTGTAGGTCGAAACATTTTTCTTTTGTTATTCAGATTGTAGCTACAGCTCGGAAACGTCTCCCGTACACTGCAATATTAAACTTTTATGCTGCGTTTAGTACCTGCGCACTCCACCTAGTTACAAAGTTATGAAGCAAGAGGTGCAAGAAAGTGTGTTTTCTCTGTTTTGATGGGCAGCCCACAATGAGAATCGGTAGCCCGAGAAGATAAAAATGTATCTGATTTTACTCAAACAAAACTAGGTGGAGTTTGGGGACATCAGTGACATACTTTGTAACTTCTATTGAAAGGGAGAGTGGGGGAGGTCGCCTCTTTTTAATTAGTTCTGCCCTCTCACACCTGCCTGGCGCCTTTTACAAGTGGAAATGTTTACGTTTCTAAGATGTGCGCATTTTAATGACCCGAGTGTCTTCAAAAACACCGCCGTGCTCACGACTCCCCCCGTTTTAAAGTCTCCCTGAAAGGAGCTTCTTCAAGAGGAAAACAAAACAAAAAAAATGCCTTTCTTCCGTGGTTTTCAGAACCCTTTCAGAACAGAATAATAACTTAAGGAGAAGAATTCAGTTCAGCCGAACTTAATCAATTTCCTCTTAGGCAACAATTGTCTTTTTTTGATTAATACAGCGCGCAGAAGCCACGTACACAATACCCGTTAACAGCAAATGCAAATGTATTTCAAGAAAAAAAAAGATCTCTGGATCAATTACTAACTTCCAAATAGGCTGGAATGGTCTCCTCTCGTTTATAACTTGTCTTATTATACGCTGAGCACTGGTTTGAATACAGGAGGCTGGAAAGCCGTTTTTAATTGCAGAGATATCCCCTGTATTTAACTAGAACAGTTCTCGGGGAAACGAGAGACGAGGAAACAATGAGACAGTGAGGTTCAAAAGTTTACTTTCAGCGGAGCGTTTATTAAGATCCCTGCTCACTTTTCGGATTCGAGGCGGCCCCAGTGTGTTTATGCTTGGGAAAGAAAGGTCAGCACACATTTAATCCCTCTGCTGTTTGGGAATGTAAGCATGTGACATAAATTTGTAAATACTGCTCGGACAGCTGGCATTCTGAGAATCAGAGAGAGGACCTGTACAATTCTGTAAGGGCTAACTATTGCTAAAAGACAACACGATAAGAAAGGCAGTCGAGGGTCTACTTCATCGCGAGTTTGTCAGTTGTTGCTGTGTTTCCAGTTTGCTCTGTGAGTTCTATCAGTTTGGGAGCAGCGTGTTATCGTGTTATCAGTGAGTTCGCACAAGTGATGAAACTGACAGATGGCACGAGGCCGACTGTGGTCCCACACGTACGTTTGACCATCCAACTTTGCGTCAAAAAGGCGACTTTGAGGATAGCCCCGGGAGCAACTATTTCTTTTGGGTGCCTAAAAACGTGAGTCAAGTCCAGGGCCAACCCAAACGGACCGCATGGCCCAGAGGACACAAACGGAAACGTGGAAGTGGAAACTAGGAGGCACATTGTTACGCTAAGGGTTGTGGGAGTAGGGAACCACCTAGCCAGCAAGAGCAAGCTAGTGGTTAAAGCTGATACTTTGACGTCAACCGGGAAAAGTATGGATGAGATCCTTGGATCGATTAACTCCTAACTACCAACGGACTACATAGGCCCACTGGCCTGTCTTGAAACCGTTCCTATGTTCTGAGCCAGAATGATAATGATAATGATAATGTTAATGATAATGATAATGTTTCTTTATTAGCCCTATACAATTTCTTGCATTAGGAATTCATCTTTTCGCATACCCCAGCTTTTCTCCATGGAGACACAGACACACAGACAGGGAGAGAAGCTTGGGGTCAGAGCGCAGGGTCGGCCATTGTACGGCGCCCCTGGAGCAGTTAGGGTTAAGGGCCTTGCTCAGGGGCCCAACGGAGTAGGATTCCTCTGCCGGCCACAGGAGTTGAACCGGCAACCTTCCAGTCACAGGCACAGATCCTTAGCCACAGAGCCACCGCTCCGCCCGGTGGGAAGAGGAGCTTAAACCAACTGTTCAAAAATAATCGAAATGTATCTCTCGATATATTCAGCAATTAAGTTCATACGTTTTTGTAAAACTTTCCTTATTTCCCCCTATTTCAATGTGTGATTTAATTTGTTTTTGAAGTGGAACATCATTTGCATCAGGGTTTATCTCATCTTTTACAGTAACATGCGACTTTTTATCAGCTGCTGGGAAACAAACACTAGAGTTTCTGGGGGAAGTGGAACCAGAGGCCCATGCAAATCCTTCAGTTTTGTTTAAAAAGGAGAAGTTTCACTACGCACACGTCACATGCCCTTGAAATTCTGTTCCAGTTCAGATGCGATACAGAGAGGTTTTCACGGTTTGGGGTTTCTTCATTCGGTTCTACGTGACTGACAGAGCTCCTATGGGCAGCTCAGCCTTTGTCACATTGACCGGTTAATGAAAGAGCCAGAAAGGATCCATACGCTGCCATCATTGATCGCATTAAAGCTGCATCTTGTCTCACAGCAGCCATTGCTCTGCAGGCAAAAATACACCCCGCCAGATGCTGACACACAGAGTTGGCTTCTCTTTCGCAGCGGGTGGGCTTTATCTATTGCCGTATAGATCAAGCGTGCAGATTCAGCTCCGTGAAAGACTGCTAGCAATTTCCTCACAATGTTTACCAAACTTTAGTGCAAGACAATCGGATTGTTCGACTGGTCAATGCCTGGGCGTCCCGGATGCTCACGGATGCACTAAGGCTTCGTGAATTGCCCGTTCCCCAGGCTCCCCCTTATTTCTATACTGCTGATTTTTAATCAATAGGGATGTTGAGGGCAAGCCGGAAAGCTTTCTGCTGAATGAGTAATGAATGCACTCAGCAAGGGAGAAGCGCAGATCAGCTCGGCTGCAGTCTGGCGGCTCTCCGGCTCTGGCAGCGAAGGAGGAGAGAGCCCTCTCCTGATCAGCAGCTCCGATGTCTGGATCAGCTGAAAGTCAGCTGATTCCATGGAATTCTCCCCGGCTGACCTCGCCGACCTCGCTCCCCTACCTCCCCAGCAACGGCCACCGCCTCTCCCAAGTCCCGGCCTCAGAATTCCCGGAGCCTGATCACGGCATTCCGCTGCTCGTCCCAGGGAAGGGAGGCTGGAGTTGCTCGGGCACGCTAGAGATCCCCTTGCGCTGAGCAAGCAGGCTGCAAGCTGGGCTGCTTCCAGGAGGCCTGAGCCTTCCAGTGAAGGAGAAGCGCTGGGCATTTCCGAGCGGTCCTCCAGGTTTGTGTCCGTGCAGTCAGAGCCACCGGAAGGGTATGTGGAAATGCATGAGTCTCTGGCTCTTCACAAAATGGTTTAACGAGGAGGAACAAGTGCCGATATCTGGAAAAGAAAAGAATATGTCCCAACGGGACCTTGCACCACCTGTTAGGCTGCATTGCAATGAACGAGGTACCTGGGGAATCCAGCAGACACAGGGCAGATCCAGGTTTGTTCCCTGAACCACAGGGCTGCTGTCTTCCACATCTTTCATGAAAGCACTGGAAGGAGGCGAAACCACGCTGTGAAGGAGGGGGTTTGCTTCAGCTCTGCTTTGTGAACGTTTCACAGCTGAAGAATGTTCCCATTAAAAAAAACGTTGACGCTTCAGACCCGCTGACATCCTGGTCCGCAATTCCAGCTCTCGAAAGCATCATTTACCCCGGGAGAATCGAGCTCAGGCCACCTGCACAGAGGGTGTGCCGACACTACACTCGCACAAAGCTGTTGTTCTTCTCTTTTCTCCGAATTTGTGACCGGTCAGTGCTCTAGTCTTGTGTTCAGTTTTTGTTTTGTTCCCTGCAGCTCTTCCACGTTTCCTGGCTGACCGATATTAGTGGAGTGGCACCGGGGGGCAGGGGGAGTTGAGTCTGTACTCCCGCGTGACTCACAGCGTGCTTCTGTTTTCGAATGGCTCAGGGGCACGGATGCTGGTGGCGCCCCGGAGTGACGCGCGGCGCTAACGAGGGGCTCCTGGACAGGGGGATGGCGGCAGACTGAGCCACACGGCGGAGGAGCCCTGCTAGATCTCTCAGTACGTGGCCCACTGTCTCCCCCGGCTCTTCACTGTGGTTTTTAATGTCTGAGCTGCAGAGAGTCCTGGCAGGAGAGGATGTTGCCTTGTTGGACTACAGGGAGGCTGACTGGAGTTTTTGCCTTTAAAGAGAAGCTCAGGTCACGGGAATCGCCTGCTGTTTATTTATTTTTTTAAAGACTGAAAATCCTGCAAGCTTGAAGCTCTGCGGGGTGCCGGATGGTCACCCCTGACCCCTTTGTTACTACTGAACATTGTGAAGCTCCGACTGCCCCCGGCCCGCCCTCCACGGCCTCATGAACTGCCGAAGGAAGGCGTGCCTGTGCGCGCTCCTGTGTGGGGCGCTGTTCCTCATGCTGGTCACTCACGGCAGACAGAAGTGGCCGCCGGGCCTCCAGCGCCTGGCCCCCGCGGCGAGGGGCCAGACGAGGAACCAGACGCGCGCGCCGCCGGCCCGGAGCAGGCCCCCCGGCGCCCCGTGCGGCTGCCCCTCCTGCGTCTCGGAGCGGGGGCGCTCGCCGTGGTTCGACCAGCGCTTCGACGCCCGGCAGCTGCCCTTCCTCGCGGCCCAGAACGGCAGCGTCCCTCCCAGTGCGCTGCAGTGGTGGCTGGTAAGAGAGCCGGGGGCGGGGGGGGTGACGTCAGTGTCGCTGTGCCCGGGGGGGGGCCTGTGGCGCGTGGCCATGAAGGCACTGGGGGTTGTTAACTCGCCGATGTGTGCTTGAACTTGCTTGACCCACAGAGTCAAACTCGGCAGTGAAAAGGTATTGGCAGCCCCCGTCTTAAGCTGGTTAATTGTTATTGTAAGAAGGAGCTTAACATATCAGAGGGGACCCATTGCATCCCCCGCTGAAGTGTGGCCCCCAGCTGGGTGACGCACAGCGGCTCCACTGCGCTGCAGACCCAGGGCAGGAGCACCTGTTGAATTAAGGGGGAGCTTTAGGGAGGCCAGACAGCACAAGGGGAGTTTAACATCCACTCTTAGGAGCAGTGCCATGGGAAGTTTAAAGCAGTCAGGACCTGGGTTTCGTGTGTCCCCTGAGCACCTCCACCTTCACCTAGAGAATCAAGGTGAAGTATCCTGCTAAGGCTCTTGGTAGATATTGCAAGGAAGCACGAAGTCAAGCATTGCTGATCTAAGGTCCTTTTGGCTTTTGCATTTCACTTTCGCTGGGATCTGGCACGTGCTTCAGCAAGCTTGCGTCTTAATGGAATTATTTTCAGTCCTGCCAGGACCAAGCCCAGACACAGCCAGCACAGAATCAGAGCGCACTTTCTGAAACACTTTTCATAACCCCCTCCCGGGGACGACAGAAAACGCTGGGCGACTCCTACCGTTCCGGGTCGGGACGCGATCCAAACCTCATGAAGAGAGCGTCCTGCCCTTGGGCCAAGTCCGCCGGTCCCTTCCAAAAAAGGCGCGTTCAGCCGAACGGTGGGAAGCGCGATTCGGCAGCTGGCATGAGCGGCGCGTCTCGTTTCCTCCCCACCAGGCTTTGCAGCGGTCCTCGGACGCGCAGGAGCCCTACCAGGTGATCCAGAAGATGTTCCAGGTGGTCTCCGAGCCGCCGCCGCACGAGCCCGCTGTGCCGGCCCGCTGCAGGAGGTGTGCAGTGGTGGGGAACTCGGGAAACCTCCGGGGCTCCCACAATGGGCCCCTGGTAGACTCCCATGACGCTGTGATCAGGTGGGTATGACTGGACCCCGCTGAAGGCCTCGTCTGCAACCTCTGCTCGGCTATTTAGGTGCCTACAGCTTTCTCTTTTCTAGACGATCAATTCATTATGCATTGCGCGATTATCTTTAATTATGCATTAACGAGACGTCAGGGCTGTATGAAAGCTGGGAGCCCGCGACATAGAGGAGTTCAATCAAACGTTTGCCTTTTCTTTTCTTCGGCAAGCAATTGAAGCTTCTGGGCCAAAGAAAAGCCAACAGCTCAGCTCAGACGGGATTCCAGTGCCGGGGTTCTTAGTGGACCAATGCTAGTTTTAAAAGCACCAGTTCGTTTTTTAATCCGGAGAGTCCAGGTGTCTCGGCCAACTAGGGTGCATTCCAGATATCAGCGCTTTGAGCCTGAGCTTGCTCATTAGCTGATTGGCTTGCGGATTCCCCAAAATACCTGGTGGTATACCTCAGGGCTCTAACCAGCTGGGTTATCTTCAGCATATCGGGTCTCACAATACAAGAGAAGATCCCCTAGGACTCCCATTCAAGCTCCCTTGGGCAAGGGACTGCCCTTTGAAACAGGAGGCGCCGAGCTTGTGTGCGCTGAGCAGGTTGAGTGCCCTGAGTGTCCGACACAGTGGCCTGAATCTGTTTCCAGAAGGCCTGTGCTCTTGCCAGCCACAGCAGCCATATCACTCTGCAACTCACAGCTGGCCGCCCGCTGAAGCTCAGCAGGTGTGAGCCTGGTCAGTACCTGGATGGGGGACCTCCTGGGAAAAACTAAGGTTGCTGCTAGAAGAGGTGTTAGTGGGGCCAGCAGGGGGCGCTTACCCTGTGGTCCGTGTGGGTCCTAATGCCCCAGTATAGTGATGGGGACACTATACTGTAAACAGGCGCCGTCCTTCGGATGAGACGTAAAACCGAGGTCCTGACTCTCTGTGGTCATTAAAAATCCCAGGTCGCTTCTCGAAAAGAGTAGGGGTGTAACCCCGGCGTCCCGGCCAAATTTCCCATTGGCCCTTACCAATCATGGCCTCCTAATAATCCCCCTCTATGAATTGGCTTCATTACTCTCTGCTCTCCTCCCCACTGAGAGCTGGTGTGTGGAGAGCGTTCTGGCGCACTATGGCTGCCGTCACATCATCCAGGTGGGGCTGCACACTGGTGGTGGTGGAGGAGATCCCCATTACCTGTAAAGCACTTTGAGAGGAGTGTCCAGAAAAGCGCTATATAAGTGTAAGCAATTATTATTATTATTATTATTATTATAGCAGCCTGTACAGTAAGCAGACACGGAGCACTGTGACAACTTGGCTGAGGCTCGCTATTTCAGGACTCATTTTTTAATGAGAAAATACCAAAACGTTTTCTGTCAATCTGGAGCCTATGCCCTGTGTGTGTCCATTACTGTAGCGTGCTTTTTCAAAAAAGAAGTCGGTTATCGTTAGTTCTAATAATTGTTTCCATAACTTTGCATTAAAAGAAGTCAGACTTGCTGGTCTGTAACTACTCAGTTCAGTTTTGTCACCCTTCCTGTGGATGGGCAACTCTCCAGTCCCTGCGTACAGCCTGTCCAGAGAGACTGTCGCCAGAGTTGCACCACTAGTTTCTGAATACGTTAGTGACACAGTACAATAATTATTTATCTCCTGGAATACAATGGTTAAGATACCAACAGCAGATACATACAGTAACGGATGTCTCTGACTGGGAATAAGGGATCCACAGCCCATTGTGAGTAATGTAAAAATCAAGTGAAAAGTCAAAAGAAAGAGTTTATTTCAATTTCTAAAGAAAGCCTTTTCATCTCTCAAAACACAGGAGAAAAGAAATAGCTCTCTGAAAATCTGGCAGTTTTCAGTGTTTCTATATAGGTAAATGACATATTTAAAACTTATGTTGAAAAGAAAAAAATCTCTTATACCCATTTTAAATATTTTTTTCCGTTGCTAAACTACCACCGCAGGGCAGCTTATTTCCTCTTTACAGAAAACAGTTTACAGAAAGCTAACTAGACAAACTGTCACCCACTATTCATTTGACATGTGTGCAAAGAAATTGAGACACACTTCTGCAAAAACAACCTGCTTACATCCGCTGCTGCATGTGTGATTTTGTCAAAGTAGACCAGTTTTTCTGTACATTTCCATTTCTGCACATCAAAGAACTGTAATCAAACAAAACAAAATTAACACCCCTAGTCCCACCGCCCCTGCAACCTGCTCTCAGAAGGAGAAAAAACACACTCGGTCGAAACCCCTTGACTCCGACGGTCGTAGGGCTCTGAAAGCACTTGAAACACCCACCTGCACTCCAGCTGAAACAGGGGTGAGGGGAAGGTAGTGCACGCTGATCCGGGCGGAGGACTCATCTGTTTTTCCCTGCTGTGGTGTCTGGCAGGATGAACAAGGCGACCACGCTGGGGTTCGAGGCCGACGTGGGGAACAGGACCACGCACCACTTCATGTACCCCGAGAGCGCGGTGGACCTGCCCCCGGGGGTGTGGCTGGTCCTGCTGCCCTTCAAGCTGCGGGACCTGCAGTGGCTGGCCAGCGCGCTGTCCACCGGGGAGATCAAAACGTACGTCCGGGGCACCTCGACAGCCGCGTCTGAACCCAGGGCGCTCGGCTGAGCTGCTGTTCCGCACTCGTGGGTCAAAGAGAGGCTAAGGCAGCACAGAACAGCAGGGGCGATGCAGTGGTCAGCAGCGCTGGGGCCCTGGGTTCAATTCCAGGGGTACTGTCTGTGTGGAGTTTGCATGTTCTCCCTGTGTTCGCGTGGGTTTCCTCCCACAGTCCAAAGACATGGCGGGTTGATTCACTTCTGGGAAAACTGGCCCTGGTGTGAGTGTCTGTGCGTGCCCTGTGATGGACTGGTGTCCCATCCAGGGTGTATCCCACCTTACGCCCAATTCTTGCTGGGACAGGCTCCACCACCCCCCCCCCCCCCCGACCCTGAACTGAAGAGTGTGGACAGAAAATGGATAGGCCTAGGTAAAACTGACACTTGTTTTGTTTTCTTCCTAGAACTTACATGAGAGTCAAAGAGCGGGTTCAAGCCGATAAGGACAAGGTGAGAGATGCCTTTTGAAGTTGCTCGTAATAATCGGTCAGTAGGTCAGGTGGGCGGTGGACAGCTGACACAGGTCTTGGAGAGGACAAAGAAGGAAGAGAGGAAATTAAACGAACTGGGTGTGGTTTAATGGAGAAGAAAGCGGGTAGAAAATGCGTGTCAGTGGTTTCCTGAAAACCCCCCTGCTGTGGCAGGCCAGATTCAAATCAAGTGTGTTTCGTTCCCAGCCCGTCTGTGCCAAGACGGCTCTGACATGGCGAGACAGGTAACAGTGATTGAGTAGCAGTAGAGAGCCACAGGGAGTAATGTCCCCAGGGCTCATGCTTTGTGTGCTGTTCAGGCTCAGACAAAGCACAGCTGGAATTGGATCAGTGTGTGTTTCTGTAACGGTCCCCCCCAAGCATCCCATTGATGCTGGAGCTGTAACAGTTGATTCAGTGCTGCCACTGACCACCGCTGGAGAGAGTTAACTCTCGTCAACATTCACTGTGGCCCCGTGGCTCTCCACTGCTATCCCATCACAGCGCCCCAGTGTGATGGTGTCGGCTACCCGTCTCTAAGCCACATCAACCTCAAGGGTGAACTGCAAAGCGTCTTCCATGTCCCCTTTTGTTAACTTGTCCTCCCAGAGACCTGCGCCAGTTGTCCACTGGAATACAGGCCAATGGCTCTGATTGTAGCTGCCATACGGGCCACCAGATGGGCCCGCGGGCCATGAGGGTCACACCCCTGCCTTCTGAGCTTAGAGGCCTCTCGGACCCTGCAGGGGCACTTTTGTACAAACCCATCACTGGCTGTCCTCGTCCATGTTTCTGCAGGTGATTGTGGTGAACCCGGCCTTCTTTAAATACACCCACGACAGCTGGACAGAGCATCACGGGCGGTATCCTTCCACGGGCATGCTGGCTATAATTTTTGCTCTGCACATCTGTGACGAGGTGAGTGTCCCGCCCCGGCCCGCGTCCCCAGTTCCAGGCTGGCTGCTCATCATGGCCTTTTCTGTCCGCTGTAGCAACACTGAAAATGCTTTTGCCTTATCAAAGAAGCCCAAAACAATTCACACTGGCTTTTCCACAATACAGCAGGTTCTTTTTTATAGAGGTGGGTGGCCAACTCTGGTCCTTAATCAACAACTTCTCGACACCTGGAAGAAAGTTTTTTTTAACCCTGAAGCAGGCGGGTTGTTCGACGAGGCGAAGTGAAACGCACATCCCAAAGCCCTGTAGCTCTCCTTCCTGGCCATTGCCGAATTCGTTCAGCCGGTAAAATTCCTAAATTGATGAAAACAAAAACCGCGTTCCAAGTCTCATTATAAATGCTGGATTGGGGCCATCCCTGCCTTATGCTCACAGTCCATGTTTGAATCGCAAAGACTTTGCTGCTGCAACCTCTGAAATCTTGCAGGCAGATGATCAGGGAGCCAGCGACGAGACTCGGGGCCACCAGCATTACAAACACGCGCATTCCCTCTGTCCGTCAGCTCTCGTTTTCCTTCCTTTGCCTAGACGCCCCTCGGCTCCGGTCCTGCAGGGGTCACTCTCACACTTTCCCCTCTTTCACATGCGTTACTGCAGCAGGAGATTTAGTTGCAACTATTGGAAAATAATAGTGCATGCTGCGGTGAACACCCCATTGTGGGCGTGCCAATCAGCTGCTCCCTGGCATGTCACAACACCTGGAGTGTATGGTCAGTGTGCACCTCTGTAACTGTGCGCCAAGTATCCCTTTGAAATATCACTGTACAGTATGGTGCGATGGTTCTACCATACAGGACAAAGACGCTCTACAAAGGGCTGTGGTAACGACACAGAGGATTGTAGGAACTGACTTGCCATCAATCGGCAAGATCCACGCTGTCGCGATAAAGCCCGATCCGTTATTCAGAATCCCAGCCATCCCGGCCACAAAGTGTTCTCCCCCCTGTGCTCTGGCAAACGGTACCGCACCACTAGGCTGAAGGAGAGCTTCTACCCTACAGCAGCACCCATCATAAACCATCATCACAAACACATCATAAACTCACATCATCGCTATCCGTGCAATGCCGCAGAACTCGGCACAGCTCTGTGCTCTGCACTGTTTACCTGGCTGCCCCGTGTCTACTGTCCTGGGTGTTTCTTGCTCTTGTTCCACTGCCCACTGCATGTTGTCGTGCTATTTTGTGCACGATGGGTGGCTGCGAGCGCCATATTTATTATCAAGGAACAAGTAAAAGGTTTATTCCAGGCTGATAAAAAGAAGAAAGAAAACGTTTCGGCCGTGGAGCCTTCTTCAGGTGTCAGGTGGTCAGGTGACACCTGAAGACGGCTCCACGGCCGAAACGTTGCGTTTTCTTTCTTCTTTTTTTTCAGCCTGGAATAAACCTTTGACTTGTTCCTTTGCAGCCTAAGCATGCCGACGCAGCTCCCCACCTGAACTATTTATGATCTACTGTTCTGTCACGTACCGTGCGCGTTGTGTGAGTGTCGCCTGTTGTACAGGCCATGTCCCGAGAGGACAGTGCTAATAAGTGTCCCAATGTAGACACTCACGCAGCAGATGAACCCCTCTGCCCTCCTCCGAAGCCACTGGCCATGGCTAACGCTCTCTCTGTCCTCTCCAGGTGTCTGTATTCGGCTATGGGGCTGACCCCCAGGGCAACTGGCACCATTACTGGGAGGATAACAAATACGCCGGAGCCTTTCGGAAAACGGGGGTCCACAACGCCGATTTCGAAACCCACATCATACTAAAGCTGCACTCGGAGGGGAAAATCAAGCTGCACAGGTGACGAGGGTAGGAACTGCAAATAAGAACAACCCCCAGGGTTTTGGAACGCCACGCACCAGTACCTCTGTGAAACAGACGAGGCGGTGATGAGAGAGAGCAACGAGTCACAAGACAGCACCTCATCAAGAGGGGGAAAGAGAACCCTCTTTGGGATTTTAATTTTTCTTAAAGGATTTTTTTTTTTTAAGCATGCTCGTGCAGAAGGTCCAGAAAGCAGGGCAGCCCCCGGCCGAAGAATGGAAGGACCCGAGGAGCTGGACCTTCAGAAAGGACTGCAGACGAAAACAAAACAAAAAAAACGCACGTTTTTGCCGAGCCACTTGTTTTTATAGGTATGGACTTTTTAAAAAAAAAATCACTTTTGTTACTGGTCCGCCACACCCACAAGCCTTATGTCGCACGACACGGGAGGAAGAAGGGTCTTGAGCAGCCTGGGGGAGGGCGGACCACCGGCGTGGGGCTGCAGTGTGGTCCCAGACCCGGGTCTCCTCGCTGCGGCGTTCGAGAGCAGCCGAGGCCTCTTCTGATGAAAGAGAATAAATCTTGGACAAAACCCCAGCGTGCGCTGTGTGTGTGTGTGTTTTTTTGTGCGTGCAAAATCATCGGCTCTTGCCTGGGAACTTGGAGCAGGTCGTCCGTGCTCTGGGACGAATCGCAGAGTCAGAGGTAGGCGAAGGCAGCGCTGAGGCCCACCAGCATTACAAACACGTGCGTTCCCTCTGTCCATCAGCCCTCGTTTTCCTTCCTTTGCCTAGACGCCCCTCGGCTCTGGTCCTGCAGGGGTCACTCTCACACTTTCCCCTCTTTCACATGCGTTACTGCAGCAGGAGATTGAGCTACAGCAGGTAAAATAATATTGCGTGCTTCAGCATGGGAGCGCCCTATCGTGGTTGTGAGAACGAGACGCACAGACTGTCCAGCTGTTTGGTTGTCTGGGAGTAAGGCAGTGCCATCCCTAAAAACGCCATGTGGGTTTCTGCCTTTTTCTTTGAAAACCTCTGTGCCTGTTCCCTTTACAAGTCCCAGGGTCAAAATGTCAACATTTCCTTTGAAGCAGGTGTAGTATCTCCCCAACCCAGAGGTAGTGTTCTGGAAGAGGAAATATATCACTACACCCTTATTATATGATCCAGATGTATTACCTGAATGTATCAAAGTGCTGGTATTCTCCATTTCCACTGGTTATTCACTAACTCGCAGCTTCGTAAAAATTGTTTAACTGTAAAAGGCAAGTTTATTTCGGTGAAAAAGGTTAGATTCTGTGCTCTACTGCTTTGCTAAAGCCACACTGCTGGTTCCTCGAAAGAAGAACTTTCTTTCCCAGCCCCACCACTGTGTTCCCAGCACTGGACAGAGGGCGCGTGGGTCCCTTGGGTCCGCACCCCGCAGGAGACTGCAGGACCCCCACAGCGCACTCCCCCACGTGCGTCTGTGATTCACACAACACTTTTCACAAACAAACAAAATCCCCAATCTGCACTTGCCAAAGAGTAACCCGTGCACAGTAAGGCAGGATTTAAGAGAATCCTGAAGACTGTTTCCGAAACGCATCTCCCAGGGGCCTGCCTGACTTGAGACATCAACCCTTCAAACCGACAGATACTGAAGAAGAGCCAAAGGCTTTCAGCAAACGAGCGTTGACACGTCCCCTTTCATTTTAGCACAGGCTTACTTCCGTATGAAGCTGGATACTGCAAATACAAAATTCACTTTCCGCACACCTGCCTCACTGGCCTTCGTGAACCCAGACTGAACTCCATACTAACATGCTCAAACAGTAGGTGGTAAGGGCAGAGGAGAAGGCTCATAAGAAAGGTGAGCAAATTCAGGGGTGCCCAGTCCTGCTGTTGGGGGGGGGGGGGGCTGATGTGTCTACAGGGTTTCTGGGTGAAACCGGTCGAGCTGAGACGGTAACATTAAGAGCTCGTTAAGAACCAAGCTGGAAAATGTACAGGAACGTCAGCCCTTCAGGATCACAACAGGAAACCGCTAATTTAACCCACTGCAGAGCTTTAAACAAGAACAAAAAGCTGTCTCCTGTTTCCTAAGGTAGCCACAAGTTAGCTGATGACGTCATGCCTCTGCTGTAGAAAATTAACCTGTTAAACAGCTAAAGAAGCTCCACAGCCGAAACCCTGCCTTTCAGCGTGGAATAAACCTGTTACCAGGTCCTTCGCTGACTACACATGCCGATGCAGCTCCCAAACATATTTCTAATATCAATACCACGCACACACAAAAAAGTTTCTAGCTGACAATGAGAGCTCTGAAGTGTTGTCTGTATTCTGTGTTTGAGATGACAATTTTAACTAATTTAATGATAAAGAAATGTTGGGTGGACTCAAGGGAACTAATCAAAGCAGGGGTCAGTATAGGTGCAAGAGTTTATTTAACTTCATTATAATAGAATAAAACCAGTTATACCATATCACATACAGAATAAACATTTTTTTCACAACTGCATTCCACCATTAAAAACAAATTTGTAAAATATAAATTGTTTATAAAATAAAAAAATAAATATGAAAAGTAAAATTGCACAAGTTAAAGGTAGATAATACTTATTTCTTCTGACAAAAACAGCAGATAACATTAGAGAAAAAAATAACAACGAAGGCAGAAAAGATAATTTAAGGCAAAAAAAAAATAGAAATGAGAAGCTGTTTTTAAATAGGTCTGTTCTCCCCCTCATGTCATAGAAAAATAACAATGATACAACAGCTAGCTTCCCAGCTTAATACTCTTTGTCAATGTTACAGCAATAAAACACGGACCAAAAGAGAGCTTCAATCTCATCTGAATAATTTACAATTACTTAAAAAAATAATTGTTTGTAAATAGGAGTGGAATAGGTAGAGTATGTTGGACAAAAGAATCGTTACGGAGTAACCCATCAGGGGAAAAGGCAAAGTGCCCTCTGGCATCTGTAACAAATTTCAAGTATTTATCTTCAGCCAGCATCTTTTTAAATACCCAGAGGAGACCAAAAAATGTCTCGGAGCTACTAGAGATCATTTCACAACTCACAACACACAGACTCGACGTACAGAGGGGGGCATGATGTTGGAACAGAACAATGAGACGATTAAGAGATTTCAATTTCAAATGTTTGGTACGCTTTCTCTCTCAGGCAAGCTTAGATGCTTTCTGAAAACGTTCCGTGTCACAGATGCTTTTTGTGTTCTTTGTGCTTTGATCATCACTACAACCGGAGAGCAGTGCGAACCTTGGCCGACTGGGAATTTTGTACTTTTGAGGACCCAGGTTTACTTGCAACATCGCTGCAGGATGTCACCTTTGCGCAACATTGCTCACAAGCACCTGGGCGCCGCTGGCCGCTGTACATCTCCCCCTCGAAAGACGGCAGGCCCTTATCGCCCAGACTCATTTCCTGCAGGCGGGACTCGGAGCGCCGGCTGCCATGGCGATGCACTTCCGGTCCACGGCAGAGGCCGCCGTGCGAGGGGGCCCCAACGCGGAGCCCGGCGCTGATCGAATCCGGCGGCAGGAAATTTGATTGTCAAGAAGCTCTCGCTCGCAAGCGGGGGAAAACAAAACAAAAACGAGGCCCAAGATCGCGGGCACCTGTCACGATTTCTGTGTTGCTGCCGCTACCTTGCAAAAAGCGCCTCTTTGTCTGTGCCGAGCACTGACGACTCAGGCGGTCCGTGCCACAAAAACCCACTGACGAGCAGCACCTCCTCGACATCCAGTTCTTCAGAGAGCCTTACAGGGAACAGTTTTTGCAGGCTGGACACATCGCAAACCCCATTTTGAATTTCTACCCCTCTCGGCTCAGGGCTCACAAAGACGCGCTTCTAGACTTGAGTTTCTCACACTCGTTCCGCTGTGCGGGCTGAGCTGTTAAGAGTTCGGTTTCAGGTGCAATGGTGCTGTGTGTGTTCAGACAGGCTGGAGCCGTTCAAGACCATTCCTACTCTGGTGGGGCCATCGGGTGTGAACCATCGAGCCTTGAGGAGCGATGCACAGCCTGAGCGCCATCCTCTCATCCCCCACCTCTTTCTCGACAAGAGGCCGACTGACCGGCGCGCTGGCCAGCCGAGAGACAGTGCCGGCCTGGACCAGCCGCTGGTGACTGTCAGCGCACACACAGGCACATTTCTTCAAAGAAAAATCCTGACAAAAATTCAACCCCTCTCCCTCATGCATTCATCCATCAGTGCTCAGCCCATGCTGGCCCTCTTGTCATCTTATTATCGGCTTTATCCTCATCTAAAAATGAGTACGTGCTAATTGAATACATTTACCACATACAGAACCTACAAGAGGGGCTGCACTTCAGGTCTCTTCCTGTATGTATAGTTCTTTCCATTGTCTTGGCGGAAGGGACAATGCGGAGCTGGAACTCTTTTTCATCAGGACAGGCACACGGGATTCTCCTTGCAGCCTGTGCATGGGCTCTGCGCACAGGAAAAGTGAGGACGTTGTCTCTTCGTGTTTCGGGGAAGCAGCCTGCTGAATCGGTAGCGCTTGCATGAACAGCGCCCAGCGTGACGAGCCCCCAGTGGAACTGCATCAGACTCGCTCGCTCCCGAGCTCCAGCTTCCACTCAGCGGCACGGGGACGAGGGTACAATCCCTGCTTCCAGCCGGGCCTTTGGGCTGAATCCCCCCCCGCCAATTTCTAATGGCAATTTTCCCATGGTGGAGCGAAGGGGCGTGTGCAACAGGAAGTCATGGAGTCATGGAAAACACAACAGCACACCAGCGTGTCCTGCAGCGCCTGCAACCAGCACCGTTCACCCTGGGACTGCTGAATCTCCAGGGGCATTTTCCCACAGCCCATAGTATTCGTGGATGAGATGTGTGATTCTGTGTCTAATGCCTTTTCATCTAAGAAGCCCCATGGGAGAACAAGTGATGTGGGTACTGTGGCTGTCCCCCGGGCACGAGCAGGTACCGTGTAGGCGCTGGACCGGGGGTGGCTCAGGAGTCAGGCTGCTCGCCGGCTCCACGGGTCACCTTTATTCCGACAGGATGTGAACGAAAGAGGCGGGGAACAGGCCCCTCTTGTGCGGATGTCCCTCGATGTAGCCCAGCTGAAACAACAAGACGACGGTGTGAGGGTCTTCACCCCACTCCACAGCGAGCTTTAAAATGTCACACGGCAGTTTAAGACACCCTAAAGGCAGATGCAATGTTCCTTTTTGACTGAGCCACAGAAGAAATGTTTTTCTTTCCTAAAATGACAGAAACCTCGTACTGTCTCAGTTTCTGAAATCAACAACTTGCCTTGGCGGAAAATCTATGGAAATGACCAATTAAGCGCTCGTAATGTCTGTAATGCCTAGATTGAACATGATTCAAAAGAGAATGCTGTTTGTTTGTTTTTTAATAACCAAGGCCAAAGTGTTTTTCCTAGACAGGAGAGAATTAAGGAATTAGGAACAGGACATATTCCATGAACCTGGAAGGAATTTGCGAGAGCAATCGGAAATTTGCAAAGGACTCAGCGAATCTGGAGTCACGGCCCAAATGGATCCCAGCTGGGGAGCGGCTCGTTCACTCGCTTCACGCATTCCAGACACACTGCGCGTGTTTTTACTTCCCAGCCCCTGTTTCTGAAAGATGACCTCGCAAGACACCATGTGTATCGGCACAACGAGGGAGGGAATGTGCTCCGGAGAAAATTGAGATGCAAAGGCGGCTAATGAAGAATCCAGACAGGAAAGGAGGCGGAGAAGGAAATCCAGAGGGAAACCTGAAACCACACACAGGCTGAACTCTGACCGCAAGGGGAGGCTGCCCCCTGTTGACCAGAATGCCACCCTGCAGCCGATTTTCCTTAAAGCCTTTATATCCTGCAAGCGGCAGGATAAACGCAAACTGCAGAGAGGCACGGCCCACAGTGCCTCACCTGCGCAGGCGGTGTCCTGGGGCACAATACCTACCCACCAGTCGGCATCCTCCTCGGCCATGACGACCAGCACCTCCCCCTCGCTGAAGGTCAGCTCGTCGTGGTGGTCAGCCACGCAGTCGTAGATGGCCTTCACCCTTCGCACCCTGGGCTTGGCCTGCGAAACCGCCCAGTCCGGACAAACAAGAGGAGAAGGGAATTGAAGGAAGCAACAAGGGGAGACTTTTTTTTCAGCAGCTACCAGCACAAGACGGGAGGGAATGGCCGCTGGGAAACAGGCAGTGAGAGGGAGGCGAACGGAATCGGCCTCTGTGCGTCACAGCGAGGCAGCGCTACAGACTGCTCCCTCTTAACCAAGAGACTTCTGTGAGTAAGTCTTCTGTGGGCAGTTTCTTGTGCGCACACACACCATGAGCCGAGCCGAAGACCCGTCACACGACCGGCCTTGTGGTACCGAGCCCCAGCAGGCCCAGTGCTCGTGCAGTGCTCGGGCTCAGCCGCACCCGATCTCCTGCGTCTCGGTTGCCGAGCCTCACGCGTACAGAGCAGCGCAAGCCGGGAGCAACACACAGGCTACACGGCGCCAGACAGGACCAAGACCCTCCTCCTTGTGTCTGCCTTTCGACTACGTCACCAGAAAGCACACGAAAAAAATCACACAGTGATCCGAGCCAAGTCCTGCACGGGTCACACTCGAGCCCTGAGACCCCTCTCCTCCCTGACGACGCCCACTGAATTCGGCAGACACTGCGCCCTAAAAACCTGCCACCCCCCAAGTCCTCATTAAGCTCCCCCATCTCCCAGTTTAGTTTTCCAGAATGCGGCAGGTGATCTCGCCACACAATGCCCACAATCAGGCTCAAAGGTTGTAGCTTTCAGGCCTTTAAATCCGGACAAGCTGGAAACTCTCCCTCTGCTCCCACGTGCCACCAGCGCAGCGGACCTGCAACGGACACAACGTCAACGGCGCCGGACCGTACCAGAGCTTTCCTGGGCAGCGGGTGGGGGGCTGGGGGCCCCAGGAGCGCAGGGGAGGCACCGTTGGGCTCGGGTCCGTCCGCGCGGAAGGGCGGGGAGCTGGGCAGCCGGGCTCGGCCGCTGGGCTGCGGCGTGGCGTAGATGCACTGGGGCGAGCTGCCCTCCCCGTCCGCCCTCCCTGGAGGCCCTGGCGCTGGGGGAGCGGGAGAGGAACAGCGTTTACCGGCCGGGGCAGCAGGGCATTCTGCGTCCATCCACATCCAGCACTCCGCCTGCGTTTCACCAGAAGCTCGTTCCCAGGAGCACGAGGGTCGTGCTGCACTGTTAACCTGTCCCTAACCCAGCCTGGAGCCGACACAGCGCCCCCTAGTGCGGGGGTGGATACATCTCGTGTGAAACGCAGTTCCATTAAAGCAGATCTCCTTGCTGTTGGCAACATGCCCTTCCGTGAGCTGCATGAGAACGATGGACAGACGGGACTGCAGGTCTGCACTTAAGGGACGGTGTTTTGTTAAGAAAAGGACAGCAAAAAAACTAAAATTAAGGTGCTCAATTAACTGGAAGACTTGAGATAAAGCATTCGGGAACAGCAGTATTTACTGTCTAAGCAGTTAAAGTTAAAGTATGATACTGGTCTCACTTGCTTAAATACAGACAGCAGTGTTACCACCCTGTACCCTGCTCTCAGCAGCCTGGTCAGTACTGGGATGGGAGACCACCAAGGAAAGGCAAGACTGTAACAAATGGTGTTGGTGGACCAGTAGGTGGCGCCCTTTCCTCTGGAGCAGAATTTCCAATGCACTGCCCCAGTGTGGTGATCAGGGAACGTTGTGCCTCTAGGAGGTGCTGTTCTTTGGATGACACGTTAAACCAAAGTTCTGACAGCTTGGTCGTTAAAGATACCATGGCATTGTAGGCCACAAGACTAGGGTGTTAACCCCCGAGTCTTCATTCAAGTCCACTCTGGGTATGAACAGTCTGGCCTCCGAAAGTTCCCTCTTAATTCAGCTGGTGCAGCAGTTTCTCACCCCCCGCACAGCAGATCACCCCAGATCAAGTGGGGGGTGAAGTCTCTTCCTATATGTATAGTGCCTTCCGAACATTAATAAACACCAGGTAATATTATTACAATTATTTATTCTTAATACTCCCTTGTCTCAGTCTGAAACCGTGACTGGGTACTGCAAAGAGCTTCATAACAGTACATCCCTGCATTCCCCAAGATAGGTCATTCCAGTACCTTTCTCAGGTAGCTCTGGCAGGGCGTTGAGAGTTGTCACAGTGTATTTTGGTGACCCTAAGCTGAAAGGAGAAGAAAACAGAATTGAAGACATCGGGTTCCATGCAGGCAAATCCTGGGTAAAGTGACCATCATTCAGTAAAGAGTGCGCCACGTGTGCAGGTCAGGATCCTACAAGTAGATGACCCGACTGTTGCGCTTGTAACACTTTTGGGATTTCTTGGAAGCAGTGAATCTGATTTCCGCCACTAGAGGCCCTTACTGCGTTACCCAAACGTTAAACTTGACGTTCACTGGTCAGAGGGACAGAGCTAAATTGACACGCTGCCAAAAGACATGTTTTTCATAGGTTAGTGTTTTCTCTATGTATTTGATTCTTTTCATTGCCGAGTGATCTCTTCTTCCTGGAAGGCAAAGGCATCCAAGACAATTTGACATAACACGAGATAAACATGGCTTGAGAAGAGAGTACAACTTCGTGTTTCTGTGTTTAGACAAATGATGATGCTTTCTTGCAGGGAAAGAAACGCGATATTAATAAAAGTGTAAAAAATATATCTACGCCACAATGTGCTAAACCCACCGTAGCATTACCACTACTGTCCACTAGAGGGCACGCAAACCCTACTATTGAACATGGTCACCGTTTCTGCGCGTCTCGCTTGACAGCAACGTCTGCCGCCCAAAGTGAAAACTCAACTCACGCAGATTTCTGATATACTCCCTCTGGACCGCTGTACCCCCTCGAGTTTCCAGGGAAGCCATAATCTGGAAATGAAAACGACAAGGTCATGCAAACGGCTTTCTAAAGTGGACAAGAGTTATCGATCGTAACGATGTATTACTGAACCGTCCCCTCTCTGATCGGGTGCCGTGACTTGTGTCGTGGCGGGCATGTTGAACGTGCTGCAGCTGGCCTGTAGGTTGGCCGTGCTTTCCGAAATTTGGAGGTCTTTAAGAATGCGCTAGATTGACACGCATGAGAAATGTATAGTTTGGGACTGTTGAGAATGAAGTTACTAACTGAGCACAGAATCCGGCGACCGAGGCTGACTCGTCTCGTCTCTGCTCCTAAACGGAACGGAGGTCTAGTCCCAGGAGGGCGCAGGAAAGACAAACATCATGCATAACTCAGGAACAATTAATAATTCATAGCGGTTTCTGCCGTGGTATTTCAGGCGTTATCACCACAGGGTGGGAACACTTAGCCGAAAAGCGCTGGGACTGGGCAGAACCACAGGAGCGTGAAATAATCAATTCTCTTTTCTCAGAGTTTGTAGACGTGTCCCGCAGGGCGCTGACGTATCAATGATCACTTTCCTGTAGCTCTGGCCCTCCAGTTTTTAAACAGGAAATCCAACTGTAGTCAACATCTATTATAAACAATGCGATAACTCAATGAATGAAATTCAGATTTGTACATTTTAAGGATACCCTCACAGAATAACGGTTCGGTTATGACGGCTGAAGGGCTCAAAGAAAACCCATTCACACGCAGCGAGACTCGGAAGAGCAGTTCTCTTCTGCAGGGCGCGCACCGTCTGCAAACGTGGTCCCGTTTTGTGGTGGCCGGCCATCCTCATCCTTCGGGAGACTGAGCCTGGCCAGCGTCCACCCCCCCCCCCCAGGCCTGCAGTCTGGCGCCTCCGGACCGGGCCGGGAGCGCAGACGGACAGATGAAAGGGTGAGAGCAGCCCGGCCCACCTCTCCCGGAGAGATCCGGGCCGGCGTCGCAGCGCTCGTTTGGGGACCTGGGCCGGGGGAGGTCCCGGCTGGCTCCCTCTTGCGTTACGCCGGAGAGCCGGGTTGGCGCCCAGGCGTTGCGAGGCGGGGCGGGGCGGGGCGGGGCGGGGCGGGGCACACCTGCACTTACCCAGGGAGGTGTGGCGCGGGGTGTGGGGGCTGTGTGGCAGCTGGGGGCTGGGCTCCGACAGGGTGCGCTTGTGCCGGATCACCAGGGGGGGGGGCAGGTTGCGCCTCCTCCCCGGCACGCTGTCGCAGCGCGCGTCGGGGGGGCTGGCCGGGGGCGGAGGAGGCGGGGGCACGTTGGGGGCTGCGAGGAGGAAGAAGAAGAGAGAGAGAGAGGGGGATGAGAGCGTCCGGCAGGGGGAGCCCTAGGGGTGGCGCCCAGCCCCCCTGGGGAGCGCGTCTCTCCTACCTCTGATCCGCGGGGGCAGGGGGGGAGCCGGCGAGGAGGGCGGGGGCGGCGGGGGGCTGTCCAGGCTCCGGGTCTGGGTGCTGGGGGAGGCGTAGGTCTCGCGGCGGGGGTCCCGGACCAGGCTGGCCAGGCGGCGGCCCACAGAGGCGTGCCCGCCGCGATCCGGGCCGGCCGGGCTGGAGGCCTGGTACAGACTGAAGGGCCGGCAGGAGCGCTCCTTCTTCACGGGGCCCAGCTGCGCGGGACACAGGACAGCAGCGCGGTGAGCCTTGGCCAGGTGCCTCTTCCTGCCCCTTCCCTCCCCCCCCCCCCCCGGAGAGCGCCGACTCGGCTTTTCCCAGACTCGTCTCACGCAGGCCTCACTCGGATCGCCAGCCGCCGTGTCGCCCCAAAACCCCCACCTGGCCGCCCACTGGAGCTCAGCAGGTGTGAGCCTGGCCAGTACCTGGATGGGAGACCTCCTGGGAAAAACTAAGGGTACTGCTGGAAGAGGTGTTAGTGGGGCCAGCAGGGGGCGCTCACCCTAATGACCTGTTTAGTGACGGGGACACTATACTGTAAAAAGGCGCCGTCCTTCAGATGAGACGTAAAACCGAGGTCCTGACTCTCTGTGGTCATTAAGAATCCCAGGGCGTTTCTCGAAAAGAGTAGGGGTGTAACCCCGGCGTCCCGGCCAAATTTCCCATTGGCCCTTACCAATCATGGCCTCCTAATAATCCCCGTCTCTGAATTGGCTTCATCACTCTGTTATCCTCCCCACTGAGAGCTGGTGTGTCGGGAGAGTACTGGCGCACTATGGCCACTGTGGCACACTGGTGGAGGTGGAGGGGATCCCCATTACCTGTGAAGCGCTTGGAGTGGCATGTGCAGCTAGACACGTGTAAGGAATGATTATTATTATTCAGCAATTCAGTTCAGCACAGAGCTGGCCGATTCCAATTTGTTGGAATCTTCACCGATTAACAACTGAATTCCAGGAATCCCATGTGTCCAGCGCCCCCTTAGTTTCTGGGGCACCAGCTTCCTCCTCTCTGCTAGGGGCTAAGGGGGTCACCTTCTCGTCCAGGTCGTCGTCGCTCTCGTACAGGTCCTCCTGCCCCAGCTGCCACTCGTACTCCACGTGCACGTGCATGTTGAACTGGTTGCTCTGGGCCTGGTGTATCTGGGGGTGGGGGGGAGCAGGGAGGAGAATCAGTCGCGGGCGAGAGGGGGACCCCGAGCTGGACACTACTCATGAGAACATCAACACAGTCCCCGTTTCACCCCGGGCCTAGAAACACCCCCTAAACCAAGGGGTGCCACCAGGTCTTCTGCTGTTCCCCCGCAACTTAGCTCCACAGTTGAACTATTAATTGGCTTAACTGGAACAGCACCTCCAGCTGCATCTGCATCCCAGCCTGAGCTCCAGTCCTACACCACCTGCGGCTGCACTCTCACTGTTGTAGGACAATCCCAGCCCAGACCCCAGCCTGAGCTCTAGTCCTACACCACCTGCGGCTGCACTCTCACTGTTGTAGGACAATCCCAGCCCAGCCTCCCCTCCAGCCCAGACCCCAGCCTGAGCTCCAGTCCTACACCACCTGCGGCTGCACTCTCACTGTTGTAGGACAATCCCAGCCCAGTCTCCCCTCCAGCCCAGACCCCAGCCTGAGCTCTAGTCCTACACCACCTGCGGCTGCACTCTCACTGTTGTAGGACAATCCCAGCCCAGCCTCCCCTCCAGCCCAGACCCCAGTCTGAACCCAGAGGAAGCTCATCCCTCACCCCCATGCTAACAGTCAGCTGTGCTCCACCTCTGTTCATGCATGTTTGTTGCTCTCAGGAGAAATGATATACTGGAGAAGACGAGCATCTCAAGAAAAACAACACCACGCGACTCAGTGACAGGAAGTCTGCCTTACCAGCTCTTCACAGTGACTGTGCTTTAGTCTCCGAGCAATATCTAATCCGGTCTCGCCCGCTTCGTTCTCTGCAAGAGGACAGGGAGAGCGTGTGATCATCATGACGGACATCAAGCCGAATCCCCCAGCACAGCCCAGACTGACTGTACACAGCGGCAAGATGATGGTTCTCGTTCACTTTGGTAAACCCGTAAAAGAATCAGAGAGCACGTTAAAGGAAACAAAAACAGAACAGCAAAAAATAACACTGTTTGATAGAAACTGCACTTTCCCATATTGTTATGACTACTTTACAACACACACATAAACGCATTTGGCACATCTTTCAGGGTTTTAAGGGGAAAAATACTTTGATGATTTAATGTGTTATAACAGTACAGCTCCTCCGCAGGTGTTTCTCCTCCAGGCTCTCTCTCACGTTCCGCTGGAACAGCCTGTAAGGACAGCCAGCAGAACCTGAGAGCCCAGCGCTGAAATCAAATTGTGTTAAAACTCTGCTATGCTGCTTTGTTGCGGCTCAACCGCTGTGTTCCCACGGATCAGGGGGCTCAACGGCACAGGACAGGCACTGGAGTTTTTCTACCTACTGTACGGGGTTATCGCGTCCAAGGAGGACTGCGCCGTGATTTTGTGTTCCTCGCATTTCAACAGACCCCAGCAGCCCAAACAAACCAAGGCCAGATTTAAAAGAAGAAAGCCTTGAATGCACCCAATCAATCTGCCATAAAAATCCGCTCTTTTAAAACTGAAATGAGCAGTTGCCATGCTATTTACTACAGGCCCACGCAATTATTAACTGCCCATTATTTAAGACGCGGCAACTGGTTGCGACAACTGTTCTGCTCAGAAGTACACGCCCACTGGACACACCCAAACGACACACCCTGACACACCCACCCGGAGGTGCAGCGTCTCTAGCTGAAGATGGTACAAGCCCGCAGGCACCCAAAGGCCACCAGAGCCTCAGGTTTGCAACAGGCTGGGATGAACCTGGCTGACTACTGCCCACTCTCACCTCCTATCTCTCTGGCTATCTCATGACCAGGCCCGAAGTGGTGATGTCTAAACCGCGGGGGTAAACTGATGCTCTGAATGAGCACTTATACAGTTAAGCTATTATGAAACCTCCAAACTACCACCCTTGTTTTTAAAACTGCAGCAAAATAAGTGTCTGCTGAAACCAGGGAGAACTGCAACTTGCCTGGCAAATATACTGTGGTAGACTATTACTTAAGAGCATTCTGTTGCAAGCTACATGCGCCGAGATCCCACCCAGTTTATCATTCACAGGGTGTGAAAGACTTAATAGACTCTGCTGTGGCTCTGCAAAGAGGAATTAATCTGCTGTTACAGGATTATCTGCTACTTATGTGAAAACAGCGCAAAGCCCATTATAAAGATAACAAGTGCTTCGACTGCAATGCAGTATGTGCCAATTAGCATTTAATTATCCAATAGCCTCAGGCTGATAAGCATGTGGAAACACAAGTAATCCATCTAGTTTAACAAACGTTCCTTCCCAACAGCAATTTACAGGAACTATCCATTTTAAAGTGCATCATCGGTCACATTCAGTTATACCTGGACGTTATGCAATCAGCTTTGCTCACTGTTTATTCTTTTTGGTGTTCAGGTTTGTGAACGGCACCTCTAATTAAATCTTGGCTCCTTGCATTGCTGATGTTTCGTGGGGAGTCGACAGGCAGTTCAGAGCCTGGGTTGGCCAGGGCAGACAGCGGTCAGTGAGATCAGCGTCCTGCGTGTCCGGCTCATCACCCCAACGCCTACGCCCGAGATTCATTCATTCAAGCGCTGAAAGAATTCATGTTTAGTTAACAGTGTTACAGGCTTTCCAGAAACTCTAAACGTCGTTACTTTTGTCACGAGTTGCCTTTTCTGTACAGCGATTTCAACGTGCCGCCACACCAGGGCTTGCGACATGAGCCAGACTGCACCACTGCCTCCGGTCCCAAGACCTCTGGGGCGCTTGCAGTGGGTCAGTTGCTTCCAGCTCCACCTCTTTCACGAGCCAGGAGGCTTGAAACCACAAAGAGTGTCACAATCCAACCGGGGCTCTGGGGTAGACCGCCCACCTTGCAAACACTTGATCTAATTCAGGGTCGCGGGGGAGCAGGAGCCTACCCTGGCGAGCAAGAGGCACAAGGCAGGGTACACCCTGGACAGGACGCCAGTCCATCGCAGGGCACACACAGACACACACTCACACCGGGACCAATTTTCCCAGAAGCCAATTAACCCACCAGTATGTTCTTGGACTGTAGGAGGAAAGCGGAGCACCCCGAAGGAAACCCACGTAAACACGGGAAGAACATGCAAACTCCACACGTGCACCCCAGGTGCGGAGTTGAACCCAGGGCCCCTGCACTGCGAGGCTAACCACTGGGCCACTGTGCTGCCCCAGAGCATGATGATGCTTCAATAAATGCAAAACTTTCACTCCTCGAGGAGGCTGGGCTGTTGGCGGAGGCGATCAAGGTTCCCTGACAATCCCGGAGAGGGACCCCGTTGCGGACGGTCACTTACTGATGTGCGTGTTGGCCTTCGCTCTGAGCAGCAGTTTAAGGCACTCGGTTTTGTTGTGCAGACAGCAGTAGTGCAGAGCCGTGTTTCCACGGACAGTCTGTTTGTCGAGATTGTTACTGCGGGGAGAAGAACGGCCAGTAAGCAGAAACAAAGCTGTGCCATTCCACTCCCCTCTGACCTCGATTTCGCTCTATGATGGCACAGGCGCTATAAGCCCCCTGAACAGAAACTGCGCCCCAGCCTGTTTCTATGACATAATGTCCCAGCAGGTAACCAGCCAACGAAACCCAGCTGCTTCCATCTAATCTGCCTTTATCAAATAAATTAAAGAAGAAAACTGCGCTGGTTTTAAGCCCAGCTGTTGCTTCTTCATTATCCTCACGTGACAGAATCTCTCTTCCCTCAGCAGGGTGCAGGGCTATAAATATATTTGCAGATGAAAATGCAGTTTTTTACATTAAGGGCTCACTACAACATTTGAATCATGCAGGGCTGTCTCCCTTGAACACACCAGGCTGGCCGGACTGCAAGCACTGATACGCCTTTTCTCTTTAGAAGCTCGACTTTCACGTTCCTGTCTTTTTCTCTCACGCATTCCCGAGTTCGATCATCTCTAGCATCTGTTGATTTATTAAGAAAAAACAATAATAGCCCGTCTCTGCCACTGTCTTTGGAAGTCAAGGAAGCGAGCACCAGCTTGACTTCTCAAAGCAACAGAATTCTGGATACTGTGGACCACTCAACACAAGTATTCTGAGCAGCCGCACATCTGATCTCGAGAGGGCAGGGACATCTCCAGGCTCTCACCAGTTGTGAACGAGGAAGTCCACCATGTGCAATGAGGTCCGATCAGCCAAGAGCACAGCCAGGTGCAGGGCGGCCTCCCCAGGCTCCTGAAGAGGGAAGGACCAATCAGCACCAAGAGTTTCAATGACGGGGCAGGGTGAGGCAGGGGCGGGGCGGGGGCGGGGCGGGGGCGGGGCCAGGCGGGGCCTGCAGACAGAGCATGCACTGACAGCGCGGCCGTGCTGCTGCTGCCCCCTGGTGAGCGCTGCCGGTACAGTACCTGTACGGGGCTGTGCAGCGGCTGGCTGAGATCCAGCCTCTCGCCGTACAGCCGGAGCAGGGCGAAGATGTCCCGGCTCCTCACCGCCTCCTGCAGGCTCCTCCGGAGCGTCCCGGGAGAGCCCCCGCTGTGCCGCGCGAACTGCCGCTCCATGTACTTGGACAGGATGAAGTCCTTCCGCACGGCCCTGCCCGCGAACGGGAACGAGGGAGCGGGAGGGAGACAGAGACAAGAAAACTGAGCTGGGGGGTATACAGCCATCTCTAATTAGAATAAATATAGTATCGTCATATCAATAATGTTAGTATCTATTATGGTGATGTCATGAATGGGGCTACTTTTAAAACAGTATTTTGTAATGCAAAAAGTTAACCAGAGTAGAGATACTGCATAATTCTCCTCTCGAGAGAAATGACTTCACATTTTCTGCCACTTCTTGCTGTGCAGATTTATGTATTGCATTAACTCTGGTGTGAAGAGCCATTTAGCGTTGTGCCCTGCTGCTGCATAGGAGATGGATGAGCCCTCTGTGCCAGCTCTGCAGTGCTCTGACACACACCCAGCTCAGCAGGGGAGGATGAAGCAGCCTGACTCCAGGGCTCTTCACAGGGTCGGCATGAGTCCCTTTCATTCAGGCTTTCCCTGGCTGTCATGCTGCGCTGAGCACGAAGCTGCTGCTGCATCTTAGCAATGCTCTCTTCGTGCATTAACAATAAGAACAGCCGCCACATTGCTTTGTAAGATAAAAACAGGCAAGAATGAACCGAGGCCCCCACGTGAATTTTAATTCTCTGTTCTTCTGCAACATATAATTTAAAGGCACTTGCAAAACAGAAAATACTCACAATACATTCTTATTGGCCACTGGCTCACATAGACCATGCAGGACCGAAATCTGAGCACCCCTCTGCCCTTTCCAGAGTTCTTTTAAACGGAATCGGATGATTTGTACGAATGATCAGTAATTGGCAGGTGATCCCAAATTTTACAAGCAGGTGAGCTATAAACCTAACGGGATGGGGGCATATCCAGGGCCAGTGTCGGATGCCGCTGGACTCAGCTGGGAGTTTTTAAAAATAAAATCGGATTTAAAAAAATACATATATACACTCCATTACAGAAAACACAGATACCCACCCACCCATCCATCAAGCCAATCACCACCTGGCTCTGCACAGACATAAAAGATCATTGGAGGAGATATGCATCCCTCAGTGACATCACCGCAAGCCATCAGGCACTGGGAAAGTCACAGGGGTCTCAGTTTCACTGGGATCCGAGACGACCTGGAGGACTAGCCGTGGGGTCACCCAGCTTCACCCCGACGGTGCCCACAGCAGCAAGGAGTGAGAGCCTTTCATTGGTCAAGTGACCTGGGAGAGCACAATTCAAACAGCGCTGACCTTAACCATGTTAGACAGAGGACTGAAGGAAAGGGTTTTGCCTCCACTTTCAACTGAAATGGTTCACAGGTTCAGCAGACAAGCAAAGAGACGTCCCCTTGCTTTCACCGCACAAAAAGGTCAAAGCTGTGCAGCGGGAGAGGATGGGAGCAAGGACTGTCAGATCACGAGCAGACAATCAGCCCGACGAGAACAGTGACAAGATCACGCCAGTGACTTCAACGCGGACTTGCCCTGTCGAAGAGACCTCTGCGCAGGGAGTGCAGCTGATGACATTGCTACACTACGTCTATCATCCCGGACCTCAAAGGTACAAAGCGGATGTACTCCGTCCTTGTCGGCGAGGTGGGACAGAGCGATGGCCCTTGATCTGCACGACCAGGAGAAGCTCTCCCAGCCTGCCTCGCTCTGCGGGGACTGTGGCCGCTGGTGACCTCAATCTTGCCACAGAAAGCCCAATGCCTTTGGCGGGGGGGGAGAAGAATCAGATAAGCCATCAGCTGGCGCTGGAGGCCAGAGCCAGGTCACCCAGCACTCAGCATCTCCGCGGCGTCGGGCTCCTGGGAGTGAGGAGAGCTGCTGCAGACTGCAGCTGCTCGTGCACGAGCTGAGAACACTCACATCGGTCTCAGTCTCTGGGGAGAATTCTAGCGGCCTAATATAGAAAAGCCGAGCGTTAGACCATGAGATTCATATTTTAAGAAGCCTTAATGACCCCATTTATTTCTGGTGCCGACGAAGATGCGAAGCTCGTGCAATTCCCTTCAGTGGAAAAAAATGGAGCAGACTCTTTTTAAAGGGACGCCGATGCCCGCAGCAGTGGAGATTTGCGAGGTGCGTCTGGTGTGACGATATCGCTGAACGGAGCAGCGGTTCAACACCACAGCGCGAGTATTAACTGCTTCATGGCGGGGTGCCACTGGCGCACTTCTTCTCAGGGGTCATTTCTTACAGACTATTTTCAGCATTTTTATCCTGCCTCACCAGCTCACTGTTCACTACACTGTCTTTGGTTACCAGACCTGAGGTATTCATTCATTTTTCACGTGATCGGTTTTGGAACTGAACTGCCAATACCCATGCTTACTGCGGGCAAGACAAGAGAAAGAAACGGTTAAAACTTTGTTCCTTACAAACGTTCTGGGGTAAAGTGACAGCGCAAAAGGTCACAAAGCCACAAGGTTGGCAGCTCAATCAGGGAGAATAAGTAAGAATTCTGCCCTCAGCGAGCTGAAACACCAGGGTCCCTGTGGGAGAAGAGTATCTCGACTCATTAGATTGGAATACGGAATTCGATAGATCAGAGAATTTGGTCTCGATGGCACAGAACAATAACCCTCTGCAGTCACCTCTGTGTGTGAGAAATGGAGTAGTTACAGAACACTTCATAACTCACATGTCACTGTCAGCGGATGGTTTCAGAGAGGAACTGGGGAGGTTGGCCTCCACAATTTCATTAAAGCCTGCATTCCCCACATTCTTGGCCAGCTGGAAAGAAAAAGAGATCAATACATCCTGGCTGAGGAAGATTGCAGCTGCCTTCTCCTACAGTGTTTTCAGATTCATCACGCAGCTGTCTGGCTCAATTCTGCGCCTGATCCATCAATAAATCTTCCAAAGACACAAGAACTTTTAAAGAAGACGGGGCGAACAAACTTTTTTTAGCAGCACTGTTCTCCAGATTTTTAATAAAGAGGTTCGGAAGGCAGACAAGCCAGCAAAAGCTAAGTTTAAGTGACAGGTAGAGTTTTAAAACACATGTGTACTCCGGATCAGACATACAGCCAACAGGCAGCGTCCCGTTTATAACTCAGACAGAGTGACAGGTGTAGCAGCGATTGCCAAGGGTTGAGCAAACTGCTGGTTTTTACCTCTGGAGCGTGTCTGAGAAACACAATGAAACTTCACGCCTGCATTACCCATCAAAGTGAAGCGACGGATTTTCAGCTCCCGTCCCAGCTGAGCTGAAGCTTTGGGCTGAAACGTTCAGCACACAGGGCCAGCCAAGGGGCAGGGCAGAGGCGAGGACTCACCAGCAGCTCGGAGGTGCCCAGCTTGTCCAGGGACAGGGACTGGATCCGGGAGTAGTGCACGCCCATCTCCCGGTGGATCCCGGAGCACTCGATGCATGCCAGGATTCCCAGATTAGTGGAGAGCCAGGTGGGGTCTGAAGAAGATGGGCACCAATGAGCGCACAGTGGGGACCAATACTATAGCAAGACACTTCCATTCTGTAAGAAGCGCCCAACTCGGCAGACAGACAGCTCCTCACATCTTGTAAAAGCCCTGGGGTCTCATTCTAGACCCTCACACACAAATACAGTTCCTCACTCCAGGCGCACACAGAACATGCAGCCAAAAAAGACCAGGTCAGTGTGAGTGCTGAAAGAGATGTATTACAGGTGATTTCACCTTCGCCATCCAGCTCTGGAAAAAAACAGATGGGGGACATTAAGCCTGCTTCCTGACAGGAGAGACTCGTGATTAAAAAAAAAAAAAGATATATTGCACAGAAAAAAACTATATTTAGAATTAATTAACTGCTGCTTCTGTATCCAGTGTGACTGAAGATGTGGCCCATTAACCACATTGCTCCAGACCCAGATCTGGTCTCCTCACTTGGGCTCAGTCTCAAATAGGATTTCAGGCTGGTTACACACAGGCTGTCAACCTAATTCGAGAGACACAGGCTCCCCGAGGCTGCAGGCGTGCTACCCAGTAGGCCTGTTCCTCCCCTCTGCTTGTTCTGTAACGCACTGTTCCAAATTTACTGCACACCGTCCTGTAATTATACATGAATATTCATCTCAGCAAAGGCGTAATGCTTAACTTATGCAATATATTTCCACCTAAGGGCAGTTTTTGCAATTCGTAAAAAAACAATGAAGTGTGATTTTATTGTGCTGTACTGCTCTACTGCCCTTTGTACTGACAGGCTGTCATTCATATCAGACCTTTCCACAGAAAAACCGGACAGGGGCACGTAGATACCCATGTGTTTCCTGTGATGACCGCAGGTGAAGAGACTTCTACACAGGAAGTCTAACGGGAGGTTACTAGCGTTAATTAATCTTGTCTTCGTTTGGTCATGCTGCGACCTGACCCTGACATCTCCCCCTGCAGGGGCGGGGGTGCACCCTGTGTGGCCCCAGCTCCTGTGCCTCGGGGTTCAGTGGGCAGTCTGACCTGGCCGAGCGTGGCGTGGCCCCAGGCTCACCTGGCGCCCTGCAGTCGCAGCACACGTTGTTCCCTGGCATGCGGCGGACGTCCTCGATGATGCTTTTGGTCAGGTCCTCGATGCTGTTCTCTCCGCTCGGACGCCTCTCGTCCAGGGCCACGTTCAGGGCCTCCTGCTTGCTGTTGGTCAGGACGGAGATCCACCTGCAAAGAGACAACGCCCCAAGAGTCACAACCCTGACCCACGCCCCACCCCACCCCACGCCCTGTGTAAAAGACTGGGAAATCTGCTCTGAGCTACAGAGGATGCTAGGGGGGGGAAGATATTTCAAGGCTTTCTTTTCGCTGTTGTTTCCCAGAATCCTCTACAGCCGGGGAAACATCAGCCAGAATGATGGAATGCAGCTGGGTGTCCCTGGGGCTGGCTGGGCCCAGCGCTGTCGAGAACAGGGCTGCTTCCTGCTGACTGTCACATGAACGCAGCCTGCGGAGGCGTCAGCCCTCTCTGGGTGAATCCCACACTCCGCTTCTGGAGGCAGCAGAATAAGCAACTTGCTAACAACCGAGAGGAGGTCATCTAGTTTGTCATACATGCATGAGAAACCACAGCCAGGGAAATCACGCCTTGTGCACCCTAAGAAATAAGGTGTTCACCAGTCACAAAAACAGCTTGCACAGTGAACTGAATCCCTTTGCCCCCTATAATGTGAAAAATGTCTTTACTTACGCAACACACTCTGCCTCGTCGTCGGCCAGGAAGTGGTACGTGCGGTTATCTAGATGAAGCATGGCAAGAGAAGAAGGGAGGGTTGATCAGGGGACGGACAGAGGGGGCATGCCGCAGTGACGGGGAGACTAGCTGTCCAGTTTCTGAAGCAGCGTGCTCGCGATCCGGAGGATCCGGCTCCAAGCTCCGGGTCCGACTCGAAGCGGGTCGCTGCGAATTAATTACCTGCCGGAAACGCTTGCCGACACCTCAGCTACCGGACAAGACGCAAAACTGAGGTCATGACGATAGCAGCTCTGGACAGGGCAAGGATGAAGAAGATGATGGTGTCCAGTTTAACCCCTGGACTATCTAAGGCACTTTGAAACAAGTCCCTGTGAAAGTAACGTTCCGTGCAGGGGCAGGCCACTGCTGGCGTAAGGTCAGTCTGAGCATGAGGCTTTCATACATGTGTCCTTAATTCTAATATCCTGATGCACAATAAGACAAAGACTTTTACTCAGGGTTAGGAACTACAGGACAGAGTGATGAGTGACACAGGCACCTAGAGTTTTTACACTACACAGCTCTTACAGCCCAAAACAGGCAATGACTACACAATGGAATTGTGTCTGCACTTATGACAGGCTGGGCTCTTCCGCTGAATGACTTTGATTCAGCAGTTGGGTCCTAGTATAAAATGTTCTTAATTGCCTAATTGATCTTTTAATTACTTAATTGGTTCAGCAGCTGAATATCAATTTAACACTCAGGGTTAGCTGGAGCAAAGACTTGTACTGGAAGAATCTAAGCCTTGGCTGGATCTAGGGTATCGTCTGCTTTAATCTCAGACATGAACACGCGTCAGTTCACTGACTGTTTGGCGCTACTCTAAAATCTGCGTGAGCTAGGCAGAGCCTGCGGTGGTGAGAACTTACGGGAGATGAGGTCGAAGCATTTCTTATCCTCCTGGCTGGGCTTCACCTGGCAGGTGAGCAGGTTGAGCTTTGCTGGAGGTCTGTTGGGCTGAAAACGGACACAATTACCCAAGTTGAGCTCAAAAGAAAAAAGAAAAACAGAGAGGTATTGAATGAACGCTGTTGAAGAAATGCATGGCTCCTAATTGTTACCACAGGGCAGCCTCTGGGCTCAATAAACAAGCATTTCAGAGGTGCTGTTTCAGCCCAGCTTGCAGCCTGCAGCAACAGGCTACATTCATAATGCTGTGACAAATCCACCTAAAGTCAACATGGCAAAAAACAAGTGTTACACACCCTCATAACCTATTAAAGCTAACTACAGGAAATCCTCAGTTAATGACTTACCATTGCCTCTCTCATATTCCTCTAAAACAAATAATAATCTATCTTTAGGGCACATTAAAAATTGCAATCGATCATCACCTCAAAACTGATGGGTGACAGAGGGTGTACAAGTGAGTGGAGTCAATGATACAGAACCCAGGGTTCAGTCCTGCTCACATGCAGTCAGTGTGCAGACAGTTCGCACTGCCAATCATGCCTGAAGACAGTGAATTACATTTTTACACAGTGGGCTGATACCCTTAAATGATCTGGAGCTCATTCACCTTACTTACAGTGGCCAGAAAGCGGAGTGAATGGGTCAGGTGTCGGACACTGGCCCACATGCAGACTCACACATTGTCGGAGCCCCGCCCCGTGCTGCTGTCCAGAGACTGCGAATGTTCAATCTGAAGCACCGTATTCTCTACTCCCCTGACGGAAAGCGGTAGTGTTCGTGTGCATGCACGCTTAAGCTCACATGTGTGTGCGAGTGCTTGTGTGCTCGTGTGTGTAAGCATGCGTGTGCACTGGCTCTGGCTCCGGGACAGTGGAGACGGCTCTGGACGACACTCACCGTTCCATGAGCAATGGTCAGGTAGCAGTTCTGGACGGCACATTTCCTCTTCTGCCACACCTTCCTCAACCTGCGGGGGAGCAGAAACATGAAATACACAACACAAGAGGGTCAGGAAACACAACACAGGAGCTCAGGGTTAGTGTGCAGCATTTCCTCACCTCCCTGGCTTCTCAGATAGTCTTCCTGGAGCTCTGTGTGAAGACGGGTACATGCTTTCCCTTTTCCTTAACTAGCTGCTGTTGCACCGCCTAGTTCTGGCCCAGGAAAGGCCAGTGAAACTGACAGACTCGGGCCCAAGGGTTAATTTAAACGAGAAGAGTAAATTGAACTGTAATTTCTGGGTTCAATGCAACTCCCAGCCTGGAGAACTCAAACCCCCTTAGCCCAGTCCCAGCACAACATGGGTGCCAACTCCGTTCACACAACACAAAAGACATCCAGGGGTACAGGTGACGGGAGCAGTGTGCAGAAAAGAAAAGGAGCGAGAGAATCCGGGGCCTTACCCGTCACTCTTCTTGTAGAGGCAGCCCATCTTCTCCGTGCCGTACTGCTTGTTGCCCTGCAGCTGATGCATACTGTAGACCGCCTGCCGGCTCAGCGAATCCTGCAAGGAGAGAGAGAGAGAGAGAGGACAGGAGCACGATTTCCCAGGCTGGCCGGGTCGCTCTGCTCTAGAGTGAACAACGGAACTATCTGCTAGGTGGAGATCATGATGCGCCGGCCAGGATGGCAGATTCAGACAAGACGGCGGCTCTTGACAACCTGACAACTGGTCAGGTTAAAACCAGGAACTTCCGGGTTGGCAGTGGATCTTTGGTGGAGCACAGAACACAGGTTCCGATAGCTCTGTAGTGAGCAGAGGTCGATAACCTACATCGGTCTTCACACAGAAATACTCCCCCCTCCCTTGAGCTTTAGAGACAGCAACATAGATTTTTCCAGGAGTCCCAAGTCAAACGCCACGATTCCTAAACACGTTTGAACACTATTAAGATTCTTGGAGAAGATGTTAGTGCACATCTTTCTGACATGCAACACAGCACAACAAACATGGATTTGCATGCACCAGCAGACAGATGGAACATGACTCAGCACTTAATTCCCCAGAACTGCCACAACAAAACTCCTTCAAGGCCCAAGCTGGAATCGGACAGTGGCAAACATTTCCTCACCTTCCTTCACTGCCTCCTCGCTCGCCTCACAAGCGGCAAGGTGTGCAAAAAGCCGAACAGACTTTGGAAGGCTTGGCAATACACGCCACATCATTCCGAACGAGAAAGATCGTTCCCACAGCGCTTCTGAGAGGACAGGCACAGCTGTGCTCATCTCGAGCAGTAAATAATGGAGACCGGGCTCCACAGAATAACACAAGATAAAATGAGAGGGGGATTTCTTGCAGTCGAACACTGAACGGAGAGCAGAATAGTTCTGAAAATCTTTTAACAACAGGAGTTTTTCACACTCAAGGCATGCAGAGACTTCAGAGGAGTGCCGGCACTTTCGCAGTTCAAACATTCACACGGAAGGGCAGACTTACTGTTTCTATTATCTCTCTTTCTGGGATTCCAGTAAAACTACGATGTTATTTTTCAGATCCCTCGAGGGTCAGACTTCTTCACCCTCTGTCTTTACAACACGTTTATTTCCAAGGGGCAGATCGGGGAGGAAAGTAAATCCACTGCTGGATAAACGCTCGTTTTGGAATCGAGGCAGCTGATGTCTAGGAGCTATCTCATTCAAGGTAGCTAGTCAAAGGTGCTGAACGCCGTGTGCAGCTCTCAAACGCGAAAGGCCGGCAGCAACACTGAACATGCGATCAGATTCATTTCAACAATTACTGTAGAGGCTTAAAATTCAACTCACTCTCCTAGTCTGGGTTTGCAGCATTCAGTGAAACCCATGTGAAGTGGAATGGTAAAAATCAGAGAATAATATTAACACACATGGAACACTGTGCTACAGGAAAATTAATTTACAACACATCTTTCTCAAAGTGATCTGTGACCCCTTGGGTTTAAATGACAAGAATAACTTTATCTGGGTCATATTTTATTTGCAACAAAGTATTCTACAATCTTTAACAGTCTACTAAAAAAAAAGTAAAAAAAGTATAACACTCTCAAGGTCCAATAAGCCTGCACTGCAAAACACACTCATGGCAGAAACATTATATTATTAAAATAATCCCCCACAAATCACACACTCAGTATTACTGTGTCATACTTTGGATGATCTCATCTCTGTTGGTCTCATCTGACTACAGTCCTTTTTATTTTTTGGTCATACTTAAGCAGCTTGCTGAATCATAGCGCCTCACATGTTAAATTAAATGTAAAAAATCCCTCCAATCACGACTGGCCGTCCCTCACTGTTAAAGCTGCTTGTTTCTCAACGTTCTTATGTACATTGAATAGGTCTTGACTTTTTAAGGCAGCAAACCTGAACCTGAGACTCTGGATTTAGGTCAGTAATTTTCCCCGTCGGACTCGAACAACTACCAATTCATTAAGGAGAACATCCATCTCATTTTGGGGTCTTCTGCTGAATGTAATGCTCTGAACCCTCTCACCTACGATACTTGGGGATTCAAGAACTCAATCACTTTCTTTCTCTGTGCATCTGCCAAAACAACGCTGGAGAGATGCATACATATTAAATGGGCACCCCTCAAATACAGGGGTGCAGTGCGTTTCCAACACGCATCTACGTAGTAAATTCAGACCAACTGCACGAGCAGCTGCTTCTGGCCCTGCTGGGGGAACAGGCCAGGCCAAGCCAGCAGGTACTGCTATGTTTGGGTCTGCTCCCTTCTGTGCCTTGTCCTGTGCCTGTGCCCAGGCCCATTGCTTTACTGTGGCAGGACAGTAGGGTTCTCAGGCTCTCCCCCGTCCCCGGCACCTGCAATCTTACCTCCTTCTGTTCGGGCTGCAGCGACAGCCTCAGCTGGTCTCGCAGTGAGCAGAGCTGCCTCTTCTCCTCGTCCTGCCTGTGTTTGATCTGGTCGTGGAGAGAGAGGAGGAACGGCACTTAATGAGGAGAGAAAGCCCGGCTGAGGAATTCTGCACAATAATGGCCTTTTACACATCCTACACATTCCTGCATCTCATGCTCTGCTCTTTCTGCTTGCTTTGCTTTGAAGCAACAGGAGAGTCCTTAACACCCCAGAGTGGAAGAAAAGGCCTTGTTTAAGCAATGCTGTGACGGTGAGATCAAGAAATCTATAACACTACTTTCTTCTGATTCACAAAATGTTTCCTCTGTTAGTTTCATGTATTCTTACATTATTTACAAGACGGTTTGACTACACAAGGCTTAGAAAAGCACTTGACTGTCATCCAGCTCCTTGACAATGATTACTGCCTGAAATGAATTATCTGTTGTTTCCCCAACAGTTCGGATTTTATTCTGAACACTGGGGCTCACAGAAAACAGAACCGGTGAAGGAGCCTTTTGCCAAAAGAGTTCCTCTAAGAAGAGGCGCACAGGGCATGAAAGGTTAATGCGACATGCAGCAGGCAACACAGATCAATGAAATGAAAAGCAAAAAAAAAGTCCTCATGCCCGTTGCGAATCGATACGCTCCTGCCAAGCATACTGTCTGCTCTGGGTCTCATGCTAGCACATTCTCTGCAGCTGTGAGGTGGATGTGCTGTGGCTTTGCAGAAGCATGAGTGACATGAGATTTGCTCAGGCCAGTTTATGCGAGTTAATATGTGGTATTACATAAACCAGACATGTGGGGAGTACTCATTCTGCCACCCCTTTCGCCCTGAACACCCCCCATCACAACCCCAAGTGCTCCCTCCCCTGTGCCCCATGACCTTTGACCTTATTTCGTCACCTTCCACCGGCCTAGAAGACTGCTGGAACAGTAAATCGAGCTCTCGATGCAGATTTGACCCAATTCTCCATTTGCTTTCAAAGCTTAGACATGTTTTGCCAGGTTTTTACTTTTGAAAGATCTTTTGACAGCAGGCCCACCTGGTCAGCTGTGCATTCTTCACGGATGGCATGAAAACAAGTTAGAACTGCAACACATGTGGCAGGCAGCACCTACAATCCAGCACAACTGGTGACAAGCGCACCAGCTATAATGCCCACGCACAGATTAACGCCTGGTTATAGACTCACGCTGTTCAGCCCTGTTGTAAGTGCTTCTATATACTGCTTCAGCTTCTCCGTCGCGGCTAAACATTCCTGAAAGAAACTGAAAAGGGCAAAAAAAAAAAAAAAGGTTAAACAATCAGGCAGGAGCAGAAGGGCTGAATATCTTAATCTTTCAGGTCCTGGAACACCTCCACAGTGGACAGTATGACTTTAGAAATGGAACTCGTTACAGAGGTGCAGCAGAATGATATAATCACTGTTCGTGCGAGGTGAGCCTCAGGGGGTTCTCGTCTCCCCATCACTGCACACAGAGATAGTCATACCAATGCCAAGCATTCCCAAACTCTTCGTTTCAGGTCGGAGGTCTGCTCTAAATGCACCATGATCACCCGTCTGTAAGAACCTGGAGGACGAAACTCCAGCGCCTCCGTTAACAGGCCCGTCCCAGCCTCTCCAGAACCTGCGTGTCCAGTAATATTCCACCGGCAGCGGCGGAGAGCCCCGCACAGCTCATCTTGTAGGGGAAATGGTCCGACTCGTAAGCACCCACAAACCCCACCGCTGAGCCCATCTGTCTCCATACAATACAACTGGGAATGGCGATGTTCAGAACCACTAGAACACTCTGCTGTAGTTCTGGAGGTCCTGAATGACCAGACAAGTCCACAGCTCTAAATGATAATTACACATGCACAGCAAGATCTGAATGACTGCGGCAGCTGCAATTACCTAAATCATTACCTTGAGGTTGATTATACCGATGTCTTCGACATGCACATTGGCTTCAGTATTAATTATTGTTACTTAGATGGAATCTTTTCACTTGCAGACTTTTACCACTACTACAGCCTGTTCATTTAACATTAATCTTTATCCAGTCTTTATTAGCTCAACGGGACAGAAACTGAAACCCTTCATCACCTGCCCAAAAATGGAAGTCCGAAATGTCCCAGGAATTTTGGAAACATTACCCTGCTCCAGAAAAGCAACCGCAGTATGACACACTTCCCAAATATCAGAACTGAACTGAAAGCTATTATTTTTTTAAATGAAAAAAAAAATCCTTTGATGTTCAACCATAATGCATATCGCACACTGAAACCGAGTCGAGCTTCCTTAAAATGTCAACACGTCAAGACAAGGCAAATGTCATTAGGTTGCACTTCCTGCCTGCTGCCTGTCATTACACCTTTTTACTGGATCTGACATTTCCTGGGGCTTTGCTTTAAAAAAAAAAAAAAAAAAAAAGACAATTCAGGTACATGGTCCATCTTCAGCGCCTACTGAAAACATCAAGCCACTTTGGAGAGACTCCGCCTGTAATTCCGGGGGATAGAGGAAAGGAATTGTAACAGCTTGTGTTCTAATTAAATAGCCCTGTACTGACCCCAGGATAGGACTACTCAGGGCTATTATTGCTTTTACAGTAATGAAAGACAAACAGCTCTGCCAGTAGTGTCTGAGAGTGTTGAAGCTACAACCTCCCACCTGAATGAGAGAAAAAAAGATCAGGCTGCTAATTGGTGATGACTTTCGGGGTGAATTAAGGCTGCATAAACTGCACACTGCAGTAATCCATGCTGACACCCTGTGGCCACAGGCTAACATGTCTACCTGGGAAGAGTGTGTCACACACTACATGGGCAGACTGGTCCAGATACACGTTCTCCTTAACAGTCTCACATTCTCCACATTCTCTGTCCTTAAAGGGACAGAGAGCAACCTGTACTGACATACCTCTCCAGTTATTGCCTACGGTTCCTGAGACAAATGTGACCACTTATTAGGAACTTGAACCAATCTGTGTGTTGCAGCAGTAATTCCTTCTGCCGACTATGAGCAGGATGTGATCATTTGATGGGGTCACCTTTGGTTTTAAGACCCATGCAGCATACTGTACATGCATGAATGATATCACTGCTCTGGAATCGATGCTGGGGCTTAACGAAATGTCCTACACTGAAGCATTGAAGACCCTTTTAGCAATCTGGTGCAAAATGGCACGTGCTCATATACAGTATAACCAGAAAAACAGAAACTGCTGCAAGAGAGATGTACAGACCATCATTTTCGGTATTGTTTTAAAAGTGCTTGTCTTACAGATTCTGCACTCAAGATAAAAACAGAATTGTTCTGTCTGCACTGAGGCCTGACTCTCCCCTGGCTTGTGTGTTGCAGATTCGACATCCAGCAGATGGTAGAAGGTTGGACTTACTTGCACTGCGAGTGGTAGTGCTTTATGAGGTTCTGCAGCAGGTCAAATCCTTTCTTCGTCTTGATCTCGTTCACCTTGATTAAGTACTGCAAGGTACGAGAACACAGAGGAAGAGAGGGAATCAGGCGCTGCGCTTTCATCGAGTAAATCAGGCGTCCTGATTTTGCACAGGCTCTGGGTGGAGCCAGTAGAAAACAGAGCAGGAAAGATAATCACTTGTGCTTCCCTGCTGGAAATCAAACTGTAGCATGCACTTCTATATCTAATATTGGGATATACCGTATGAATATTATTTAGTTCTGTTTCACCACTTTAGAAAAGCAACATCCGCTGTTAAACACGTCTTAACCCTGTACATTTTTTCTTACCAGATCCACATGTTTTTATCATTTATAACCTCGTATAGTACTCCTTAAATTCCTCAGACACCATTTAATTATCCTATAGGGACTGGCAGCAATAGGAATATATTAATTAAGGCTGGAGAAATTGTGTTTCGAACACAGTGATTTGACTGGTTAATTAAACCTAATGAAAATCCAAAGAGATGCATTCTGAATATTGTTCCATCAATGCTTCCCTTGATGAGTAAAATGCAAATATTGGAAATCAGACCACACGCAGATTTTGGAAACGTTCTGCTGATTAAAAGCTGCCTGCTCCCAGTGCCTGGCACCCTGGGGCACTGGCATCACCCGCGACTCTTCTGCACCAGCGCAGCATCAGCTGCACGCCTGCCGACACACCGATGTGACCTCTGACCCCGGGGGGCTCACCTCGCACATCTGCAGCTGGAACATCCGGCGCTCCTTCTCCAGCTCCTCGGCAATCTCCCCGCCACTCACCTCCGTGCGCACCATTCCGTACTGCTTGGCCAGCTCGCGCTTCTCCTTCTCGATCTTGGTGCTGGAGAGACATGCGAGGGGTCACCGCGCGGCCCGAGGAAGTTCCGAAACGCGTGCGTGTCAAGTGGAAGGGTCTCTTTGGAGTGCAGATGAAAAAAATCAAACAGGATCGCAGAAATGTGTCTTTGCCAGCCTGCTCCGAACACAATTGAACTCGAAGGGTACAACCCAGATACAAGGTTTTAGAGAGCCTTGCGTGCTGTTGGTCAGCAGACAGCTGACCTCTCAGTGTCGCAAGAGGCAGGTGGATCGTACCCCCATGCGCCACACGTCTCCGTTTGAAACTCAGGTCATGAAGCCTGAAAGGAGCAAAACATTTACCGAGGGGAAAGCAAAGCAGAAACACAGCTTCACTTCCTTCCTCTGAACAAGCCAGCGAGACGCTTCAGTGTGAAGCGCGCCGGAGAGGGGGCAGACGGGCGCGATGACGGCCCTGCCTGAGGCACCTCTTCACGCTCAAGGGCAGCACCGACACTGCGGTGTCTAACTCACTCAGGGCTGCTCTGACGCGCCTCTAACTCAACAACAAACCTGCTGCCCTCCAGGCTCCACAGAGTGCACGGGTGCACTTGCCTGCCTCTCCCATTCACCCTGCCCTTCAACCACATTATAACCACTTGCATCTGGATTTCTGTCTTCGTTAACGTTTTCTTTTTGCCGCCTAGCGTGATGCGTTTAAGAAAAAGAGTGTTTTCTAGAAGGGCAAAGCCGCGGGGAGCTGTTGGAATAAAATAACATAATTTCCGCTCTTGGAAACGACGGCAAAAATTCACCAAGGCCCTTGAAGGCAATTTGTTCTTGTTTCATTAAAAGAATTACTTAACAAATTGAATGCATTCAGGGACGATGCTTCAATTTATAATAATCACACAGGGCTTTGTTCTACAGTCAGCGCGTTTTAAAACTGTAATAAGGAGTTTAACTGTGCTCCACATTCATGATATTTGCTTTTGTTAAAATCCAGTATCTGAACCAGAGCGGCTGCTCACTCTTGCAGAAAATGGCACTTAAAAAAAAACACGTTAACAGATAATAGTTGGCACCATCAGCACCGTCTGTGAAGAACACTTACAATTTATTTTCATAATCCTTCCATGCTCTGTCAAAGGGCTTTTTCAAATCCTGCAGGAGACAGGATAAAGAATTGTTTAGGGCATAAGTTTCCAGTTTACATTCGTGTTGACCTTCCTTTTAGAAGAGTGATATCCATTTCTGATCCATCCTTCCCCCAGCCTTTTACATAGGAATGTGAGAATTTACAAATCTACCACAGGAGAGGAGGCCTTTTGGCCTGTCGGTGTTGGGATGCTTCTAGCTTACTGCTCTGTGGACTTGGAGGCTGGGGGATCTGTTTCAACAGCACTTTCGACACGGCACAACCCTACACTGTCTAGATTATCCACTTCAGTAACACTGAGCCTTGAGAAACAGCCGCTTTCAGGAGTCCGAGCACTTAAAACAAGTCATCTCAGTCTCTCTGGGAGACTGAGATTATTAAGTGCCTTAAAAGGAAGACTAGAGTCTTATTTCTTACTTGTTGTGCTAAACCAGTTGCACGCTTCCTCGTTATTGCAGGAGCTAAAGAAATCTCACTTGTTCTTTCGAACAGATGTGCCAGTGAAAACAGCTTTGAAACATGAGCAACAGAGCTGACACAGGCCATTCCATTAGTGCTGCACAGAATCGGGAAGTCTGCTGTGGAAAACGAAGAGCTATAACTGTTGTCCCCTGTGATTTCATCGTCTCCCACCTTAGAGAGGAATTTTTAGAATGAGCTTCTGTAGAATAATCAGACTCCAAAGTATGATACTAAACCACAGGACACTATATACAAATGCTTTAATCACTTCTTGAAAGGAACTGTGAGTTTCTCTAATCTCTCTGCCCTTTCCTTGACCTTCTGGGATGTCTCTCTGTATTACAAACCTTCACAGAAGTGTCTGGGTAGAAACCCTCAAGGTTACTGACTGGAAAAGCAAAATCGACCAAATTAATCACAATCAGCACTAAGGAGGTACTTAGCTGCAGATGCAACCAGAAACTATAAGGCCTTTAAAGATCACTGCAATTAATTTTGACAAACCTGCTGATGGTTATAAATAATAAAACAGTTTTATGTATTAAATACAGATTTTAATTAACAGGGCAAACATTAATGGAAACAAATAAAAAGATTGCCTGCAGTTCAAAACCAAAATAAACATTAGGCTGAACCAATTAAAAAGCCAAGCTGCCCAATTAAACTAAACAAAACCTGCTCAGTCGTCTGTACTGTCAAGCTGAACAATGAGCTGTCTCAGTTTGAATGGCTGCTACATTTTGATAATTACAGAAAATTAACATTATAAAAGACAGTCTTTTGTTATAGCCAAAACCCATATTGGGGAATTCACTTGTATTTAAAGCAGATATCGAGAGGACAAGTACAGGCAAATGAAAGAAATTTCTCATCTCCTCCGTGCAGCTGTGTTCACCTTCAACCTTTGAACTTACCCCTTTGACCTCTTTCAAGTCCCCTTTGACCAGCGACTCCAGGGAGAAGTTGATGTTGTGATACATGCTCTGTAACTGAGAGAGAAGACATGGGCCATGTTGGTGCACTGGACAGCAGCTGTTCCTCTTGTGACCTGATCCTGGCAGATCTCCGGAGCTCAGCAAGGCTGGGCCTGGTCAGTACTGGGATGGGAGACCTCTGACCCAGTAAGTCAGGTTGCTTCTGTAGGCTGATGGTCAACCAGTAGGTGAAGCTTTTTCTACCTCATTTCCCAGTACAGTGACCCGGAGACATTACTATGCAGAAGAGAGGTCAGACTAAGAAACTAGGTAAGAAAAAATAAAAGTGCCAGATGCCCATGTTGCCTGCCTGGAGCAGAAATGTCTTTCAGATGACTGTTTCACTCTTGGCCATCAAACATGTGGCTCAGAAACCTGCCCACACTGCCCCGAGTTTTTGAGCGTTACATTTTCTTTGCCAGCAGAAAACAGAAACTGAATAGCAACACACACATGGCCACGTCTTTGGTCTTACCACATTCTTCATTGGTGTCAGCAACTCTTTGGAAAATTCTGCAAACTTATTAAAGGCAGAAGCCAGCTCCTGTTCTCCGTTATTCCTGAAATTTACAGCCAGTTTCTCCATGGAATTGATGTAGGATTCTAGATGCAAAATGTGATCTGGAAAACACAGCCCAGGCATACATACTCTTTACCTTTATATTTATACAGTTGTAGAGCAAATTACTGTAACTCCTCTAAATGAATTAATTCACTAGAACACATTGACCAGAACATGCTAGAATGAAGTAAAACCCAATGTTAAGAATTTTAACAAACTATACTTAAAAACCTAACAACAAAATAGCCTTGTTTCACATACAGGGTGCAAATACTCATGTACACAACTGATTTGATTTATATTATCATTGTTAATGGGACCCAACTTCCATTTTCTAAGGTATGCTGATTCTTGGCGATATTTTGAGAAAGAGAACTTCTACTTTACTCTCGGTTTCAAATGGTTGTTTTTTCTCCGTGTCGGTACAGCCACCCTGCCCTCTCCCAGATTGGTAGGGAAGATCAAGGCCAGAAAAAGTTCTAGCCAGCTGGTCCCTGCTTTAACAAGATGACCCTAAACCGGAGCAGGTGAAGCCGAGGTTACTCCTGAGGGAGCCCATGACTTGCAGTTACACCATTTCTCCACAGGGGGTGCTCTTTTACAAAAAGGTGACGACCCCCCTGCGCTAACTGCCTTGCAGCACATCTGGTAACTGTGCTGGGCTGGGGGCTCTGCAGCAGACTGAGCAAATGATACAGCCTCAATCGGCTCAGCAGCAAATCTCTGAGCCAGCAGGCATGTTGTCCCTTTACAAACAACAACGTTTAGCGGATGAAACCCTCAAGCACCCCTTTCTCCTCAATCTGTTTTCTGTGGGAAGGGCGTCCCGAACCTCAAGCCCGCTGGCAAGACTGAGCGGAGGTTCCAGACTCCTAACTGGGAGGTTGTAGGTTTGATTAACAGCTCCTCACACTGCTGGACCCCAGTTTTTACCCCACTAATTTACCCCAGCGGCTCCAGTCCACACCTCTATGAATAGGCACCAGCATTGCTGAAGGTAACCCTGCTATAAACTAGTGTCCCATCCGTGGGGGAGGGGAGGGGGACTCATATTCTCTTCATGCACTTAAGGCAACAGAAACCAGGATACGTTCAGGCCTGATGGCTCTCTAGACACCGGACGAACTGTGCCCAGGCTCCAGGTCTCTGAGTGCCTGTCAGGTCACTGTGAAAGACCCCGCCACCTTTTGAAGGAGGTACTGTAGGTGGATGGCCAGGCTCTTCACTTGCACAGGTACAGTCGAGCCCGGTCGCGTCAGGTGTCCCTGCGGGAAGGCCGAACACGGTCACCCGATGGGGCAGGACGGCAGGAGGCTGCTGCAACAGTACCTTGACCCGAGGCGTGCTTAGCTTTGGCCCCTTTCTTCATCTTCTGCAGGACAGTGCGATCCGAGTCCAGGGCCTGAGACACACAGATAAACAAAGAGCCTGGTATTGACAAAGACGTTCAATTGATTCCTTCTTTTTAAAAAAATAACCCTCCTGGAGGCTGTGAATCTGCATGAAGGAGAGAACAGTGCCGATACTGTCTGAATCGTCTGCTGCCCCAAAAAGGCTCCATTCACAGCTGAACCCCGGCTTTCCTGAACACACTTGGGGATGCACATGGCTTCATTCAGCTGAAATCCCTTTTCTGCGGTTGCCAAGAGCCTCCAATTCTCTATTTCCCTAAACCTTATCCTACATGGTCCCGTCTCTGATTTTTTTTTTCTCCGTATTTTCTACACGAGAACTGATTTTGTTTTTCACCTGACACAGCGGGATCACCAATAAACGGGCTGTTATCCTCAGTCTGCAATTCCCATCTGTGCTCCGAATCACGATGAGCACTCATCGACTGGACCCTCTGCAGCGGCAAGAGAGGTCCATTCTCACACCCGACACAGGAGTGACTGAGGAAGCCCTGTGGACAGAGCCAGCCAAGCACAGCTCAGCCTCTGCCACAGAGGCCTGGATCAGGGTCATCCCATCCATCAACAGAACCGATTAAGAACAGGCAACACCTCTACTTAGAATAATGGCCACAGAAGAAGACGCCTGCTTCCAGAGCTCGGCCATTTCCGTACACTCCCAAAACCTAGGTAGAAAACAGCCCTTCTGGGCACAGAGTTTATGCGGGACAAGAAAATCTATTCATATGTCATGTACCAGGGGTCAGACTCATTGTGTGAGGGAAACGAGTAGATCTCTCTCCACTTAAACGGATGAATGGTTGGGAATTTCGGAGGAAGAAGTGATATCACCCCAAATATGATCCTAGCTTCTTCCACGTCGTTCAGGTCTGTGTTCCAGGTAGCAGCTGCTGCCGACTCTCTGACCCGCAGCCAGCAAGTAAAATGCCACGGACAGACTGGAGGAGGACAGGCTTCCTGCTGCGCCCAGAGGAGAGCTGATTAAAGACAATGTCTCATGCCTGCTGTTGGCCTCTCTCCACTGAGGGCTGGACTGCGACTGCTGAGCAAGCCAGAGTGACAGAGAGCGCGATACTGCAGCCATCCTTCTGCACAGCCAGGCCCACGATGGCACTGGGGACGGTTATCTTGGTGGCCAGCCGACCTCTGGTCCAGCGCAGCTGACACTCAGCAGAGTTGCAGAAAGAGAGAGAGAGGAAACCAGCAGATGAAGCCCAGGAAGTTTTGTGTCCTGCCCACTGGCAGTGTGTCCCGTGGTGCAGAGCCTTGTGCGATAAAGGATCCTTATATGGTTAAACAAACTCTAGGGGATATTAAGTCAGTTCCCTATATGGTCAGTGATCACCACACTCCTCTAAGTGGGGGTAAATTAAAACACACCATTTTGCCCCGCAAAGCCCCTGGCCGTTACAAAACTGTTCCTCTTCTTCTTTTCTGTACTTAATGTTTCCAAACGCCTTGCCATTTCTAAACAGTCGTTCGAAGGGTTGCATTGCACAAAATGGCAAAGTCGTGCTATTAGGCAACGCCGAAACTGAGCATGCAGAAGCCAATTTTAAAGTCACTTGAACGTGAGCACTTTCCCCAGGAATTTGTTTCCCAGATTTCTTTTTCTTTGGATTCTCTGCCCTTTATTTGGTTCTCCTTACCCACCACACTTGGTCTCATACACTCGCCTACAAGCCTGAAGAGCCTACACAGATGAAACATTCTACTTTTTCCTCCTTCTTCCTACTGTGCACAGTGTAATCAACCTCTACTTGTTCCATCAAAACACAATTCCCACGTATACTGTAACTACAATCAATTAAAAAAAACTATCATCAGGAAATAGGTTTTTTATGGCATTTTGTTCAACTTATATGATATACATACATCATGCTCATCATTCATGCGTCATCAACTGTGAAAGACACAGGCTAGCAGTGCTGACGGCAATAAAAGCTGCACTTCTGCTTTGCACCAGGGTTGCAGACGCTGTCTTTTGGGATCTTGGGACTCTGTTTCATTCCTCTAGTAAAAGCTGGACAGGCATGTGCCTGCACATTGGTCTCAGAGCCCTACACATCACATCATCCTAGCTAATCCCACGGATGTTTAATGGGACCCAAGTCTGGAAAGTAGAGCATCGACAGCATGACTGTCACATCCTCCTCGTGCAAGAACACGCAGCATGAGGTTCCTGTGTTGTTGCTGGTAAGCGGTCAGGACAGCCCTGCAGAAAGGGACAGCCATTGTGGCCCCAGGATGGGATCAATGTAGTGCTATGCAGTCAGGCTGCCATTGGTCACTGCAGGTGGAGCTCTGGAATGACACTGTATGGTAGACATTCCTGCCCACATCAGTACACTTGGACCAAGTGATCTGGTGCACACAGTTGATAGAGTGCCGCTCTGTGAGCCGACATCCATCACAGTGTGCTACACGAAACATCGCCGGAAGGACCTTGGGTCTTCTGCTGGCAAGCCCCCTGAGGTCATACCAATGGCCCCTTTCCGTGACTTGATATCCTGCAGCTTAAATCACCCCATCGCCTGTGCCCAGCCAGCGCCCCCACCAGTGAGGTGATTGAGTGCTCGCACGCTACAGGCGCCACAGGCGTTATCATGGCCCGTCACGAATGATAACTTGAATTACTGTCCAAAATCCAAATTCTTTGCTCTTCTTAAACCGGACATGTGCTAATCTGGTGAAAAGATTCTTCAAGAGAGGAGCAGGGAGAGCTGCCCTGGTCACCCGATCGCACTTCACCTTTAGCTGCGATTTCATAATATATACCCAGTCGCCTTGACTCTGCTTGCCGAAAACCAGTTCGAAAGGAATGGAGGGCCACGCACCAACCTGCCAGTCACTGCTGACAGCACATCCTCCCAGCGGCTGCGTCTCCCGTGAGCTCGTCTCCGAGCACTTTAACCTCTGCCCTGCTGGAACCTGTGTCCCGCGCAGTGCTGACCATAGCTGACCGACTGCGTGCTCAAATCAGAAAAAAGCAGGGAGAATTCAATGCAATGTTTTCATTTCACGCAAGCAGACGCCTGATGGTAATATGTAACCTCTCGAGGGGTGAGATGGAACGGGAGCAGCACCAGCAGAAGCTGAGCTCCTTGTGACCAGGACTCTTGAAGTCCTTAACCTCTCGCAAGGAAATGGGGGTCGTTCCATGATGCGTGAAGCCGCCACGGCGGGGGGGGGGGGGGGGGGAGGGGATCCTGACATTCCAGCGCGGCCCCTCATTAAAAGAATGCAATCTCATTACCTAACGAAGCGCAATCTCTCCCTCGCGCCCTGAAAAAAAAAACGCCGAGGGCAACAAGAAGACCCTGTGGAACATTCCAACGGGGCTGCCTCACGCCGGAAAAATTCTCTTTCCTCCCAGATTTCGGGGGTAATGACATCCTTAAAGGTTTATATTTAGTACAGATGGGAAAAAAAGGAAGAGGGGGAGGGGGCGCTGGTGAATGACTTAATTGTAATCAAGACGGCAGAGAATGACGGGAGAAATCCCGGCCAGAAAAAAGAGCATCTTTAGACGAAGCAGAAAGCACATGGCCGAGCAGACACCACCAGAAATAAGAATGGCGTTTCTTGATTCTTACTGGAGTTCCCTGACATCATCCGTGAGTCGCTGGTCATTTCCCACAGCGCTCTAACGGTTTCATCATGAAACAAAGGGAAAACTGTGTCCTGAGTAGCTACACAAAGCCACCATTACCAGACAAATTGCTGCAGTGCTCGAGCATCCATTTGAGACTCACAGTCAATAACAGTCTGATTGCATTTCCAGCAGCAGGTACAGCAGTTTAACAGGGGTTTTGTCATCCAAGTGCTTATAAGTCAGAAATAAGGTAATCAGCACACCAGTCCCAGCCGAGAGGAAATGAAGAGGCTCCGTCTGTCTTACTGGAACCAAAATACGGGTAGCTTCAATATTGCAGAAAGCAAGCATGTCGAAGAGCGCTGTCTGGAAATACTGCATTACTGGCAGAAAACCACTAATGAGCCGAAGAAAATGAAGAGTCTAATCTGGTGTAAACCAATACAGTTTCCGGATTTCCAGGTCCTTAAAGCAGTGCAATCATTCAGAGAATCCGACCGAGAGGGACGGATATTCTACAGTAGTCCTCTGCGATGTGGGTATCTGAATGAATCTCATCTGATTTCCTGTTAAAAGAAAACCGGGAGAAGCCTTCTGAAGAAAAGGGTGGGGTTTTGGGCATACACGTCTTTCTGCTGTCCCCTGGCAGCCCAGTGAGGCAACCAAAGCACTTCTTACTCAGATACCAGCACCACGGCCGCAGGGATTAGTTTCCTACTCACTGAAAAGCCCCCAACTCACAACCACCAGGCATCACACCCCCAGTTTGGAAGACAAGCTGCTGTAGTTTTCAGAGGAGGGAGGATCTGTTTCTACCCCTCTGTCGCTCTCCACAGACTGAGCGTGTGACCCGTTCCGGCTGAGTTTCGTATGAGCAGAGCTGCAGCTCCCGTGTGATTTTTCACTGCGCCTCTCCCTTTGCCCAGAAAGTGTGAGTATTTTCATAAAACATATCGGCCAATTGTTTGCCCTTTAACAAGATGTTTTGCTTTTTCATTGCTGGTCTTTGTCCAAAAGCTCAAAATTAAGAGAAATGACTTTCAAGGAGAAAAAAACAACAACAAAGTCTTCAGTCGTTCTCCCTGCCCACAGATCTCCACCTTCCTGACTCTGTGGAAAGTGTCCCAGGAGCCTCTGCCTACACCTACTTGCCCCTGGGACGTTCTGCTGAAAACACAACAATGACTCTTAGAATCCCATGCCAAGATAACGAAAAATAAAGGCAGCCTAAAATCAGAGCACACAATTGGGCCTGTGCAGAGAAATCTGAATTGTAGGTGGACACCATGTACATGGACATTCGTCCCTGGTTTACCTACCAGCATGTGCTTGGACTGTGGGATGAAGCTGCAGCACCTGGGAGAAACCCATGCAAATGCAGGGAGAACATACAAACTCCACACAGACAGCTCCCCAGGTCCAGAATTGAACCCAGGGCCCCAGCGCTGCAAAGCAGCAATGCTGATCACTGTGCCACAATGCTGCCCTACTGAATATATATATATATGTTTAAAAAGGATTATTCTTCTGCTTCCAAATAAAATGCTTCAGCTAATTTTCATACATACAAAACTTTAGGAAAGGAAAAAAAATGTAGTGCTTTCATTAGGGCAGAATCCTGGTTTGCAGTTCTGCACACACCATGCACTTATGGATAAATTAATGTTCTTATTTCCTGTCCACTGAGAGACAGCTGTTCCCTGGCTAGTAATTAGCTATGTAAGCTGTACTGAAGCCATCAGATAAAAATTCTGTTCAGAGTCCCAGAGGACAGAAGTCGCAAACCTTCATGGAGTGCACCGAGACAAATGCATTTTTCTCTCGACAAAAGGTCAAAATATTTTTGTGTAAATATTTTTATAAGGTGCAGGTTAAAAAATATACATTTCGGAGTAATATTGAAATATTAATATTATATAATTAATAGATATACTCGTGTCAGTATGTCTGCAAGGGAAAACGACAGCGATTCTCAGTGAGCAGGCTGGGAGTTTCCCTGCTGCTGCTGTCTTAGTGAAGAGGACACAATGTCCCGCCCCCTCTCACCCAGCGCACCCCCCCCCCCTCCCCATTTAAACATCTGGAACTGCAGAGGATGAATTTTACGCCTACGTTCAAGAACAGCATGATCAAGAACAAATTCTCAAAACCTTCCGAGAAAATCCCTTTCCGGTTTCTTCAAGAACATTTAATCAAAAATAGTAACTGTAAAGACAGGGGAATACCGCTGGACGGGCCCCTGTTTTTAGCCTTTAGTCTTATGTCCTGGCTGAGATCTGAAGGTAGAAGAGAGTGGGGTTCATTACTGAGAGTGTCTCCCATTCTCCTTCTCAGTTCACCTGTCCCTGGAGTTCCAAGTGACTTCCTGCGCAGATGCCAACTTCCTGCGCAGCTGGCTTCTTTGAAGCCCATGACACTCCTCACCTTGGAGCCCATTGTGAACCTATTCTCTCTCACCTAGGTTTCAAAGTAATAAACTGTGAAAAGAGTTGATCAGTCCTAAATCAGTGCAGACCTTTCCTGAATTGTCTGTTTATTGTGAGCCAATGATACTGGGGTCAAAGCACCGACAGACTTTGAGCACGGCCTTCTAAAGTACTGCTATTCATCCCGGTGCAGCCTTAAGAACTTTACTGTTTCATTAACAGGAAACATTCAAGCTCCCGGAGCTTGTGAACAACGAACAACTAAAGTGCCGAGTTGTGAAACCGATAAAAATCGACTGCGAGACAGAAAGCCACATCTTAAAAAAACAACTGAACCGCACAAGACCAAAAGATTAAGACCCACAGTTGCCTCTCTTTGTGTTATCCAGCTCGGCTGTCAAAAAAATTGACTCCCCTCGCAATCTTGGTTTCCATGGAAACTTCTTCCTGTTTCACTGATCAAGATCTCGCTCCCCTCTGTCTGTCTGACACAGCACATTTACCGACTTTCCACAGAAAGAAAAAAGGCGAGGACCCGTCTACCCTCAGCCAGCGTCTCCTCGGTGCCAGAACCCAGATGTGGAGCACCAGGAACTGCGAGAACACGGAGAACTACTCTTTCTATTCCAGAGGCCCATGACTGTGGGTAGTATTCCATAAAAAAAAACACATACAAAAATATATTGTTTTCTTATAATTTCAGAAAACAACAACAGCCCTATATTACTGAATTTATTTTCCAACTTTTTTTTTAAATAACACAGAACAGCAAATCCGCAAATCAAAACTAAGAAGAGTTTCTGGAAAGGCACTGTGGTTCTGCTCTGAATATAACTCTGTCACGTCAAGAAAACCTTTCCATGAATTTTCTGCAATATGAGCCACTGGTTAATGTATTCTTATCACACAGCCCTTCTCATTAAGCAGTAAATAGACTCCTTGAAGCCACAATTTTTTACGGCTGTACACTACCACACAAGTGATATTTCACACATCAGGCGCTGCTCGATTACGCTGTTCCTTGGCCTTGCTGGGGAGCGCGTCAGTCTGGCTCTCTCTCCTTCTCTGCAGACCGCACCATGTTGAAGATCCTTGCCTTGTCCATTCCCACCCCAGGAATGAGCACTGGAGTTTCTGAACTGGGCACTCTGCTCTCTTCTCACTCACTGAACTCACTGCAGGGAGAGATCTTTAAAGCCTGTCAAGGTTTTCAAGATGCCGAGACCACTGCAAGCCTTTCCACCAGCTCGGTATGCAGTAGCACTCACTTTATTAACCCAGCTCTACACCTGGAACAATTCCACCAGGGCGCTACTGATTGTGGGCCTGTGAGGAGGTACACAGTGCACCATGGCCTGTTAAATTGCAAGATCAAACCAGGTGGCACAGCCCAGGGAAATGCATGTCCAGGCCATTAATGAGCAGGAAGAAATTATACCGATGTAATTCTGAGCAGACTCGTATTATACAGTATAAAAACCCTGCAGCACACTAGGCAGTATGTTATCCTGTACCACCACTTGGTTAACAATGCAATCAATATGAAAGTCAATATTTTTTGTTTTGGGACAGGTTGCACCGATTCTCCAATAACCCCGTAAGACTGGTAATATTTTGTTTGACCTTTTTCCCCCCTTTTCTGTTTATGCAAATCCCAGAGATGTGACAAAAACGTAATATCCTCCCCCCAGCTGGGGAAGGTGGGGGTTTCTCTCTCCTCCTGCCTCACTGCTGCAGGAAGGCAAAGTGAGATAATGAGAAAGCCATCATCCTTTCATGCTTCTGAAGCCAATCAGCTTCTCTCAGCTCTTCAGATGCTTTCAAGAGAGCTAGAAAAACTGAAAATATAGCATGTGCTTCCAGAACTTGAACAAGACACCTGTGGTTTGGTCCTCTGGATCAGAACAGGAAGGCGCTGACTATTACAATCTGGGATCCTTCCAAGAGCACTGGAAAATGACTTTGGGATTAATTAACTTGTAGCCATCACACAAGCAAGATAGCTCATACAGCACCCTCGCATTTGTGTGCATCACAGTCATACTATATACATTTAAATTCCCACACATCGGAATGAAGCCCTGGCCGTTTCCAAGCTTAACAAAACCCGAGATATGACACTGGATTAAAGTAATGAAAGACACAATCCATTGTCATAGAACTACAACAGCTAAGGACGCGACATTGTACTTTTTAAAATGATGTTAGCACCCAATAAACTGTTTTGCCACATTCTTATTGCAAAACAAACCTCAAAGCAGGAAGAAGAGAATTTCTGCAGTAGAGAATTCTGTGCTGCTGTACAATCTACTTCTCAGATGTGAACTACGGCAATGACACTTCTCCCCTTGACAAGAACAGACAAAATACGGACTGCTACCACACCCCCAGTAAGGACATGTCAGCTCTAACTACACCTCCAGCATGCAAACAAGTAAACATTCTTTCATTGAAAACCAAGCTCACCACACATCAGCTGTCAGTGAGGAGGCGAGCAGAGTGATGAAGCCAATTCAGAGATGGGGATTATTAGGAGGCCATGATTGGTAAGGGCCAATGGGAAATTTGGACAGGACGCCAGGGTTACAAGCCTACTCTTTTCAAGAAACGCCCTGGGATTTTTAATGACCACAGAGAGTCAGGACCTCGGTTTTATGTCTCATGCGAAGGACGGCGCCTTTTTACAGTATAGTGTCCCCGTCACTAAACGGGTCATTAGGGTGAGCGCCCCCTGCTGGCCCCACTAACACCTCTTCCAGCAGCAACCTTAGTTTTTCCCAAGAGGTCTCCAATCCAGGTACTGACCAGGCTCACACCTGCTGAGCTCCAGTGGGCTGCCAGCTGGGAGCTGCAGGGTGACATGGCTGCCAGCTGAGACCTCGGTCTCTCACCGAAGGGAAATGCAAGGTTTGGGGTTTGTGTGGGTGTGTGTGTCTGCACCCTGCGATGGAAGGAAAGTTCTACTGACAATGTAAGTTTGTGGGTCTGTGCATGCTTCCCGCGCAGAAAAGACAACCGAAAAAACTCTCCGAGCACCTCGGTCATCTTCTCTGACCCCGGTATCCTCCTGGACATCACACGTCTCAATAACGCGACGGCTTCACTGCATGGTGTTCATATGGATGATGACTATTGCGATGATGATAGTAAGAATAAATAAGAGCAGTAATCGTCCTGGCATGCACACTCCACGGAGCAGGTGCCCTAGCCCAGAACCGAACCCAGGACCCACGGGCCGCGAGGCAGCAGGGCTGACTGCCACACCCCAGCGCCGGCCTCTTGCAGCTTTACGAGTGACTGCATTTCATGCACATCAGCACCGTCCCGCACGCTCACACGAAAAAATGAACTTAACATAATATGACGACAACACGTACAAGAAAACCATGGAGGACAGAGCTGTGAGGGGCATGCGAGGGTGTTCGACTGCTTCTTTCTTTCGGGGCAGAATGAATATTTCATGGAGTCAAATCAGCAGCACCCTGCACTCTGCCACTGGGGTGGGGGGCAGGGCTACAGCATGCAATAAAAGAGCTCCTTTACAGTGCTAACTCAGAGCTGCCAGTAATTTGCCGAAATCCCAGAGGACCACTGGGAAATCACAGAGACAGCAGCGACGACTCTGATGACCTTATTAATGTCCAAAGGCCTGGGCCTCCTTTTCGTCTCTGTGTGCGCCGGAGTCACAAGACATGGGGCACCTCGTATCCAGCACGGAGTCTGGGAATCCTTTTAATGATATCAGTTCCCAGGGAAAGACTTCAAATATTTGGGATATGAGAATGTTTGTCTGTTTGCTTGATGCTGGCAGCCACAACTGCAGAATGAGTGTTATCGTAGTGTGGGGCCGACGAGGAATTAACCAGTTAAATACCTGGAAATTCGGAAAGCACAACAGAAAAGCACGCAACAACTTTCCATAGTTTACATTCCAGGTCTGACACCGTATTCCGATGCAGAAGAATCAAGGAATAAAATAAAGGCAGTACACAATATTCATCCATATGCATGTCTGACACAGAATTTGGAACTACAAGCCATGCCTTTTATTATGCTTGTCTTTTTGCATTAATCAAACTTTAATGCAACTGAGTAAAAGCGGGGATTCTCGCGCAGGCAGCTACATTTCTGAATTACCTTCCCAAAGTGCACAGACGTGCCAGGGCTTATTGCTCTCCATAGCAAGTGTCAGCTCATTAAGCCGGGATCCCTTACTATTAAAGCGGAGAATAAGAAAAAAGAATCTGTTACAGACGGCTGGTGCCGCCAGAGCTGGATTCATGAGTCCCTTCGCGCTTCCATCCCGTTCGTTTGTGCAGGAGGCTGTGGGCTAATGACAGTAATGTCTCATCGCGCCCGAGGAGCTGAGTCAGTGAATAATGAGCTTCGTGGCCACAGGGCTCATCACCTCTCCTGCGCTTAGAGAGGTGTGGAGTGGGGTGGCAGGGGGTCGGAGGCGAACGGTTTTCGGGGGCGGAGGGAAGAAAAGACAGCGCCACACCTCTGGCCTCTGGTCGAGCCGGTGGCTTGGAACGGGAGCAGGCACGTCTTTAAAGAAAAGGTGGCCGGACTGTTTCCCGAAAGGCTACAGTTAGCAGAAAGCTCTGCATCCCAAACAAGTAAATGTGCTGACGAGCGGGCAATTAGCTGATGAGCTGGAGTGGTATTTCACTCGGGGGTTCTCTAAGGAAGAACTCAGCAAGATGCCTCAGGCAGCAGAGGGACAAAGTTCTGTTCTGACAGCTGGCCATGTTGGGTAGTATCGGCAGTAACTGCAGAAGAGGGACAGAGGACTTTGGGTACTGGAAGCAATCGAAATGAACAAACCCAGGGTCTGATAGCATCCTACTGACTGTACTCAATGTACTGACTGTCTTCTTTTCCAGCAGTCACTCAAGACATCAGGAGTCATACCCAGTGACTGCAGAATTGCCAATGCAATACCCACCCATACAAAAGGATGGCCAAACAGAACCAAGCAATCACAGAACAACTTTCTATTACAAGCAAGGATCTGGGACCCATTACGAGTTCTAAGTTAAAGGACTAGTGGAATGGAAATAACATCTGAAGGAATGGTCTGCATGGATTTATTAGAGCTTGAATTTTAAGAGTTTGGATTATAAGAGGGTAGCTAACAGACGTGTTTAATCTTTTTGTGCAAACAGGCAAATGTTGTCAACTTAGTGAATTACCTAAATGAACACAGAAACACAAACTCGAGTCCTCAAGAAACATATTTGAAAATGCATTTCAGTGCGATTAAAACAGTAGTAGGCATTTCGTTATCCAAAGGGTTGTGGGAATATTGACCGATCTACCCGCCCATTCTGTCGAGGCCAACTCTCTGGCTTCCCTCAGGAAACACCGGATGAGCTCCTTGGATCAGCTAGCTACAGCACATCAAATGGGCTACCCTCCTGTTCTCAGTCCAAGATGAACCATGTAGGGGGTCTGATGCCTGGTGTCTTGTTCAACTCTTGTACAACCTGGCATCCTTAAATTCCCCCTGCATTCAACAGGTGAAGCCATTTCTCTCCCTGATCCGCAGTGCAGGGGGGCAGCTGTGTGTCGCTCAGGCTGGGGCTGCACTTCAGTGGGGGGTGAAGTGGGCCTTTTCCCACATCCTCTTTGGGATCCTTTGGGATCAAATGCTTTGGGATCAAACGTGCTCCATAAATGCCAAGACTTAAAGTCTTTTATCAATGATGTTATTGAGCTAATTACTTGGACAATAAGTCTCACCTACACTTTTTGTTTGGTATTAAATCAGTTGCCAATTACAAGGCCCCTGTGAGACTAGCAGGACTCTGCGGGACCGTTGGGGAGAGGAGTTTGGCTTCCCTGACCCTGAGTATTGAGCCCGTGGGGTCCTGTAGCAAAACACCTCACAACAATAAACACTGAGATCGATCGTTTCTAATTCTTTTTTGAGACATTAAATCAGATTATGGTATCAAAATGATAACCACCTCCCGTGCCCCCCAGAAGTGAGAGGGGATGCAGTACCGGGTTAAAGAGAATGACAAGTACTGTCCGTGCATCTGATGAGAAGGTTCCGATACTCCTTCTTCTTGACTTTGATTAACTGAGATATTCCAGAGAGAAGCAGGCGCAACACAAACGACGCCTGGCCAGAGACTCTCGGGGCCTCCGAGACTCGGCCTGCTCTTAAAACTCAGCAATGGTAAACGGATGCGAGGTGGACAAACGACAGCGTGCCTGGAAACAGTCAACGGAGGATTTGGATAAAAGGTGTGGGATTGTTACGACAGACTCAAGCTGCAAAGAGCAAACAGCCAGAAACCAGTGTGGTTGTTTGTTATTTGTGGGGAGTGGGGAGGGGGGGGTGCAGATTGATTTGATCCCTCAGTCTAGCAATGGGAATAATAAGATAATCAGAGATTAGGTTAGGGATCCTTTAAGCTGTTAAGAGCAGGCATACATTGCCACAAGCAATACAGGAGTTAAGGGCTGCCGTCTGCCTGGTAACAAAGCCAGACAGACGAAATCGGTCAGAGAAGGACTCTTCTGATTGGCCTTCAAATCTCGTCAATAACTCACTGGCCAACAGAGGGCGCTCTACAGCATAGGTTCCCAATCCCAGTCCCAGAGGGACGTGTCTCTGCAGATCTTCATTCCAGCTGGGCTCTAAATCTCCACTGATAACTGATGACTTTAACCGATCTGGCGGGTTGTTTAGACGGCAGGTTTGACTTTTTTCTGCACTCAGTCCTGAGTTTCAGGGGTGGTTTTCCCCAACAGCTTCTGTGTGCACAGCTTTCAGCAGCGCCTCCGTATCGGATGAGGAACAGTCAAAGGAGGGAATGACAATTCCCACAAACTCCCACAAGGAGAATTTATTTTTCCCTCTGCAGAGGTCCAGTTGGCTACAGTACATCTGAGACAAACTCACCTGAAAGAGGGCAGTTCTGAAACCCAGGATTAAAACTCAATTACAAATACAATCTGACTTTTGACAATTTGACTAGAGCTGAAGGAACATTTTAAAAAATGTCCCAAATAGAAAACTGAAAGAGACAGCACGAGAGCTCAGAGGTCCGCATTGCTGCCTCACGCCACTGGGGCCCTGGGTTCAGTTCCCAGGGTGGTGTCTTTGTGGAGTTTGCATGTTCTCCCTGCGTTAACGTGGGCGCTCCGGTTTCCCTCCCACAATTAATTAAAAAAACAGCTTTAATTGTTTTGGCCTCTAGTTAAGACTTGGTTAATTGTCTTCTGGGGAAATTGGCCCTGGTGTTAGTGGGTGCATGGCTCTATCTGTGTGTGCGTCTGCCCCCCGATGGACTGACGTCTCCTCCAGGGTGTAGCCTGCCTACAGGGTGTAGCGACAACACTGCACTGGATAAAGCTGCTAGACAACGGATGGATGGATAGAAAATTGTAACAGACAAGCCTGCAACTAGGAACTGAGCCCGAGTAAAAACCAGAAGACACAGCGATCCTCCAGGTCCCGGGCGGGGACTCTAACGAAGTGGGATACCACTGGGGGTTTGGTGGACACAACCTGCAGACCCTCCCCCCTTCGGGAGAGCGATGGCGAGGTCATGAAGCCGGAGCAGACAGGCGCAGGAGCGGGAACGACGGGCTCTGGCCAGGACGTGAGGGTGCCGGGGACAGGAGCCTGGAGGAGAAACAACGGACACGTCTCTCGGCACAAATCGGAAAGGAGTGTGGGAGCAGACAAGCACCTTGGAAGAAGTGAAACAAGCGAAGACACCGAAGATGCTGCACCGACCAACGCCCAGCTGACGGACATACAATGAGTTCATCAATGATCAATCAGTCCTTTCGATAACGAAGCCCCTTTCAAGCCTGCATCCCAGGTCAACAATTAGCTACAGGACCAAAAAAACGCAAAACACTGCACAACCATGTTCAAGACAAAGAAGGGAAGTGAGAGTTAAGAAAGAAAAATGAAAGGTACTGCAGGACCACGTACAGAGCTTCTGGTTGCTTGAAAACATTAATTTCCTCCCTCGATGATTAGTTTTTCCCCCCACTAGCAAAATAACAGGAAAGCAATTTTCCCTGAGCTCAAAATAAAACAGAAAATTAGAAAATACAAACAGCTTTCTGTACTGCTTTTCCAATTTGGGTGGTCCAATTACCTTCATGAAAGCACCATGTCCTTGTGTAAGTCACACTCGTGTGGACACTTAGTCCAGCGATGAAGGACTGCAGGAGAAACGACAGCAGTGCTGCCTGACTGAGCTGGCGTGGTGTGGTCACTGTCAGCACACACTAACCTGGCAGGCAGCAGACCACCCTTTCGAGAAAGGCTGCCACTCTTAAACAGCAAGGGATTTCTGACGGACAGAAGACAAACACACTACTTATGGGAGCTTAGAATCCTCAGCAGTTTGATTTTTTAAATAAATTCCCCTGTATGTCAGATTTCAAATGCAATCTGCTCGCTCCGACACTGAAACAATATCTCGGCCGCAGGAAGCTGAGAGACAGCCGCTGCTCGAATCACAAAGTAATTTGCACTTAGAAGAGCAAATCTTTATTTCACACAGCGCGGGTGTAACCCAGGCGGCGGGGACAATTTAATCAAGCGCTCTTCATCACATAGGGAGCAGAGCCACATTTCGCCGAAAGACAGTGGGGTCACGCTGTGAGCTAGACAGGCACAGTGATTCCTGGTTCTGATTGTCACTCTTTGACAAAACTGAATATCAGAGAAATCTGCTTAAAGTTATCCCTTGACAACTTACTGTTTTAGAGCCTATCATATTATAATATCAATAAGATAACAAGTGCCTAATGATATTACACATTTATTTTAGTAAGCAATGAGAATGTCTACCAAAGTCATACTCATGCAATAAATCCTTAAAATAACTGGAGCTAGACCATTCATTGCCCTATATCTGAAATTTAGAAGTCCATTCTAATTTTAACAGGAAGCCACTTCCATTTACGAAGTACAGGTGCAGAAAAGGTTTAGTTAGCTCAAACTGAAGCCTCTTGTGCCTTAAATTAATTTTACTTGTGGACTGGTACAGATGATGCATTAGTGTTACACAGCAAAAAACTGTTTGGAAAAAAACTGACTTACTGCTGATCGAGACTGAACATGGTGCTGATTTCTGGGTTACTGGTACCCATTTCTGCACAGGATTGCCATACAGAGAAGGGCTTTACCTTAATCAGGCTCCTGACATCATTATGAGGTGTGAAACCACCCAAAGTCACATTTCGGGGAAAACCGATGGGTGGGTTTCACCTAAAGAGCCACTAGATTCAGATAAACTCTCACAGGAGCAGGGGAAGTGAAACAAGTTGGATCGGCTTTAGGCACACAGCCCACAATGCATCACCTTTTCCTTCTTGACATTCTCTGATCGAAAACACTGAGGTTTGTCCCAGTTTGACCCTGCAGTGGGCGAGATGAGACCCATCCGTATACTCAGGACCTCAAACCACTAAGTCACAATGTCGGGAACAGAGAGAAGATGCGGTATTGCATGTTGACAGCTGACGGTCCACTGCCGTTTTTCCAGTGGAAAGGGTTTCTAAGCCAGAAGAATTTTGTATCTACACTTAATGTCCCCGTCTTCTTCTCGTTTAACTCCAAGACTGTACGGAATGGAAAATGAATGTATACTGAACAAAGTTTAAATACTCTGCTGAACTAGGGTAAACTGGTTTCATTAGTCAGGCACAGGCACAATTGCACGGCAACCCTCTGTACCCCTGTCATTTCCCTTTAACTCGGGGGTCCCCAGCCCTGGGCCTGGGGACTCATCAACCCCGTGAGACCCCCTCACCCCCTGGGTTCCTTTCTGCTCCAGCCCGTTGCTTGATTTGATCCTTAATTGAACTAAATAGTTGCCCGAGTAGAGCTTGGGGAAGCTCTTGAGTTACTTACGAACCACAGCAGTGACACAGCAGCCCTCAACGTGTTTAAGAACTCCGCCCAATCGAAGAGTGCGCGTGAGTGCTATAGTTGGGTCAGTTAAGGACTCAATTAGTGTTGGTGACTGCAAGCTCCGCTGGACTGAAAGGCAGCACGTACGGGGGTCTGCAGGGCAGGAGGGGAACCCCTGGGTTAACTGGTGCACGAGCTGAAGACATTTGAATAGCAGAAGCAACAGGCACTGCGACAAGCTTAATGTTGACCCACCTACTGGCCACAAACCACAAGGCCAAACTTTGGGGGGTTTTCCTGGGGTTAAAAACAGGAACAAAAGAAACGTCTCATCACGCTGTGGGTTTGGAACGTTTGGGTCAAAGTGTTGATCTAATCCTCCGCCCTATCTGCGCGCAGGTACGATTGAGCTCGACCCTCACGGCCCCTTATGCCAATTCAGCCGTCTCCGAAACGGCTGTCAAACAGCGCTAGAGCTGATCGCGCAGTGGCGCCCGGGCTCAAATCGGACGTCTGAGATTTTCTTCCAACACCTGATTTTCTTTAAAGATTGTAACAAAAACAGCACATGAGCGAGTCCAAAAGGTGCGCATGTCCAGGCTGGCCAATTAAGCGGAAATTGCAGAGATATCAGCTTAACGCAAGCGTGACTATAAATAGTTTGTGGTGAGTAATGTCAGCGTGAGCAGACTTCTTACATAGTTGATTGAAGGTGGTGAAGAAAGGGTGGACATGAACAGTAAGACTCGATGCTTTTTTGTGAGCCCAAAAGGCATTATAGTAAAACCAGTTTTACAGCCCTGGGTCCTCTTGCACAACGGTGTAACAGAGCTTTCCAGCATTTTTAGGGTTGAATCATTCTCAGGCAAAAGTGGAAGCAGTTTCACTCTTCAGACACACCTCTCCATGGGACCATTCACAGCACAAACACCCAAGACGCTTGATGCGGCAGGAGGATACTATGATTTCAAGAACCAGTGCCTGCAAAGATCTTTTGTTGCTCTTCTTATATTCCCTTGCGTACGGAATTTGAACTCCAGAAGTAGGGATTGAACAAAAACTGAAATAAAGCGGTCTAAAGGATCGTACTCTCAGTGCTAGCAGTGCATCCCAACACCCTGCGTTAGTCTACAGAATAGGGACATGGTGTTTCTTGAATGTCAGACAGGGAGAGCACTGACCACGTGACACAGAAAAAGTTGGAGGCTGGTTTGGCCAACTCTCCTATCAGAAATAAAGACCACAAGGCCCCACAGGAACCCACGTGACTAGCACCTCACAGCTGTGGCACAGCAGCTCTGCCTCCTCCATGCTGCTGCACAAACGCTCTCTGGACTTGCACACGAAGAGAGCAAGCTGTGGCCGCTCACTGTGGAACCCGAGCCCTGCATGCCTTCAGGCGGCAGCGGTTCGTGTTCACTCTGGCTCACCATCTGTACTGTAGATGGCACGCAGAAGGTCCTAAAATTAAAAAAAAGGGGAAATCTGACGTTGGAGCAGACGTGGTGATACAGCTACTGTATGGTCTCAGTCACGAGGCAGCTGCAGTCTCTGTTTTTCCCCTTGTAGGGACTAATGACGTGTGACTCACGCCTGCAACAGCAGCGATTCCCACAGACAGCCTAGGCTGCAATCACAGCCACCGGCAGGCCGGGCAGAGCCCGGGTGGGACCGAGGTGCCCCGCTCATCGATCACAGGCCATCAGGGTGGGACCAGGGTGCCCCGCTCATCGATCACAGGCCATCAGGGTGGGACCAGGGTGCCCCACTCATCGATCACAGGCCATCAGGGTGGGACCAGGGTGCCCCGCTCATCGATCACAGGCCATCAGGGTGGGACCAGGGTGCCCCGCTCATCGATCACAGGCCATCAGGGTGGGACCAGGGTGCCCCACTCATCGATCACAGGCCATCAGGGTGGGACCAGGGTGCCCCGCTCATCGATCACAGGACGGGCAGCGTGGGATGGAAGTGGTGTTTCACCACTCTGCGCTCGTCCACAGCCTCTCAAAGACACACGCAGCTGAGCACAGAGTCCCACAAGGCAGAGACCACCACCAGCACCGCCTGAGCCAGAGACAACCAGGGCGCAGCAGGCGGGACAGTGTTCGTAGGCGGTCACCAACCTGACCGTCCACAAAGAATCTGCACGCTGGCCAAAGCAGCAACAATGTCCACTCAGTGTCCGGGAGGGCAGGGTCCAGTCAGGCCAAAGACCTGCTGCAGCAGAGAGCCGTCAAGAAAGATGCAGGGCTCCCCCAGCTCGGTTTCTGAGCCGAGGCGTGCTGGAGAAGCAGAGGGTCTCCTGTTGTGGTCAGATGAGGTGCAGATCTGCTGCCCTGAGCAACAGCGGTCAATTCAAGCCCAGCCGGGCTGCCAGCGAGAGATCAGCCGGGGGGTTCCCCCGGTTTTCACCAAGCAGACAGGCAGCCAGCTAGGCGCCAAGCCCTGCATCCGAGAGCAGGGCCTGACGCAGATGAGCACACGCAGGACAGCAATAAATACCACAGGTTGGGAAGAGCCGAGGCGAAATCGTGTGTCCAGTACGTCCGGCTGGATATGTGGGGGGGGGGGGGCTTGTTTTAACACCACACTGCTAAAACCATGAAGTGACGAACACAGCTAGTTCTTCATCTACAATTAAAAACGCTTTTAAGCACAAGAGGTCGCAAACCCTTCCTGCCACGGAGACTCGCAACCTCAGCTCATTTCTTTTCACTTTTGCTTTCAACGTGAAATTCCCCTTCGACTCAGGCCTCGTACTCTCTCCTGCCTTGTGGGCGAGGGCTGGCCAGCTCCCGGGAGACGGCTCGTCTCCGGGGCGAACCAGCTCAGGCTCAACAGCAGGATTTGTATCAATTAGTTCTGCTCGGCGCTAATTTAATCACCCATTCAGGGCAGCGAGACCCCCCTGGCTGAGAGGGAAGTGGGGGGGGGGGGAGGAGGGAGGAGGTCAGGGCCGTCAGCGATCTGCGATGGAAATGCAGAGGCTCATACAGTAACAGCACAAGGCTGCCTCCCCCCTCCAGCCCCATGTGCGGGGCTCTCGACATGACCAAGCATGTAACAGGCTACCATGTCCAATTCGCATCGCTTCCAGTCGCCCGGGTCATTTCCATGGAGACGCCGCGGCGCTGCTCTGGCGCTCCGCCGCCCAGCCCTGCCTCAGCGCTGCGCGGATCACCCCGGTGCTTTGCCCGCAGCGCAGAGCCGGCCGCAGGCGAGCCGCGGCGGTGCGCTATTTCAAGCGCTTCTCTGCCTGCCGTCCACGCGTGCGGCATTGTTTGCAAGCACCGTCCCGAAATAAACCGAAGACGCGTTGTTGTTTTGTTTTGTTTTGTTTTGTTGGTTGGTTGGTTTCCCACCAGCTTGGAGAAACGACGTCTGGCACCTTTTCACAGCGGCCACTGCGCTCCTTTTGTCTTTTCAGATCTGCGTGGCTGTTGCTGGCGGTCGTTCAACAGAGCAGCTTAGCACGATTCGTCGAAAAACACACCAGCCAGCCAGCGCTCCGCTCCGATTAGACCGAGCCGAGGGCGCCTCGCAGTTGCAAAGCCACAAACGGCATTTAAGGCAACAGTGCTGTGTTCACCTACAGTACCTGGCCCGTCCACAGGAACTCGGTTTTTTTTTGCCCGGTTCTCTTTGTGGTGTCCAGGCGAAGGCAAGGGACACAAACGAAACTTAGAAAATCAGCAGCACGTAAAAAAGGGGACAAATCCGTTATTGCCCGTGCCTGCCTGAGTCGAGACAGAAATAAACGCCAATCCAGCCTTTAATGGGCTGTTGTTGCACGTCCACGCTCTAGCTGGGAGCGATTCTCGGGCGGGGAACCGGCGGACCCTCTCGCACCTGCAGCCGAAACGCTGCCCGGCGGCAGGTGAGTCCGTCTCCCGGAGAAGCTCCAGCCCTGAAGTGAACCCGCGGGACCCAGAAACACACACACACACAAAAAGTATCGGAACGGGCGCGTTTTGTTTGGCAGCTGTGTTAGAACAGTTACAGAAGTGCGTTGTTGTTGTTGTTGTTGTTTTTTAATATGTATATATACACACCGCCTGTGTCCGCACCGGCTTTCGGTAGCTGCTTGCAGGGCGAGCTGACGCGACCCCGCAGAGAGACCAGTACCGGCGCGCAGGACGCAGAGGCGATCTCGGCGGTCCCTGAACAGAACAGGGGTCAGCGGCGAGAGGTGGGGGGGGTTGTTTAAGACAATGCGCTCGACTCCGCGCTGCAAGGCGCTACGATGCGTTTTGGAAAGAGCACAGCACAGCACAGCACGGCGCAGGGTCTGAATGAGTAACCCGGCGAGCTGACGTTCGGCGCAGTTCCCCCCCGCCCCCTCCCCTGCGCTCTCCCCGGCTCGGACGCGGTCTGGACAAAGGGGCTCCCGCTGCAGGGCGCACCGGGCGGAGCGGAGCGGAAAGGTATGCGGACGAAGGCAGGTATCTAGAGCCGGGGCTGGGAGAGTTACAAACAGGGGGAGGGAAAGACAATAACAAAAGAGAGCGAGAGAATGTCACAGGAGCCATTCATACGCGCTGTTTTAACCCCGTCCCCCCGCCGGCTCAGCCGAGACTCATCTGCACAAGCTACCTGGTTACACACACACACACACGGGACTCCACAAGCCCGTAGCGTCCCGCTGCGGTTCCTGCGGCTTGGACTCGGAACACAAAAGGCAACTTCGTCTAAATCTGCAGCTCTCGCCCGCGCCTCACTGCCCCGGTCTCCCCGACACAAGGCTGGGGGGGTACTGACACCTCGGAACGGTACCTCCTCGATGCTGTTCACGGCGTTTCTGCAACTTGACATCTTCGTGGTGAAGGCTGAGGTGGTTGGCGAGCTGTAATCCTCCAAGGTCTCGGCGATGAACTCGTCGACCGAAATAAACTCCGGCATTTTTGGGATTTTTTTTAAAAAAAAACCCGAGCTGCTCCTGCGACGCCGGTGTGAAAAGTTACAGCGGGGGGGGTGGGGTGGGGTGTAGGGGGGAACAAAAAATAAATAAAAAAAATATCCGACAAATGAATATCAGCCTGAAGTGCAGGAACGCGCGCTTACTCCCCTCGGCAGCCCATCTCATTGAATTAAATGGAAAAAGAGGAACTGGCGGCCGAACACGAGCACCTCGTGAACGCGCAGGCACAGGGGTGGCGCGCTTCAGCGCGGACGCGCCGCCGATAGTACGGTCTGATTTTCAACTTGGTTGCGTTTTCCGGATGGGGGCCTTATGAAGATTACAGTACACACGCAGCGTTTGGAGCCCCACGAGCAGTTGGTACATTTTGCTGCGTGGGAAAACGTTTATATTTCATAACACAGACGGGCGGAGGAGTGACAAAGAGCTGAGAATTAAATAAGAGCTTTACCTTCCGTTCTGGAGTAAGTGAATTAATGCAAAATTATTCTCCAGCATTTTCACACCTCCCATTAAAAAAAAAACTCTCAGATACATTTAAGAATTAACATGCATTCCCTAAAACGGTGGAGAATTGTATAATGTATTATGCGAGTTCTGTTTTGGGCTTCTAAGCGTGAACTCCGCTCCCTTAACAGTCTATTAAGATGAGCAAATGAAATGTCACTACATACAGATCGCACGTTTAAAAAATTAGAAAAATCGTGCACTTCTGATTTGAAGCATTGGCGTTTCCAATCTCTTACAGTGTTGCTAGCTTATTAAGTTTAACAAGTATTAACTATACTCATTTGGCATCTACGTCTGAGTTTATCGCATCCCGATTGATCCTCCAGAGAGGTAATTAAAATCCCTTAATGAGCTTCTCTCAAAAGTCAAATTTGAATCCAAAATTAATCTAAAAGTCACGCGGAGTTCTGATTTCCGATATCTGCTTAATTCTGCAAAACCTTAATAGTGCTTGTGGGGATTCATGACTTCGTGTAGGCTGCGTAGAAGAGGTTACATTAGCAAATTAAGTGAAATTTTTACTGATAATATTTTTCATGCCCGAGACTGCGTGTTATTGTGACTGGGCGTCATTTTGTTTAGCAGTGCTGTGCGGTTAATAGCGCAGTTAACTCGTAGTCCGAGTGCTGGTGTGTTTTCATGATCTCGGCAAGGGCGGTGAATTGTACTGCCGACAGACAGTTTTGCATTGTGCGTGCTTGCCTTTGTGCTGAAGGGCTGGTGTGTGTACATGTTGGTTTTGTCCCCCAGACCCAAGGAGAAAATGAAGCAGAGACAGTCTGGCCACCCTCCGCAGTTCTCCCCTTCATCCTCTCTTGTGTGTCAAAGATGATTTGGGGGAAAATCCCATACCGGTGAATGAGGAAACTCAGAGCCCAGCCTCTGTGTCCAGTGAAAGGTCAGAGTGCTCTCTATCGATCATCACAAATCCCGACAGAGCAGTAACTAATTAGCTCACTACCCACATGTAGAGGTGTTCAGTCACCGCGGAAACACCGTCCTGACCTGGAGAAGTCTTCTACAGGCAGTTCCACTTGAAGGGCAAACAACTGCACAGGCCCTTTCCTACGGCAGTGGAAACGTCCCTATCTTCTTTCTCACAGTAGCTGCTCAGGGAAAGGCAATCAAGAAAGAAACCCTGCGCTTTGGCAATTAAGGAACTTTGTTTCTTATTCTAGGCTGTTTTTCATTTTTCTAGGACTGAGCTTGGCTTTGAACCACTGAATTATATAGGCCATGGAACGGGATGCTTGGATAGGGAGCCATTATGATCCTGGGAAAAGTCATTATTTGTAAGTTTCAGAACCGACAGCTGTGATGGATTTGCTGGAGTCATCTGCAGGTATCGGAGTGGTGCAGTGGTTAGCACTGCAGTCCAAAGGCATACTGGGAGGTTAATTAGCTTCTGGGAAAAGTGGCCCTGGTGTGTGTGACCCGTGATGGACTGGCATCCCATCCAGGGTGTACCCCATCTTGCACCCGTTGCTTGCTGGGATAGGCTCCAGCTCACTCCCCCCCCCCCCCCCCCCACACCCCTGGATGGAGTCATGCCCTTAAAATCCTGAAGGGGGCAGTGGTCAGAGTGTCGCTTGCCCCAGAACATTCGGTGCACGTGCTGAATCAGCAGGCAGGCAGCACACAGCAGATACACTGACAAAAGCAGGGTTTTGTGAGCTGTCACAGCTGCCATCCCCAGAGTCAGGGTCCTGAGAACCGTCTGAACGGAAAAACAGTTGTGTGTCATGGTGTTGTAATCAACACAGGCCCTTTTAAGGAACATGGGAAAGGTAACCAACAAGAAGAGGCTTCTGGTAGTTAGTAGCTAAATTGATCTGAGCTGCTTCTCAGAAGCTGTTTCTTAAAAGAAACCAGGGTAACATAGCTGGGTTGCTTGTTCCACTCTCCCACAACCATTTGTGTAAAGAAGTGCCTCCTGTTTTCAGTTTAAATGGGATTCCACATGTTTTCCTCGTGGGGCCTGGCCGTGCGCTGATGTGGCCCACCTCCGGTCCTGGAGGGCGGGGTGTCCACAGGCACCCTTTAACACCCCAGCATCTGAAAAACTGGGGGAACCGGTCCCATTAAGGCAATAATGGGCCAGTTGAGGTAATCAAGAATTGAATTGGCGTAAAGACCGGGTGACGTGTCTGCCATTCAAGAGCGGATGGAATAGGAATTCACACGCCTGGGACTGGGATCAGCAAGTATCCCTGATGTTTGGGATCTGCTTACTGACCAGGAGCCTCTTGTTCGTTCACAAAGATCTCCCCATTACAAGAGGCACAGCTGAGGACACCTGTATTCCTGTACCATGAATCATTGCTACATGGAGCTGATAGTATGTTCACTGTTCCTTAGTGAACGGTTCAGGAAGGCTTTACTTTGTGTGCTGTTGAGGTTCCTGCCACATCTTGCACAGCAAGAGCGTCTCTGCAGCAGCTGGGCACACAGCCATGACGCTGCTCAACGGGAGCGATCAAGAAGGCCCAGAAAGTCTTCTGCAAGGGGCTTCCTTTTTAGAACATGCCGTTTATAAAAATACTTGCAGTGAATTCCCTTTTTTTCTACATTGCAAAACACTCTTATCTTGCAGCAGTGGCTCGAGAGGAAGTTCTGTTGAAATCGGACTTCCCTACTCCCCCCGGTCTCTTCTCTAGCTGCTGTTGGGAGGCCTCGGACTAGTGCCGCTTGTGTTTGTAAGATGTTATTAGTTACTGCATCCGCAGTGATGATAAGTTTACCGGACACAACAAGAACCGCGGTCGGCTGTCAAGAGGCAGCTTGAGCGAAGCTTCAGACAGCCTGTGGAATTAGTGTCAAGGAAGCTGAAGACAGATCTTTACAGGCTTGGAAAACGTGCAGGAAGTATTTAACTCCCACTGGTAGCAGCTTTACAGAATGCGCAAATGCAGTATGTCTTCCATTAGCTCTGTTGCTGATAGCTGGAATCAAGGCCAGGAAGTCATTTGAGCTGGACGGGCCAATTGGGCTCCTCAGTTTTGAATGGACTCCGCCTCACTGTTAAACCTTTTTTCGTACCCTGATGATGTTGGGGTCGACATGGTGGAGTGGTGGCTAGTGTTTCTGTCGCACTGCTCTTGAGTCCTGGGTTCGACTCTGGGTCCTGGAGCTGGGGAGCCTTCTGTGTGGAGTTTGCATGTTCTCCCTGTGTCCTCCCACCTCCCAAACACGTGCCGGCTCTGTTCCTAGCAAGGGTGCATTCCCACCTTATGCCCTATAGTCTCCGGGCTGCCATGATCCTGGCCAGGGATAACTGGCTTTCCAGTGAGTGACAGCTGCACATGAGGTGCATGAATACAGACAGGGGTGGAGAGAAGCACAGGATCTCCGGGAATGTTCCATGTGCTTCCCAACTCCAAGCATTTTTATTTTCAGGAGTGGAACCTGAAACATCTAAAGGGCGGCTAGGCGGTGCAGCTGGGTAGCCGGAGAAGACAGGGGTGGGACTCGTCTCTGCAGAGGCGTGTTTCAGAGGGGCTGCCTGTGAGCCCGGAGCACATTGGGTGGCAGTCAGGATTCGGAGGCTGTGCCCGGGGCTAAGTGTCGTCAGAAAGGGAGGGTGTTCAGATTCACTGGAGCAGGAGAGCAAGGTGGCGCTGGGAGGAGGGGGTGTAGGCTGGCATCGGGACTGCCTGGAGTGGTTGAATTTAGGATCTGAGGGTTTCTCCAGGGAAAGATGTTTAGGGATATGTGGGGCGATGACATCTGTGCCAGAAACACTTAGGTACAAGTCTCTAGCTGCAGTAGCAAAAAGAAATTGCCTCTGTGCAGAGACATGACCTTTTAGAAAACAAAAAACGAAGTAGAAAAAATGCCTCGTTCTATATAATAACAATGACCTTTAAAATAAATACATATATACACACAGAGGAAATTGTTTCAGAATTTGAAAATACTGGATCTAGGTTTCTCAGAATCATAGATCAAAACGAGAGCAGTCTAAGCGAACAGATTTGTATCTATAATTTAGTTGAGCAAATCCGCATGAAGCGATGTCGGAGGCCAGCTGCAGTAGCTGCAAAAGAACACGAGAGGGGGCCCCGAAAAATCTCTTCACGAGGCGTGTGGTGTGGAGAGGGAGTACGAATTTGGGCCACAGAAATTAAGCAGAAGATAATTCCTTATTTTAAATGCGTGTGCACTCGTCTGTAGGTAGGTCTCGGCCAGTAATCAAGATTAAAGTTAAACTATTTTTCAATAATTTTTAAAAGACTAATTTTAAAAAATGATGGAAGAAACGGTTCAGCTGTTGAGCCTTCCTCAGGAGTGACGATAGTTGCACGCCCTAAATGCGGTTTCTTGTTTCTGCTTTTCCTTTATTGTTTTCATGTTGAGAGAGTGTTTTGTTCTTTATTATTATTTAATACAATTACACAAGATTTATCAACATATCCTGAGGGGAGCTGCATCCTAAAGATAAGCGCTTACACCCAATAAACATTATACATTAAAGGATCATCCATTATATGTCACTGATCGGACAGTGTGAACACATGTGAACGTGGAAAATGGTTTAAATGATTGCATAAATTAAAGCATTTGCTTAAGGTATTCCTGAGGTCGATCAATGGAATCCCGTGAAAAAGACATCATGGGTCATTGTCTGCCAATATGCTTTTCACCTTCATGTCTCAGTTCTTAAAAAAAATAAATTAAAAAAGCTAAAAGTGAAACTGCTACTGCAGGACTCAGGAGTCGAGCTCTGCATTTATTAAAAGCCCAGCTGACTGGCACTTTCATTATAGATGATCTGGAAACTATTAAATGCGTGACAGGGATCAGCTGTCCAGTTCCCACATGTGAATTCGCACAGAATTAATAGGTGTTTCCCTCCAGCCAATCAGGAGGGGTGACAGGCAGACATTGGAGTCCTGCTCTGGTTTGGACCCGAGTCTTGTAACATTAGAAAAGTGACATTTCCCGTGTCCCCTGCAGGTGGTGTTAATGGGAAAACTGCTCTAACTGGTGACAGAGCTGTCCAGGCGTGTACAGCACTGTCCCCTCCTTTCCAGCTGTGCATCCTACAGCTCAGAGAACTGTTAACAATCAAGTGTCACCATTAACAACTCTGAAATTACCTTTTCAATCTAATACTGTATATTAATAACAAAACTAAGAGCTACAGGGGTCCAGAGTACATGTTGAGAGAGAGGGGCTATTCCTTTTTTTAGAATGTATCGATTAAAAAATGGGGGTGTTTTTTCGAAAATGCTGTTGCAACAGGACCCTCTGCGGTAAGGAGGAGGGCACTGCGATTCACTACATGAGGCTGCAGCAGTGCAACAACCTGCTGAAAGGAAGGTAAAATGTGAACTGAACATTTACACACAAGACTGTTGGCACAGCTTCTGTAACCCCTCTGCGAGCTCCTGTCGCCAGGCAGGAAGCAGGGAAAGATCGAGCAGCTCTGGTGCGCCGAGGGGAGAAGGAGACCCTCGTCGGCACTGCTCTTCAAGGGTCACGCCCTGCCCTTCCCACCCTCGTCACACAACAGCCCCACTTCCTTCCTGCGGCAGTGGTCACCCTGGTCCTCTAGTCTCCCTCTCCTGCGCCCCGTGTGGGTGCAGATCCCTGGCCAGGATGGACACGTGTCCCGGGCGAGGGCGGGGCCTGATGCCTGGACCCGCTGTGACGCTGGATCACGCGGCAGGGTTCCAGCGACAACCCAGGTTCCCATGGAAACAAGAGCCAGCAGAAGCCAGGCTGGAGGATGCTGCATCCGAACGCAGTCTGCTGACCTCTCCAGCAATGTCATACCCTGTCATTTCCAGCCCTCGGCACAACGGGGATTTTCCAAAGGAATAAGCCGGTGGGAGGCTGGGGGTCTGCCAGTCCGTTATCACGCGCCGATCTGCATGTTTCTTGACGCCCCAAGGTCGAGACGAACAGACCAGCAGATCCAGCACGCGTGACGTTTTGCTAGATGGGCAGATCGCTGGATTAACGACCCAGGTGCTTGTTTTTAAAGCATCCTGCAAACCGCCGTCTGGCTGAACACCGGATAAACGTATCCACACGTGTGGAAGAGCGTCCCGATTTTCCAGCCCACAGGAAGACGTGGGGCGCGTGATCGCCGATAAAGCAAGATTGTTGATTTCTTCCGCGCGAAGCCCAGTCCGCTGGCCCACACGAGGGAGGGAAGCAGCTCGAGCTTATTGGAATTCATAACCAGCCGTGTCTTAATGTGCTGCTCCGAAGAAGCACTGCCCTTGCCACGCAACAGCAGGCTCGTGCTCCCAGACGGGGCTCGATCAGGGTAACAGCCAGGCCCCGGTCCTCATTGCCGGCGTTGCCTGCGCAGTAGCAGGGTGTCACGGCCTCCTGAAGCCCAGGTGCCTTCCTGCAGTGCATCAGCTTCAAAGCAAAGCCTCCTGTTTTCATGGGAGGTCAGGGTTGTCAGGCAGGGCATGTTGACAGCCACAGCCCAGACTGGCTGGCTGTAACGACAGCAGGCTTCTTGTTTTCCTGTAGGTGGTGCGCATTCCCGAGCTGCGGCATGCCGGCCGGGGAACGGCTCAGAACTCCGAGGAAAGGAGCCGGGGAAGCGCTCCAATCCTGGAATTTTCCCACATGATCTGACATGCCTGTTCAAAACGGGAAATGATTCCTCTATGCTGGAGTATTCCGTGAGCGCTCTGCGGTCGGATGCAAGCCTGCAATTACATCTCGGAACACTTGCACGTTGTCGCCGTGTTTGCGTGCGAGATTTTTGGTGGGCTCTCCGGTTTTCTCCCACCTCCCAAAGAAAAGCATGTCAGGGGTGCCCGGCTGCTCACAAGTATTTCTGGGAGCTGAGGGGTTTGTCAGAACGGGCCGTGGTACTGTGGAGAAGCAGAACCAGGTGAACTCAATGGACCGACTGCCCTCCTGTTATCTGTGGCCTTACTGATGCACTGATGGGAGTAGTGTGCTGTCTGAATTGTCTGCTGAGAAATGATGCCTTAATGATAAAGTGCTCCTTTTCTTATGATTTAAAGAAGAGATTGTCCTAATAGGAGCAACAAATGTGCCAATTTTGTCTTCACAATTTCAGTTAATCTCTTTCTGTCTTTCCTTGCTGCATTAGTGTCACAACCATTGCAGCACTGAAAATGTCCACGAGCATTTATAATAGCAATATTATAAATAATAGCAAGCCATCAACAGCCGATCATACACTGTCTTTATTTAACAGCAATGAGTGTGGAAAACAGACAGGGTTGCAAAAGCGCAAGGCCACTTGATCACGGCAGTCGTCCAGTCCGCCTTTACAGCTCAGAGCACAGTCTAAAGGCAGCTCTCTGGGTCTGCTCACTCCAGCAGGACACAGCTGGTTCATATGGGTCTGTGCTGCAATTCTAATTTAAATCAGAAACATACTTTTTTCAAGGCAGAACGACCTTATTACTGTCAGACCTAATGTGTGAAAAGTAAACCACCCATCCTACAGTGCTGGAATCTCATTTATTTATATTTTCATTAAATGTCAACAAAGCGATAGGTTTATAATGATAAATGACACGCCTACACAAAACACAGACAGAAAAGAATTGATCTTGTGGCTACTGCATACGCTGCATTGGGACTGAGCTACAATAAAACGCCAGCATCTTGCACACAATGACCCGAAGGCCACTAGAGTAAGGCAAGGCAGAGAAAGAAAACGAAAATGAGAAATTTCAATCTGTCCCTGTTCACCGTTACACCATAAGGCAGCTCTTAAATGCCATCTGGATGCGTGCTTGTCAAACGAAGGCATCGAAGGACATTTAAAAGACATCCTTCATCACAGCAAAGGATTTCTTGGCTCTTTAGAACAGAGCCCCAGCACGATCGATAAGGTCATCATACATGATCATATTCTCCAGAGTTAAAGAGACACTCGTCTGACAGGAGGCCATTGTTAACGGCAGGAAATTGGTGGATGTATATTATTCTAGATTGACTGGCTTCTGTTGGAATAAATATTTTCAGCATTGCTAGGCTACAGTTCTCCAGGCTCAGACAAATTGATTCTGTGAACAAAGTAAGTAGTCCGATTTACTTTTCTCTCAGCTTCATTGTGTGAATTTCTTTCAAGAATTCTATATTTTACCCCCATTTCTACCAACCCATTATATATTTTTTTTGCCAGTAATGCTCTGAATGGACAACAGGGGTGTTCAGGTCGCCACGGTGAGGACAGAGCGGTTTCAGGTGTTTGCTGATAATGCAGAGCAGCGCAGAGGGGATGTCAAAGAGTCATTAATGATCTTTTTCTGCGCTCACGTACAGCGTCCTAGGCTTGGACATCCCTGTATTTTTAAAAGAAACCAGTCCCTGGCACCTCCCAGAAAAGTACAGCTTTTTTGCCTAGTGTATGCATCAGCCTCATATGCCTATGCTACCAAAGCTTTGAACCTTGCAGGGTTGTGCTGACAGAGGGGAGGAAGAAGAGTCTGGTTCTGCCCGTCTGTGCATTGTCAGCGGGCGCCCCCACCCCAAGGGCTCAGCCATTGACGATCAGCTGGCTGATTTGTCCAGGCAAGGTGTAGAGGATGAGGAACAGGAAGAGAGCCAGGATGACCAGGACAACGAGAGCAATGATGTACTTCTTGTACTTCTTCCAGATGAAGAAGATGAAGGTCTTCATCGGGTTAACAAACCAGTTGAAGGAGGTCTTGGGCCGACTGTAACAGAATGGGTAATGTCCGTTATTTTCATCGTCTTCACCGCAGAGGTGAGGAATATGATGAAGATGAAGAAAGAGACGCAATGATGATGGTTTAATGCTATTCTGATTCAACTAACACAGGAGGTTTGAGTCATAAGGGAACTTTGTGGGCATATCTCCTGTTTTGACAAAAGCAGCAAATATCATAAAATGTGAGGGTGCTGGATAATGGGACTGTTCTGTCAGTACAATGTGGGGGTGCTGGATTATGGGACTGTTCTGCCAGTACAATGCGGGGGTGTTGTATTATGGGACTGTTCTGTCAGTACAATGTGAGGGTGCTGGATTATGGGACTGTTCTGGCAGTACAATGTGAGGGTGCTGGATTATGGGACTGTTCTGCCAGTACAATGCGGGGGTGCTGTATTATGGGACTGTACTCACTTGGGTTTCTCCAGGGGCTCTGGCTCCTTGCGCGCTCGGCCCACAGGATTCTTCTCAGCCTCTTCCACCGTCACCAGCTGGAACTCGGCTTCCACCTTGCCCTGAGCATGGCAGAGACCGTGAAAACCACAACACTGACGCCTTTCCCAACCTCACGCCTGCGCCATCGCACGCATCGCCACGCAGGAATCCGACACTTTCCCTAAACCTCAGGCCTGCGCCATGGCACACATCGCCACGCAGGAATCCGACACTTTCCCTAAACTTTCCACCTGCGCCATCGCAGGCATCCCCATGCAGGAATCCAAAACTTTCCCTAAACTTTCCACCTGCGCCATCGCAGGCATCCCCATGCAGGAATCCAAAACTTTCCCTAAACCTCCCGCCTGCGCCATCACTCTCGTTATGAATGCGAAGCACGCGGACTCCACTTCTGGTCCAACCGAAGCCCAAGCCTGCGGTTTCCGCTTTGACCTACCATCAGGACAAAGGTGTTCCCGCTGGCGTCCACGAACTGCAGGTCCTCCGGCTTGATCTCGCCCCGCTTGCTCCTCTTCTTCTTCTTCTTCTTGTTCTTCCGGGCCTCCTCGGCCTCCCGCTCCTCGCGCTCGATGTCCTCCTGGCTCTTCAGCTTGATCAGCGGCCACCAGCCCTTCATCCTCTTGCTCCTGAAGATGGAGAAGCGGGGGCTGGCCTTGTCCTTGGCCATCTTGACGCTGCACTGCGTCGAGGACTTGGCCGCCCGCACCATGTCGTTCAGCCTCAGCTCGATGGAGCCTGGGACGCAGGGAACGACAGTTGAAGGGGGGGTGGCCTTTGCTCAATCTCACCAAGAGCAGGGGAGAATCATACAGGTCAGAGCAGTGCCAGCCATCCCATCAGACCCTCCTGTTGAGCGGTTACACACTGTTTCTTTCTGAGCGTTAGGCTGAGCTGTGTAATGTTTCAGCACTGCAGCCTCCACGGTGTGGCTTGCCAGAGTATTTGTACAGTGCCACTCCCATCAGCCTGCTGCTCTGAGCTGCTGTGGGCAGGTGTACAAGAATCCTGAGGTGTCAGCTGTCGCTTAGAGGACAATCAATTCCCTAAGAATCGGTTCCTTGCTTTTGTGCAGCTCCCTAAGGAAAACAAAGCAAATGAAGGCGCAAAATCGGAGGCAGAGCCGGGCTCCCTCCGTGTGCTCACCCAGGAAGTCGTTGGCGGCAATGCGGTCGTAGTCCCACACCTGGAGCACCAGCACGGCGGGCTGCCGAAACTCCGACTCCTCCAGGGAGAAGATGGACTCCTTCTTCTTGTAGGTGATCTCCTTCTCCGTGGGCAGGTAGTCGAAGCGGAAGACGAACCTCCAGTTAAAGTTGCCCTCCCCCGTCAGCGAGTTGAAGTGGACGTCCGTCTCCTGCTTGTCGTCCTCGAGTCCTTTTATCCAGCTGGTGGGGGGGGTGTGTATTGGAGACGTGAGGATACAGCAGGGGGAATGAATGAATCCCATACATCCATCTATCCTCCCACCCATCCATCCAATCCGTTTTCTAACCACTTTATCCAATTCAGAGTCATGGGGGAGCTGGGGCCTATCCTGGCAAGCAACTGGCGCAAGATGGGGTACACCCTGGACAGGACGCAAGTCCATTGCAGGGCGCACACACCAGGGCCAATTAACCTCCCAGTTTGTCTCTGGACTGTGGCAGGAAACCAGTGCATCTGAAGAAAACCCACATGAACGTGGGGAGAACATCCTAACTCCACGCAGATGGCACCCCAGAAATACTCAGGGCCCCAACGCTGCAAGGCAGCTATGCCAGTCTGGGGTGACCCAGTGCCAGTGAGAACCGGGGGATCGAAGAATTCCGCTGTGTCGCTGGGATGCAGAGATGTATCTTTGCCCTCACCTCTCCCCTCTGCCCCGCCCTGCCCACTCTGAATGTGTGAACTTTCCCCTTTCTCACGTGTCTATGATTCCTTCATTTCTAGTGACTCACAGGAGCGGCTCCTACCCTTTTATATAGATGTCGCTGGAAGGCTCCCCGGTGAAGGGATTAACGTCATCCAGGACAACATCGTCTGCGTTCCACACGATGACGCGCAGCTCGTAGCTGGGGAAAGTGGCGAAGCGAGAACACGGCCAGGCATCGTCAGTTAACACATCTGGTACGAGATGATGTTCCACTGTTTTTTAAGGATAAGGATGGCTGCCTGAGCAGGTTGAAAATAAACACGTTGAAAATCGATTTTTTTTTGTGTCCCGTTTACTTCAGCTGACTGACACTTTCACCGATTTTCAGTGAAAAGTCGCAAGCAAATACCAGGCATGAAAGGACAGTGGAGTCTCAAAAGCCATCATTCGCGATTGGTTTACCTGATGGGGAGGCGGGGTTTGATATTGACAGGGGGCGGGGCCGGGACATCTACAGGAAACATGTCGATCCACATGTGAGCGTAACCCTGCAAGAAGCAACAGGGAGGAGCTTGCCAGAGTAATGGAGAAGGTGTCTCAATAGAATTAAACATAAAAACAGAGATCAGCTTTATTGAGAACATAGGTAAAATTGGGCTTTCAGCGACATATGGATTCAATCAGTGTCTTTTCAAAAGATCTCTCTCACCTGTGACAGGTGCAGTACAGTCATGGTGTTCTCCTTCACCTGTCACAGGTGAGTACAGTCATGGTGTTCTCTCTCACCTGTGACAGGTGAGTAAAGTCATGGTGTTCTCTCTCACCTGTGACAGGTGCAGTACGGTCGTTGTGTTCTCTCTCACCTGTGACAGGTGAGTACAGTCATGGTGTTCTCTCTCACCTGTGACAGGTGAGTAAAGTCATGGTGTTCTCTCTCACCTGTAGCAGGTGAGTGCAGTCATGGTGTTCTCTCTCACCTGTGACAGGTGAGTACAGTCATGGTCCTCTGCACTATTTTCTCTCTCACCTGTGCCAGACCAGGTTTCTCGGTGTTGAGCAGTGAGCGGACCTCTACGTGCTCGGGCACCAGGTTGCAGGCGCCCTCACAGAACTCCCTCATCTCACCCCAGCGATGCAGCACACACAGGGCCTTGTGCTCGTCCAGCTCGTTCAGGTCCTCCTCTGTCTTCTTATTCTTCTTCACCAACTCTGCAGCCCATTAGAAAAACCGCTCTTTAAAATGAGATCTGACCCTTCACATGCCTTTTAAATATTTTCTTATAATGCATAGAAGAGTCATCATTCATGTACATCTTCCACATATATATTACATGTGTCCTGTGACACATTTTTTAGCTTCTAGTATGAAGAACCTCTTAGATGGTATATAAAATTGTTAGCTTAACTTTAAAGGAAGGGGTCTGCAACTTTTCTTGTTTAAAATACACCTTTAGTGTCAGGATTCAACAATTGAACAAGCAACCTCACAATCGAGAAACGGTTGCTGATCAGCTCCTGTTATCCTAACACTGTTTAAGGAGACAAAAGAACAGACCTTCAGGAAAAGCCTCATTAGGGACTTTAAATATCTTGTTGAGGACTTTCACTTCTGACTCCCGGTATTCTGGAGAAGGGATACCATTCTTCCGGCACAGGTCAGCCAGGATGGCTGATGGCTTTTTTGAATCTCGCCACTGATTGTAACCTTCCCTGTGATGGAAGGGAGACACAGACTGAGTGCAGGCAAGAAACATTCATCCACATGCAAGCAGGACTTATCAATGTGCAATCAGTGTTTGGCAACATGCAAGCAGGACTCATCAATGTGTGATCAAGACTCTTCAGCATGTAACCAGGGCTTGTTAGTGTGCAATCAGAGCTTGTCAACATGCAATCAGCTTATCAACGTGCAAGCAGGGCTCGTCAACGTGCAAGCAGGGCTTGTCAACGTGCAAGCAGGGCTCGTCAACGTGCAAGTAGGACATGTGCAATCTGTTCTTGTCAATGAGCAATCAGGATTCATCTAGCCAGGATTATCAACATACAATCAGTTCTCATCAACATGCAGTCAGGGTTTGTCAGGGCACATCAGGGTGTAGTCAGGGCTAGTCATCATGCAATCAGGGCTTGCCAATGTGAAAGCAGAGCAATAGTCTATTACTATTGTGGTCTGTGCCCAGGATAAACAACAATCCGCCTGGTGCAAGTGACAAACCCGCTTCTTGATGACAGTTTCCCATGGAATACTAATAGTAATTCCCAATCCTAGTCTTGGAGGACTGGAATGTCTAAAGGGTTTTGGGCCAGCTGTGCTGGCTAAAGTAACTCATTATTGGCTGAACTGAACCAGTTTAGCGGATTCTCAGGTGCTGTTGCTGACTTAGAATAAAAGAGACCTAGAAATCCTGCAGACACACTGGCCCTCCAGGACCAGGACTGGGGACCCGTGGCGCAGAAGGAACGTGCAAACAAAACCTGCGGCTGGCACGTGGGCCGAGGTTTCGCTATCACGGGAGGTTTAGGAACCTCCAAGGAAGGCAGCGGACCACAACCTCCCCCCCGCCCCGCTCACTTGTCGTAGTAGAGAGCCAGGCCGCAGCCCGCCCTGTGCCGGCTGTAGAAGCGGTTCTCCAGGTCGATCCGGGTCTCCCCGATCATGTCGTCCGAGCCCACCAGGTCGTGATCGAACACGGCGAGGGTGAGCTCCGTCTCCAGGGGGAAGGACACCGTCAGCTCGAAGACCCTGGGGAGAAGTTGGGGAGCACGGGACCCCTCAGCCTGAGTGTGCCTGAAAATCCACTGGGATGTCTTGTGCACAGCAGCCAATCTACCAGCATCTGGACTGAGGAGTCCGGTTTCACACGTGACAGTGACATAGCTTGTGCCAAGTATTGCACTTCGGACAATTTCAAGATGGTTATTTTTTTTATCCCTGCAAGTGCTTCAGAATTCTAACGCTTGGAAAAACAGAACATGAATTAATAACTGAATTGAAATGGAGAAGGAAGTTTCTGTTTAGGGAACTGAAACAGGCAGCTACATTTCCTCCAGTGACTGACAGACACCAGGCAAGGAGTGCAGGAGACCGACAGCTGCTGTACTGTATGTGAGCACGTGTGCTCCGCGTCCACATGGACTCACTCTCCAAACACGGGGTTCAGCTGCTTGGGGATGTAGCGTTCCTTGCTGTCCAGGTGCTGCTGGCCCACCTTCACCACCACATAGGGGTCTGCCTTGCCGTTGGGGTCTGTGGGAGCCAGGTTGGTGGCCTGGGGTTCGAATGCAAGACGTTAAAAAGTCATTATGGACCCCCCTGCCCCCTCCCCCCTCCCTTCAAACCTCACGGGATCATGACCCTCACGATGGCGAGCCGCAGAGACGTCGCTCTGTCACAGGCGGGTTTCGCCCCCCATGGGGATGAATAAAGTATTTTGGAAATGAGTAGAGTTGTACGTTGGTTTTTAAATCCTGGTAGCACCTTTCACGCCTGCCTTCCGGCCTGGAATCAAAGGTACGATTGTCTGGCAGTCTGCAAAGTTGTCTCGCTGCCGCAGCACGCTGGGGGTGAGGACTTTATATACCTGCTCCAAAATATACACTGCGGAGCCAATGGGTGTCTTTGCCCCTGGAGCCCGAAAGTAGTTGAGTGGGAGGAGTGACTCCCACTGGGGCTTGCACTGACAGGGGTGCAGGTAGTCACTGGGGTCACAGGGCACCCTACCCTGACTCAAACTTGCACGGCCGTAACCTGGAGACCCCTAAAATCAGATCTTGGGGTCATGGGTGGAACCCCAGTAAGCTAAGCAAGCCCTGTGTGCACGTGTGCCGATTCGTGGCTCTGTGCTTACCTTCACCATGTACACCCTCACCAGGACCTTGATGGGCACGTTTTTGGGGATCCCTTTGGTAATCTGACATTCTGCATCCTCGTCTTCTTTTGAAATGGGATAAATCAAAAAGGAGCCCTGAAGAGTGAGAGACACAGCAAATACAGAGGTATTAAGACCAACCCCCCTTCAGTCACAGAACAATACCGCTGTGGGACAGAACAATGGCTTTTCAGGGATGGCTACCCCAGGGAATGTATAGTTAATCGCATAAATGTGGCTCTTTACTCCTCTGGATTACAGCTTGTTAACGCAGTAAAGGTCAGTTTGTTTTCCTAGCTTTGACAGACTTCCAAAGGTTGTGTTTAAATTATTTGAATCCGAGACATCTGTGTTAGTCTAGACTAGGATTCCTTATGGATTTTCGTGGGTGTTTGTCCGATTCTTGGTCAGTCGATGGCTCTGAGCAGAGAGAGAGCATGAGGTCTGTTGGAGAAGAAGCTGCTGTCAGGGAGGCTGTGGACACTGAGAGGGGGATGTGGCTCTTCTGTGTGCTCAGACCAAAGTGCAGGATCGAGCACCTTGTACTTCCCCATGGTTCGCTCTTCCTCGTCTTCTTCCTCGTTCTCGCAGTTGGCCTTCCCTTTGAAGATGGGGAAAGTGTGCAGCCAGTCCATGAAGTCCTCGAACTCCTGCTCCAGCTCCGATTTGTAAAGCTGCAGACACACAAACACGCCACAGAGTTACCAGGCAGCAGGCTGAAGCCTGACCTTTGACCAGGCCAGTCCTTCAATTACTGCTCCTGGGTTCCCATTCGACCCTCCTCAGCCTGTCCCGCGGAGCGAAGACTCACCCTCAGGGTAGCTATCATCTTCCTCTTCGGTTTAGGGGGCTCCACCTCAATGATCACGTTGTCCTCCTCTGCGTCTATTGCAGCCAAGTTTAAATTTCCACCATCTGGAGAGGGAAACCGAAACCTCAGAACCTTTCCGGATGTCAGCAAAGTCAACTGATCAGCATTTTAATTTCTTTTCCAAAGGTCAGGGTAACAATGTTTTTTTTGTCTTATGGTGAGAAATGGTGCACTGAATATTCTAAGTGGTGAGTATTCTGAATGATTCTGAATTATTGCTTTCCCACATCGACAATGTTCATCGAAAGACACCTAAGCCTTTTCCACAGGCAGCTTATGGAAGGGGTACCCAGTTTCCCTGTTTTTTAAATCACGCTGAAGGGGTGCAATGCCTCTAAGAAATGTGGCCTGACTGCCTCAGCCCTGAAGACCATACCTCCTTCATTTTGTTCTTCATTTTCCTCGTCATCCTCTGCATTCTGTAATCACATGAGGCAGTGCACTGTAACAGTTATCAAGGCTGGAGAAAAACTACAAGAAATAAAACCTTTGAAAAGAGAAAGAAGAGCTCAAGCACGTATACTTGTTACTGAGATAGAAATATTGTGCTCCCAGTTGTTGGCATTATACCTGACTTGGATTTCATACATGAATGGGGAGTACTCTTCATTTTACAATTCCTGCTTTAGTGCTCTTTCACTCACCGAGTAGAGCAGGAACAGAAATAACTTGAAAAATGCTTTAAACCTCAGAACATTGCAAATGAAAACAAGCCTTGCCACCCATCTAGTCAAGGTGGTATTATGTCAGTCCTCCCATTGGCTGGCTTTTCCCACCTGGTTCTCCAACTCAGCCAATGAGGCGTAGTATTTCGACCACCAATCCAGCTCCTCCTTCTCCGGCTCCTCTTCCTCTAGTTCCTCCTCCTTCAGAATCTTCAGGGGAACTTTCTTCAGGGGAGCCTGGGGAAGACTTATAGCGTTGCACAGGATCCCCAATTTGCACAATCAACCAAAGAACAGTTTTAGTGTCATGCATGCTCAGCAACCCAGCACCTGGAACGTGCCTCTTTATAGTATACAAACACAGAAGCAGGTGTTCTTTGCCAATCAAACGCTGTACATTAAAACGAAGCAATAAAAGAAATCCTGAATCACACAGCAGTACAGACGCAAGAGCCAAATGTAAAAGCAGCAGGACAGTTTTACAGAAGGCCCCGTTGTGCATGTGATTGTTAATGCTCCCCAGGAGGCTTTATGGCAATGAGAAACTAGTGATTATCCAAACAGCAGCATGGGTTCCAACAGGGCCTTCTGAAGCAAATCTACAGCTGCCGCTGAATGAAAGCTCTCCGAGAGAAAGCAGAGGCAGCTCTGAGGCTGGCGAGCAACCGGAAACTGTAGAAAACATCATGGGGCAGCTGGATGTTTTAAAAAAGCTTCCAGGCCAATGAGATTTAAAAATCTGCCCTTTGGCATAATTTATTTGGCTTACACTTTTATCCACTGACTTTAGCAACTAACATTTGCACCCATCTATACAGACGGGTAATGTGCTGGTACAATTTAGGTGAAATGTCTTGGTCACAGATACAACAGCAGTGTCTCACCTGGGATTCAAACCCACAACCTTCCAGCTAGAAGCCTGGAGCATGAGGATGTCAGTGTGGAAATAGGTCATTAGGGTTACTTCAGTGATCCATAAAAAAAGATAACAGCTTCTAACTGAACAGAGTTACTCAAGACTTGACTGAGAAGACTATGGGGAGCTGATAAGTATCCCAGGTCCTCAAAGGCACTGGCAGAGCCAGGCTGTGCAGACAGCAGCAGGGCGCGCGTGCTGACTCTGCTGGTCAGCCTGCACTGAGCCAGGACTCCGGCAGACTCACCGTCACCAGGTTGATGGGGTTGATGGGGATTTTGGTGTCTCTGACGGACAGCCCCTGCAGGTCCATGTTGATCATGGTGTTCAGAGGAGTCACCTTCTTCGGCGGTTTCCTTGCTGAGAGGAAAACAGAACCAGGGTAACGTGAGAGTTTATCTCCTGAGCGGCCCTGCTCTTTTCATCCTTATTTGTGTTATGGCCCATTGAGTCCATACTTCTACAGTAAGTGTGGAAATGTATGAGGGGCTTACACGAAAATGTGGGCAAAACTATTTGTTTGACTTCACACCTACTGAAAAGTGCATTTTAAAACTGAAACATGACCTCATGTCCTCATCCACCCAGGAGTGGTGAAGGATTCTGGAATTACAGTCTTCGGACTACGGGGAATATGAACCAGGAGCCTGTTGTCTAAGGAAATCAAAGACAGAGCACACTTAACTTTTCTGTTGATTCTTCCCTGCTCTTTTTGTCTGTAAAAAGCTGGCATTGTAAGGTAAGGATAACGCCCAGTACCCTTTTTTTATGTCCAGGGTATTAGAATTGAAAAATGTCAACAATTCAAGTGTCCTGTGTATCAGGAGGAATCACCTGTTGTCACTGCAGTTTCAGGCAGGTGCTGGGTGACTCTAGGGGAGAAGTGTCAAGTCATGTTTAGCCAGAGCTGCGTGGGGACACTGATTTTGTTGATGAGGTCATTCCTCTGCTGCTGTTGTTGACTCTGAAGGAAATTTCGAAACTCTGTACCTCCTCATAGAACTCCTGCTATCTCAGGTATGTGCCCCGACATCCCCCCTCTCTCCAGGCTGACTTGAGCATAGGGACACTGGCTTTGGGGAATTTAAGTGATGCACACACAGACTGGGCCCCTGCTCTGTGGACCAGAGCTTGGCTTAGGAGATAGCCACTCACAAAGACCCTGCTGACAAAACAGTCCCTCTGTTCATTTATTCCTGGTGACAAAAAAACAAGCTGTTTTGCTCTCTGGGGCAGCGTTGCTGACTCTGCCCGGGCACAGTCACAGCGGCAGCGATGCAATTTTCCGTAGACAATGCGCTCCAAATTTCTCCAATTAATTCTCCATTGCTGGATTTTTCTGAAGCCCTGCACATGAAGTTTTCCTTGGTTTGGTTTGGTTCCGGAAAAAAAAAAAGGTACCACATATCTGTGCGGATCGACTGGCGCGATACAAGTGAAGTAAAACCGTGAAAAAGAAAAGGAGTGGGAGTTTTGCAGAAGTGTCGCACCGAAGCAGCGGAACACAGCTCGGCCGCTGCGGGAAACTCAAGAGACTGAGATGGATGAAGCGCGATAGGGCTTTAAAAATGAACGAACGAGAAAATAAACATGTAATGTTGTGATTAAAGCCACACTTTCTTCCCAAGGGGGGGTGATCATCTGACCACACTAACTTTGAATGTAGTGTGAATTGGATTTAATCAGGAATTCAATCCAGTCACTCGCTAGTCATCTGAGGCGCTGCAGTCCCTCTAGAGCCGCGCACACTGCGGGCTCCGCGGCGCGCTGCCGCCCTCCTCTGGACGCTCAGTGTAACTGCACCGTCTCCCCGCCCGGGATCACGCTACTGCTGCTGTGTGGGACTTGGCGTGCGTGTGAGTGTGTGTTTTTTTTCTTTGCGACATCTCAGTTTAATCTAGCCAAAGGACGTGTTTGCAACCTAGATGGTGTTTACAATCGGGTGGCCTGGTAGAACTGATCACAGGAATGTTTAAACGGGGCCACACGTGACACGTGTGTCACCTCCTCCTCTTCGGCCAGGTGGTTGAGTCAACATTACTTCAGCGGGCATCGTTGTGCCCAGCGGAGGGTAAAGGGAGAGAAAACGCGGCGCTGAATTCGTGGCGCCTCTGGTTGCCCTGTCTGTCTCCTTGGGTGAGCAGTTCAAGGTTTAAGAGCAAGAGGAAAAGGGGTTCATTCTGGCCCTCTAATTGTTTAAAACGGGGCTCTTAGAGAGACGGACAGGCACACAGCCCACCTCAGCACTGTTCCCCCTGCCGGCTCCGTCACGCCGGAAGCCCCGCCCCCCCCGCGGCCGGGCGGCTCACCCTCAGGCTCCTCCTCTTCCGCCTCCTCCTTCCACTCGTCCAGCTCCTTGGGGGCGAAGTGCATGAGGGTCTGGACCACGTGGGTGCCCACCAGGACCAGCCGGCCGAACGCGCGCCGCTCGAAGACGAAGATGGTGAGGGGGGGGTGCAGGTACACCAGCTCCGGAAGGTCCTGGGAGGAGGGGGGGTCAGTGGATTGGCAGACATGCCGCTTACCGGACACAACCAGCATCTTGGGTTACTGAAGGTGTTTTTTTATATTCTTTTCCATCATTTTAAATTCTTTCTGTTCTGCAGGGCGGATGCTGGGTTAAAGGATTCCTTCTGTAGTTTATATTCTAAACTCTTTACCCCTGTCAGGGTCATTGGGGAAGCCGGGGTCTATCCCAGCAAGCCACAGGCGCAAGGCAGGATACATCCTGGGCAGGACGCCAGTCCACCACTGGGCAGACACACACACTCACACCAGGGCCAGTTTTCCCAGAAGCCAATCAGCATGTCTTTGTGGATGATAACCCGCTCAAACACATAGAGAACAGACACACTGCACTCAGACAGCGCGCTGGGAGCTGAACCCAGGCCCCGGCTCCGTGAGGCAACAACGCTAACCGCTGTGCCCCGGCGCCGCCCGTGTAGTGTCCATCTTGAACCCTGCCCATGCCGGCCCCTCCGCCTGCTCGCGCCGATCGGCCCGCGGTGTCTCGGGCAGCTCACCACGTCGAAGTGCTTGACGATCTGGCTGAAGTTGGGGTTGAGCTTGTAGCTCTGGATCTCCTCGGACTCGATCCTCTGCCCCGAGCACTCCATCCGGACCTGCGGGCGCTCCACCTCGAACAGGTTGACCCGCCTCAGGTCCCGCAGACCCCAGTACAGCACCTGAAAGCACAGCGCCGTTTCAGCCCCAGCCGGGCCCCTCGCCTGCGCTGTCCGTCGCTGAGCCGATCGGGCGACCCTCACCGGCCAACGCCCTGGGAGAGACCCCACTGGCGACACACCAAGAGCCTCCGGTCCCACGGCCATTTACACCGTTCGGAGGAGTAAGGTACCCTGCTGGCCGACTCGGGCGGAGCTCGCTCACCTCGATCCTGAACTTCTTCAGCACGGGCCGGACTCCCTGGGGGATGATGTAATGCCTCTCCTCAGGCAGGTACTCGGGCTCCCTGGGGTCCACGTCCGCCGGGAGAGAGGGCTGATGGGAAAACAGGGAGAAGAGCAGGGGGTGATCTTCTCCACAGCTCCTGAATTGCAGCTCAAACGAGCGATTTAACACCCTGATGGCAAGACGCAGGTGATGTGCCCAGGTATGAAAGACAAGGTCTTGGGTGGCAAGTCTGGGGCGAGGGACAGACATGAGTGTGCCCAGATGTACAGTATAGGGGGTACACATGGCACCTGTGCCGTACAGACCTCAGGAATTTGCAAAGAGCAGTCATTCTGTCTAGGAGCTGTAAAGCCTGCGCTACTGTGGAGAAAAGCAGTTATAAAACAAAAGCTTGCACTTCAAAATGTCAGGCAAAATCAGAAACCATCTGGTTTATTAAGGAGAAACTGCCCATGCAAGTCTGTGTACTCCACAAAATGAGCTCGCGTAACATCATTTTGGTTGTACGGACAGTAAACGGGAGAGTTTGTATCTGCACCACTGCCGTGATAAAGGTGTCTGAGCAATACGGACACCTCGACGGTTCGTGCACTGGTGTCACTGTCTCACTGGCCGGCCAGCAGGGGCCCCTCACCTCCCCGAAGCCGGAGTAGTCCAGCTCGATGAGCTCGAAGGCAGCCAGCAGCTCCCCCGCCTGCGCCTTGCCCTTGCTGATGTCGAAGAACTGCAGCGAGGGCTTCTTGTAGGGCTCCTCGGTGAACTTCAGCTCCGGGTCAGCGAAGGCTCGGCCGATGGACTCCGGGCTGCCCTGCGGACAGGGCGTCAAGCAGGTCAATAACAGGAGAGCAGTCCGGGCCCATTGACCTCAATTACCCCAGTGACCCCAGGGAGGATACTGAACAGGGGACTACAGTGAAAAAGAGGAGGGGTGGAAAAGCAGCAGTCTGGTAGAGTAGACCTCTGCATTTACAGTTCAGCTGGCAGACATGTATACCAGACAGTGCGTCGTGGGAAATGTGGACAATTCCGCTGTTTTGTAAAGTTAGGGCGGCACAGTAGGTTGATGCTTATGGGTTTTTTATCTGAAAAAACAATCTTGAGATCGTATTTTGACGAATTCCATGCTTAAAAATGGCCGAATTTGTTCTGATATTTTTCTGGTTTTCTGTATGCTTTCTGAGCAATGCAACATGAATTTTGCTGAACAACTCTCACATTACAAGCAGACAGCCGGGTGTCTTTCTTCCTTTCAAACCCGGCCATCTACTGTACCGGAAGAGCTGGTGATCACATGGCTTACAAACTTGTCATAGTCGTAGATGCTGATGATGATGACAGGGGGGTCGCTTCTCAGGTCCTCCTTACTGCCCTCCATCAGGATCGGGTCGAACAGCAGCAGCTCGTTCCAGGTCGGGGAGAGAGTCTCCTCTAACACCTGAGGCACACGGCGGCGAGAGAGGGGTGGGCAGTGAGCAGGAGAGGTTGACAGAGACGGACAACAAGGGAGGAGAGTGTAAGGAGACGAAAGAAAGGAGGAAGCGGGGGGTGGAAAGATATTGAAAGATAGATGAAGAAGTCAGAGAGAAAGTAAGAGGGTGACAGAGGTGCTTTAGAGCAGCATAATAATAAAATCATCGTCGTCGTCGTCATCATAGTCATGGGTAGTATGGTCTTGAGGTGGTTAGCGCCATTGCATCTTAGCGCTTGGGTCCTGAGTTTGATCTCAGCCTGGTGTGTCCTCTGTGGAATCTGCATTCCTCCCAGTGCCATACCCAGAAACACGCAGGCTGGTTTACACTGCCCCATGACAGACTGGCATCCTGTCCAGGCTATATTCTACCTCGCGCCCTTTGCCTGCCAGGTTAGCCTCTGACTCACCGCACCCCTGCGTCGGGCTAAGCGACTACTGAATCGGGATGTGGAATTGCCAACTCTTTTGTCTCCACACTCGGGGGAGAATGAGACTCGCAGAAATGCTCCTCCAACACGCCCATCTGCGGATCCGTCTGAGGTCTGAAGCAGGCAGGGGAGCGGAATCTGACGGGTCTCTCGCGGACGGCTCTGCAAACCTCCAGCGCCCCGACAGTCCCTGGAGTCAGCCGAGAGGACCCCCACCTGACAGGGGTGTGCCTGCCACCCAAGAGCTGTGGCAGAGTCCGTAAGACAGACTCACCTTGGTCACCTGGCACTGAGTGGAGAAGACCACCTTGGCGAAGGGGTCGGAGAGCCCATTGTCGTCGGCGGCCAGGATGCCCCGCGCCTGGTACAGGTGGGCGCGCAGTTGGAAGTAGCGACTATCTGCGGGGACGAGACGGATAGGAGCTGAAAGACCCTCCACGCAGCTGTCTGCAGGATTTCCAGGATTCTCTGAAGCACCATCACTTAAAGAGCTGGGAAAAGCTGGCGAACTGGTCTAATTAAGCCTGATTGAAGATGTGAGCCCAGCTAGACTGGAAGCCCACAGATAAATTAATCCTCGGGAAGCAGAATTTGGGAGTTAACTCTGACCCCTATTTTAGCGATAGCCTTTGTCCCAAAAAAGCAGCGTATGTTTGCAGCAGGCTGGAGCCATGAACATTCCATGTAAGCCCTCCAAGCTGAGAAGTCACCGGTCTTGCAGCTGCCTGGACACAAAGAGTTGGTTCCAACACTGGACCTTGTTCGGCTGCCAAACCACACACTCCAGATTTTTAATGAATCGGGTGCAGTGTCCAGTCCAGCGGCTCACTCACCCTCGCAGGACAGTCTGGCTGGGGGCATGCTCATGGGCAGTGGGGTGGTGTAGGTGGCCTCCTCATACAGAGGTCTGAAGTCCGCCGGCAGGCTGCTGAGGCTGTTCTTCACATACTTGGTCACACCCAGCCACACGTACACCTCCAGCTTGGCGAAGATCTCCCCCACAGGCCCCCCGGGCACCTGGGGCAGGACAGGGGACCGAAACACGTCAGACCGATTTCAGACACATCAAATTCGCTGTGTTGGAAATGTAAAGATGGAGAACAATTAATCAGAGAGCAGGGAACAGTTCAAGGTCCTCTAGCTGCTTTTTAAGTTGTTAGTCCCTCCCCTAGTCCCCTACTCCCTTCACCACTAGACTTCTGCAGACACCGAAGGCCCTGCATTGGAACAGGAAAAAGCTGATTTTGTTACTGGAAAATATGTGACCCGCTTTCCCCTCTCCTAAAGGTTCACTGTTTAGCTTATGTCTCTGATCCTGCAAACACGGATCCCGAGTTTATAGGGTCAGATCTAAAGGGAAAAAGAGAAAGAGAGAGGTTTTTACACATTCCATTTTCAAGCTTCTCAGCCAGAAACAAAAAAACTCTCAATACCGAGATCTGACCTTGAGAACCCGGAACGGAGTGATCAGCGTGCGTCAAATACGTATCGCTTTTACATTAAATTCCCAGCTGTGCTGAATGTGAGTGGCGCGTCTCCCTCGCAGTGCTGTGCTAAAGGAAGATGGGAGGCCAGGCGGCGACCAGGCGGCGTTGGAGGAGAAGCGGAATCACCTTCATGTAGACAGTGTGCAGCTTCCCACAGTCCTTCCCCTTCTCCTCCTCCACCACGGAGTAGAGGACGGAGTGCGCGGGGATCCGGGCGTACGCCACCCGCCTCCCGCTGCTGATCATCCACAGGAACACGTCCGGCAGCGTGCTCTGGGGCTGAGGGACACACCACTGTCGTTTCAGAAACCGGCTCGCTTTATTACTGTTTAATAAAGGTGTTATTGCTATGGTAATAACACATTCAATAACACACTTAGCCAAGTCCTCCAGCTTTGTGACATGCTGTTTATACATTCAGCTGTCGGTGCCTCGATACATGACACAAATTGTTGGTAACCTTATTTATGTCAGTTATTAATAAGCGTTATACCTCTACCTATACAAGCATTCAATTAATATACACACAATCTAACAAGGTGAGATTCAAGGACAGAGAGTGACTGACTGCTGCACCATGAGTACCAGGTTAAATACACAGAGCTCTCCCTAGAATTCCTCTTGATGGACAGTTAACACTCCAGTTAGACCAGAGCCGAGTCAGGGACTGTAACCCGACACACAATGGCAGCACAGACGGGAGACAAGGATAACAGTGTTGATCCATATCAGTTAAAACACAAACAACATAATTTGCAAAACACACAAGAGAATGGCAGTTAATAATAACAATACATCAAAATGCCAAATAAAAGACCTTGTTCTGGGATGATGGATGTCGGTAAACTCACTGTGAGTGAAACGTTCATATGAAAGATCTCCTAAGAGGTCGTCACAGTCCTGCTCTACACTGTGCATATGTATTCCCACACATATTCCCATATCTAGAGAAAGAGGTTACTACATATTTTGCTATAGAAAATGGATACAACATAAATTAAAAAGTAGATCATGCTCGTGCTGAAACTGAATATCTCACCTCCTTGGAATAGAATCGTATCTTCCGCAAGATCTTCCTGACATCTCCCAGCTTCTCCCTCACGGTCCTGTTGGTGACTCTCCGGCGCACACGCAGTGCCTGCTTGGCCAGCATGACCTGGAGAAGGGCAGAAGTCACAGCCTGCTTAGGACAGAGCGGACAGAGACACCCAGCGATGGGCAAGGACACAGCTCGCAGTGGACAGAGAGACACAGCCAGCAGTGGACAGAGAGACACAGCCTGCAGTGGACAGAGAGACACAGCCAGCAGTGGACAGAGAGACACAGCCTGCAGTGGACAGAGAGACACAGCCAGCAGTGGACAGAGAGACACAGCCAGCAGTGGACAGAGAGACACAGCCAGCAGTTGACAGAGAGACACACCCTGCAGTGGACAGAGAGACACAGCGAGCAGTGGACAGTGTGACAGCCTGCAGTGGACAGAGAGACACAGCCAGCAGTGGACAGAAAGACACAGCGAGCAGTGGACAGTGTGACAGCCTGCAGTGGACAGAGTCCTCCTATGGCAATGTCATCTCTTAGCCTAGAGTGGCTAAAAATGTTGTGGCTAAAAATATTTGTTGATGACCATGTAGAAGCATGTGATACAGCACTGAAAAGGGTAAAATGAGACATCTCACATTTATTTTAAAGATGAATCTATGTGCCCAGAAACAAAACATCGTTGTAACCACACAACAGGGCCACAGATCACCCCTTCCGACTGAAATGTTTTCCTTGAACAGGAGCCCGTCCTGCAGGCGCTCCACTCACGATGCTTTTCTTCAGGAACTCCAGCCGGGACCTGTCCAGGTTGTTGGGTCGGGTCATTGTCTTCTTGTCCGCACGGGAGCTGTACTGCCTGCAGGCAGAGCAACATACACAAGAATATCTCAAGTGAACCTGCAGCAGCATTTCCCTTGGGTTTGATCTGCCCTGCTGAGCTTCAGCTGTGAGTTAAAGAAGCATTTTACGAGCAACCAAACTAGCTAGATGGGTTGAATGGCCTCTTTTCAAGTTCTTAAGTTGTGCCTTTTCACTTTTCCTGCCATAAAACACGTCTTTGCATTACAGCACTACTGACTATTCGCAGAAAGACTTGCCTTGATCTGTCCTGCGGACTGCCCTCGCTTTGCTGGTGTGTGAAGTTAACTACATGCTCTCAGGTCATCGGCAGGCCACTTCTGACTACTGCTGTCCACCTGAGCACACTTACCTAGAGCACACCCAGCCTAGATCTCAGCCCTAACCTGCACATGAATACTCCAGCCCTAAACCTAAGTCAAAGAGCAGCCATAACCGGGTCACTAAAATACTGGTTATTTAAAAGCATCAGAGTATGTAAAATATCCTGTGTCAGCACTGAAACAGCATTATACTACATACAGTACACTGTAGGTTGTAGCTGCAGAGACAGGTGAGATGATGCAGAGCTGCTGGGGCTCTCCTATAGGTTGTTCCATAATGTATTATAATGACCCCTCATCCACTGCAGATTTTTCAGACAAGCAATTTGAGTACACACAGTTTTTCCAGTGTGACCAGGTTTGGCGACCGTTGGCAAAAAGATTTGCATCGATGCAGCTTCGAGGGTGAAAGCCAGGAGGGACGGTAGCTGTTTACTCGGAGTGGTCAGATCTGTGTAGCTGGTGTGGATCCTACAGCTGCAGTGCCCAACCCTGGTCCTCAGGGGCCTCTGTCAGCCAGGTGTATAGGTCTCTTTAAATCTTTACTTTTTTAAGAACAAGGAAAGGCTTCAAACTGTCTAATTGGGGCAAATGATGTGATCAAGAAGGTAATGGGCAATTAAGGGCTCGGGTGGACAGAAAAGCAGGAATCTGCTGGCCCCCGAAGACTGCAGTCAGGACTGATCTACGGCCAGCGTGTGAAGGATGTTACTGTCTCTCTCTCTTGTGCCGACCATGTTAGTGATCAGGACTGCGCGCTCAGCAATCGCTTTAGACGAGCTCTCCATGCTCTTGGTGGAGGGGGAAGATACAGTAGTTTCAAACCCACGCTTTGGATTTTAAATAATGCTATTTAAAATACGCTATTGCACAACAAGCAATGTTTTCTCCTTCTAGCGCTTTTGACGAGCTGGATTCATTGGTGTTATAGTTCAGTGAGCTGACAGATCGCTTTGGTAGACTGTCACGGTGTGTCACCACAGCCTTGTCACCTCATTTATTTTGCCTATTAGGTTATAGATTTTTACAGCTGAGGTTGTCTTCGCCACAGGGGTTTTTAGGCCCTGATCCCTGCGGCCGACGAGATACCACTGTGTTCATCTCAAGTGGTGTGGAGCATCAGAGCTCCAGAGCCGAGGCTGGGGTTCGAGGGGAGGGTGCAGCGCCCGCAGCAGCACTTACTTGCAGCTGGCCACAAACTCCAGCAGGACGTCCACCAGCCGCTCCTTGGCTCTGCTCTTCGGCCTCTTCAAGAGCTTCTCCACTTCGTCAATGCCTTGCTCCTGACAGGCGGGGCGAGAGGGATCAGACAGAGAGCGAGAGATACTGTATACACCAAAGAGCAGCAACTACCACGGCTTTGGTCACACAGACCGCTGAGCCCAAAACCGTTGCTGGGGTGGAGACCTACCAGTCTGTCGGCCATCTTGGAAAGCCAATTGGTCGCGTAGAGGCGGAAGTTGTAGTCTTCCCAGTAGTTCCACACGTAGAGACAGGGCTTCTCATACAGCAGGGGGACACAGCTAAAAGACCTGTGACACAGCACGGAGAGCCAGACTGAGCAGCAGAGCAGGTAACGGCTCTCCCTCACTGGATGGGACGCCAGTCCAACACGGGGCAATGGAGAAAACGACGATTTAGAATAGCCAATGAAACTTCTCGAAGTTTCTGGGAAGTGGGATAGCACTGGAAGAAACCGATGCAGCTCAGGAAACCCCACAGGAACACGGAGGGAACGAGCAAATTCGGAATTGAACTCTGTACCCTGGAATCGTTAACCTCTGTGCTGCCCCTTTAAATGATGGAAAAAATGGCTGTGCAGACACAGGCTTAGACAGAATCGGTCATGTCACACGATCGCACCCCTCGCCCCCTGCTCCGGCGGTCCTACCTGTTGTACTCCGTGGGCTGTGGTTTCAGGGGGCCCGTGACGGACCTGTCTCTGCTCCCGGGGGCGCTGACCTCCACGCGCTCCAGCTCGTCCTCGGATTCCTCCAGGAGGGGCTGCCGGTCCTCCCCCTGCGCCTCCCTGGCCGCCCTCTTCTTGGACTTCACCACCACGTCCGCAGCCTTGCCGTAGTTACCTGGGCGACAACCGCGGCAGCTCTTACGCCTGGGCCCCAGGAGGAGCACGGGAGAGACGGGCCTCCCCGAGCAGGCCGGGACGTACCGATGGACAGCTCGAAGGTGAGGGGCTTGGCGCCTACGGAGGGGTCGATCATCGTCACTTCGAAGAGAGAGGCGAACAGGAGGAACTCTTCCTTCTCCCCCAGGAAGTTCTGCAGGAGAGAAAACGGACAGGGGAGGGGTGAGGCTTGACTTCAGATGGGTTCTCCCCCTGCCAGCGACACGTCCTAAAAGCATGGATTGTGAAAAGATCCAGATAATATTTAGATGGCCCTTTAAACCAAAAGGAAGCTGTGTGCCTTAAACAAAAGGTGAAAATGAATATTTTGCTGGAAAATGAAAGGTTGTTTTAAATTGTTGCTGTTTTAGCTTTTGTTTATGATTCTTGGTTTAATTTTTGGTAACACTTTAAGTGATGTGCTATAAATTAGCACTAAATTAATTAGGAAACTCCTATTACATTCTAGCCTCTAATGCCTCTCTGTTCAATTAAGGCATGAAAAGATGTGAAATGGCCGCCCATTTCCTACCCAGTTAATTTCATTTATCTCTTCTATTACAGTGAAACTTCCTCAGGCCAACCAAATAGAGCTGGGATGAGAGTAGAGTAGCTTTCTTTTCATTGCCTTTTTATTATTGTTTTATATTTTCATTGCATTCCAGTAGATCTCATAACAAAAAAAAACAACAATTATCTTAGTTCTGCCAATAAAAGGCTTCTGTGCAGCAGCTGATCAGACACAGCAGGAGCAGGAGAGTGCGGACAGCAGTGAAGAGGCTTGGATCCCCAGTCCGTCAGGAACAGAGGGGGCAGCGAGTCTGACCTCGGGGAGGGGGTGAGTCTCCTCCATCTCCACAGTGACTGCCCCGGGCACCTCCGAGCTGGAGTCCTCGGGTTCCTCCTCTGGACCACTGCGCCCCTGCGCCACTGCACCGAAACAGCAACACGGCAGAGGCACGTCAGAGAGGGCTAGTCAGGACCTCCCCACTGCCCTTAGACCCCAACCACGGCCAGGATCTCCCCCACTGCCCCTAGTCCCCAACCCCGGCCAGGACATTCCCCACCTCCCCACTGCCCCTAGACCCCAACCCCCGGCCAGGACCCTCCCCACTGCCCCTAGACCCCAACCCCCGGCCAGGACACTGTCCCACTGACCCTACTCCCCGAACTCAGGCAGAACTGTGTCCCACTGACCCCACTCCCCAAACCCAGGCAGAACTGTGTCCCACTGACCCCACTCCCAAAGCCCAACAAACAATACTCTGTCCAACACCTCTACTCCCCTAACCCAACCAGGAATCCATCCCACCAACCCTACTCCTCAAGCCTGGGCAGGACTAGTCCCAAAGCCCCTACTCTCCAGTTTGCTCCTGTCTTCAAAGTCTAAGATATCTGGAACTTTAGGCACTTATTTGGTTTTAACAATAGTTGCCCTCGTCTCTGATGTTTAATGAACATCAATTATGCCTTATGCAGGCTACAAGTCTTGAACATGAACAAGCTGTTTAGACACACGGTGTTGTTCTAAGCAGAACACTGTACCATGTGATGACATCATCCGCAGGGATGTCGTTGCCCCAGTGACACTGACTCTCATACCCCAGGTGCCTACCTTCCTTGTCCTTCTTCTTCTTCTCCTTGGACTTCTTGCTCTTCTTCTTGAGGGTGAGCCTGCTGAAGGTGCTCTTGACGGCGGCCATGGCCTTGTTCTCCACCACGGCGGTGGGCGAAGAGTACACCTCCACGGCCAGCGACAGCAGGATGCGCCCGCGGTAGAAGATGCCCTGGCCCAGCCCCTCGTTCAGCTCCCGGTGGATGTCGTTCAGGACCGAGTTCTGCGGGGACCCGTACAGGTTGATCCAGGAAGGCCCAAAGGTGGGGTGGAACCCTAGGGATGACCAGAGACGTGATGGTGATGGAACCACCGGCCCACTTTTGGTTCCTGGTACGAGGCTCCGACCACTGGGAGATCAGGCCTTCTTCTCTGCCATGCGGGACTAGGGAAGGACCTCCCAGCCCATTCCAGAGCCTGTAAGCCTTTCAATTCTGTTTAATCGACCGTTTTAATGATTGTGTGCCTGCCATTTTCCAATTTGATTGCTTTATGGTACAGCGCCTGGAGATCATGCATCATGCAAGAGGCACTTTCAAATTTTAATGGTTTTTTTTTTGCCCCATCTGGCATCGATTTGGAAGAGTATTTGCTATTAGAAGAGGGGAAGTCAGTTTTGCACTGGAGGAAAATGCTCGGGAAGTGGCCCTGTTTGTACAATCCCTGACTGTGAATCAGTATATACAAACAAGGGGATGGCAGTGTGCAGCAGCGATTAGGATTCTTCTCTCCTGGCAATGCCACTGTACCCTTGAGCACAGCGCTTTACCTTGTTTGTGTACCTAGGTGTCAACGGGTAGGTGTACTGTAAGCTTTTGAAAGCCTCAGCCATGTATGAGTAATGAGTCAATGCAATGGAACACGAAACACAGCCAGAAAGAAGCGGGTCCCGCTGGGGAAAATAACCAGCGTTACCATTCCTGGTGGGGTCGGATATCTGGTGCAGGTCCAGGAAGTGTGTGGCCAGGGCGACGTCCCCGATGTTGGCATCGTCGAGGACCTGGACCTTGATCCTGCGGGCCAGCGGGGGGAACTGCTCGATGAAGGAGATCTGCTCGTTCCACTCGGGGGCGTTGGTGTCACTCTCCACACTCGTCTCACCCTGGGGACAACGACACCTCACGCTGCTCAGGGCCCGGCAGTGTCACACGGTCTGCCTCGTCTCGGTGCGGCATCTAGGTTTCCTTCTCCTTTCTGACAGGAAACTACGCAGCACAGAACACTGATCCCCCTCTGCACGGTGTGCGACATGATTTTGGATAAGGGGTTGTGGGAGTCTAGTAAAAGATCACAAGTCACTTTGGGCCTTCGATGAATTTGAGACCAGAGCAAGAGAAACAGCTGGATGTTGGATGTGGTGATCCACCACCGTGGCTGACGTCACTGCCTCAACTGAGAGCAAACTACTGTGGCTGACGTCACTGCCTCAGCTGAGAGCAAACAAGTTTACTCAAGGCGTCCACAGCCCTACGCCCCAGGCCGGCTCTACTGTTCTGCACACAGGCCACAATGGAGAGCACTCAATCAGGGATCTAGGACATGTCCTTGTGTCTTTGCCTTCTGAGAACAGACACAGCCCTTTCCCAGAGCTCATAAAGACACAGAAGCAGTGTCTGCACTCATCATCTTGTAGACCTGTGTCAGAAGTGGAGGCAGAGATGTGTGAGCGGAAACCCTGCCTTCTACTGCATCCCGATAAGGCATGGCATTATCCAGGAAGACCCGGTGTTATTCCCAGAATTGGTGTGGCACTGTCGGAATCTATGGGTCTGCTGATAAGGACGCAGTTTTAACAACGTCCGTGTGTTTGCTGTCGGTCTGTTAAAGGAAAATAGAGGGCACCGAGTGAATGGCCAGACCACATCCTACAAAGTAAACATTCCGGGAGCGCGGGTGTGTGTTTGGTGTGTGCGGGCGTGTCCGTGTGGACCTACATTAAACTGTGTCATGCATCGTGAAAGAAACAGACAGCCCTGAGGCGTCCTGGAAAAAGACTGCAGACACAAACAGGGATCACGTTTCAACATTCTCACAAGTCATGAAATAAATGTTCCGCTGAGAACTGGAACAGCCTAAGAGCAAACCTCTCACTGTTTAGTGGCTGCTTAGCTCAACGAGCCCAAGAAGCCAGAGCTCATCCTGGTTTAAGAGTTGGTCAGACGAAGCCTTCAAGTTGGGAGTCCAGAGCCCTGAGCACTGACCTGGCCTGTCCGTTTGAACGCAGGACAATATTTTCTGAAACTGAGCCAGGTCGCATTCCTCCACACGGTATGAGCACCGGGATTCTCTCTTCTACCAATTCTCACCAGACCAGGGTGGAACTGGAAGCTGGTTTTGGTCTTGTTACGTCTTTCTTCATGCCCAGTTATGAGGGACGGGCTGAAGCATCCATTGCTGTTTGCAGTTTTGGTCTCTGATCCCGCCACAAGTAACTCACATGAAGAGATGCGGGAAATGGCCCTGTTCGTACGGTACACTGACATCCTGACCGTGAATTCGTATACACGAACAAGGGGAAAACCGTCCTGGGGACGGGCGCGAGACCTGGCGGTGTTGACCAGCTCCCCGCTCGGCCGACGAGCTCCAGGCCCCGGCTGTCGAAGAGACGCGTCACGGCGCCACGGCGTACCTGCTGGCCGGCGAACGTGACCTGCACGTAGGGGTCGATGAAGACCTTCTTCTCGCCCATCATCTTGGAGAAGCTGCCCATGAAGCCGGAGTTCATGCTGGGCAGCCCCTCCGCCTTGTAGACCTTCACCACGAACTTGGCCCAGGGCCGCTCCGCCGGCATCCTCTTGGGCAGGAGGAGGTTCCTGCAGAGGGAGCGAGAGGGCACTGGAATCAGGCAGGGGAGTCTGGGAAGGGGCACCGGCTGCCTGAAAGAGGAAACTGGCGAGACCAGAATACTGCGCAGTCATCAGACCCTCCCAGCCACTCCCGAGGTTTTCAGAACAACCCGTCCCCTGCATATCTGAGCCAATTATCGATGAATCCCTTACAATTTGAGGATTATTTAAAAAAGGCAGTGGAATTAACGACCAATTGATTATTGATTGATTCACCAGTGAAAAAACAATGGTTCTGTTTTTTTTCCAGCTGAGCATGGTATTTTCCACCTCTCTTCGGACCGCTCTCCTGCGCTCTGCGGTGGCCGGCCCCATGGTGCTCTTGCAGGTCTGCGGGCCACTCACTTCTCAATGTCTTCGTTCTGGCTGCCCGCGGTGGGGATGCTGGGTATGCCCATGGAGTCCCCCTTGGCCACCACGCTGATTGTGCACTTCACGTAACCTTTGATCCCTGTCCGCGTGTCTTTCGGGTCCGTGATGGGGGCCCACTTCTGGTAGAACCTGTGGTCTGAGCCGGGAGAGGCACACACACACACACTGTTGCGTTAGGACCTGTATGCAGGTGATTTCTGTTTTCTAACCTCTCACCAGCATTAACAGGTCATGATCATTCTGCAGTTCTCATTGCTGCTTTTGTGCAAATTCACAAGACAGTGTCTAGATCACTTATCAACGTACCGTAGAACTCTGCTGAATTGCTTAAATTCCACAGAAAAAGGCAAACAAACCACTAACAGAGCTTATACACCGATTGCAGTGTGGGACTCAGCTGTGATCTACAGCATCAGAATTCTGAACATCATCCTGCATCTGATTAAGCTGATTAAGATCTGGCTAAGATAAGGCTAATTTAAATAGTTAACTGAGCAATTGTTTTAATTGCAATTTAGAAATGGGTTGCAATGAAGCTCACAAGCTCCTTCAGCCCCAGCTGCATGACTGACCACAGGGGCAAAGGCCATAAGGGCAATGGGGAGCCCTCACTGCAAGATCTGCTCACGTTTACCTGGCTGGTTGTAAACTGTGCTGATGTCAATCTTGAAGGTTCCGATCCGGGTCATCAGGAACGCCAAGGTCTTTTTGTGAACCACCTGGAAGAGTTGAAGAAAGGTGTGCATCCCAGGAACGTTCCATTCTGCAGGCAGGTATCTGCACCGTTAACGCATAGAGGTGTTCTGGGAAAGATATTTGGGACAGCCTGTGTGGGTTTGCTGGGCTCTAAACAGCTCAAAGTCAAAATCTCATCTATTTTGAAAGCCCACAAATGACCATCCCACATCAACGTCCCTGAACAAACCAATATTAACTGCAGGGCAAGAGGAAAAAGCTGGGAATGTGTTGGAAAGTCCTTTGAGGCTTTTGCTACCTCAAAGAGAAAAGGCAATGTGATGGCAGTCTTTTCCCTGTATACTCCGGCACTGGAGGAGAGGAGAATTCAAACACCAGGACACTTACTGAAATCTCAATAACTTTGTCAAAGAGAACCTCCTGGGTCTCCTGGAACTCAAACATAAAATTCTGGAAATAACAAAGAGAGGGAAAAAAGAGTCATAACACCTTCTAGCATAACAGCAGAGGAATTGCAACGGCATTAATTGGAATTTGGTTACCCTTGTGGAGCAGTTAACAGCAGTTGAGAATACAGGAAATACAATATGCGGCTCTATAATAGCCTACAAACAGGTTAGCATCCCTTAAGGCTGTGATAACTGATGAACAACTTCAAGGTCCCCTAATTCCCTATCGAAGTCTCTGCTTCAGTAGCCCCGAGAGACAGTGAAGAGAAAGCTGGACTGGGAAGGCGTCTTCATCCCCACCGGTGTGCTTTACTTCAGTGTTGAAGCTCGTGTTGCGTCCAATGTTTTTGTCTTGTAATGCCCACCTCACCGCGACACTGTAACCAACACTGTGCTCTCAGGAATGCCAGAGAGCTGTCCTGAGTGGGAGTGGGTCAGAGTGATGGCACATGCTCTGCCCGTCACTGCCAGTGTGCTGCGGGCAGCTCACCTCATTGTAGAAGGGGCAGTTGGTGGACTTCTGGGTGGCCGTGTGCTTCTTCTCCTCCCCCACCCTCACGTACACGGCCGGGTTGATATTGACTCCCACCAGCTTCTGCGCCTCGATGACGTTGACGTTCACCTGCGGGACAGGGGCGGGGGGAGGAGACAGGACGCCATCGGGCAGCAGGTAAGTCCGTGCCGTGTTCTCATTCCTGCTCCTACGCTGGCTCCTCAGTGTTGATGGGGTCAGGGCAAGACCCCATTCACATCAGTGCTAAGGTTTTATAAGCTAAGGACTTCTAGAGGCCAGGGCACTATCCTGTCCTCCTTGGGACAAGGCCAAGACTGAGACCCTGGACCTCAAACCCATTTCTAGATGTTACTGGGGTCAAGCTCAAAGTGACAGAGATACTCCACCTTCTTTCCACCATTGAACCCCAACATCAATCAATCTACTAATCAACCAAGGACAATCAAGAACCACCCATCACAGTCTTTCACGCGTGTTGTAACTGGAATGCTTTTCCATCTCCCTGCATGCTGGGAGACATCCATCCACCTGAAGATCTCCATGTTGCAGTGAGGGGTTCCCTGTCCAGCCCTGGAGGGCCACAGACCAGCAGGTTTCTATGCCTATTTAAACCAGCAGCACCTGAAAAGCTGAGAAATTCTTCTGAAAACATACAGGACTGTGGCCCTCCTGGAGGGGGTCCGGGAAGCCTTGATTTTTAATGGCAGTTTGTTTCTAAATGCCTAAACCTTGGGACATGCCCGGGCTGTTCTCTGCTGTACCCGGAGCTGGCCTGGTGTGCGCGGTGAGCGCTGTACCTGGAAGCTCTGCACTCTGGGAACCGTGGCCAGCTCGTGCCTGGAGAGGAACCTGCAGCGGCTGTGAGGAAGAGCAAACAAGCGCGCCGATTAGAAACCCACAGACAACAAGCCAGCTCCCCCTAAAGGGGCTTCCGGGCATTGCGGCTTGTCGCTTCAGCATGGGCTTCCCCAGCGGCTGGAGCTCCCCATCGAGAGGCGTGTTTGTAAGGAGAGGAAGAGGTGAATAACCCTCACTGGGGGGGACAAGCAGACCGGAAGCGTCGGGACAGACCTGAGGATGGCGGTGAAGGTCATGTTGGCGCACTCGAGGTCCGCCGTGTCGTAGTCGTCGTCGTCGTCCTCGTCCTCGTCGTCCTCCTCGCCGGTCTTCACCAGGCTCCGGCCCAGCTTCCGCGTCTCGCGGTCGAGCCGCTCCGGCCGGATCGCCTGCCTGGTCCTGGGAACACCGGAGGCCCGGGGGTCACCGGGGGGGCCGGAGCCAAGACTGCCCCCCCCCCTCCTCTCCTCTACCGGACCGTTACCCTCACCGCCCCTGCGGAGCCTGAGAGCTCGTTTTCCAAAAGCCCGACCTCAAGCTTCCAGACTCCTGCAAGATTATCCGTCCAGAGGCAAGAGCCTCTGAAAACACAGCTGCGGGAACAGGAAGGTCTGATGCTTCGTTTTTCAACATCAGAGCCTCTCTTCCCTGAGAGACAATGGAGATCATTCGCCCCCCTTCGAGAGGAACACCAGATTACTGTTTTATATATCGTACACAACTATCCACAGTTCAGAATAGGTGTTGCATTTATTCAAATGTTATAAACGAAATACATTAACGGGCAGACATAAAGACTACAGCGAGCATCCTGACTTTACATTAATAAGTAAAACCCTGATCCTGACCCTAGCCCTAACCCCTCCCCTATCTCCAACACATTGTTTCGTGAAGAAGCAGCTTACCCAGGCTCGGAGAAGCCGACGTTTCTGATGACGAGTCCAGAGCTGTGTGGGAAGGAAAGAGGGACGCTCAGTCAGAAGGGAATACAATGAGCACGGGGGCGTGGGTTTGGTGCGTTACCCCAGTGCTCCCTGCTGATGGGGGTGGAGAAGGGTGTGGGTCTCCCACTCACTTGTCAGCTTCCTCGTAGAACAGGAAGTCGTCTTCTGCCCAGTTGCCTGCCGCACCTTCCACAGGGTGATACCGCACATCCAGCTCAATGTAGATCTGGGACGAAGAAAAGGAGTCATTCATTTATTCACTCACTCACTCACCCGTCTATCCAACAATCTCACCCATCCATTTCTTGAAGGCTCCCGGACAAGCAGCTCCCATACCAGGGGCTGGGTAGTTTGCTCCAGACCCTCACCGCTCTTTGTGTAATGAAGAGCCTGTGATTTTGAAATCTAAATGCTCTTTCACTAATTTTTTTAAATTGTCCCCTTTGTCTGCGACAAATTTGGAGAATTCAAACACTGCAATAAAATCAGACTGATTTATTCCAGCTGAGCTTAATTGCTGAGCTGGTTTTCGTTCCGGTTGAGCTTAATTGCCTTAATTGAACTAGTACATTGCTTGATTGGAACGTTTGTAAGTTTTGTTTTTCCAAATCAAAAGGTTTGGAAATGTATATTACTTGGGGAAATGCCGTAGATTAAAGGCTGAAAATAATCAAACAGTTCAAATGACTCCTGTAATTAACTCAATCAAGTTTTGAGCTGTGTAACAGAGCTGGGCTGGAACAGAAACCAGCAGGTGTCTGGGCCTCCAGGACCGGAACTGGCCTGTTACAACTGAAGGAAAGAAGAGCTGAATGTTTAAATAGTTGCCAATCCAGTTTACTGTGATTTCCAGTTCTTCCTGTGAAAAGGACACTATATTTTTTGTATACAGATCTGGAAACTACATCTCCAATTAGATCTGCCTGTTGCTTCACAGATAACCTGACAGGCACTGAGGTCTGAGCAGGCTTTCAGGGAGGTGAGCTATACCTGAGGAATGCAGTCTGACTCCCATTGTGAGGGCAGCACTACAACCGTTTCCGATAACAGACTGCATTCAAAACCTGGCAGGTACAGCATATTGTACTCTTTACAGAGGTAAACTATATTTTCCTGCAGAAATACCCTCAGGTTATGTTTCCATGCTACACCAACACAGAAATGTTTTTTTTTCTCAGCTACAAGCATGCAATTATAATAACTGTCCGTTTTTTGAGGGTGTGTGTGAGTGTTGGGGGGGGGTATGGAGGGGAAACCTGTTGAATCCCCTCTCTCTCCTGACTGAACTTCAAAACTGGGGTCCAAAATAAACCCGCTCTCTCCAGTCACTGGGAATACACCAGCTCTCTGCAGTGACTGGGAATAACCCATCTCTCTCCAGTCACTGGGAATACACCAGCTCTCTGCAGTGACTGGGAATAACCCATCTCTCTCCAGTCACTGGGAATACACCAGCTCTCTGCAGTGACTGGGAATAACCCATCTCTCTCCAGTCACTGGGAATACACCAGCTCTCTGCAGTGACTGGGAATAACCCATCTCTCTCCAGTCACTGGGAATACACCAGCTCTCTGCAGTGACTGGGAATAACCCATCTCTCTCCAGTCACTGGGAATACACCAGCTCTCTGCAGTGATGGGAATACACCCGCTCTCTGCAGTGACTGGGAATAGACCGGCTCTCTGCAGTGATGGGAATACACCCGCTCTCTGCAGTGACTGGGAATAGACCGGCTCTCTGCAGTGATGGGAATACACCAGCTCTCTGCAGTGATGGGAATACACCAGCTCTCTGCAGTGATGGGAAAACACCGGCTCTCTGCAGTGACTGGGAATACACCCTCCCTCTGCAGTGATGGGAAGAGATGGGGGCGCGGGTCAGGCTTACGTCGGTCAGGCTCTGGCTCTTGTCGGTGAGGGGCTCCTGCAGCAGCAGCCTCCCAGCTGCCACCAGGTGCTGCAGACTGATGACCAGCTTCCCCAGCAGCCTGAGGGACAGTGAGGACAGTCAGACACTGGACACCTTGACCGGACACTCCAACTATACACTCCACTGCGGGACCTGTTCCCAAGAGGTCAGTGCACAAAACTCCCTCCTCCTGGCTGATGCTCATGTCCAAAGCAGAGGTTAGTTACAAGTTTTTACATGCAAATCTTACTACCTATGTAGTATATGAAAGGGGCTGCTATAGAAATCTGGGGGCAATACTGCTCAAGTGTTGCTCTGCGCCGCGTCTGCAGGGAGTCCTGGGATTCGGGGCCTCGTCTCTCGAGCAGCTCCAGGTTTGGAGGCAATCGGCACACAGACTCGCCGTACCAAAGGGCCCCGACGCGGGAGAGCTGGACAATTTGCAGGACGCTAGGGGTTTGACATCGCCCTAACACCCTCCCTGCTTATACGCAACAGCGGCAGCGTGGAACACCTGGACCGGCTCCAGCTGCAGTACACTGGGAGCTGGATGCCCTGCCCGGGAGCCCACCTGTTGCTGAAGACCTTGCTGCAGTTGTACACGCTGACGGACAGCATCTCGTCTTTGATGAGCTTGCCGTAATGAGGCCAGCGGAAGTGCTGTAGGAGTACAGGACAGCGGGTCAACGTTCGTCGTGCAGGCAGTACTGTAGCACCGAGCTCGGCCCGTCCTGCTGTCCCAGACCACCCACACTCTCTCGCACACAAAATAACAGAAATGGATGAAAGAGGAGAGATCGTTTCTTCTATCGTTCCCCTCCACACACACAGATGGAACCCACAGAGGGGAGAAATATCAGTTTGCCGGACTCAATCAAAAATGGCTTTTCCACGTTACAGACAGGGAGCAGCAGACAGAGGACGAGGAAAGGGGAAGGAAAGAAAAGGCTGAACAGTGTCTGAGTTAAAACAAACACAGACAGGCGGACAGGTTGTACTCCTTGACACAGGAAATCCTTGCTCTCTGGCGACAGGTAGACCTTTTTTAACCCCGTGAATGGGGCGGGTTTGAATCCAACAAGCATGCTCTGTAATCTTCCCTGGCGTTTACTGTTCCTGGGGGAGGGGCCTCCCCTGCACGCTAACGCTGCTGTGGGGGGGGCTCCGTGTGTTCCAGCGGGGGCCTGCTGCTGACCGGCTCTCAGGCCAAACACCACTAACGTTCATCTTGACCCGGAGGAGAGGAGAGAACTGGCAGGGACCAGCCACAGACCGAGGGCCCTCCTTGAAGATGTGGTCTTCATTACCCATTACCTGTAAAGTGCTTTGAGTGGAGTGTGCAGAATAGAGCTTTGTACTGTAAGTGTAAGGATTATTATTATTATTATTATTATTATTATTATTATTTATCGCTTTATTCACCCCGCCTTCCTGAAGCGGTTTGTTGGAGTTTAACACAGTGCAATCAGAGGCCTTGCGGGAGCCTGTCACAGTACGCAGTGTTTGCTCTAGTGAGGGGATGGCAGGGGGCCGCCTCAGTCTGGCCTTGTGACTCTAATGACTCACCCCGGTGGCACAGGCGCCGCTGGAGAGCAAAGCTTTTGAGCGAGACAAACACTGTATCCACTCCGGGGGGTGGAACAGCCCCGCCCGCTCGCCGCTGGCCTTAACCCCTTCAGCTCCAGGAGAGGACCTTTAAAGCCTGAGAGTTTATGAGCAGGGGACTTTGGAGAACTCACACCGGCGTGTAGAGAAATTGAGCTGCTGCCCCGCTTAAATGGGATGGAGAAAATAGCGCAGCGCAATGGTCAGCTTTGCTGCCTCGCAGCGCGGGGGGCCCCGGGTTCGATTTCAGACCTGGGAAGCTGTCTGTGTGGAGTTTGCACGTTCTCCCCGGTGTCTTCCCACAGTCGTGTTGTCTGCTGGGCAAATTGGCTCCTATGAAAATGTCCCCGGTGTGAGTGTGTGCGCGCCTGTGTCTGTATGTGCCCTGCCACAGCCTGGCGCCCCGCCCGGTGTGTACCCCACCTTCCCCCCCCTGCCTGCCGCCACAGGCTCCAGCTCCCCCATGACACTGAATTGAAAGAAGTGGTTAGAAAATGGATGTAGAATCAAGGTGCACTAATTGTATCAAAGGATTCAAAATGCTGGGGTTCGTTGCCCTGGTCCACTTTGTCCTCCTGGGGGTCCCCTAAGTTCTTGGATCTCCTTGCTCCTTGCATAGTTTGTATAAGAGATGCAAACGGACAGTTTGCATCATCGTAAACCAACTAGATCATCACAGCCTTCAGGAATCCTCCTTCTCACTACATTCTGTTGTCCTCCCCCCCGAAGTATGCAAATTCCCTAGAATTGCAAATCCCCGATTAAGAACAGCATGCTTCAACAACCAACACACAGAAAACACCAGCTCAGCAGGTTCTAGGGGGGAAAAAACATTCAATTTAGTTGAACTGAACAATTTAGTTGTGATTAATCAAGCGGGTGATTTGGAGTCCATTTGGAGCAAAAAGCTGAACACTCCTCAAGCCTCAAGGACCAGATATCCCTTGATTGAATAAATTACTTGCTTCGTTAATCAATAACTAGGTATTGATTAATAGCAATGAATGAATCATTGGCGGCTGTCCTGGACCAGGGCTCTTAAACTCCAGGCAGATGTCAAGTAGGATAACAAGGCTCCAATGAATTTAAAATGAAAATAATAAACCTGATGAGCCTGTGAGAGCTCCTACACACTGGAAAGCACAGGAACCTCCTGCAGTCCTACTGTACCTCATTGAACACGGCCTCGTTCTCGCACTGCAGGATCCTGGTTTTGTGCGTAAAGCCTGGAAGAAAGCAAGCAGTAAGGAGATCAGTTCAGGGCTCCAGAGGGAAGAGCTCCCATCTGGAACAGTCACATCCCTGGGCAAACTGGGGCAGCTCCCGAATTCTTCTCATCCTGGAGGAAGGGAGCTGAGAGTTGCAGGGTTTGTTCCTCCTAAACAGCAAGTTAAAAACTTGAATCCCCATTTTTTTTTGCCCTTTAATTTATGGGCGAAGGGGTCCCCCAAGTAAACCTAGCCCAGTGATGGCTGCCTTTTCACAAATCGCTTAATACCCCCAAAAGAAAAATAGTAGTTATAACTTCAGTTGGTACAAAGATTCGTCTTGATTTTTGTGTCATTCAGCCCAAATCCAGTAAAGATCTGGGCGTGATGTCTGCCAAACTGTATGTCGACCTGTGGTTGTGGTAAAAGACTGGTTCCCAGTTCGAGCCACCGATTCCCTGCGTCACTGATAGTCCATGTGTGGAAGGCCTCTTCGTAAGTCAGGCGTTACAAAAAGAAACTCTCTGTAAGTCAATTCCAACAAAAGTGTCCAATAAGTTAATATGAAAAGAAGTCTCTAAATAAGCCAATTCAGATTGCAGCAGCTACGAAGGACCGGCTGTGTGGTACTAGTACTCAGCCTGTGCTTTTCGAAGGCTCTGGCAGAGAAAAGCAGGCTTTACTGCGCTGAGACAATGGTTCCTAAGCTCTGAGGTAGGAGTACTGAAGATAAATACAGCCAGGTGGAAAGTAAAAGAGCTTAAGGGCTAGGCAGGCTCTTCGGACACAAAGGGAAAGCGTTAACTTAATCCTCCAGAAAAAAGAGAATTTACAATGGCAGGTTGCTTTTCTTTAAAGGAATCATTACATTCCGGAGTGTGAACTGAGCATTGTGGGGAAAAAACAGGCAAAGATACGAGGGTACCCCTGCCTTGTTAAGAGACAGCAAATGGATGTTAGCACTACACCTGTGCTGGATAATTACGTGCGGACTGGAGTTCCCTGCACCCCTCACGAATGTTTAAAATTCAACAGCCCGTCCAAAGAGGAGTGTTTTAAATTGTCTCATTTGATCCTCAGCACAAGGCCAGAATCGCCCTTCCAAGAAAACAAGCCGTCAAGCCCTTGGTTTGTGGGTGACCTCAGCCTTCAGCCACCCTTGGGCCGCTGGTCCTCGACAGAAAACTTGTCCAGACACACAGGGAAGAGCAGCGCCCAGCACTGGAACTTCCCACCTCTCGGAGGTCAACCACTAACTGGGCTCTGACGGCAACAGAGGGGGCTTCTGGCGTTACAGTATAATAGTGAGAAATAAACTATAACACCGTAACCCTCTCCCTCTTTAATAATACTATCAGAACACCAGAGCTCAGCGGAACAGCGTGCAGACCTCCCATATACTCATTCGTGATCTCATTTAGTCACAAATGGAAAATTAGCATCACCATTCATATCTGCAATCTATTGCCGATTGTATTTCTTAGATCTTAGATCAATTAAATCACAGTCAAACTACTCCGATACCAGAGACCATTGCAATTTAAAAATGAATCCAGGAAAAAATAACTTAACTTCTCCTATGTTTACGGAGATACAAGTCCCTGTTTCACTCGGCCCATTTTCCTCTCGATTCCTCGAATACATATGACAAAAAAAAAGATTACAAATCTATACATATCAGAAATATCAATCAGGATGCTCACCTCTGAACGACAGCTCTACTTTTCGGTCATATTTCCCAGGTAAGTTGGTGATCCTCTTCAAGTTCACAGTGATGGACATTTTGAAAACTTTCCTCAGCCCCTAACTGGGGTCAGTTGCTCACTGTATATATATATCTCTCTCTCTCTCTCTCTCACTCCCCCGTCTCCTGCTCCGATCTGACTCTCAGGTAACCTCCATCCTGCAGTGATCTCACTGCCTCCCCGCAGAGTGCAGAGGAGTGACTGAGGGAGCTGTGACACCTTCCCTCTCCACTCTTGCCCCCTCCCCTGCTACAGGGAGACACAGATTCAACCGCTGACTCGCCCAGCAGGTTTGGCTGCTACAGACCGAACGGATCCCTGCTTCACCGACGCACACTGGATACACAGGAGGCCCTGGGCAATTACCTCTAAACCAAGCAAACAGGCAGGCAGGCGAAGTCGAGCCTGCTGTCAGCCTATCGGTGCGATCCCACTGTCCAGCCCCACTCCCACACACACACACACAACACGGCAGCTCTTATAGGTCACCATGAAATCGGCCACTTCCTTACAGCATTGTCACTGGGACCAGTTCAGCAGGTAGATTTAATAAGATGAAGCTATCCGGAGATCGACCCAAGCTGTAGACTGAGTGTCCTTCAGCCCCTGCAGACCTGCTGAGTTCTGTCCCATGAATATATCGCTTGCTTAATTGATCAGTAACTAGATCATAAGGTATCATTAGTAACAGGTGACCTACAAGACCAACAACATGGGGCTCTCCGGGAGCAGGGTTAGAGGTCCCTGCTTAAGAGGAAGTCTGGGGGTGGGAAAAACCCTGATGAGTCAGCAGCTCTGTTGAAGTGTAGATCCTTACCAATTTCTCCCTGTACAAAACAAATCCCCCTCAGGGAACAAAAAAAATCTGATTTTAATAGCCTGCCATCCTACCTTGTGTGACTTCGTAGAAATTAACAGTCCGTAACTTTCAATTGCATTCACTTGGGAAATACCTGCCGAAATCTGCTGGTTGTCCTGCTGTGCTCAGCATTTTGAGTTACATACAGATACTGACTAAAACACATCAACAGATATGTTGCTCCATCACCGGAATACAAGCAAGTCTCACCATTTTTCCTGAACTTTCAGCTTCACGAGTTCTGCATCGCACTAAACCTGCAAACCCAGCCAAGGCTGGCAACAGCGCTTCTCAAGTGTGTTGTGCACAATTTTTTATATTTTCTTCTTTTCAGGGCTCAAACAGCTCCTTTCCCTGAGATGCCGTTTTGACCAGATCTATAACAGAAGGTCAGGAGACCTTGGTGCAGACCATGAGGAGCTTATGGTTCGAGCATGGCTGGGCGTGGTCAGTACTGGGAAAGGACATTTCCAAGTTGAACCGGTTTTCTTTCCTGCTGTAAGTAAGCGACTTGTTAGTGGACCAGTAGGTGGCGCTCCTCCCTTTTGAATCGCCAGTGACCTGGGACAGTGCTATATGGGAACTGCTGTCCTTAGGAACTTCATTCTCTCAGACCTTAACAACTTAAACTAAGTGGACAAGTCTTGGGTCAGATGTTAACTGAAATTAACCTCAAAAACCAGTAGGAACCCAAAACCTCTGCATTGGAGTCGCTTAATCCCCCGCTCTTACAAATGCCATTATTGCAGACTACAGAGCTGAGCAAATGCACATATCTTACCCTGTCTGTGGACTCCCAACGCAAATACTTTTGCCCCATCTAGTGGCCAACTAGTAGCAACCCTTCAGCCACATTCCACACACAAGAAATGCATGTAGCAATAAAAACACAACCAGCAAAATTTAAGTCTCAAAGTTTTAATTTCCAAAAAAATCAAATATGCAAAGGCTACAAAAAGTAATTTCTGCAGTTTGGGGTTGCTAACAAAGAGGGGTGCATAGAATACTGTTTTCTATTGCATTCAGATCTTCCCTTTTTAAGGTATTTTGGCTTTTAATGCTTACATGACTATCAAATCAATATCTCAGAAGTGCTTGGCATTTCTCCAAGAGGTACACAGTTAAGTGGTCAAAGCAGGGCACCTCAATCCTGATCTCAGGGACCCCCAGTCCTGCACTTTTTTCTAGCCTGAGCTTTTACTTCACTGAGCAGAACTGGACCCTAGACTTACTAGTCAAAATTACAAAATGTGTGCAAAAGGCAAACCTTAACATGATCAATAACTGAAAACAAAATGACTCGAACTCATCCTATTATTAGGCCAATTAAGGGCTCAAGTACATAATGTAGAACTCAGGTGGAATGCAAGCCGGCAGGTCTGGGGGTCCCCAGGACCACAGAGAGGGAATCACTGGCATAAAGCGCATGTCTCTGAAGAGGAAGAAAGCAGACTCTTCGCTGAAGCCCCGAAGCCCTGCACCTCAAAGGCAAGACGCCTGCAGCCGCAGGCCTGGCGTTGCCTACAGGCCCGCAGGACAAAACTTCACGTGCAGAACCCCCGACTGCAAGAGGCTGGGCAGCAAGTCACGCGAGTCTTTTGTGAAGCTGGAGAGCGGCTTGTTTTAAATGAAACAGAAGGAAAACTGTAAAAAAAAATGGTCCACTCTAACCAAGAAACACAGGAAACAGATCTGAAAAACATCTCTGGTAAATTTAAATTTTAAGCATTTGCTACAGAGCTTGCATTGCATACCAGTTTCTCAAAAGTGCAAAAATTATTTGGCATGAGAGGCTGAGGGATTTCTTCAGATGCTAATTGCTTAGACTGTTACACGAAAAGAAACTTCAGCACTAGGGGTGTAAACACTGGGGTCAGTGGCACACTGACTGAAGTCTGGCACAATGGCCTAGAACTTGACTATCTTCACATACTCCCGACTGTGACATTTTAACACTTGTTTTAAAAGAGCAGTAGAGTAAGAATGATCCCCACCAGGATTGCTGAAAAATCCTCACTTGTCTGACTTCATTAGGATTACAGGTTTGTTTCTTAACAGAAACAGACATCAACACAGACTAATTAGTACAGCTAATGCTGATGTTGTTTTTACTGGAGAGTTAGTCAGTATCCCCACATATAAAGTGAGACACTTCATGTTTAGGGAATATATTAACCTGATTTGAACACAGAACAAGAGGAATGCCAAAGGTGTTTTCCAATATGACAGACTACAATTACAAAGCTTTGAGGACTTATGCAAATATTCTTTGACTGCTGTAAACCTATGACGACACACATTTAACAAAGTAATCCAGGATCTTGAATAACAATAAAGGAGATCAATAAGGATGAGACTCACTAGTTTCTGCGATTCCAGTAAAGTAGAATTTCCCAGTACCCCAGTGTGTTTCAGATGAGCGCCTTCTTAATTAAGCTTAAGGAGCACTAAACTGCTCGCTACAGTAAGTGAAGGTTAGAAATTAGCATTAACCCTGAGATAAAGTCTGAACTTCAGAATTCTTCTTATTTCACTTTACTAAGATGGAATTGAACCAAGGGATATATCGAGCAATACACGCTTCTAACTTTGACAGAGTGCTATTTGTAAACATAACTAACTCATTACCAATGAGTTTAGAGCTGAAGGAAAAGCAGCCATTTAAAAGCCTCTCAAATAAGCACCAGTTCACTACGATTCTTGGAAAAAAAATGTCATTTCTGAAAGCTGAGAACAGTTAAATTAGGCACTGGCTTATGCTTAATTAATCAAGGAGCACAGCTGGAACAAAATCCAATCCAACAGGGGTACTTCGGGCCTGTGTCTGAGAATCACCGCAGTAACACACTCCCTTAATCTTGGTACCATGTGTTGTAGCACAATGCACACAGAACATGAAAATTGCATAATGTAAAAGCTACATTTGCTATACTGCATGGTTAAGAGTTCACACAGAGCACAGTGTGGTTTACATTAATAAAGAAGGCCAAGGAGCATACTGCGATACTGTGAAAAGGGATATTTGTATCCACACAATAGAAGCTAGTTTTTAACATGATTGTACGTCGGTATCAGGAAAAGTGCTCAATCTAAATAAGTGACTTTTCTTCCTTGGTGAAGGGCTGGTGCAACGTTTAAGAAACCTTCCTTGCAGAACAAACAGCAGCGTTGATTTATTCAGGCATTTTGTTAAGGCAATTACATGCTAACGAATAATTCTCTGCAAGTAAAAAATATATATACATATACGCTAAAAAAATATGTCTAAAGTAAACTGTTTATAGTGGCATGCTATGGAGGTGGCGCCGCCTGGTGGTGAGAGAAGGTCCTACAGCTCGACCTCCTCACTTGGCCACAGGCTTGGGAAGCTGCACCGGTGGCAGGTTGTGCAGTTTGAAGTAGGACACCAGCTGCGCGGGCACCTCGGCCAGCACGCTCTGCGCCAGGGCTTCCTTAGGCGCCTGGGAGGAGGACAGAGATAAAGAGAGAGGGGGAAAGAAAAGAGGAGGATGGAAATATAGTCCATTGGGAGGAGCAGTGTGCCCCTCTGCCCTGCGCAGGACGTACATCAGCAAGAACCACACTGCTCAACAAGGGGGTACAGAGCTGTAGATGGACCTGCAACACAACACAGAGCCAGACCAGGAAACCTAAATCAGGGCTAACTGCCCCCTGGCCTACAGGATGAGCTGTTCAAGCTGGCCTTTGGACAAGAGAACCATTGATCCCGATAGTCTGGAAACAGAATACTCTGACCCTACAAATCTTTTCACTTTAAATCTTCTTCCCAACAACTTCAACCACAGGGCTGGCCCCGACTGCAGGACAAGGCAAGCCTCCCTCTTCTTACAAAAAATAAACTACAAGCGAAACCACCCAGCAGATACTTTTAAAGCCCGCTGCTAGAGCTCTCGAGCCGCGGCCGTGCGCGCCGCAGGACCCCGGGGAGGAACTCACCTTGGCGAAGTTCCTGAAAGGCACGAACTGCACGATGTCGCGGGCCACGGGCTCGCCGGTCAGGGACTTGAGCACGCCGTTGTCCCCGTCCAGGAACTCCATGGCCTTGAAGTCGGCCTCCCCGACGCCCACGATGATGATAGACATGGGCAGCCTGGAGCTCTCCACGATGGCCTGCCGCGTCTGGTCCAGGTCGGTGATCTCCCCGTCCGTGATGATCAGGAGCACGAAGTACTGCTGCCGGGGGACAAGGGGGCAGGACGTCAGCGAACCGAGAGCAGCACCGCACGTGCACTCCCACTTCCTCTTCGCCCACCGCTGCAACCGGCTGGCCATTCACCTGCTCACCCACTCCATGTGTGAAGTGGTCTAACTGTACGAACTGCACGACACAGCAACTTCTATTTAGGTGCTAATCCTTGCACTTGTATAGCCTTTTCTGGACACTTCACTGAAAGTGCTCTACAGTGTGCAGCCCCACCTGGATGATGTGACAGCAGCCAGAGAGCGCTGGTACGAACACCACACACCAGCTATTTGTAGGGAGGAGAACAGCAGTGAAGCTAAATCATAGATGGGGATTATTAGGAGGCCATGATAGGTACAGGAACAAGTAAAGGTTTATTCCATGCTAAAAACAGAAGAAAAGACACACAACATTTCGGCTGTGGAGCCTGTGTGTGACACCCGAAGAAGGCTCCACAGCCGAAATGTCGTGTTTCTTTTCTTCTCTTTTCAGCATGGAATAAACCTTTACTTGTTCCTTTGCAGCCTACGCATGCTGACGCAGGTCCCTACTTGAACTACATGATGGGTAAAGGCCAGGGGAACATTTGGCCAGGACACCAGGGTAACACCCCTACTCTTTTTTGAGAAACGCCCTGGGATGTTTAACGACCACTCCTATACTGGGGTATCAGGACCCACACATGGATGGTCTCCCATCCAGGTACAGGCCAGGCTCAGTGTGGGGCTGCGAGGTGCGAGTTGCAGGGTGACACAGCTGCTTGACTTCAAGCAATGTGCAAGGGCCTCGCCCTGTCCTTGTATTTCAAAGGTTCGGTGTGGAACAGGGGGGCTCGTTCTGAGACCTGCGGTCTACGGAGTCGGGGTGCTTACAGCTGCCGTGCCCTGCTGAGCGGCTCCCGCCGCGAACCTGGACACGTGGTTGATGATGGGGGAGAAGTTGGTGGGTCCGTACAGCTTCACCTGGGGCAACGCCACGCGGTAGGCTTCCACGATCCCCTGTATGCCTGCAGAAACACATGGGCAAACCCAGAGTTAACAAAGCAGGATGCACATCAATAATCACAAGATTATCAATTCATCTGTCGGACGATTTTGACCAAAATGACTTTCACCCGTATCAGTTTGTACATCAGGGTATTTGACCTGAGCAGCCTCAGCGAAGCACCTGGCTCAGGGCTACAACTGCAGTGTTCCCACCCAAGACTGCAACCCCCAAGCTCCTAATCCTAAATCCAGGACCCAAACCACCCCTGCGTACTGCCGCCTCAAGAAAAAAATCCTGAATACTTGTAAAAAAACGCCGACGACAAAACGCCCGCAAGCAAACTGCACCTCACCCTGGCAGTAAGGATTGCTGGGGTTGAAGTTCAGCGCAAACTCATGGGACACCTTGAAGAAACAAAAGAGAAATTAATCGGCACATTTCCCACACTCAAGCGCTTAGGGAAACTCGATTACAGTCAGCTGGGGCCATGGCCCAGGTTCGAACCCATGTTGACAGAACTCTACCTATGGTCAAGGCCAGCTCCGGAGGCCCCTCTTACCTGAAAGTTGGGCGGCACCTGGGCTCCGAACCCGAAGGCAGGGAAGAGTTTGTCTCTGCAGGAGACAACGAGAGAGAAGGGGCTTTAAATACTCAAAAACAGAAGGACTGATGCTGTCGAAGACAGACGTCATCATAAACCATCTGAAGATGATGTGAAGAACGTTAGGAAACGCAACTGCATATCCTGATCCACTTCGGTTTAAACACAGACAACGGAAACGGAGGCGGGGCAGCGGGTGTGAAAGAGTTTCTTACGCGTCGTAGTCCTGGATCACCTGCCCCACGGACCAGATCGCAGAGAGGTACTGGTTCAGCCCGTTCGGGCTCATGTAATGCAGAGAGTCGGGGGACCGCGGGTCTCCATTGGACCCGGTGAAGTCAATCCCCACCTGAGAATAACAATGGCCAGGCGTTTGAAAAGCGGCACCCCAAGACCTTAGTGAGGCTCTGGGGCGTACAGGCGCAAGCCGAGTGTTAACTAAAACACACTGGTGGGGAGGGGGATACTTCGTACACACCACTCACACCTCTGTTTACTCTACGACTTTCTCCCAGATCAATAATTCAACAGGAAGCCATGTGATGAGCGCACTGGGAGAGATGGGATGATTACTAGCATTGGCGTTTCATAACCAAGCAGGAGAAACGCGTCACATGTTTTGCTTCATCAATCCAACACTACAGAGTCAAAGTTATACACATCAGGAAAAAAAACCAAGGTTTTCTAGTAGCAACAAGACTAAATGCACACAGTGAGGGCCATACACTGTGCACAGATTCACTCGAGCGCAGGCGGCTGCCCACTCAGGGTGGAGAAATCGGGTGACAGATTTAGAAAGCGCATTTGAATCGTACATTTACAACTGAAAGACTTACTGTGAAGTTGATCTGGCACCCTCCCATGATGTAATCCAGGAATGAGTAATCTGCCACAATCTGTCAACATCAGATCAAGGGATCACACAACAGCAGAGCAAGGAATCACAACTGTGAGGGAACTGTGACATTTTACAGGCGAAGTGTGTATCTAAACCCACACTGCCATAGCCAGAGCGAGCAAGCCGTTAATCATTATCAGAGCAATGCTGACAAAGGAGCATAGCTACTGTGTTTTTAGGAGGGCTTGTGTTAATTCATCTGTCATTTCTATGCATCGAAGGCAGTAAATCCAGACATCCAGAAACCCTGCTGCGCCCCAGCAGGTTATTAAAATCAAAGAGAGGTCATCTCCACGAGAGATGGCCAAGCAGAACACCTACCTTGCAAGACCTGATCTTCACCACCCCGGAGTTTTTGTAACTTTTCTTCTTCTTCTGCTTCTCAGGGTGAATGCAGTCAAACTCCACCTTTATAATGCGATGGGGAAAATCATTTAAATTCTCATTGAGAAGTACCACTGTTAACAGCCCTGATCACAAAACTGGAGAATAACAGAACAAAATACATTACCACCACAGAAATGGACCAATGTGTCTTGTGCACTGCTATCTAACCGATATCAGTAAGACCCTGAATTAAGGTAGAGAAAGGTACAGTCTTATACACTGCAAAACTTAACTGGTTTCTACAGAGAACATGAAGATTACAGCTATCCAACCGATATCAGTAAGACCCTAACTTCAGGTATTGAAAGGTACAGTGTCAGACTGTAGACTAACTACAGGATTATGTAGCGGTTTGTAGGAACAAACAAGCATGGATGATACTCATCAGGCATTAAAGAAAAACACAATGAAGTAAAACACAAAGAAAGATCTCACCGGTGAAGAGAGGCTAGTTTTCTGCAGCTCAGAGACATTTGTTTGAAAAATACCGATGAGGTCATGAGAGCCATCGCTATCGTAATCAGAGCAATGGACCTGCAAGGAAGAGGAGAGCAGGGTTTTCGCTGGGAGACGAGGGGCCTGCTCACCGCATGATCTTTCACCTCCACCAGCTGCGCGGGGGTGGAAGTAAACTCCCCTATCATATCAGAACTGGTGTCTTCGTCCTTATCGTAACAAGTCACCTGACAGTAAGAGACACACTGGTCAGTACCAGGCACAGCCGGGAGGTGGCATTAGCACTAGGGGACACAAACTGTATAACCTGGCACGAAACTGCTAAAGACAAGGCAAAAACTAAACCCTGAGTTTTATTAGACAAGCACAGTCTCCTGCTTAAGGGTATTAGTCTTTACGCCCCATTTGCATTCACTGCTTCAAACGTTTCTTTTTAAGGAAACTGAGACAATTAGCAGCTGGAAGTATTTAATTTCGTGTGATTCAGCTCAAGGAGCAAGCATGCAGTTAAACCTACTACACACTGTGGCTTCCTTTCGCAAAGGATAACGAGAACCGCAGCTCAAATGGCAGATAAATCTGCAGGCTGGCAGGTAAGCAGTTGGGAAGGCTGGGCGGCTGGAGGACACTGGTGCACAGCTGCACAGCACATTCTCACCTTGATCGGCTTGCTCATATCGCTGTTGCAGAAGGTCTGGAGAGAGACCGAGAACTTCTTCCACGAGGGATTGAGATTATTTTTGATAACCTGTAAAATAAAAGCAGATTAGATAGAAAACAGATAATATTCCTGATTGCAAACCACAGAAGTCAAAGAGCAAAGACTGTGCCACTAAACACTGTCTTTAAAAGATACACGCCAACAACAAGTTTCATTTTTAGGAAGTATGTTTCATAGCATAAGCTACTTTCTGTCCGTCCCTACTGGGTGTGAAGACAATTACAGATGAAAAAGGTATTTGCACATCTTGACAGTTATATTAATGTATTCAGTGTTAAAAACTCCAAGTGTGAACCACACTAGATGAACTAACTCTATACAGACATTTACGTTGCCAGAAGTCCAACTGCATTTACAGACAGTACCTCTGTCCGGTGAACAAGCTGCCACTTTCCATCATCGCCCTGTTTATAAAACTCCAGGAAAGGATCCGACTTCCCAAACAGATCCTGGTGAGAGACAGACAGGCGGGTCAGGGGTCAGGCTCTAGCTGGGCTCTGCCATGAGACGGGCCGTTTGACAGGCATTTCCAACTTGGCAGGGTGTACAGCAACTTCAAGGGGGGGGGATTTCAAAGTAAAAAGCGGTGCAGCACAAGAACAGCGGAAATCTAGCAAGACGCGAGAACCCCAGACCTGCCTCTGTTTTGACGCAGTTGCCCAACCATGGGAAAAAAAAAACGGGGGAACCGAAAGAGTATATTTGATTAGGATGGAAATTTGTGCCAACTCCAGATACATATTTAAAACCGCTACGCTCACCGCTTAGTCAAATCAACCCCCTTTCTCTGTACGCTGTGGAAATTCACAGCACGGCACCACTGTCTTACCTTTTTGTCCAGCCCGCGAGCCTCCACTTCCAGCTCTATGGCCCTGTTATCTTTGAGCTCCTCGGCTGTGATCTGCAAGAGAACAGCACCCAGCAGCATGAACAGCAGCATACAACTGACGGCCCACCGAAACGAGACGGGCCACATTCCTGGGGTAGCCCCTATTTAATCAAACAAAATCAGACTCCCAGGGCAGAAAACCCACCCCATGACTTTAGCCCCAGACGCACGTCTGGCTCAAAACGGTCACGATGACACTGGACAAACTGCATTCTGCCACCCCAGATCTCAGCACTTACAGTGATGGTGCCTTTTCCTGCAGGTTTCCCTTTCTTCAGCTCCAGGGGTCTGATGAGCTTCTTACTGGACACCACCTGCAGGTCAAGGCGCAGGCATTCAGGAAGAGAGAGGGTCACGGGAGACAAAAGTCTTTACTCGGAGTCGCCCTGCAGGCGTTCAGCAAAACGAGGCATGCACTCACGACACCGAGTGTAGCAAACTAAACGAAACTGGAATCTGAGGACTGAAGGAGTGCTGTGCTGACCACCCAGGGCAGCACAAATAAAACCCCAGACGCCTGTGCTGTGAAGGTGCTCGCTGTGCCATGAGTTACCTGCCCCAGAGTGCACTCAAAACCGCCCAGGTAGTCATCGTCCCCCAGGTCTGTGGACTTGTTATCGATGTCGTAGATTCCAAACTTCAGGGTCTGCACCTTCTCGAAGTAGTAATCCACGCGCAGCTTCTTGGAGAACTCCGGGTCCTGGCAGTTCTTTATCTTCTCCGTTCGGTCCAGCTGCAGTGACACAAGAGGAGGAGGAGGAGGGGTTGGGACCCAGCGCCACCGTCTGCAGCTGCGCAGTCACAGCAGATCTGCCTCGGCTGCGGAAACGCTCTCTTGGCCCGAATTTAACGTTTTGGTCCGCTACAGGACCCACGAAAGCTCCGCCCTTACAGTATTCTCCACAACTGTTAGACACACCCGATACCCAAAGGTGCTGCTTCATTTTTCTATTTTTGTTTTATAAAACACTTTTCCTAAAACCCTAATCCCTCCAAACTTTCCTCCCTTGTTCCTGACAGCTTGTTCTCTTTGAACCCAGTGCGCTTCCCGGTATCAAGGCTGCCCACAAGGCAGGCAGGCTTTGAGGGGAAAAAAGTTTTTTTGCAAAATGAAGAGCTCAGGAGGAAAAGGCATTAGCACCATGCTCTATGGGGGGTGAGGGGTTGGGGGGGCTGGCGTTGCCACCAGGCAGTTTCCTCGCGACAGACGACACTCCCCTACCTCCACCCACTTGTCGCCGCCGGAGTTCAGCAGCAGCACACACAGGGGGTCCGACTTGGAGCCCACATCCTTGTCGATGAGGTTGTTACAGGACACGGAGAGCTCGACCTTGGTGACGCAGTCTGCAGCCATCTGCAAAACAGGACAGGAAAACCCCACCGTCACACCTCAGGGGCTCACTGTGAATCACCCCCCGTCATCCGATTCCCACACTCCCTGTTAGACAATACATAGTTACACTCCTTCTGCAAAAATGACACGAATTGCTCATAGTATGTACAGCATGAACAACAGGAATCCAGCATACGGGCATACCAGATGGAAGCAACAGATTAAGTAGATTAGGGATCTCCGGTCAACAACAGGGCAGCACAGTAATAGTGGGGGAGTCTCTGGACTCCCGGCCGACAGGTTGGGGTTGCAGACCACTGAGACCCTGAGGTGTTAGTGGGGCCCAGCACTGCTGGGGTGGGGACCCCTGTGATGGTGCAGTGCCCATGTGGAGGGGGGCATGGGGGAGTCACATGCTCTCTTGTCCCCCTATCCGCAGCAGAAACCAGGGCGAGTTCTGGCCCGATGGGCAGCCGTGGCTCGGGCCTGGACCACACCCTGCCCAATCCGAACGCCCAACTGCAACTCAAGCCCACAGTCAAACCAGAATTTCCAGAAAAGCACACCTGGGCTGCAGCAGAGCAAGTACAGACACCGACCCGGCAAACTCCTCAGAAGCCGCCTGGCTCCCTGTCCCGCTGAATATCTTCAAAACACAAGCTGCTACCCTGAGAGGGAAGTCTGTCGCCGCTCGACGCAGAGCAAGAGAGAGGAACAGACGCTTCCAGTCGAGCGATCCACTGAATGAACCCCTCACAGGCAGGGAAAAGCCTCTACAAGCTTTTAAGCAAGTATTACACAACTAAGGAGTTAGTTACTAAGAGCTGATATACTGAAAAGGTTCATAGTTGCACTACTATAATTACTTACCACTGTCTTATTTTTTAGCATGCATAAGAACACAAGAACGGCTACGAGGACGTTTTATTACAGACCAGTTGCTGGAGTATGTTGTTACTGTACTACCTGATATTCTGCTTCACCCCTGTAATAAAAGCTTGCTAATTATTCCTCAAAGTCAAATCCTGAAATCCCTTTTTTTTTCAGTTTCAGTTACAGCGATACTCCGGGTACACATCCCTATTCGCAATCAACAGAAGTGCTTTAAACCACACAGGGGGGTTTGAATTACAGTATTTAGTGTGCAGCCGCTGGATTGATTTTATGTTAAACACAGATACAGGTGTGCGATTTCTACAGTGCGTTATTTCAATCTGAAACACTACAAGTACGGAAATAAATAAGTCTGAAAAAGGCAATATCAGCACTGCCACCGAACTGAACTGAAAACCTACCTTATTAGATCACCTTTGTAACCTTTGAAACGACGGAATTGATTACATTACACAGACTTTCCCACTTGACTATAACCGGAAATAAAATCAGTTTAAAAATTCTTCAAAGCATATCAGCTTCATACAACACAGGGCAATTTGAGACCAGTTCAAAAAAGTGGGGCGCAGTTTAATCCTCTTCAAATTCCGGAAGAGTCGACAATGTAGTCAAGGGTGTGTCTAATATGTGCCAGTTAAAAAGTGGATTGCACGTTCTGTTACATGTAAATAAAACTAAGACATAATCAAAGTATATCCAGTTAATGAGGTCTGGCTTACTTTAATTCTCCTTAAAGATGTTTTTCTCCTCAAGCTGTCTTTTCAAAAGTGACAAGGCGCTGGTCAGGACAGAAAATTACAAGTCGCATTTCGAGCATCTTTGATGAGGCACGGCCGTCTTAAACGCAGTGTGCAAAACTCGATTTTAACCTGATACAAGGCCGATTTTTAAAATACAGTTATCTAATTAGAAGCAGGGCCTCCTTCCGAAACAGCGCCAAGAAAGGCCAATCGTGCACGTTTTTCAACGATGCAAAGCTAAACAAAAATCAATCTAATACAACCATCAATCATATCGCTTTAAAAAAAAAACTTACCTCTCAAAATATTTTAGAAAATTAAGCGAATATTAATCGCGACAGCGCAAACCACTCCAGAGCAATCCCCCGTCTAGCAGTTTTTTCTACTCCGTAGGTGTGGTCCCTGACCCACCCAACCCAGAAAGGCGTGCTGAGCTCCGATTGGCCACATGGGCTAGACGGCATCACGGCCATTTGACAAGACCGGCTGTCAATCATTGACGTCGTGCCCGCATCGGAAGAAGAAAAACCCGCCCTAACCACATGCGCTGCAACGTCACAAGTTCACTATGGCTCCGCTTTCCCACCTCTGCAAAGCGGACACTGTTGATCAGCTAAACCCCAGAGCCGGGGGGGGATGCTTCTGATGATCGCTCAGCGAAAGCATACACAGCATATCGGAAATACCGCAAAGCAATCACAGCCTGAATATGCTGGGAAAAGAGTATGACCGATAGTGATGCAGAATCGAGGTGATCTGACAGACGAACAGCAATAAACCACAATAAACCACAAACCACAATCTTTATCGTGGCAAAGAACAGCAGCCGGTCAAAAAAGATAATTTCCGATTTCCGCTTCAGATTAAATATTATTCTCTCCTGGGTGGCTGCCGGGGTGTGTTAACCACCCAAATTGCACACCCCACAACCAACCGCATCCAACAGGGGAGACCCACCGCCCAGCCGGGCAACTCGGTCCGAGTGAAGAGATGTGCATGAGCCGGGGTTGCAACGGTGCTCATTAAAACCTGCATTTATTTTTTCTTTTTTTTTTTGCCGGTTGGGCTTTTATGTCTTCGCTGCGGTCTCGCCATGTACCGCCTTCGGCTACAGCCCTACAGCGCGCACGGCCATGAGCTCAAACCATTGCGGAGCAAAAGAAACGCGAAAAGCTCAATTCGAGAACAAGATCTTCCAGAACACTGTGGAATTAAAGTTACTACAGACCGGCTTCCGCCAGGCTGCAAACTGAGTATCCACCTTTTCAGAGCTATCGCTTTCGTTTCTAACCCGAATCCCAGGCAACCAGACGAAAGTACCCTTCTCTTCCCAGCCGTGAAGACACCTGAACTCGTTCCTTTGCAGCCCAGGCGTGCTGAGGCAGCTCCCTGCTTGAACTACTTTAAACTACCCTTTTTTCCCCCTGAAACACCATTAACTACAAGACAACCCAACAATGACTTCGCCGTGTGGGGGGAAAACTCCCTAAGGCAGCCATCGCCGAGCAACCCTCCAGCTCGACAGTGTTCACCGTGCCGAATCAACTGCACAAAGCACACGAAGCATCCCACCCCAATACCAGGTTCACCATACTAACCAGCAGTGAAATCCCCAAAATCACACGAGCCAAAATAAAGAAGGCACTTCTAATTGCATATCCACACGGGGATTGGTTCCATGAGTTCTGCTCGGAGCCGCAATGTAATGAACGTGAACCGCTGCCCTGACACGCACGCGTGGTTTCCAGTGTGTGCGCGGAGACGACAGTAAGACCACACACACACACGGACCGGGGCAAGGTGCTCAAGTCACTTTAATGTGCAGCCACTCGTTTTTAGGCTCTGCGATCTGGCAAAACTGGCAAAAATACAGTATCACCCGTCATCACGGCGGGCCGGCGGAGCCACTGCTCCAGCAGCCAGGCTGTAACCAGAGCGCTCAGAGCGATCCCTCGCACATCCTCCCAGAGATGGAGAGTCAAATATCGGCTCCGCACACGAGGCTGTCGACTTCCAGCTCGGCTTTCTCGTTTCCTTCCCACCTCAGCCATGACACTCCCGGACTGGACGTTCAGAGAAGGTAGCTGGGGATCTGATTTCCTCAAAGGCTTCATCTCTCCCGAACAGCGTCCACATCTCCCTGCATCCTCCTCAAGACCCAGAGGAAAAACACACGCCAACACGAGCAGTCAGCCAGCCTGATCCACTGCCATTAACAGCTAACCCACGACAGCTTTAATTCAACTTCATTACCGAAGGCTCTCTTTATTCCGGGCAGATTTCACAAGCAGTGCAGAGAAACAGACCCACCACCAGTGGCTCCCGGTTCGTTCCAGTTAACTCCGAGACTATAAAGGGCATTTCTTTGCTACTAAAACTTCCTGGTTGTATCCATTCAGTTGTGCTTTTTTACCCCCGTTCCCCCGAAACAGACACGACCTTCAGCGCTCACCCAGGCTGACCTAAGCACGAGGAAGATGATGGTCAGGGAGCCCGAGGTCGCTACCACTGACCTCCTTACAACTCCAGGACTCCCTCCTGACCATGGAGCCCCTCGCGCTACAGTCTGCAAGGCAGCGATGATGCTGCCATCTGAGGAATAAAACGCTGATGAAGTGAATTGTTTGCGGTGCTTGCAGTAGTGTTGGGTAAACCTGTGGCCCACTGGGGTACATCCGACCAGACAAGAGCCCAGCAATGGTACCCCAACAAATTCTGAAACTCAGCTATCCACTGTGCTAATGCCAGAGGTGTTTTCAGAACAGCTCCCCTTAAGTTTATACTGAAGTAAACGGTAATGGGTTAGTATGGGAGACATCAGTATGATGTCGCACTGTTATGCGTCAATGATATGCTACCACTTGATGGACAACCTGTCTCAAGGCTGGTATGTACTACTTATAAATAACTAAAAAATAGTCGAGTATTCGCCATTGACCTGCACTCACTAAGATGTCTCGGTAATACAAAAATAACATGCCAAATAGGTATCTCCTGTCCTGAAGTGTTACGTTACAGGACATGACTCAGCTGATGTTGATCTTTTTGGGAGGGGATGTGGTGTGGTTCCCCAACAGCTAAGGCTGATCCTGAAGTGCCATCAATTTTCCAGCCGCCTTCTGTTAATATTCTGCAGCTTCTTTTCAAATGCTTGAAAATTCCTTGATTGAATAATACACCACCACCACCACCATAGTAATAATAATAATAATAATAATAATAATAATAATAATAATATTGAGAGGGCAATACAGTCCTAGAGACTGATTTGGGACAAATGCACCCCCCCTCGCTGTTCGGACTCTTAAAGTTTAAAAGCCAAACAATTTGCTTTTTGACAGGGTTTGCTTCTTGCAAATGACATACTGAAAAACACATTTATGTCATGCTTAAACGAGGTAAATTCTGTAAATATAAAAACACCAACCCTGTTAATAGCAAACATGTAACTACTCTCACCACACACTGACATTCATGACTGAGTGCAGGCTCACTGTAGGGACTGTAAACTACACTGGAAGCAAAACAACCTAGAATTCCCACTATTTGGCCACCATGTACATTGAAATGGAAATTACTTTGGGAGCCACAGAGTGAGTTCAGATATTACAGAAATAGTTATATTGCAATACTGTAACACTCTGAACAAGGCTGATTATGTAACATTATTGTAATGGATGCAGAGGATGACCAACTCCTGATACAGTTTAAAATGTCTATTTGTCATACCTTATAATTAATAACTTATTATCTCTAGGCGATACAAAGAGGGTAATATACAGGGAGTCTATACTGTGGGGCACACCTCATCCACAGGTAGGCACGGTATTGTGTGAAGACAGCACTATAAACAGGACAAATGTATTTGCCTTGATTACATTCCCCATTCTAGCTTAAAAGCTCACTTATTTCCTGAATCCTGATCTTCATGGTTAAGACACTGTACTAGTGCAAAGAGGGTGAATGACAGAAAGTAGACTGCAATTGCCAATAAAACATTATATCAGCGTATCCTGGCTCAGGATAATTTAAATTCAGCAGCTTAATATCTCGGCTTTTTCACAAAGTTCCGCAGTACTTTGAAAAGATCTCGACACCAGCAAGAACAGCAACATCCACGATCAAGGGAGATCAAGTAACCCAAGAGAAAAAATAATATAAGAATCCTTAAAAAACGTTCCAGTTCTGGGCCAGAACCTCATTTCCCTGGGTATTAATATCAAGAAAAATAAGACTATGATAAAGCTCATCTCCCAGACCTACAATTATATTGTTGGTATAGATGTTACCAGTTTGGACAGCTGTGCTTGCTGGAACAATATCAAGACTCTTGCACCTTCTGTTCCACTGCACAGCAGCCATATCCCCACCTGGGACTGGAACCCACACTGCTACAGCCAGCTGGGAGACGACAGCACAGACATTCACAGGAAGGCATCAACAGGTCACCTACGTGGTCAGGATGACCAAGGTTTCCACAACAGCACACAGTCAATCGTGGTCCTGCAGAATTACTGCACACGTGAAACCTAACAAAGCAAAGAACCTGCATCAGCCACAGTGCAGGGGCCAAACTACTGGACTTGCCCATTCAACCTAGATGTACCCTGCAGGACACGCAACCCATGCAGAATGTATAAATACATACGTCCAATCGATATAATCCCATGACGTGGTTAAAACAGGACTTACCTTGCCCAGCCTGTACAGTGAGGCATCAAGCAAACCCGTAGAGTCAGTATTGTGTGAACAAGCAAAGCCTCTTCACGCCCGACACAAAAGCACAGACAGGAAAACCGCCACAGACCTCGGTCAGTGTGTAGAACTGCCCCCAGGTCGAAACCATGTGCTATACCAACCGCCAGGAGCACAGGGGAACAACAAACAAAAACAATGGTGTAAGTACCCAACTGGCCTACACTGGCGACTATACAACTCAGCATTAACATTACAGAAATCCTTCAATTACAATACTGGCACAACACCCTGTTAAGCATGTCTGTATACTGGGCACCTGCCATTAAAGCAAGAAGCTCAGGATGAGACTGTGGGCCCAGAGGGACAGGGCTTGACTCACCTGGTCTCTGCACCTGCCCTGCACTCAGAATCCCCTCTGTCCCCACTGAGGTACAGAACTATACATACTGTTTACTGCAAACCTCTCGGGACACACCAATGTTATCTTCCCCCCATTGTGGCAATGTGGCACAAGGTTTAAAATTCCTCCTGAAAGGTTCTCTATCGAACAACAATGGATGATTTCAAAATAAGGTGCAGAAGTAGTTGAGAGTTTGCAACTGAAGCTACTCTTTCCAGTCAAAAACGTGATGTGGGCTTGATCATTTTCACATATATTGTGATCTACTGCTTACCCCCAGGTATTCCTGCTTGTTCAATAACCAGGATGTCACCCATGTGGACTTAAGAGATGAATCTCAGCAAAAATAAATCAAACAGGGACCAGTAGCTGTTCGTCCCAGTTAATGATCAAAATTAGCTACGTACTTGGTTTATGTGCAAAGCTTTTGTTTGCAATTTTCAGTTTTTAGAGCTTTGTTTTGAGCAAATGGACAACAAAGTTTATTCTCCACGCAGGCCATTCCACTGCAGGCTGTTCTGTATGCTTCCGTTCTATTAAATGTTCAGGACAGTGCCATGTTTGCGTTTAAATACCTACAGCGGTGTATATCAATCCTTAACTTTTTACACACATGCATCCCCACCTTGGCACACCCTGGGGTTGGACAAGCATTGCTGAACATGCATGGCTAGCTATACTGCAGCTGTGTGAAGATGAACTTACTCAAAGCAGCTTAAAAAAAACAACTTCCCTGCCTTTTGGACAGTATAGCTGTGAGTTAGGCAATGGCTTTTAGGGAAAAACCGAACTGTGCAGGCACTCAGTCTGCTAAGGTCAGTACACTGACTGAGTCTTTAACAATCTGCTTGACTTCCAGCAGCTCTGTACAGTTGTGATGCTACAATGTGCAGAATATGTCTCACCATCAAATGAAAGCAGAACTGTATCAGCCAGAAACCTCAGATGACAGCAGGCTAAACAGAGCTCAATACCTTGAAAGACACTGGAGCATCAGACACCGTCTCAAACTGAACACAATATTGTCATTGATCCCTTGTCCCCCCCGTGCAAGTGTTGCCGACACATGGAAACAAATGCATTTATTTTTCATACCCCCATTCCCACACAGAGGTCTTAAAGGAGCAGATCAAGAAAAAGCACAACGATGAGAATATACATGGTCATTTCATTGAATTCACTTTTAGAAATGCAGTTTATTTGACAGGCGTGTAAACTAAACAGTATATACAACTGCAAAACAAGGAAAAAAAGAACAAGAACAACATTTCAGCTGGAAAAGTCACAGTCAGGAATCCAAATGAATGCAACATTTCTATTACAAATGATCTGGTTCAACAAAACCAAAAAACGAGGCATTTCCAAACAGGAACGACATCTAAGCAAGACATGATGCCTTTTTAAAAAATGCTCATACTACTGTACATAGTTGTAAAGGCTTGCAAGAGGAAAAAAAATTCAGGCTGCTGCCACTTGATTCTTATAGAAAAAGGGACTCATCTGCTGCTTAAAATTCCGGAAAATAAAATCGCATTTCAATAACCACTTGCAAGATTTTACGAATTCTGGTTAGATCTGGGAGATTCCCATGAATTGCGGCCGACAGCTTTAGTGTTGCATTTACAAGGGAAAGGCTGAGGGGGTTTAACTAAAACACGGAAAGCTTGCAAAGCAAGCTAGCGCAAGAAAACCTTGCAAACTTCCACCTTAAAGCGGCCCAGTGTGTGCACACCCCAGCGTACAGCCACGTCATGTATTCAGTACCGGCAGCACGCTCGATCTCTTTCAGAAGCGCAGGAAGAAATGAAACGTCATTCAACAATTAAAATACAAATACACAGAGGTGTCGGGTCCTTTAACAAAACTATCACATGCTTCTCAACACAAGGAAATGTCAGCTTTTGGACATACAGAAGCAAACTACATTTCTTTACTACACTGCTTCAGAGCTGAGTTCTCCGCTACCTGGTTTAAGAAACCTTCCCTGCAAAAGAAGGAGCCCCCCCCACCCCCCAACCTACTGGGATTAATCAAATTACTGGGTTAAATCCATAACACAGCTGTTTCCCTGTCTTGTGCAACACAAAATAAGATAAAGGTTCTATTCCATAAGACTAACCCTGTGTGTTTAGTAAAACTGTTCTTCCACACATTTTTCCCCCCCCACAGGAGTAAGCACAAAGTAACACAGCACAGCTCCTTGTGGTGTTTCGCGATCTTAACACAAACGAATGGAAAAGAAAACAATCAGCACACGGTTGTCTCTCGTCTCTCATCTAGCCCAGCGTGATCTTCACTTTCCTCGACCCTATAGGCCGGTCGTTGAGGTCTAAGACCGCGGACATGGCTTCGTCTTGCGACTCGAACGCCACCATGGCCTCGCCCGTGGGCATGCCTTTGTCGCTGAACTGAAGGCAAACCGAGCCCGGCAGGACCTGATACCCGTAGAAGAAATCCAGGATTTCGTCCACGGTGACCGTGAAGGGCATGTTCTGAATCTTAACGATGGTGGGGCGCTGGCTCCCGGGTCCCCCGCTCAAGCTGGGGGGCCCCCTCAGCGCCTCGGAGGATGGGGGCCCGTAGCCGGACTGTGACCCTCCAGGCCGGCCCTGCCCGCCGCCGCCTGCTCCTCCTCGGCTCGGGGGCCCGCTGCTCTTTCGGGGTCCGTTATCGAACGGTGGCAGCCCCCTCATGCTCTCGGGGCCCCCCGGAAACACCGGGGGCCCGCTGGTGCTGCTGGGTCCAGGCCGGAAGCCCGGGGGCTCCAGCATCGGACTGGGCAAGTGGCCTGGGACTACTGGAGGAGGGACACTGATGGGAACATCGCCCAGCCCGCCCCCTACCCCTACAGGGGGCAAGGGAGGAGGACCCCCAAGTCCATTGCCAGGCGCGCTGTACAGCGTGCCAAAGGGAGGCCCATTGGTTATGCTTCCTGAACTGCCCCTAAGGAAGGCGTACTCATCCCCTGACACGCTAGGGTACGAGTGAGCTTGGGGAAGCTGCACTTTCTGTCCTCTCTTGACCTGGGGCGGCGGGTTTCTCTCGATCTCTTTCATCTGCTCGAAAGTGACCAGGTGCACGAAGGCATCCCTGCCGTTCAGCTTCTGCCTGTGCAGCCGCTCGGCCTTGAGCGCCTCCTCCTCCGACCTGAACTGCACTACGGCCTGCCCTAAACCCTGGCCGTTGCCGTCCACGAGGACCTTGAGGCTGTCCTCGAACAGCTGAATCCCTTCCAGGAACAGCTGGACGTCTTTCTTGGACACGTTGTAGGGAATATTAGAGATGTGAGCGCAGCTTCTGGAGGAGCTCTTGTCCCCCCCACCTTCAAACGAGCCGGTTTTATGGTCACCCTGCTGCGTCCCCTGCATTCTCTTCCTAATGACATCTATCTTTTCAAACATGCCCTTCTTAGTGATAGGATGGACCTGAATGAAACGGCTGCCCATGTACTGCATGTGGCAACCCAGAGCCGCCTTGTAATCCATCTCATTCCTAAACTCAACGAAGCCCTCTCCGGTCGCCCTGCCATTTGGTCCATATGCGATGTAGATGCTGTCTTCCACGATATCTAGGTTTTTGAAAAACTCGAATATCTGCTTGTTCTCTGCTTCATAGGGCAGTCCCTTCAGATACACGCAGAACTCCTGCTTATGTGGAGAACGGGACCGCGCCCGATCGCGCCCAGAGGGAGACTCCGAGCTGGATCTCAAGCGCCGGTGGTGGTCCTGATCCGAGTGGTCGCTGCCGTGTTTCGACTGGCCCTGGCCCCCACTGTAGCTCGACGCCCCGCCTGAGGCCAGCCACTGCCTCTCGGTCGCCGGGGAAATCTCTACGTAGCGCTGTCCCATCATTGCCGCGTTGCGCTTCAGCGCTTCAAACGCGTCCTGAGGCATGAAAAACTTGGCCAGGGCCCTGCCGCTGCTCCTGCCCAGGTGGTCCCGGAGCAGGCGGACGGAATCCACCCCCAATCCGTGGAAGAAGTCCCTCACATCCATCTCGGTGGCAGAGAAGGGCAGTCCCTGGAGGTGCACATACAGCTCATCCGGGTTGACCACGGGGGGCTTGAGGTGAGCTTGAGGATTCAGGGGTCCAAGTGGGTTCATCGGGCCAAGGAACATGTGGTTGGGGTTGCCCATCGACATGGGTGGCCCCGAGCCACTCAAACCACTGGGCACTGGACCGACTGGGGGGGGGACACCGGGATTGAAAGGTGGCATTGTGGACATAGGAGGCATGTGTGTTATGGGGGGCACAGGGGGCACTGGGGGTATTGGTGTGGAGGGGGGCACTGGGGGTAAGGTGGATACTGGTGGTGGAACGGGCATGGGTGGGATTGAAGGCATGGGTGGTAGAGATGGCAGGGTGGGTAAGGGTGGCATAGGAGGTGGTACCGAGTTCAGGGTGGATATGGCGGTGGTCATGGTGGAGCCCATAGTGAGACTGGGGCTGCTGAAGTTGTTGCTGTAGCTAGGAGGTATGGTGGACATGCTCGCCGTGGAAAACGTGGGAATGCTCTTGCTTCCTACGGGCTCGTGCGCGGAGGCAGCCGCCGTGGTCACCACGCTAGGAGTGGGGCTGCTGAAGCCTTGCATCGTGGTTGGCAAACTACCCCTCCCACTCCCCCCAGAGCTGGCAGGAGGCCCCGGTCTGCTACCGTTGCCCGCAGGCGCCTCCAAGTTCCCGGTTTCAAAACGCCTGCGGCTAAGCTCAATCATGTTCTGCATCTCGGTCTTGCTACTCAGCAAAAGTGACACCTTGGACCCCTTGATCGTCCCCCCAGTACGCATCATGCCCAGCCTGGCATCTTCATCGGTGGCGAAAACGATAAAAGCCTCACCATGTTCACCCCCTACTATATGCACACCACCATCCGGGATGGTCAATCCAGAGAAGAAATGGCGTATGTCCATGGTCCCCGCCACGATCGGCAGACCTTGCAAGCGGATGACCACAGCCATGCTGAGGTGAACCGACACACACCTGCAGGTGAAAAAAGGCAACGTCCGGGTCAGACTCCTGGATTCACACAGCAAGAACAGACGACTGCAGTCAAGACCTCCTGGCAACTTAACAGCACAATCACATAAGACAAACAGCATCATTGTTAGCAGCATGAAGTGTGGGTACAGAGTTAACACATCTTGGCACACACGCGTGACCCTATAGACCTTTCCTATTCCAAATGGACCCAGAGCGTGTCGGACCTCAGAGAGTTAGCTGCAGACTCACAGACTCGCAGCACCACACTATGAATTAAGAGAATCTGTAACAATTTCATAACATACAAATACCCTAATTTTACGTGACCCTCTTCGTTAAGACATAGCCCAGTTACAGCACTGTGAAAATGATGCTCAGCAATGGCGGAATTAATACAATTTTAAAAACCCCAAAACCAGTCAGTGGGTTTACCAAAATTGCTGATTTACTGCAGAACAAGCCTTAATTCTGTCACATTCTTATGAAATGATTTATCTTGAGTAAATAAGCCTTAACATCAACCAAACATGGTGTATAATGCCCTCTTATAAACTAAAAGGGAAGTAATAAAAAGAGGTTAAGATATACCAGCATGGACTGACGAGCTTGAAACCAATACCTAAAGTAAAAAAATCATGGACACACATTTCCCATTTGGATAACATTGCTTCTTCAAAAGTCCCAGAGCATATCAAACTTTAGCCCCAAAAAACAGTGTAAAACAGATAACATTAAAATTCAAATGGCATTAAACAAAAACAAAAAAAAAACCAATCAGCATGTGAATTTCAAATCCATGAGCTTTCCAGACGTTGCATCTAAACCATTCATAATTTCAGAAAAGCACACAGCAAAATAAGTGAAATGCAAACCCCTGGACACAGTAATAATCAAGGCGAGTAATCAACTCTGAGAAAATCAGAATCCCCTCTTTAAACTTCAGCTCATTAGAAATGCTGCACCGCAGTAACGCTGATGTTTAACATCTCCTAGCAAATGTACTCAAACCACTGCAACCATGTCTCATCACAGCATGGAGTCGGAAAACGGAAGGCAGATTTGAAATTCCATGTTAATCAAACCAGCTAACAGAATATTGCAACAGAACACACAGGAAAAAAACAACAACATTTGAATAAAACCATTAGAGTGACAAAACATGTAAGATACCTGTTCCAGAGCAGCATGAATCATCCCAGACTTCACCGTGGGCCAAACCCACCCAACCCAATCCTTAACATGACCTTGTCCTCCGACTGACAGGACCGTGCCCTATAGATAGACAGAGATGACCCAAAAACCGTCCTCCGGCATGTGCTCAGCACTCCTGGTCAGCTAACGGCCAGCTTCCACAGCAGTCAGTGGGCTCAAAACCCACAGAGAGACAAACAAGTCAACTCCTTTGGCAGGAGTCCCCTCCTGGGGACCCCCAAAACCTGCTGGTTTTTCCAGCCGAGGTCTCAGCTCGATAACTTCGCCCACATTTCAGTTAGCAACCCGATTCTCAAGTTGCTTTCTGACGCATGTCAGACGATGCATTTTATGGTTTCACGGGGGCTTTTAGATCTAAAACGTGGAGTAAGCACAAGAGGCTTGCACAGGCTCCAATCAAAAAGCTTGCTGGTTCAGCGAAGAGCTCAGTCTCTTCCACAGTGCTCAGTGATCACTTCCCTTTAAACAAATCTCCCAGTACTCACTACTTCTTCAAAGTGGGTGACGCAGACAGGCATCACTTACACCGAAACATTTATTAAAACCTTCACTGCAAAGGTCACGTTTGAATTATTTTCATTCCACGTTTGCCAATTATAACAAGTTTCCTCAACGATCCCAAGTCCATCACTGCATGTTTCAATAAAAATGTTTCAATCATCAGGTTAACATCTGCCTACAATGACCAATAATAAAGAGAAAGCACTTCTACTGATTTAAAAATTGTAATGTCCTAGGGTGCCAGTTGGATCTTTGAGACAACAGTAAAGGTGCATCTATCATTACAACAGCACAAACCACAACAAATTCAGTAAATGGCTTTTAACAGTTTGTCTTGATAAGCATAAAGTAGAAATTCAAAATCAAAACAGGCACAAACTTGACAAAAATTCCTGCTTGGGTTTGCTGCTCTACCACAGACAAAGAGAGGAGAAAATCTTTGCCCGAGGGGTGAGAGTGAGACTGCAGGGAACTCCACCAGTAATTGCTTCTTTGTGGAATTAACTTGTGAGAAACAATTACGAACACCTTCATCTGATAAGGTTTCCAACTATAAATAAAGTTTAGTAACCAGCATACAACATTTCATAAAATATCTTGGCACCTGATTTGAAGTGATTTAATACTGGTATTGAAATGTACACTAGGCAGTACTTTAAGAGAGGTGTAAAACAGGCTGGGGCATGATTTAGTTTTACACCGGTCACAAAACTATTGGAAAGGGGACCAACACAGAGCAGGACAGTTTGCGTCAGCTGCGTGTTACTGCCGTTGGCACCCAGCTTTGACTTTGAAGGTTTAATCCCCATTCAATGCTACGAAGACACATCTAATATGTTTAAGGGAAGTGACGACTAAACACTGCGAGTTTCCAGCCATGCATACACAGGCAGAAGAAAGCCACAGGCTGTAACAGAAACATAACTACACCTACATGCAATTGCAAAGACACCCTTAAGGATGAAGCCCCAAGTCAGCATGCTCCTTGCCCATCTGACCTCACACGCAGAGCTGCTAAAAGCACAGCCCGCAGATCAATAAGCACGAGATGGGACGAGCGCCCTAAAAAGGAAACGGCCAGACTTGGATCACTTCAATAACAGGTTCATGAATCCATTGGCCATAACTGCTCCAAAGAGGGAAAGGGTATTCAAAATTAGCTGTCTATACCACGGCTCACAGCTGCAAAAAAAAAAAAAAAGTCTGGTCCAGTTCAGAAATGCTTACCTGCGATAATAAGTGGCGTTTTCCTTAAAAGTAGCACAGGACACCCAAGCCAATCCTGACGGCAAGCAATTAAAACCAATTTCTAGACTGTAACAACAAAAAATAGATGGGAGGCAAAACATGAATGCAAGCAAGAGGCAAGAGCAGCCACCCCCCCAGTGTCTGCCTGCGGGCTCACAGACCACACTCTCTTCTCTGGCAGCCCTGGCATGCCCCAGCAGTCCCTGGAACAACTGTACCAGGCCCGGCCCACCCCCCCACCCCAGGCCCACAGCTGGGAACACACCACCCCCTGCAGCTCAAGTGCTGCAACTTCGGAAAGACTGCCGCACCCAAGAGCCATCGGCCATCACAGGAATCGCGCGTCGGAGCACAAGATAAAAGGGCAACACATCTCAGGAAACAGTGAAGAGAAACCAATCCACGAACATGCCACCAGCGGCTTTGGTGCAACTGCACAACAACACAAACAACATGACTCAAACAACAAAATAGTGTCCTATGCTCTTCGGGGCTTGCGAGAGTGAAGGCACTATTAAAAACAAGATAAAAGCCTCGTGCTGAATTCGACTTCAATAAGCTAAGTGAGGCTCGATCAAGTTCTTCTATGCATGTCTGTATCTCACCAAAGCCTCCTTTTTTCCTCACTCAATTTGAGGCACAATACCGATGAAAGCATCCACAATATAGCACACCCCCACAGCTCCGAAAACTATATCCCACAGCACCCCACCGCCAAAGCAAGAGGCTCTCTCCTTCAGCAAACCACGTGAAAAACGAGGATATCAGATCCCCCAACACAGATTCCAACCTCAGGTGTCCCTTAAAACTTAAGAGAAACACCTTTTCAACTTCAGGATTTTACTCGTGTGACAATTAAAACACATCTCTGAAATCAAGTGCAGAGAAAAAGACAAGAAGCTGCTGTTGGGTGCACACTGCATTCACGCCTTTAAAAACTGCTCCGGTTTCCGACGATCTGATCTGAAGGGTTCATTGCCGAGATGGAGAAAATAAGTTCTCTCCTCCCGTATTCAAACGGTACCTAGCGAAACACAAACCCATCTTTTTCACATTCTCCTGCCCTGCCATTCTCCCATCCCTGAAAGGCACAAAAGCACTAAAAACCACTTCAAGGCCCGTGTCTACTGTCACAGAGAAACCGCTGCTGCACGGTGTAAAAGCAGGTAGCAGGCATTAAGGAATCAGGGATTTGCACCACACCCAGCTTCAAAATGAGACCGCACAAATCAGGGCTGTGTTTCACTGCCAGCCTACGGCCAGAGAGCACAGAGCCAGACCAGACCGAAACCTCCAAAAGATTTCAATCCCCCCAGCATGCAAGCGAAGAAAATACACCAAAGGCAGACTTAGGTCAGCAACGTTTCCAATCGATAGATTCTCTCCAAAGCCTTTCAGGAACACCAGACTTTCTCAGGGGGGTGCACCGCTTCTGACCACCTCCCACCTCAACACCTGGACTCCTGTTTCACATCTGCACCGGTCTGGGCGGCCACAAAGCAAATCGTGGATCGGAACATTTCAACGACGTTTCAAACAGCCCCTGCTCCTGCTGCGCCTCCGACAAGCTTTCATAACAAAGAACACCACACACTAGGACTTCCCGTATGAAGAGCAAGACGCTTATCCACACGCATTATTGCACAAATCGGAGAAAAATAAGTCCCAACCAAACGAAAAACCCCAGACCGCGACAAAGCCCAAGCAAGCACCGGCCCGTGTCTGGAGGCGGCAGCCCCGAACCCTGCACAGAACCGAGCCAGCCCCGGCTCGGAGCTCGTCCCCTCCCGGCACCGAGCAGCCCGAACCTCGGAAACGGCTCTCTCCTGCAAGCAGGTCCAGACCGCCTCCACCCAAAGCGCTCCTGCCATCAGGAACAGGGCATCTGCATGGTTAACAAGGTCAGCTACAGGAGTGACAAAAAGCAGCATTTCGTATGTGTATATATTAAAAAAACAAAGCTTTGCACACACATCCGTCAGTTCCAGTATCTGCAAGGCAAAGACCGCCCCAAAAAACAAATCTGCAACGATTTAAGGAGCCCCAAGTGCGTCCGAGCAGCAAAACCCCACATCAAGAACAATAAGGCGAGAGGCTAACCCGCTCCAGACCCCTTACGCCACCTACAGCAAAACGCATCATTTTAAAACAACAGTTCTCCCAGTCAAACATTAAAAGCAAACCCTTCACATCTTACCGCTCGGCTCTGCTGCTGTATTTTTTGTGTGTGTGTGTGGAAAGCGGCCACGCTAATCTACCCGACCGGTGTGACATCGGCAATGTCGGGAAAAAAAAACACACAATACAATCCGGCCGTCGCGTTCGCCATCGCCAAAAACGCAGCGCGCCGCTTGGAAAGACACCGCACAAAAACAAAAACCCGACGCCGCCGTCTCAGGGAAAAAAAAAACACCTCAATAATCTGATCAACGAAAACGTGTTTACTACTTCCCTGCCTTAACTGGCCCGATTTACAAGAGGAAAAACCCCACGCGTGAAGCTACTCGTCCACTACACTGCAGCAGGGCCTATCTGTATCCGCAGTGCCCACCGGCGCTGCTACAGTCTCTTTAAACTCCTCATTGTCGCTCTTTTGTGCGTGTTTTGGTGTGTGCTGGTTGTGTTGTTGCTGTTGTTGTTGTTGTTTTTTTTTTGGTTTCTTACCGAAAGTATCTGTACACAAACAGATTTATTTTAAATAAAGGAGACAGCCCGCAGTCGCTCTCCCGCTCCTCTCTCTCCCAGCTTCTCCCTCTGTCTCTGCGGCGGCGCTGCAAAATGGCCGCCGCGCGTGCCCCGCGGCGTGGGGGGGGGGGCGTGGGGGCCCCACGTGACGGGCTCGCGGCCCCGGCGCTCACAGGCACCCCTCTCCAGCGGTGCTGGCTGGGCTGCGTCGTGCACCGTCACGCCGACACCCGAGACGGGGCAGCGGCGAGTGGATCACTCCGTGCATTGAATCCGAAAGTTAGTGAAAGGCGCGGAGCACCAGCACCCCGCAGACGGAAAGCGGACGCGTTTCTCGCGTCGTGCCACACGGGATATAATGAAGTAGATTCAAGTTGCCCCCCCCTCTTGAGGACGTCGTTTTTTATTTTTATTTTTGTAGGCTTCTGCGAAATGTCTGGACGCGTGGGCGTGGAGATCGCAAGGGGGTTTGGAGCGCGACCTTTGAATAACGCGAGAGTGGAAACATCTGCACATTTTCTCGGGTTGAGGTTTCGAAACTTCGGCGCACAGTAGAAGAGTCGTTCTTCGGCAGCAACCCCTGGTCGGCGTGTCCCCGTGTTCACAGCGGAGATTATCAGAATCATTTCAGCACCTCTGAACTCATCCATCAGAATTTATTGCTTTGGTTTGGTTCTCAAACCGCATAAATCATTCAGAATAGGTCTCTCTGACGTAGAATTAGGAGATCCCCATTAAACCCCAATGATTTTAATTTAGAACACGAGGTTTATAATAACACAAGGCAGGGAGACAGGTTTCAGAACAGTTTATTTATACAGATACAATGTACCACAAAAAAAGATCTCGCAGTGGCCAAAGGAAAAAGAAAAAGTCAGTTTCTCCCCTGACCAGCAAACACACTGCCTACAGGAAAAGACACATATTGGACTTGTGAAGTGAGGTGCTGTCTCTTTTTAAACGTCAGAATAGCATCAATGTATTCTCAAGTGGTACATCTACTCAATACAGTCAGCAAAACCTTAAGTTAAAAAAAAGCTTTAAAGCATTAAACCTTTAACAAGCAGCAATGATACTTCTGAAACATTGTGAAATGATTGTTTTATCTGTATTACAAAGGGCCAAATTATCTGGGCCCTCCCCATCCCACTCAAGCCAGTCTTCTGCTTAACATCTTCCACCCTTGATGACATTAAGACGTGCCGTCTGCAGAATGCAAGGTTTGTCTCCAGTTTTCACCATCTTCACAACCGTGACCATGATGAAAGAGCCGAGCACTTGGATCTGTCAAATGACACTGCCAGGCCTGCACAAAGACTGAACATCACAAAGGACCCAGTACTCCAGTCTCAGGAGGACCAGCGGCCTGACAAAGCTCAAGAAACCTGTGCATGAAAAAGCATTTATAGTACTTTCTGAACTGCAACAAAGACATTAAGAGGATTAATAAAATGCCCAAACTATCGACTACATACAGACACTCTTGACCTATTATTCTTTAAGATTTCTCCATTCAAGGCCACTGCACACCGAAAGGTGAGGCATATTCACACGTATTCGAACGTTCACAGAAGTTATTCGTCGTTTTCACACCTTGCTAGAAAAACAAGTTCATATTAAGGAGTCCGTACGCCTGATACGATCACAAAGCCCGACGCTAGCCTGTGTTTGTATTTGATCTGTTCCGTTTCTACATGGGAGAAAACCGAGACCTCCTACCTCTCCCCTCCCCCCCCACCCTGAAACTGCAGCAGGCTGGAATGTAGTTCTTGGCCACCACAGGGGCCCTCTCTGACCCCGCAGGGTCCACACGGGGCCCCCAACCCAAGACAAAAACACACGGTGATTTAAATACCAACACCTCGCTGCTCGCCCACATACTAGCCTTTGGATATTAACGGTTTTCATTCTTACGGCAGGTAAAAAGAAAGGAAAGGACAGTCAGCCCATATTTAAAAAAAAAAAGATCAAATTCTTCCTCTTATGGTACACAGCAAGTTTTTACGATCCCCGTTGTGCGTGGTTAAACGGACATTTGTTTCTTGTCATGTTTGTAATGTTCTATAGCAAGCAGAGAGAGACGACAGGCACTGGAATGCTGTCATGTGAGGGAGAAGAGGAAAGGACGAGGGGCGACGGGGACTCTGCAGCTGGAGATCCGGAGCAAATCCTCTCTAGTGCTGCGTCCACTTAATGCTCTTCAGGTCGATTCCTTCCTGCACCATCTCCCACAGCGGGCTGGAAAGGAAAATTCAAACCCTTTCAGTGTCAGACGCGAAGAGGTCGGCGAAGTGGGTTCCGATTAGGAACAGGGGCGGTTCTGGCTGCAACAGGCAGCGAAGCCGCTCGAGTGAAACTCTGTCATTGTACAAGTGTTTACAGAAAAACGGGCACCGCCAGCGCACCGAAAACGGGTTGGGTCCACTGAAGATTTCACGATTAAGGGAATCTAGAAAACTCGATTTGCTTTTTGGATTAAGAACATATGTGCAGAACAGTGGTGGGAATAAATTTATGAGCAAAACAAAATGAAAGAGGGAGCCACTGAGGTGGAAAGCTCAATGTTGGCCTAAAGCAGAAGAAGGAAACATTCCTAACATGGTCACAACACTACATGGGTTTCAGCCACCAGACAGAACTGATCAGACTGCTGTTGGTGGAACCCTTGTCTTTTAACCTGATCCAAAAGAACCGTCGCTTTTGGATCGGGTTAATTTTCTCAGCGAATCAACCGATCGTCTTGTCAGGCGACAATGCGGGGACAGACCTCATCTCCCTCAGCCTCTTGACCTGCTGAATGCACTTCTCCGCTGTGTAATCCACCTCGTCCTCCGTGGTGAAGCGACCGACTCCAAACCTGAAGAGGGAAGCCAGGATGGGACTGAGTCAGCACGGAAAACTACAGGTGCAAAAACCTTTCACATCCCTAAATAACGCAAGAGTTTCCCACACCATGTCTGCCTCTAGTCCTGCTCTTCAAAAGCCCCAGTCCAGCCCCCAGGGCAGCAGTAAACCTCCTACTGCTAAAGACCTTGAACTTCTGAATTGTGATCAATTGAGATTTGCTTAATTAAGCAATTTAGAGACTTTAACTGACTAAACTACATTCCAGACTAATCGATAATTTACTTGTGTTTCCACTCTCTTGGGAACCTTTCAGTGTTGGGGTCACCTATAAAACTGAACGCGACGGGGGTTCTTCAGGACCAGGGTATGAGAGCCCTCACCTAAATGTCATTTCTCGTCTGGCCACTAAAGAAACATGCACTTGACCTGGAACAAAAAACACAGATCGAAAAAGAAGGAGAGATACTGTCTAATGAAGAGTTCCTTTAACAGGCACCTGATAGACGAATGAGCCAGGTCTTCGTCAGTCCCAATAGCTCGCAGCACGTATGAAGGCTCCAGGGAGGCGGACGTGCAGGCACTGCAGAGAGGCAGAAACATCTCAGGCTCCGCGAACTCGTCACTGATCAGAACAGCCATCATTATTAAACTGGGCGGGCGTCGTTTTTGAAGATTTGTGCCAATTCATTCATACAGCTGGGTATTTAACCCGAGAAAATGTAGTGCTTGCGCCTTACTCAAGGATACAACAGCAGTGGCCCAGCGAAGATCTAAACCCACAACCTCTCAGTTCCGAGTCCAGAGCCCAGCCCACTCCTCCACAATGCTTCATCAAGCCAGATGAGGATTTAACAACAGGAATAACCCTGAGTGCAAGAGAAGGGTATCTGACCCGAACCGCTTGCCTGATGCTTTCCACAGGGGGTTTACTTATGACACTTTCTATCATAATCCATGCAACACATACTTATAGTCCGGCATTAGTTTTAGAACCTGTGCTCTCAAGCCACCCGACAATTATCCGCATGTTCAGCTGCAAAGACTAAAAAAAAAACACTCAAACAAAAGATGTCAAGTGCTGGTTAAAAATAAAACAATAGGAGCCAAAAAGAGCCGTTGTACTGTTTTCAGATGGGCAACAGAAATACCCATGAGAGAGAGCGGGGTCATCACAGTGCTGGAATTTCTCACCTGCCAGAAGAGAGAGCAACATCCTTGAGTGCCATCAGCAGGCTCTCTCCCTCCACATAGGCAAAGGAAATATTGATACAACCTGCATCGCAATGAAGAAACAGTGACCATCAGACAGTGGGCCTTCAGGCCTACTCAACCTGGGGGCCCCTCCAAGTCCTCTTCCTTGACAAGGTTCGGCTACAAGGAGCTCCATCATTTTCTGACTGACTCTCTGCGTAGCAACTGAAGAGCAGCTTGGATCAAGCTGCTGCAATGGATTTGACTGGAGGAGCTGCAGGCTGAGTGGACCTGCTAGGATTTGTATCAAAAATATAAAATATATTTTAATTAAGAACACTAAACTACAGTGGGGACTGTGTCGTTTCCAACTTACATTTAATCCCTCAGTTGCTGAAGGTTAAGAAAGAAATCCACACATCACTGCTAACCGATCACTTTCTTATTTCAATTCAGAAGATGAAATCATACATGTGATTGAGACCAGTCCACTCTCACCCAGTGCCTATCGATAAGTGACCTCTGGTCCTGGAAAACTGGATTTTGGCCCAAGGTTTTCATTGCAACCTTGCTTTTAACTAGCTAAACCAGGTAGTTACTGGCATAACTCGACAAGTCGACTAGTTTCTCCCAGCTCTTCAGTCGCTGGCGAGTTAAGAGGGGCTTGCAAAATCTACAGACACAGCGCCCCCTCCAGGACCAGGATTGGATTGCCCTGCACAAGACCATCCTGACATCCCGATCGTGGTGAACTTTTGTGTAGATTTTTTAACCAATAAGCAGTCTAACATGTACAGTCTGAGAATGGCGAGGAAACACCATACACAATCTCAAATCATCATGCATAACAAGAAGAATTCCTGTTAGGCAGGTCAGGAAGCAGCTACCAAATTCTCATTCGAGCAGCATTCTCTCACAATAATCCATCCATCCATTTTCTAACCTCTTCAACCAGTACAGGGTGGTGGGGGAGCCGGAGCCCGTCTCAGCAAGCAGCAGGCACAAAGCAGAATACAACCTGGACGGGACGTCAGACCATTGCAGGGCAGACGGACAAACACAGACACGCACACTCACACCACAGCCAATTATCCCAGAAGCCTATTAACTTACCAGCATGTCTCTGGACTGTGGGAGGAAACCGGAGCACCCGGAGAAAACCACACAAACACAGACAGAACATACTAACTCCAGGCCGACAACACCCCAGGTCTGGAACTGAACCCAGGGCCCCAGGGGTGTGAGGCAGCAATGCTAACCACTGTGCTTCTGTGCCACTACCCATGATGATAAAATGGCCCATATCTGACAAGGGCATTTAAATACCCCAGCCCATACACGAATGTCAAACAGGGTAACTTGCAGGGGAGCCTGCCACCTCCTGCCCAGCAATGTGCTTTCGGAAACAGAGCAAAAGCCAGACATGGCGGGTTCATGTAAAACCCAGCCAGTATCATCACCGCCAATCACTGACGCTTCCGAACCCGCGGTGCAGCCCAGCGAATCTGACGACCGAGAGCGGCACATCACCTGGATACCTCTTCTCGGGATCTCCATTCATTACCACATCCGGGATTCCGGCCATGATTTTCCCGAGGAGACGGTCAGCCAGCATCGATATCCGCCTGTGATCGTACTGCAGGGAAGACAGAGTGAGCCTGAGAATCTTTTGCAGGTTCTGAGAAGATGGGGGGCAGGGAGACCAGCTGCACCATCTTTGCTGTAATCAAACCAATTAAAAAGTTCGCATCTACGTAGCTAAGCCTAAATGCAGAAAGCAGGATCAGCAGGTTTTCTAGGGCTCTTTAAATGCTCAACCGCCGAAGATCTTTGCAAGCTGTTCATTCAGTCAAGTGCAGCAAATGATTAGCTCCTTAATTAGCTCATTCGGAGCAGAACCCTTCTGGTCCACGTGAGGAGCAGGCGTCTCTCTGCCCACACGGTCTCCGCACCTGCATTTCCTGCTGTGCTATCTCACAGGCGGCGCCAAGGCCCACGACGAGCGGGGTGGGCACCGTGCCAGAGCGCAGCCCCCTCTCCTGCCCCCCCCCACTCTGCAGGGGATCCAGTCGCACCCGGGGCCGCCGCCTCACGTACAGCGCCCCCACTCCTGCCAACAAGCGCAGAGAGAAAAAAGAAAACCTCGTCACCCACAGGGCTCCAGAAACACAGGGTATCGGAAGCTAGAGGACCTCAAAACACTTCAACCCTGTGCACCTAAACAAAATCCTCAGCGGGGGCCTGACATCTACGATCACAGCTTCTCGATAAAGACTTCCTCCAGCTGCTTCTTGTTGAGGATAATAATGAGCTAACGACTCTGCGGTAAACACGAAGGCCAGGACAAATACGATGCTCCCCAGCCTTACTGTAGATGCACACAGCACTACGTTACTTATCAGAGCAGGGAGAATGTTCTTGGCAATGAGGGGGAACGGAAATGAAGGGCTTGACGTATGCTGCCTTGCTTCCCCACTGCTCACATTCAAATCAGCTGATCTCAACACAGACCCACGCCACCTTGCGCCCTGTGCTGGAACTGCACGGGAGTGCGGAGTGTCCCATGCCACTTGTCCCAGTGCACGTCTTTTGCTCAGCCAGTTCCTTCTTTACTTAGGCTCTCATGAAGCAATTAAGTTGGCCGTCTTGCATTGGTGACAACAGGAATAGGGAACAGTTGTATAACAACCACTGGAATAGTAAATTGGTTTTGGTAAAACAATGGTATTAGCTACAGTAACTCCACCGTCTTCTGGTTTTCACTGCACCTTCATACGACTTGTACTCACCTACGCCTCATCTCAATAGACGTACTGTATATTCAGTTAATAAGGAAACTGCAGTTGACTCACATAGAACGGAAATTCAGAGGCACCACTTGTCTATAATCGTACTTCACCTTTTGGACCATAGATCTTGTGACCACTGATTGACATCAGATCGACGTTCCACTCGTTGACGTTAACCGGGATCTTCCCCACGGCCTGAGCCGCATCCGTGTGGAAAAACACCTTTTTGGAACGGCAGACGCGACCTGATCCGGAACAGAACACAAAGTTCCTTTGAAAATGTAAACACGGCTACAGGAAAGATAAAAAAATAAAAAGCATGAAGCCACCCCAACTGCAACAGGAGCACAGGGTCTCTCACCTATTTCTTTCACCGGCTGTTTCACCCCAATCTCGTTGTTGACCGTCATGACTGAAACCAGGCTGGTGTCAGGCCTGATGGTCTCTTCCAGTTGCTGACAAACACAACACAAGGCAGATGAGCAAACTGAGAAGTGGGCAAGAACACCCATAATGCTGCTTAGACGTTTCAACTTGCTCAGTATTTTTAATCTAGTAAGAACTGAACAAACCTAAATCCGGCCTAAGATTTAATTCAAAGGTGTAATTCAACCTGAAACGCAGCTGTGAAGTCTGTAAACCCAAAAAGGTAACATTGTGGAGTATGGTTATGTAATGCACGTTTCCTGAATGATAGTCAATGAGTAAATATTGAATAAAAAAGCACTATGAGAATATCGAGATACACGCTGTAGGAAGCTCAAGATCTAAAGAGTCAAATGAAAGCACATTTAGCTCCCCTTCTCCCAACGCACCGCTACAAACACAACACGCACCTCCAGATCAACGAGGCCGTTACTTTTTACAGGCAAGTACGTGACGTCGAACCCTTCGGCCTCCAGCGCTCGGCAGGAGTCCAGCACGCACTTGTGCTCCGTCTGCGTGGTGACGACATGTTTCTTCCTGGACTTGTAGAACCGCGCCACACCCTGCAGTCCGAGGGAACACCAGGAAAATCGCATTACGGGGGGAACCGGTGAAGGACAACCCTGGGTCATGAAAGAGAGGCCAACCTGCAGGCTTTGTCTGTCTCTTTATAGTCACCACCTGCTTGAAACTAGGACACAAGGCTGTGTGTGTTTCAAAGCAGCAATGAATGGGCTCAATTAGTGATCAGAGTGGTCAGAGGGGTCAGTGGGCATCATGGTCTCTCACTGCTGGTGTGAGACGCTCTATCGTTAAATGAGAAACATTCTGGTACAAGGGACAGGAAGGGAAAACGAGAATGGACGTCGGCCTTCTAGTATTCAATACAACATTATTATAATCGTAGCATGACCCTGCCCATTTAGTCTGTCCTTCTGCCCCTTAATGAGCCACACAGTCTTGACCATTAACTGAATGCACAGGTTGCACTTAATCAACACCATCGATTAAACACCAATCAGGTTACACACGAGAGGAGGCAACTTTCTGTTGCTGTGATGCGCACTTTGATTGACATGTTGTTGGACTCCGTTGCGCCGCTGGTGAACACGATCTCCCTGGGATCAGCCCCAATCAGGTCGGCCACTTGCTACACAGGGAAGACAGAAAAGCAGCACTGGGTCATGACGGAGGAAAAAAGAGAAGCGTACATTTACAGTTCTTTTCTAAATCAATACCTTCCCTGTGCTTTAAATTCAGATTGGAGCTGACTCAAAATCAGCACGCTACTTCTGAAGTTTAAGGTGTTTTTTTTTTTGTTTGCCGCTGCTGTAAATGCCCCAGTCCTGATCATCCCGAGACGTCTGAGCGGCACCCGTAGCACGTTGGCTGCCGTCGCCCAGGCCCGGTGGATCGGAGGGGGAGCGTGCACGCCGGGCTCACCTTTCTGGCCACCTCCACAGCCCTCTCGCTCTCCCAGCCGTATGCATGCGTTCTGGAGTGAGGGTTGCCATAGTAATTCACCTGATAGGGCAACATGGCATCCAGCACGCGGGGGTCCTGCAGGGAAGAACGGACAACTGTGGGATCCTGGACATGAGTGGAGAGGGGCCCTGCCAATAAGAAGGTCGTGGGTGCGGATCCCCCTTGTTATGACCACTGAAAGCAGGCACTTCACTACTGCTGCTGCCCCAGTACACGGTGAGGTTCCTCATCCCTCTGTTCTGTACCCTCTTCATTCAGCTGGAGCCTATCCCAGCAAGCAGGGGACAACAGTCCATCGCAGGACAAACACACACTCACACCAGGGCCAATTACCCCCAAAGCCAATTAACCCACCAGCATGACTTTGGACTGCAGGAGGAACCCCACAGAAACACGGGGGGAACATGCAAACTCCACACAGACAGCACCCAGGGGGCGAAAAGGAACCCAGGGCCCCTGAGCTGGAATGCCGCCATCCTGACCACTCCACCACTCTGACCCCTGGGGCGGACACGACGTGATGAATGTCTGAATGTGGTAATTAACCGAGCCGACGTACCATCGGCGTGGTGGCTTGGAAATCCATGTACAACGGGCGCAGCTCATGTTTCTCCAGGTCTCTGCCCCTGAGGTTCTCTGCCAACAACAAACACATGTGAAGAGAACGACAAAGACAACTGCACGGGCGGAAGCAGGAATGTTTTTTATGCGAAAGGAAAGCTCCACAGGCGAAACGTCGTGTTTCACAGAAATAAACCTTTACTTGTTCCTTTGCAGCCTACGCATGTTGACGCAGCTCCCTGCTTGGACATGTTTTTATGTGGTGCCGGCTACCCAACAAAACCTGTAAAACGGACTCAACAGCACTTATAGTATAATCCAAAAACTGTTACCTTTCTCCCGGTGGTTAGCATTCGACACGCTTTCGGAATAATTCCACGCACGACAGGGAAAACCACCCCTGCTGGCTCCAAAAATGTTTCTTAGCACAGTCCTGCTCAGCATCGTAACGCGAAAAACAACTTACGTTGTAAGTCTCCACAATCGGTTCACTACAGTAATGAGATTTCAACTAAACTCACATCCGTGGAAGACGAAAAGGGAAAGAACTGCGTTTGAGCAAAGTTGCGCTCTGAAGGGCAGACTGATACACCAAGCTGGGGAAATAACTTTCCTTACATCATCACAGACAAACACACTGTTACGCGCACACCCCTACCTACGCGAGTATACAACAGGAAGTGCACTTTGACCTTAAACTTCACACCGGAAGTGTTGTTGCTGAAGCCGAAACGGGGAAGAGAGCGCCACCGTCACGTGGAACTCTGCAGCTCAAGGTGCTGGGAGTTTTTGAGCGACACCTGTCCCGTCCAGTAGCGCCTCGATCGCCTAATAATCAGAAATAATTCGGTTATGTTTTTGTAAACACGTAGTTCTAGTTTACATCAATGTTTAATACCTTGATTGTTTTAATTACCACAGTGGCTGTGTTTTTTTAAACGTGACGTCTACTACAAAAGCGTCTTCCTGCGTTTTTGTTCTGTGCATGATTAAAAGAGTGAGGTTTTCGTTTATGATGATAGTGTTGTACTTTTTATCTGCGGTTATACATGCTCTATAAATTGTGTGACATTTAAATAAACGCCACTGTATGTCATTTATTTTGTACGGGTAACTGAACAGTCTTGCATTAGATGAGGGGTTTTGTTGCGAACCCAGTATTGAATTCGCGACAGAACACACCTACGTGTTTATAAATAGCTCGTATCCATCAACAAGACTCCGTGTAATAATAATAATAATAATAATAATAATAATCCAGCGTTTCGTGCTGTTTGTGTTGCATGTTTCCATTCTTAACGACAAAACCGCTTTAGCCTTTAGCGTTGAAAACGGCGGGGACAAAGTCTCCAGGGCGTCTCCGGGGCTGTGCTGCCGCTGGACAGGTACAGAAGGAGGCGACAGGTTAAAATTTAACTCCACGGGAGAAGCGGCTTTATCGTGGCGTGCAATCCGGCTCGGGGCGCGCCGGGAGGAAAGATGGAGGGGCTCTTGCTCAGCAGCAACCGCAGACGGTAAACTTCGTCAGAGCGGAGGAGACCACGACCGGCGGTACGTCCAACCTTTCCAAATATCAGCCTAAATAATAACAAGAGGACACTAACGGCAAACAGAAATTGTTTAAAGAAACAACTTTGTATTTCGATGTCACTGTGCTGCTTTGTCGCAGGATGGCAGGGTAGCGACCTGCTCTCTCTGCGCAGAGGGGGAAGGGGAGGCTGTCGGCACGGATTGTGTCGTCGCAGGTAGTTGCTGTGTTGTCCGACCTGTCATGCCGGCGGCCTCACTGTCGTTAATGCAGACTGTGCTTTGTCTGGCTCTTTTTTTTTCTGGATGTCGTGACGACTGGACGGGCAGAGCAGGCCGGTTCACCTTGAGTGTATGAAGGCCTTACAAAGGGAGGGACCTTACACCGAGGCCATCTGTACAGGTGGCAGGCTGACAGGTATCAGTGGCCCAAGAACCGTGCGTCGCTTTGTGAACGCTTTTGAGACAGTCCTGAAAATGTTAGTTGTAGTTATATATATATATTAAAGTTTTGTTTTTTATCTATGTGGCTTAAAAAAAAACTAGCGGTATTGATGTGTGCAACACCTGCAGTTACAGGTAATGACGGTGATAGTTATTTAAGTGCATTTTAAAAACGAAGTCCACCTTTGAGTCCCTTTACGAATATGTTTTTAAAGGTAGGTTTAAAGCACAAAACTGTTTTTGAAGTGGTACTGAACAAATGTCACTCTTTGTGAACTACAGAAAATAATTTGCTGTATATTGAAGTACAAGTGATTGAATACACCGATAAAATATTGGTGAGGATATTTAAAAATAGACATTGTAAACATCTACGATCATATCCACGTAGCCCTCCTACGGTATAAATCTCCCTGCCTTTAAAACTGTTTGTTCCCTTGTCAAGTACACGTTGTGTAATAGCAGTTCTGCTGTACTGAAGTAAAATCAGTCAACACAAACCAGCGACTTTGCGTCTGGGACCTCGGTTTAGACGAGGAGAGAAGTATTTGTTGCTCTGTCCGGCGTCTTTTATCTTTCATCCGACTTCAGGATTGATTTGATGAAGCCGGAGCTCTGAGTTTGGAGGCTGAAATACGAGAGGCTTGAATACTGACAACTGTATACCGTTTCAAAAGAAAAGATTAAAAGAGCTGTAAGTTGCACCTGCTCTGTTGATACAGCCCGATTCCCTTAACTCTGTTTATTTCGAATGCAGGTCAAGGAGAGGAGTGTGTTTAACCGGAAGTTTCAAGGACCATGCTTTCTGCAAACTGTTTCCATCATCTCTCCGTCCACCGTCACAAGCTGGCGGCAGCGCGCCGGCTGAGATCGCTGAGCGCGGCCGTGTGGCCCCACCCGGGGCCGCCTCCTCGCCGCTACCCCCCCGCGGAGACCCCGAGGAGGAGGTACAGAGCAGGAGCCCAGTCCGGCCCGATGGCGGCGTCCCAGATGAGCCACATCCTGAGGACGAACGAGTACAGCTTCGGGGTCCACGAACTGGACGGCAGGAACGCCAGCCCGGTCCTGGGGTTCGACAGCAACCTCCTGCCCTCGAACGTGCCCAGCGAGGACCGCAGGAGCGCCGCCACCTGCCTGCAGAGCAGGGGGATGCTGTTCGGCGTCTTCGACGGGCACGCCGGCTACGCGTGCGCGCAGGCGGTCAGCGAGCGACTCTTCTACTACATAGCGGTGTCTCTGTTGCCGCTGAAGACGCTGATGGACATCGAGGAGGCGGTGGAGAACGAGCGGCCCGTGTTCCCCGTCTTGCAGTGGCACAAGCACCCCAACGACTACGTCAGCACGGACGCCGGGAAGCTGTACTTCAGCAGCCTGCGGACCTACTGGCAGGAGCTCATCGAGCTGCACGCCGGCGAGCACCACAAGGACATCGGCGCCGCCCTGGTGGGCGCCTTCCAGAGGCTGGACAGCGACATCTCGCTGGAAGCGCAGGTGGAGCTCGGGGACCCCCTCTCGCACTACACGCCCCTCAGGGTGGCGATCTCGGGGTGCACCGCCTGCGTCGCCCACGTGGACGGGCTGGACCTGCACGTCGCCAACCTGGGGGACAGCCGGGCCGTGCTGGGGGTCCAGAACGGCAACGGCACCTGGTCCGCCTTGACCGTCAGCAACGATCACAACGCCCAGAACCCCGAGGAGCTGGAGAGGGTACGCCTGGAGCACCCGGTGGCGGAGGAGAAGACCGTCGTCAAACACGACCGGCTGCTGGGGCTTCTCATGCCTTTCCGGGCTTTTGGGGACATCAAATTCAAATGGAGCGGCGAGCTCCTGAGCAGGGTGCTCGACGCGCGCCCGGACATACTGTCCGCGAACGAATATGCCAGGATGCTCCCTGCAAACTACCACACCCCTCCCTATCTCACCGCAGAGCCGGAAGTCACGTCTCACAGGCTCCGGCCTCAAGACAAGTTCCTGGTCCTGGCCACGGACGGCCTGTGGGACCTGATGCACAGGCAGAATGTTGTTCAAGTGGTTGGGGAGCACTTAACGGGAATCCACTGGCAGAAGCCGGTTTCCGGGACCTCCTTCACCCTGGGACAGATGCACAGCTTACTGGCGGAAAGGAAATCCCGGGCCTCCATGGCTTTTGAAGACCACAACACCGCAACGCATCTGATACGCCACGCCCTGGGAAGCGACGGTTTTGGAGGCCTGGATCCGAGGCGCTTGTCCAGGATGCTCAGCCTGCCTCAGGAGTTGGCTAGGATGTACAGAGATGACATTACAGTTACTGTAATCCAGCTGAACACTCCCATCATTGAAGCACAGTGTAAAGCAGCTGCCTTGTAAATGCTGAGCTCCCACTACCATTTTATGTGGGAACAGTAAAATCGTTTTATAAAATTGACTGGGAACACGAAGTCATCTCTCTGCATTGATATTCTTACAACATTTATCGTTACTGTTCAAAACAATACTTAGCTATAAACATTCACCTGGTAAATAAGCTAACAATTTGAAGACAATAGCAGTGTTACAGGGTTCAAATAGTAATGACAAGATGCTAGGGAAGGCAGTCACAGAGAAAGTGACCTTGCGCCATTATCAGAAAGTTGATTGTATAATTAAAAATATTAGGATTGAGACAACTAGTGGATCTCATTTAAAATGTATATTTCTGTGGTGCCTTCATGCCCAAAAAGAGGCACTTCATTAAAAATGAAAATCTGGAATTACTAAAATTACTTTTAAAAATAGCTAGATAATATCCTATCAATTTGTTTAGCACCTAAATTAGCAAAATAGTTAAATATAGGATTTTCTGGATTTATTTCAGAAGGTTCCCGACTTCTCTGTATTTAGAACAGATGAGTAATTATGTTTCTAAGTAACCACATTCCAAATACTGCACATTAAGTTCTTAACATCCACTGTTAATTTTAATGTACAATTATTGTATAGGGTTGAACAATTTGAATGCAACCCATTGGTCTGAACAAGACACATATGCCCCTCTCATAAGAATTACCCATCACAAAAATTGGGTTATTCTTTTATTCATCAGTGTGAACTTTTCTCCGAGCTCTAGACTCCATTGGCAAATGACTAGTTTCTATAAGGCAACCCCCTTTATGTTATGGTTAAACGAAGCAGATGAAAAATTTCCAGGAAGGTATTCTTTACAAATTAAGTCCCACAGAAATACAAAATAAGCTTTTTTTTTTGGTCTGACCCAAACAGGGGTATTGGCACACTCATTTGTGGCCTACCTGAAATACTTTATGCAATGTCGAGGTATACCAACCTTTCTGAATTCATGTCTAAGGGCTTAAGTCTTGCAGGCAGATACAGCTCAAATGTTCAAATTAAATTAATCAGGTAATACAGGTAACTTTAGGTGCTTCCCAAAAAATTCTAAAAAGGAGGCAGAATATCAGAGGACTCATCTCTGAAGATTTAAGACTAACTGGAAGAATGCCACCTATTCATAGTCTCTTCATAGTTGGCCTCTGCTAAGCCTCATTCTCCATTTAGGTGATCCCATATTTAAGCATTGCACAAAAATATCAGAACCAAAGGATGTTACAAAGATTGTCATCCTTGGGGGGAAAAAAAAACAAACTGCTGTGTATACTTTAAAGGAACTTTAATCAAGAATTCTTTACAAAATCAAATCCTGATTACAAAAAACAGTTACTTAATAGAAATACCAGGTGGTCTCTTTGAATTAACACAAATGAAATTACCTGTCATTTAGTCTCCAGAGCTCATAGAGCTTAAAACATTGAAGAACACAATATGCAGACAGGCAAGGGGCATTGCAATGTTGTTTCTCCCCTTCAGATAGCTCCACCAACTAGAATCTTTTTACTGGTACAAATCTTTACTTTCCACTTCTGGATTTTTAGTGAGGAAATGCAACACACTTGCCCGCCTTAAACCTATAAAGCACGAGACAGCTGTATGTACAACAAAACATTTACAAGATATGATAAAATGGTCAACAGACAAGACCAACATTAGGCAAGCTGTACATAAAAACTGTTGTCCCTTTATTATGCACGTCCCATGTTTTCACGCACAATATTTATCAAATTACTCAAGATCAGGCGTACTATTACTCCAATTCGGTCCATCTTCTGTCACCCATGTCCGTACTATTGTAAATACACTCCACAATGTTACAGCTCTCGTGAAAAAATGGCGCTTCAATCCCCGCTTAGAATATGAAAAAAAAAATAAAGGAGAACCTCTCGGCAGCAAACTGCTACTGAAGTACACTGACCTGATCAATCACTGATCAGGAGATTTCTATCTCAGAGAAAAGGGGTGGGGGAAGGAGGCAGACCACGAATGCTATGTACAGACTGACCAATACGCATTCTCAACTAAAGCGGTTTTCAGCTTTGAGGAAAATCACCGCCGAGAAGGCATCAACAGCTGCGTTGCCATTACGGAGTCAGGGAAAAGGTTGTGGTATGTCGGGAGTGGAACATACGCTGCGGTGATCATTTTACCTGCAGGGAGAGGAAGAATAACGGTTACCTGAAGAACACCTCATAAAGGAAACATCTCTAGCTTCATTTGTCTTAAAGGTGGTTTACGTGCCTAGGATCGATTTCTAAACCTACCTGCAAACCATCTTCCATGCAAAGCATTAACAGCAGCCATTGCAGCCGGTATAGTTGGACATTTCACATACACATTGCCCTGAAAAAAAAGAAAACAATCAGAACGTGAACCTCCCCTCCCCAAAAAATTCCAAATATTTTACCAATTCAAAGCATTACTGTTCTTACTTGTGGTGAATTCTTGTCCACGTAAATGTGAACAACCCCTCCGTGCTTGTTGCATTCTTCAATAACATCATCTTGGATTTCTACATCCCAGCCGGGTTCATCTTCACTATAACAAAAAAATCATTTTTTTTCTCACAAGGGCTCCAACAGGCAAAAATGATAGAAGCACTACAATTCAAACGTTTTCAGTACTGTAAAAAAAAAAATCTCAAACGCTACCAACAAAATATCATAACAGTTCATCTTTAAATGCTAGACAATTATGTATAACTTACATATACTGTACTTAAACTAGTTATTGCTAAGTATTTTGCCAACCCACATCAACAGTGAAGTGGTCCCAAGCAAACGTACAAAGCTATAGCGATACTCACGATTGAGGATTGAACATGTTGGACAGCTGGAAGCAATGTGTTGCCAGTGGTTGTGTCGGTAAATTCAAAGCTGTATTGAGGTTTAAATTCAAGGCAGGGGTGGCAGCAGCTGCAGAGAAAAGGAAAGGCTCTTGTAATTTAAGTATTCCCCCAAAAAAGGCCACAATCACAAGTCTTTTGTGGGTGCATTCTCCATATGTGCAACAGCAGTTAAATACCAGGCAAAAAAGGTTCAGCAACTTTGTTTGCCTCCCTGTTTTCTATTAAAAAAACGCCTACATGTATCTTTCTTCCAAGGGCACTGCCAACTCAGACATTATCGCTCGCGACCCTGCATGCTTCAATTTGCGAGCAAGAAAAAATCTTGGGAAACAAGGTACAAATCACCAAGACTTTTTCCCCAGTGCGAGCTTAGATACAGCCAACAGAACACAAGACTGGAGGTTATGCCACGTTTTGGATATGCAGATCAAATTCACCTTCGGGCGGTTGAGTCAGCCTTGCTTGTAAATCTAAGGATTAGAAGAAAAAGAAATTAAAAAAGTGCACTTCACTCATCTCACAGCATGATAACTTACAGCACAGGTGAGAATGCTGGGAATCATGGTATGAGTGTGCACAGAAAGATGGAAGGATCTGCATGTTTACACGTGATCTACAGTGAACCTAAATCATGAATACGCACACAATCCAGACATTAAAGTAAACTGAGACAAAAGTCTGGAACAAAACTGTTTTTTCATGAACACAACAGTAGGTAAATAACCCTGTGAATACTGCTAACCTGGTTTAACAGGTGCTATGTATAATTCATGAATAAACAGGTTCTTTCCAAATTCATGCAACTATTTACTTATGCAGTTTGTGTATATCCAACTATGCACAGTGAAACTGAAGCCTGATAGAATTGGGTAAGGTCTTTACCTGTAACAGCTGCCATTGCGCCAAATGAGATTGAGCCACTCATTTGCAGAGCCTGCTGAGCTGCTGGAGGGATCTGTAATCCAGTACCTACAAGAGCACAGAAGTGTATACATTTTAGCTAAAAGTTTACTTACAGACTGGAGAAAAAAAAAGCCATCTAAAACTTTGAGACCTAGACAAGATCATTTTTGGCCCATTTAATTGAAAAATCTTAAAATGTAATCTCAATAGTAAAATTTTATATACATCAATACTCTAGCCAGCATGATGAACCAAGCCTACACGACGCACCCGTTGGGTACGTTTTTGTCAATACAAGCTTTCTGACCCAGAAATTTACCTTCAGCAAGCCTGGCCATCAGCTGCAGTCGGCCCGTTGTACCGAGATCTATCCCAGTCCTTTCCAGCTCGTCACTGTCCAGGAACGAGCTGGCTGTGGATGCATCAGTGCGCTCAGTCACATGTCCCACTTTCATTGGCCTACCAGCCAGTTCAAATCCATTCAATTGTTCCAATGCCTTTTTGGCACATTCAGCATCTGAAAACTAAAGAAGGATTTATCATCAGTTACAATTCAAAACCTTGAGCATTTCAAATTCCATATAAGCATTCCTTAAAACTTACTGTAATGAAGCCGTATCCTTTGGATCGCCCAGTTTCACTATCCATCATCAGCTGAATACTCTCAATCTAGGACGAAATAGAGCAAGTTAAAATCCACTATTCAAAAACATCCTATACGATTTCAGCAAAAGAATATGCACACTGTTACAGCAGTGACAAAGACTCTTCTTACCCTTCCAAAAGGCTCGAAGATCCCCCGGAGCATGTCCTCTGTGATATTGAAATGCAAAGATCCTACGTACAACCTCATCGGACCAGCATTGCCTTTCTGCAAGTTATTGGCCATGGCAGCAGCCCTGTTCTTCTCAGCCTACGAAACCAAAAAAAAATCTAGTTAAGATTTGTAACACTACCACAACTTGCAATACCTCCAATGCCAGAGTTCTCTGGAACTGTATACTCTGAAAGAAACTAGGAATCAAGCTGGTTTAACTATTTTAGGCATCTCACCTGTGAAGCCTGCACAATGATTGGCACTCCCAGAAGCCTCTGTCCTGTCAGACCGATTGCCAGTGGCACAGAGTTTGCTTCTACAAACTCGATGTAAGCGATCCCCTTTGATCTCCTCGAGTTTCTGTCAGAAATCATTCTCACATCTCTTACCTGGTGAAAGAAAAACAATTAGGAGGCAGCCACCCAATTACAATACAGTCTATTTACTTACGTTACTAGTCTAATATTACTAATAAACAAATAGTAAAGCGAAAATATTAGTTTATTAAAGCTACAGAATAGTACTTCTTTAATTACTCATTGAGTAGTTGATGCATCCCAGAAAATCCAATTCAGAAAAAAACGAGTGACCTAAACTAAAAACAGTTCATGTAAAAATCAGATATTAAGAGAACTGAAGAGTTTAACAAACTATGAACTATGTCAAATTAAATGTTAAGAGCCCACAACTTACTTTTCCTACAGCAGAGAAAAACTCTTCAAGGTCCCGTGGTCGAATTCTGGCAGCAAGCTGCATGCAGAAAACTGTGCGGGCATCTCTTTCCTCAGGCGTTAGGTTATCAATAGGCTCTCTATTAAAAGACAGAGGTAAGAACTTATGAAGCGCTACATGACTTGAGTTCTGGTTTTGAAACAGAAAACGGCTGCAGAGGCTGTCGTAATGAGGGAAAAAGGTCCCCAGTTGGCAGCTGCTCATTAGTTGCCACATTCCAGAATTAGAAGCCCCTCAAAAAGAAACACGCACAAGTGAAACACTACAATTGAAAAACGTACTTCCACCCAATGGAAACATAAGCTAAAGCTCACCTGACCGGGCTTTTGTCTTTCCTGAAAGGGCTTCTACTTCTGGAGCGTTTCCTGCTACAATTTAAAAAAAAAAAAGATTCAGTCAGTTCGAACTGAGGAGACACACTATGGTGCTTGTGCACCATACACTGCACAAGCAACTATACACACAAATGACAAAGAAAATAGTATAAAAACCTTAGTTTGATGGCAGGTGGTGGGCCAATCTTCCCTCTGGAACCACCGTTAAATTTCGGCCCAGAACTGCAATTAAAAACAAGGTTCATCTCAGTAACTATGACGTTAAAGCCATCTAAGGGTGGCACGATCACACACTGAAGATTAGAAGACCCCAGTTAGTCTTAAGAAGTTGAACTGCTAACCAACACCTACCTTAACACCCCCCTGAGACCTGTACTTCCGTTAATACCAAACGTATAAAGTAGGCAAGCAGACGAAGTCCTGCCCTCATCCTCCCCACAACAAAAGCAGATAACCTGCTTTGATACAAAACTCGAAAGGAACAAACTTATCCACCCAGAAATAATATGCAGGTAGGCTTTAAAAACTGTTAGTTTTAACACCAATTAACAACGAGCGTAAACAGATGAGAGGAGAACCAAAACATGCAGTCAACCAAAAACAGGCTCTTATAGTTGAATCCGTAAACGGATCTGCGGACGCAGCAGGACGGACACGGCCACAAGGACAAGGGACTCACAAGGGGCTCCTCCGCGCTCTGTAGCGGCCGCTCCTCTCTTTGCTACGAGACCGGCTGCGGCGGCGGTCCCGGCTGCGGCTGCGCTTCTTGTCGCGGCTCCGGCTCCTCTTCCTGTCGTGGCTTTTCTTGCGGTCCCGGCTTTTGCTCCTCTTCCGGTCGCGGCTTCTACTGCGACTCTTGCTCTTGCTCTTCTTTTTCCTTTCGCGATGAGGAGAAAGCGCCGTGTGAAAACTCACAAGACCCCAATCGGAATATGGTGGAGAGGGGTCAGTGACAAGACCCTTAACCAACGTAAAGGCTTAGAGAACAAGAAGTGAGCAACTGTTATATCTTACTTGTAACACCACCCCCCACCTCCATTAGGGACAGAATATTCTACATTAATAATTGTTTTATCTACCTGGGCATGGGAAATTGCATGTATAAAATCCATTTTATACTCAACGTTCTATATAAAAAGTAATAAAATGACCAAGATTCTTAAACAAGAGCCCCCTACCCTCAATCCTACCTGCTCCTGCGAGGAATCATAACCACGCCCACGATACTTTATTTCAAGTCTCACACCCTCACGCTAAGATAAGAATTGCCATTTCAGAATTACAGGCACAGCTAACCAAAACACAAAACTAACGATTAAAACACTATAACCTTAAACAGTTTTCATTACAGTTTTCAGGGAATGTGTTATGCAATGTCTGTCAACTACAAAAGATTCAATTAGCATAACGTTACCATGAATGCAAAAAGACGCTACACAACCAACGTGCAGAGTCAGCCATGCCAACTCCAGCGCTCTCACACTGTACCAAATTGTGGCACGTGTCACAGCAGGTCAAGATACACCACGTTACTGGTAGATGGAGGAAGCCACTTAAGCCATGTGCCACCGGCAATCCCTTTCCAAGTTAACAGCGTGGTCTCGGGCATGAAAGAGAAGTCCTGTCCCACCACCCACTCCTCCCACACAGTCAACCTGCTCCCTCAGGGACCCCAGCTTGCACTTACTTCTTACTGCGCTCCTCGTGGCCATTCGCATTACTGGGCTTGTTCTCATCCTAAGCAGGGTCGATAGAAGAACATCATGAGGACGAAGAGGTAACATTTCAAGTCGTCAAGGTAAAGGGGGATTGGGAACAAAAGAAAATATAAAAAAATCATTTAAAAAGTATTCGTACAGATTAAAAGTCAAACTTATAAAGTTGGGTCCCTTTGTAACCACTTTGCTGTTACTTTTCCCCTTTCTTAAAACATATAACAGTAAATAAAACCAAAATTCAAGATCTAATAATCATAGCTGAAGTGGTTAAACATTTGTATACTATTAAGCCAAGTTTAGTGAATATTTGCTGAGCAACTCCTCCTGATCAGTACCAAGGCTATCTTTGCCTAAGACCAATGTGGCCATGCTAGCAGCCAGCCACTAATCGAGTTCCTGTGATGGATGCCATTCCAGTGATCTTCACCCATTTTCGTTCGTGGACTGTAAGAGCTCGATGCCACCTCTGTCACACATCTCGCCCTGAAGCAAACAGGGATTCACACTGCTTAGTAACGTCGACTCCCAAGAAATTCATTTAAAAATAAAATAAAAATCCACCAGTTCAAACTAATGAAACTCCCTAATCCCTATTCCGTTGCACGGAACTAATCCATTTTAGATTTTAAAGGGAACACTTTGTTTTGTTGAAAGAGTTAACACATATGAAATGGATTTAAAATGTGACTATCAATTACCACTTAGCTTAATTGAAAGCTACTGAATAGGTGTGAGAAGGTGTAAATATTAACTGGTGTTAAAACATGCAAAATTACCTGAAATGGTGATTGACCCTTTAACAGGCATGAGGTTTAAAATAAATATCAACAAAGGGTTTAAGAGACAGTATTCACATTTTAAAGTTGTATTTGCCCTCATCTCAACAAAAATACTCACTGCTCAAGAAATGAGAATTCAGCAATGTGGCATAAAAAGAATGTTCAGATTAATTCTACAGATCAATCTATTCGCTAGCTACTGGTGCAGCATAAACAAAAACCATGCGCATTCATGTCATGAATGAATTGAACTCTACAAGAAAGTATAGTCATACAGCATACCTAATGGAATTACGCGTCAAGAATACATTCCCAACTCATTTTCTTCTAAAACAGGAATCTTAAAACAGCATGGCATAACTACACCATGTCTGTAAAATTTGAATACTGTCTCCAATTTACTTTTTTCAGGTTAAATGTGCTTTTGTCATCCATTGCATTCACCTTGTTGCTACCAAACAGGTGCTTGGATGTTCAAAGACGAGGCTCTTTTTACCTAGGGGACCACAATACATCAATACATTGCGCAATTACTACCTTACTGTTTGACAGTTCACACTGGAATCAAAGGTGAATTCATGGGAGTAGAGGTGAGATATCGTTAGGCAAGTCTACAAAAAGAGATAGACGGGCATTTATTCATAATTCTGAATTGAAACTACTGCAACATAGCACATCAGCAAATACATTAAAGTCATTTTTGCATAAATTAAGAGGGTGTGGGGGAAAATGTCAATAGAGCGGTAGTTTCATGGGTAGTGTACTCTGGCAATCCACATCAAACCCTTTAAAATTCACTCACCTTTTTATAAGGAGCCTCAAGCATAGCCTCAATATCGAAATCGTCTGCCATACTGCCAATCAACCTGAGAGAAAAAAAAAATTGAACAAAGCTGGTATTAAACCTCATGCAAGTACAACTGCTTCCACATACAAATTGCTAAACATAGTAACAACAGGAATAAGACTGAACTTCTGTGTGGAAGAAGCCACATCCCTAAAAGATCTTTAGTGATGGGGCGAACCTTCAATGCTGGAGTATGTGCAAAAAAGATTTGAAAATGGGAATTTTAGCATGACCATTTCATAATGCATGCAGTATGCAAAATCTAGAATCACATCAAAACCAGGGGCGAAGGTCATCACTGCATCATATTAACAAAAAAAACCTTCACCAGCAGTCTTTAATCTGTTTGTAAAGAACTTCTACCCCCCCACCCCAGGATGCAATCAGATGTCTGAAGCCAAAACCCCCTGCAGGAACACGGGTACCACAAGCAGGCAGAATAAAAAAGGAGAAGCTGTGGTCTTGATCTTAGTTTGGTATTACTGTCATTCTTGGCCTCGGTCCTTGGTTAACTGACTTTAATACATGTCCTTTCAGGTGAATACCTGTCAAGAGAAGCAGGTGGGTGAGTTTACTCTGCAGAACCCATTGTATGAGGACAAAGTTTTTTTTCCACTCTTGTGCGCTCAACTGCACACCACCTCAGGACTTCAAGTCTAATACTACCCCCTCCCAGGCCATAGGAAACTCGCACAAGTTTCTGCCAGGATCATGCAAGAAATGTCAATACTGGGGACGGAATGAATGGACAGATCCTTCTGAAGTTTCTGGATGAGGCTTGTTAAAGAATGAATAGAACAATTTAGCCCAAGGCTTTTTTTTTTGCCTCTCACAGGACTAGATTTACACTGGAAGGCCACAGAAAAACAGCTTTATATATGTAAGAAAATTAAAGTCATACTCTGGAAGTGAATAAAACTACCAGTTTCTCAACTTGTCAAAACCGGAAAAGGATAAATGATCTTCCACCAAAAACATGCAGAGAAATTCGACTTAAGCCAAATTTTGCAGGATATCTCTAGTTTTAAAACTACGCCACTTCCCCAATTCTTAAAAAGTTAAAACTATTCCGTCGACCATACGCTAATGTACTCTTTCACATGTTCGACAACATTAGTTACCTGCTTCCGCGACTCTTCCACGCGTGCATAGCCGCACCATGCAGGCGAAATTTGTTTAGAAAGAAACTACTGGTGTGAGGGCAAAGTTCAACAACTTCTCGCCGAAATACTACGTACCTTGCACGTAGACATCACAAAGCGCATATATATATAATCATAAAATCGAGGTGGGCACAGTACTATATAGCCCACTAAGACAATCCATAAGCAAAACTTCTTTACCAAGTGTTTCGAGTAAAACCCAGAGCACCGCGAGTACGGTGACAAGACTGCAAAATAAGCAAAATGTTAAACAACTCAAACTCACTCCATTGTTTGTGAAACGTCGTGGTTTCTTGCCGTCTTCGAACATTAAAACGCTTTAAAGACCCTCATTCTTTAATTCGAAAAAAACTACCAGACCGAAGACCATTTATTCGATTTATGGGATCTACTTGATAAAAAAAAACGTTCTGGCTTTATTTTATATCTCGGAATTGCTGCAATTCTGTATAATAGCGAATAAAAAAGGAAGTTTTTCGGCTGCTCACATTTAAACAATTACGTAACAGCTACCGCCCTGCATTACCAGGAGGGGAGAGGTAAATGCGTCGGTCTAGAGAATTTCAAGACTACAATAATCCATAATCTACTCAAATTTAGGCAAATATTACCTTTAAAAAGAACAAACAGCGTTCTCGTTTCAAACGCCTTCCAACGCTGTCCTTTCTCGACTCGGCTTCACTTAGGCCGCTCTTGACCTCCGATCGTTATTACTCCTCCTTCTTCTTCAAACAAAGCTCTGAATCACTTCTCTTTACCTTCAGCAACACTTTGCTTCTAGATCAAGTTTATAATGCGCCGCTAAACAGCTAAAACAATCTAAAAAAGAAACAGAAAGGCTTTTTTTTTTTCCACCCGCAGTGCGCGAAGTTATTCTCCACCACAATCCCCGACTTCGGCTTCTCCCAAAATGGCGCCGGTGGACAACAGGTAAGGGGTCTCTTAACGGCCAACGCAGGGGCTTCTCGCGCCGGACAACCCGGAGACGAAGTGCCACACGATTGGTTGAGAATGTTTCCGCTGCAGCCACCGGCCAATCAGCGATCGCCTGGATCGCGGTGCAGCCAATGAGCGACCTGCAACAGGCCTGTGGGAGCCAACCACGAGACGCATGGCGCTGGAGCACGGGGTGCATATGGCTCTATTGTTTTCAGATCTGGGCCTGCATGTTACTGCATAAAGGGCTTTCGTGTAACAGTACTGTGCATGAACAGTTCCTTCTGTTTACTGTTATTCAAATAAATACAAATGTATAATTTTTGTCCTTACGAGCGCTCTAATTATTTTAAAGTTCTCATTAAACCAATTCACAGTTCGTCAAAAGTGAAACTTGAGTTTAAGTTGTTGACATTAATTTAACTGTAACTTGGCCGGTGTGAATTCGCAGTTTAGGCGTGCCCGGCTGAAAGATCATGTACATGCAGTCTCCAGCTTGCCGTGTGTTGTGTGAACTATGCACTTTATGGTGGACTAATTACGAACTATATAGACCAGAAAACCAAAACAAACAAAAGAGCATGGACGTAAGAATCGTGGTAAACAAGCATTCTCTTTAGTAACACTGAAACCCGTTTGTATGGCGAAGAAAATGCAACATTTCTGAGGTGCTAAGCGGTTGAAATTTGCTTCAGTAGTTTGTATCATTTGTACGAGCGAAGTGCTACTACTCCCACAGAATTTTAGCGTTAGCAGTATTAGATTACAATCTCAACCTCAACAACAACAACAGTATGTAACGAAGCAGGGTTTTTTTGTATCGTTCGCAAGTTTTAAACGATTACAAATATTTCGGCATGTTTCGCACAAGCCCATTTTCTGCGGTCTCTGGTGGCTCAGTCGCTGCGATTTTTAATGTTTCTGACAAGCAAATTATTCCAGGCCAAAAGGCTATTGATGATATTGATGAAGCGAGGACTCGGCACGCATGGTATCTTAAATCGGATGGAATGCAGTACATTTGCTTTTTAAAGTATACACTCTTGTGTGTGTGTGTGTGTGGTGTAATGCCTTACCAACTCTAGAGTGACTTTTGTTTCCCCCTCGGACCGTGTACAGCGTTCTTTCGGAATTATTCCCCAGTGCGTGATGCAACTATGAGTACTTGTTTTTCGTTTTGTCGGTCGTAAACACGCCTTACTGTAACTTGCTGGTTTCCGGGAGTGAGGCCCGCAGTACCCGGCGCGGCCGCTAGAGGACTGTTGTGTGATGGACTGTTCTAGAAATTCTCAGAGACTCACACCGCTGTACAAACGGGCAGCTGATGATCACGGGTCACGCTGTGCTCCGTTTGTTTGGTTAATTGTATGAAGTTGCAACAGTTATTTCCGACAGCTGCCGTCGATGTGGATACTGTCGCTGCATAAATGTTTCCCACGCCCAGCTTTTGCAGCTCCAGGGAAAAGCTGGAGATTCGCTAAAAAAAACAACAACTTTCCATTCTGACCAATTTTTCTTAAAAAAAACAACAACAAAACAGCAGCATTACGCCCCTGTAGCCTGGTCAGTAGTGCAGTGTACATGGTGGACCGGGAGGTGTAAACCGTAATTAGGGTTTAGATTCACACATCTTTCATAGTCACGCCATGCCAACGTCAGTCAGGAGGACGGTCTGTGTCACAGGGCGTTGTCACACCCCCCTTCACGGCTGTCGATGCGGTGGTGTTTTAATCCTTCTCGGGTAGGTCGTGCTGAGCCACATCTTCAGGACGTGAGGTCTAAATAAAGGCTCGGCCGTGTGGGGAGTATCCGGCCGGGTGTTGGCAGGGAGGTCGGCATCGCTGCTCCTCAGCGCTGGGGTTTTGGGTGCTGCCTGCGTGGAGTTCGCATGTTCTCCCCGTGCTCATGTGGGTTTCCTCCGCTCGCTCTGGTTTCCTCCCACAGCCCACGGAGGCGCGTGTAGGTTGACCGGTTTCTGGGGGGGAAACAACTGGCTCTGGTGGGGGGGGGTGCGTTTATGTCTGAGCTGCGAAAGACCGGCGTTGCTGTGGGGTGTGCCCCGGCTTGCACCCCCTGCTTGCCGGGATAGGCTCCGGCTCCCTCCACGGCCCAGGACCCAGAGGAGCAGGTAGTCAGTGGAGGGGTGGATGAAGCAATAAGAACATCTGGAGGCCGAAATGTGGATGTGGCGCTCGTTTCCGATCGCTAGGTTTTAAGCCCGTGTCCTCCGGGGGCTCACTGCGCGCTGACTCCCCCAGGGGGAGCGGAGCTGAGCTCTCTGGACGGCGCTGTGCCCGGCTAGCTGTCAGCTTGCGGGCGGTCGCAGCGTCCTGAGTCACCGCGAACAGCCCGGGGGAGAAAGTCTCCACTGGTCGATGGTATCGATGCCCGTCGTCACCGGACCCAGGACAGCTCAATAGGGCGCATTCGTTTTGGCTGCGTGCTTGGGCGCTTGCCAGCACGCCCGGACTCTGCTGCCTTTCCCTGTCCCTGGACAGCAGTGACGAGGTCTAAGTGGGAGACCCTGTGGGATCCCACTCCTAACAGCCTCCCCCTCGGCCACAGCGCTCGTGTGAATGCTTGTAAACGGACACGTGTCGAGTCGGAGGGAGCACACAGACAGACAGAGGGAGATACGTCTGCCATGGGTACAGGACCCCCTGCTGAGCTCAGGGTGCCCCTGCCCCCTTCCCTGCCCCCCCCCCCCCCCCCCCCCACTTGGGTACAGGAGTCACCTGCAGGGGCAGAAACGGGAGACATGACTACAGGTTCTAGGTTCTAGATTGGGTGCCTCCTGTATATATTAAGACCCAGGGATTGTAAATCTTCTTTTTTCTCATGTTAAAATGAGGCCCCTGGTCTCAGAGACAGTTGACACTTGTGTCTCGACATGACTGTTTATTTCTAAGTAAAAAAAAGTTATGAATGAAAACAGAGATTCTTGACGTGGCCAAACACTGGAAATGGTCGTCTCAGTGGTAGGTTAGCTTTGCATTTTGAGTTTCAGTGAAAAACAGTGAAATGGAGTGCACTGTTTTTTGTCAGATTACAGAGGGCTTAAAAACTGCTAAAACAACTAGAATAGAGAAAGCCATTGTGACAAATCTAGGTTTACATTTAAGATCATTAAGTACTATTATAAATCACCAGGGCTGCCTATTTTCACTGCAGTTAATGGAAACCTGTCAAAATGGTATATCTGACCAGGAATACAATCTTTTATTTTTAAAATGGATTATATGGAACTTTCCAGACTTTTTAAGAAAAGCAATTTACAGCTGAAGTTCCTGATATGGAAATGGTTGGCTGGCTTCTCAGGAAGAGCATCTCCTGTTTGTGTGCCTGTGTAGTTTATACAGTTATTTAACCTGTACTAATAAGGAGTAGGTTGCAGACTCCGCTCCGGAGCTGCAGTGCAACCAAACCTCCACGTGCACTCAAACTTGCTTGCTTGTGTGTGTGAAGCCAACAGTAGGCAAGCACAGCTCAGCTCAATGTATCTGCTCCCTGTTCTGAGTGCTTCGGCTGTGGCTATACCGAGGCAGCTCTGAGCACCCCATCTATCTTTCACATAGATTTATATTATATCTATAATATTTATATTATTTTAAATGTCTCACTTTGCTGTGGTGTTGCTGCAGCATCGTGCTCTGAGCCCGGACGTTGAACTTGAAAGCAAAAAAAAACGTGCTGTAGGAGATTTCATATGCATTCACTCTCATACCACATTTCAAAACTGAATGACTGGTATTAAAAGAGAAAAAAAAACATGCATGTTTTTTTGCAGCTGTCTTTCGCCATGTTTTGTGTTAAAATAAACATCATGGGGAAATCGAAGGCTTTTCTTGGGCAGTCTGTACGTTCGAGGGACCACGGAGAGAGAGTCCTGTCATGGCAGCCCAGGACTAGCTGCGCGGCTGTGACCCTTGACCTCAGGATTTTTTCTGAGCCGTCAGTCCACCCCACTGGGAACATGAGATCACATGGCCGTACAGCAGAGGCCTAGACCTGACCTCCCTTCCACATAGTTCCATCACACAGAGCTCCAACACAAACACGCTGGGCAAATTCCTCCAGATCGTTAGAGCCAACACGCCCCACCCCCCTCCCTCCTGCGATGCAGGGGCCAAAGGACCCATTGAGCCAGGTCTCAGTATATATTGCCATAAATGACGATTTTAATTTTTCCCGTTAGAAAGAGCACAAGCTAAAAAAGGGCAGCGTTCACAAATTCAGATGTGGAAATTCTGAAGGTGTCATCTGGTCAAACCCAGAGAGGGGTCTGGTGCGCAGATTCGGGTCCAGGACGCAGGGCCCATGCTGGAATGGCCTGAGAAAAGGGGGCGTGGCAGCCCTCCAGGACTGGGCGGAGCCAGCATCCTCCAATCACAGCTCAGCTGTGACCTCCTCCACCCTGCAAGCCATGGTGGAAACAGCTGAGCTGTGATTGGAGGATGCTGGCTCCGCCCAGCCCTGGGGGCTCAGATCAGCCAATAGCCTTTCAGTGTTGCCCCTCTGTGGCCATCTCGGGATGAATAAGAACTCGTTCGTCCAATTTGCTCCGTGAGTTGTGGGAATTAGCAACTGTAAAGGCATTACAAAGACACTCAGATATGTGCGACAGGCGTCTTTTCCTGCCCAGTGCCCTTTCCCTCACCTGGCTCCTGTTCAAATGTGAAGTAAAGACGCAAGTATGAAGCCCGCAGTGGAGACGCGTGTTTTTCTACAGCAAGAATTCTCCTTTAATTGAAAACAAAGTTACAGCGCTTTAACAAGAGAGAGACTGGAAGCTGTGGCCAGTCTCCAATGCTCCCATCTGGAGAGGCGGCTGCAACATATTTCTGCTGCATTTTATTTCTGTCCTTATCTGTGCTCGCTGGCAGTTGGTTCGGCCGTTAAATTTTCCAGAAGGCGGATTCTGGTGGGCAGGGCCCGCCTCTCAGGGGAACTGGCACAAAATGTGGTTTTGGGGAGGGAGCCCTGTCTCTGGGCATCTGACCGACTGACACAGCAGCCCTCGGAAACTGCAGTCCTGTTATATTCATGTAAAACATTCCAACGTGATGAATAAGGGGAGAAAAATAAAACTAAGTTTCAAGAACAGAAGAAGAAGGAGGCTAAAAAGGTTTAAATATAAGTGAGAAGAGAGTATTTGGCCTGTGAAGCTCGTTTTGCTGCTTATTGCTTGTTAGCATCTTGTCCAGCGATTGCATAAAAGACCCCAGACTCCTGCCACATACTGTAGCTGGCCTGCTTGTTCCAGACACCCTCTTCTCTTTGTGTAAAGAAGTGCCTTCTGTTCAGTCTGCTTCCTCACTGTTGATCCTGAGGAAACCCGTGAGGTTGACTTCCCAAAGCCTTGGAGGAGCTGGAACGCTTGAAACCAGGTGGCTCTGTTGAATCCCCCGCTAGGGTTGGGGTTAGCATCTCCACACCGCTTAGACGTTGTTTTGGGTTGCAAGGAAACTTTAGGACGAGTAATTATTTGCTCCTACCTGCAACTTTTTCAACATAGACTTTTGGCCGCCCATGTTGTATATTGTAACGTTCAGTAATTGTACTCCAAAACTGAGTTAGAACAAAAGTTGTAAGAAAATCTGTTCTACTGGATAAAGTCTCTTAATTTGGTCATTTAAGGCACGACTAGGTGCCTAACTGGAGTCAGTTATCTGCACTGGACGCCTGCAGGCTCTGTTTCCTTTAACCTGTCTGTGTAGAACATGAATTCAGCCCCAGCACTGCCCCAGGAAGGGCACGGTGGCTCATTCATGAATTGATTCCAGAGCACCAGTCACATTGCTGCCACACGCTGACCACAATCGTGCGCAATATTCAAAATCGAATTCATAAAGGGGAAGGAACCAGAGAGCGATACACTGTCAGCTCGATGAGCTCTTAAATATAATTGAATTCAAATGCAGCTCAGTGTGTGGCGAAAGGATGAAGGATGTACTGCCCTTTCTTTCTTTGAAGTCCTTTGCCACATCCAGAGCCCAGACCAGGCTCTACGAATTTAGCGGACTTGATAACAGCAGGCTATTTGTGTCTCACACAGTGACATTATGAGGAGAAGGTTAAGAGCAGGCATGTGCTGCCTGTCTTGTGATGTCGGAAAGATTTGCACTCTCGTTATCTTATCGTGGCTTCTAATTCTAGACCCTCCTGAGTGATTACTTTCAAGAGACAGGAGTGTGAACCCTCAGAGATCAATGGGGAGTTAGTAACCCTTGACCTTTCAAGTTCACGGCTGTGGTCAGGCCGTTATTAATTTTGTAACAAAAATTAAACCTTTTTTTCCTGTGAGTGATATGTCATCACAGAAATGACTACGGTAGGTGCACCTGTTTTAAGAAGATCATGATGAAGAACTGCTGAAGAATGCCATGTTATTTTACAGTATGTCACAATACAATGCTATATCACCTACAGAAACTATTACTTTCCCACCCCTACAGAACTTCACATGCAGTATAACAAAAACATTGTAGTACACAACTCTTCATGTCCTGTTGTACTTAATAATATTGAGTCACAAATTACTGGATAGTAATCTTCATGAGTCAGCACAGGTGAACTGACAGACTCAGTTTGCAGAACATAATTTGAGAAAATTCCTTGTGAGAGGAAATTATAATATCCTTGTAAAATTATAATATATTCAGTTACATTTCCACTTTTAACACGGATTTGATGTGCTTACACTAGGATCTCACTTTGCAGTAGAAAGCTTTTCCATTGTTTCCTTAGTGTTTCTGCAGTAATCTCTATTCTTGGATAGGATTTCACTGTGCCTTGCCACTCTTGGATCTTCTTTGACTGTAGTATGCAACAGTAAACCTTTAAAGAGCAAGTGTTATTAATATTTTTATTACCTGCTCTTGAGCTCCTTGAGGGCTTTAAATGGGGGATAGTGCAGAACACGTCATCAACAGCCTTTTCAGAATCTTCCCTGCTTGAGCAGAGGGGCAGCGACAGACCTTTAGAGTCAAGGAGCCAATGGGAAATCAGAGCAGTGTCTCCATCAGTGCCTGTGGCTATGTTAAGCTGCAGAATGAACACAGAGGGTGCTAAATTCACAGGGCTGCAAATCAAACATTGAGGGTAGTAACTGCACATGAGGGTACAAACTGCACATGCAGCACAAACTCTGGAACTCTGGAAGGGACCACTTCGCAGGTTACTGCAGATTACTCTCACACCGGAGACAAGACCAGCTTTCACGGCGAAAGCAGTTAGATCTGTTCTTAATGGAGAAGAGAATAGAACTAAATCTAAATGAATATGGGCAGACAATATGGGATTGATTAGATGAATCTTGTTTATTTGGATTATAATATACCTGCAAATATATCGTATTCATATTGCATGCATATTATTCAACACACTTGTTTCACACCTGGGGAAAAAGGACTGTTGGAGAGCAAAAGATGTGGAACAATGAAAAAGCATTGCACGAATAATGAAGAGAATAAGGCCAGGCATTACTGTAGATTCCTACTGCAGTGACCAATGCATTCACTCACTGAACAGAGCAAGCTCCAGTGGATAGATGGGGGTTTCCTAGCTGCTGCCGCTGCACTGGACAGCTGAAGAAACAGACGCAGCTGTGCTCGTGTAGACAGTGGGCAGCCCCGATCTAGTCCCTCTAAGAGTTTGCTCTGAATCACCTGTCTTTTAAAGATGATGAACTCCTGCAATTTATTGGTCAATTATGCAAAACTGCAGTTCAGCTAAGTTCAGTGAAGGGGCCTCTGTTCCTCGAGGGCTGAGGTTTTATTTCTGCATTTTGTTGTAAATTAGGGGTCTCCAACACACGTTCAGGAGGACCGACTGGTCTCTGATTTTTGTTCCACTTGAGCTCTCAGTTCCGCATGCAGGTCTAATTATTAAATGAACAGTTGTAAACGTTAATGCCTACAGTATAACCAGGCATGACTAGGTTCGATAGGTACTGTAACTGCGGTAGCTGTACTTTTACTGAACCACATTTTTTTTCAGTAATCAACTGTAAAAGACCTTTGGAAAAATCCTTTGTTGAATTAATAAAACAATGAGGTTAATTCTTTCATTTAAATTAACATTTTAATTTACTGCACAGATGGGAACAAGAATCAGAGGACACCTCCTCCAGAAAATGAGCTTGTCACTCGTCACTAAATAAATGATCTCGAAAAGTCCTTGACAAGTCATCTGTTTTCATTGATTACAGGTAAATCGTGTCCGATCGTTAGAGGCTGGAGGTTGACTGGTCACATATAAACGCTGCGGGAGGGGAGTCTCTCCATCGTCAGTGCAAGAGACCCCCGATGGAAACACACCTGCTCTGCAAATGCAGCCACATGGGACGGCAGATGAAAAACCAACCAGTTTAGAGGTCACTTTAAGCCCCAGTCAGACACCCAGGGTCACAACTGGAAGCAAGATATTAGAAAAGGAAAAGAGGAGGAGCTCTCTCCGACTGTGGAGAACCCCAGAAGCTCTGCCTGGGGGTGTCGGGAGACACAGCGCCAGCAGGACCCCACAACTCGGAGTGCCGCCCCGGAGGAAAGGGTCTCTGAAACGAGTTCACTGCTCATCTTTTGTCTTATAAACTTTATGGCCTCGCATTTTTCTGGGTTTAATCTCATTCTTTCCGTTGTGTCCCACAGTGGCTGCTCGCTGCTCCCTGCCAACTTTCCATAATTAGGGCTCTTTCATGAGCAGGGCGAGCGCGGCGCGGCCAAGCGTAAATCTCTCCGGGGGACTTGGACAGCATAAACACGACACACATCTGGAGGACGCAGGATTCTTGACACTTTACAAGAAACAGCCTCCGAAACGAGAGCAGGGGCCGGTACCTTCCCAAACACAGCAGCCAGCCCCCGGCTCTTATTCACATTTTCCATCCTATTTAAAAAAAAAAATCTATTGGCTCATGAGTCTCTCGCTGCCCCTTCTTCCACGCACACCCCCACCCCCCCATCCCTGCAATGGCTGCTAGCAGTTTGCCACCCCGAAAAGCACCACTTTTCGACACGAGGCTTAGCTTTGAAACCGGTTGCCCCCAAGAGACAGGGTTACAGAAGCTAGGGCTGCGGTCTTTCTGCGGGTCTCTGGTGTTTGTGCAGTTCCACACCAGCGCGCGTTCTCTTGCAGGGCCCAGGCCTGCCTGCACCACGCTTGCAGAGAGCATTTCTCCAGGGGAGCCCACCGGCTTCGCGCTGGGACAGCGGGGTCTCCTCCGGGCCCGCAGAAGAGCCGGTGGCCGTTCCGGGTCACACGCCGTGCCCCCAGGGCCGTTTCGAGCAGGAAGTCCCACAGAACCTTCAGCGACAGGTCCAAAAACAGCTCCCTGCGCAGAGGCCGTGCTCGTCTAGTGCATTTCCTGTTGCTGTTAAACAACAGCAACAACATGTCAGCTGTCGACGGCACAATCACTTCTATGGTTTCGGCTCAAGGAATTGCAAATTAACAAGCTTTTGTTCTTTGCCAAGACAACTTAAGTAGAGGTACCGTCCGACTTTGAAAATGGCATAAGAACAGACCCCCGAAAAGACCATTAAAAAAACATTCACTTTGTTCCACGTCTTAATGAGGTATTTATTTCTTTAAGGAGGGAGCTAGTCGGGGAGGAGAAACTTGGCTCAGCAGTGATGATGGACTGGACCTGCTGTAACTGAGTCTCTAAAGTCAAGCAGCTGTCATGAATGGTGGCGTGTGGTTTAATATCAAGAAGGAAAACCCGTTTTTGAGTTCAAACTAATGCTTTCTACACTTTTTTCATATATCATTAAGTTGATTGACCTGATGGGCTGGCCAGTTGTCAGGATGTCCAGTGAGCCAGGCTCAGCAGGAGGCTGGGAGCTCTCCTCCGTGGGCTGGCCTGATGGGGGCTGCTTGTCCCCTCACCACATGTGCAGCACACAGAAGGAGAAGGAGCGTGAAGCGCTTTGGCTTATCAAGGCGCTGCGTCCTTCCTCAAAGAGTGCGAGACCTGTGAAAATCAGGCGCCTAAACTCACCACCGCAAACGGCTCCAGCTCAGCTGACAGGAACACGAGCTGCTGTTGTGTGTGCTGGGGTCGCTGGGGTCGGTTTCCCACCATGCTCTGTCCCGGGCAGAGGCTCGAAGTGGCCCATTTCGGCTGCGGCCGGCAGGGGAACGGGCTCATCGCCCAGGGCGTCGGCTGAGGGCAGTGGTGCGCGGAGTCGAAGTGGTGGCACTCTGTGTGTGTGTGTGTGTGTGTGTCGTGCGTGGCGGGAGTTGTGATGTATTGGCTGGGGGAGGGTTGTGCTGTGATGCATTCTTTCCATTACCCAGACCAAATCAATGCGCTCATCCCCCCCGCCCGCACCCCCCTCTCCCACTGCCCCCTGCAGCCTTCCCACCCCCCCCCCCCCCGCTGTCCCGGGGAGAGTGGAAAGTGCTGACCCGACCCCGTCAGGAGAGCGGGCCTGGCCCTCTGCCCGCGCAGCGCGGCGCTGTCTTCACACACGCTCCCCCCCACAGCCCCCACCCCCCACCCCCCCAGTGTGCGCACAGCCGGGGCAGCAGGGCAGCAGGGCAGCAGGGCGTGCCCAGGGCACAGGGTACCAGTGCAAGAAGCCTGTCGAGACGCGTCTTTATCAGTGCAGCCCGGAGCAGGGCTGGCCTCAGCTTCCCTCTTGACCACTGCGCCTGCTGTTTTCAGTCGGGCCGCAGAGTGTTTTTTTTTTCCTTCTCCGTCGCATTCCAGTTTACTCTCCATGCTTGGGCCATCCTTCTAGACCAGTTTACAGCTCGTGTCTCACACACAGGCCGCGCCGTGCCCTGCCGGTTTACCCTCTGAGCGTCCAGCTGTTCACCTTGCCCGCACAGTCCGGGAGAGCGGGCCGCGCGTGTGTCTTGTCCTTTGGCAGACTCCAGCAATATGTCGACAAGCGGCTTCAGCCTTCGGGCTTTTATCTCGGTGTTCGAAGACGAGGCTCCTTGTTTTTCCAGGAAAGCAGAACTGGAGCGGAGACGAGGTTGATCTGGTCTGCCCTGCACACCGTTATGGGTGGTGTGTTTACACTTCGCCTCGCATCTCCGAACGGGCACACGCGTCCTCAGGCAGTGAAATACGACATCACTGTCAACTCGGCTTACGCCCGCTGCAGAAAGACCAGGAGCGAAGTGCCAAGGGGAGTCAATTTATTTAGAAACGGAGACCTGCTGGATGGAAAGTACAACGCAATACTCGATGGAATGCGAAAGGTTAAGTGCTCCAGCCAGCTGGCGGAGTGCTCCATGATATACTGTGTTTACAGAAAAACAGCAGTTTTTTACACAAATTCCTCTCTATCTAAGAGCCTGGCCTGATAATCTACTGTTTTGTTTTTCCATTTGAGTGAAGAGAGCTAAGCTGGTCAGACTTTCTGCTTTTCTTGTCCTAGGTCTGAACCCCAGGCCTGGCCTGCTGAGGTTTAGAGCAGGGACAGCTGCAGACTTGAGCCACAGAAGGCTGCTCTGGGCTCAGGACAGAGGGCTGTGCTAGCTGTTCACGACAGGGGTTGCAAATTTTATCTGTACATTTTTTTTATAGCCTGGAGCATGTTAACAGGGCAAACAAACAAGAATTGATTGAGTTCTTAGAAACTAATGCCTCATAATGGTTACTGACAAAAATATAGAAGGTCCTTATGTATAAACACTCTACAAAGGTGCGTTTCAGTTCATTTTGCCTGAAAGAGGTGTTGTCTGCAAGCCTAGAACACATCTTTTCAGCAAGAAAAGTGGTACAAAGCTCTTTGGGTAAAGAAGGGAACAGAATCCCTCTACATCTGAAGTGCTGTACAGCAGAAGAGGTGGAGAATTTAGAAAACGCTCCACCAATTGAATAAGGAGGAATGTCAGGGAGACCAGAGCTGTACTTAGTCAGGACTCCCAGGTTAAAACCTCTCCTGTTATGAACAGTATCCTGGGATCTCTGAGGTCCAAGCAGTCAGAACCTCAGTTTCATGTCTGAACAGCACCTCTTCCACCTCCATGGTGTGACACAAGCTCTTGCTTTTTGCTAATTTCTTTCCGTTCATAAACGGGCCCAAAAAGAAAGAGCTAATAACTGTTTGAAAACAGGAAAAAACACGGAAATCAGTATCGGATTACAACACTAAAAACACACTTCGGCTTCAACAGAGCTGCAGTGCGTACCAGGCGGCCACAGCGGTATGACACAATTACACAACAAAATTGTTCAACTAGGCCAGATAACCTTATAAGAAGCCAGTATTGCTGTAAAGCAGCAGGGTGTTACAAAATGAGACTTGGGTTAAGGCATGTTATCATCAGGGCCAGCACCTCGGTCCAGACAGAAAGCCTTCGCTGGGTTTTGTTCAGCACAGCCAGAGTGATGAGAACCGGCGAAGAGGCCCAGCTGGACACGCCTGTGTTCAGCTCAGGCTAGGAGGAGTGCTCTGCGTTCTGTAAAGCTAGTTCGCCTGTTTAGTCTGGCATCTGTGCGAAGGCTTTCTCTGCACAACCTCCAAGCCATTAGCACTACCCTGTAAATCACCACCCCCTTTTCAAACAGCGCATAAAACCGAGATTTAATTTGCCCAGCAACGCTGGATTTGTATATAGCCCTGTTGAAACCCAGCTGAGAACATGGAAGCACAGAGTACACTGAAGAGTTACAACCAAGAGCATTTAAGAACTCCACCTTGTCTCATATCAATTTACACCACATCACAGAACAGTCTCGGCTCAAGTCTGGCGAAGCTTCTGCGCAGACCGGGTCTTTTAAACCTGGGTTTAGATCTGGGTGTGCACTGCTCCTACACCCAGTAAAAGCTCTGCTGTAGAAAAGGGTCTCCACTTTGACTAGGAGAATCGTTCTTAATTCTTCTTAATCCGCTCTTAATTCTTCTTAATCCGCTCTTAATTGATCAAGTTAAAACAAAACAAACTAAAACGAAATATGCAGAGGCACTCCAAACAAAAAGATTCAGTAATGTTGAGATATATATATATTCTTGCTGTTCATTCATATTTTCACCACTTCTTAGAATTCCGCACTGCTGGAGAGCCGGAGCCTGCCCCAGCAAGCAGCAGGAGGAAGGCAGGTGGAAGGCTCACCTGGGTAAAGAAAACGGGAGATGCACTGGAACACAGAAACAAAGGGAGAACACACCTTGTTTCAGGAAGCTAAAGCTTGGCCAGAAAGGCAGCAGAACTGGCTGTTGTCGCAAACTCATTCACTATCGAGCTCCGAGGTCCCCCAGCCCCTCTGGGCTCGTCCGGATCTCTGCGGAGAGAAGACTTCATGAACAGACTGGCTATGCTCGCCCACCATCATAAGCACACCTTGCTCAACTGAGTCTTAGTAACCCTTTGATTCCTGGATTTTAAGCTCTTCTGTCAGAATTCATATATATCTCAGAAAGACCCCAGCTCCAGGAATATCAGCAGGCTGGTGTGTTCCGGATACCACTGTGGGCCGAATTGAAGTGGTGCCTCCTGGACTCTTGCATTCCTCTGGTCCATCGTTCAGGATAACCATCAGTTCCTTTCAGGACCTGTGTACCTGAATCTAACCCTTGCAGGTCCTGTCTGTGCCTGACAGCTGGAGTTCTTATGTCTGGGTGGAGTTACAGGGGCCATGTATCAGGCCATGTTACAGGGGCAGATCGTGCTCATCGTGTGCTTAAATTTGCAACAGGCTGTTTACACACGTGCTTGGTGCCCTATGCACGCTTAAGATAAGCCCATGGGTGGAGGGTGTGTCCATCGGAGCACGTGACCCCCTGACCTCCTTCCTAATACAGGAAGTGCAGGCTCCCAGCACAGCGCCGTTCCCCTGTGGAATCTGGGAACTTGCCTGGTCTTTTAATCGGCAGGGACCTCAAAGGCAGGACTGCTATTATTGTCGCTGGGCCTGTCTGTAACCCTGCAGCCTCTACCTGCTCTGGTCTGATGCCGGATTTTGTTTAAGGAAACCCTTTACTTCAAAAGGGTATTAACCATCTAGCTGCATAAAACCTCTTCAGGTTTAAATATTTAAAAAATATAAATCTGGACATTTTTCTCCTTTACAAGGGTGTCTGTTTTGTGCCCGCAGGGGAATGTAAAGGGGAAATTTACCCTTCACATATCTGGGCACAGGCCTTGAGCACCAAAGTGCATTTGAAACTGAAGCAGGTGGACATTGCTCGTTTGAAGAGCTTTTAGTGCTCATCATTGAGATAAAAGACACGCAAACCTGCCATTGGGAAAGCAAAGACCAGTGTTTGTGCTAAATGTATAAAGCCTGAATGTCTCCCGTTTTATTTAGCTGTGTCTGCTAGGAAGGGCCTGTTTCCTGCAGCTCTGTCATTTTACCTTGTCTGTTGCACTGGGCAGCCATCCTACTGTATACATCGAAGATGTTCATTCTGAGAAATCATATTACAATACAATTACCAGAAAAAGTGACACTGACATATATTTAATATATATTTTATTTTATAATAATAAAAAAACTAAACTTTATTTACAAAATTGCATGGAGCCACAGATTAACTTTCCATTTGTACAAAAATGTTACTGCTCCTATTCCACAAGCCCAGAGGCTAGGAGCACTTTTCAGGCGTACCTACCCCCAGTCTTTTCAAGCGTCTCCTCATACGCAATGTTCAGGGAGAGGCCTTGCTGCTGCGGTCATTTAAGACCAACAGAACTCACAACCTCTCCGCACAGGCTGAACACAGGATGGGGGGGGGGATGGGGTCTCTGGAAGAAGCAACAACAGCACTAAACAAACAGGAAAACTCGAAAGGAAAAGCGACCGTTTGTGGTGCTGCCAGTGAAGCCAGCGGGTGAAGGGCCAGGTGGATCCGCTGGAACAGAGAGGAAGACACGGGCGTCCACAGACGGGCCACGAGCAGGGCTCTTGAGCCAGCTGCTCTCTACCCATTGCCACTGCTGCAGAGGCCTGGCACTCACACTGCCTGCCATGAGCTCCCCCTCTAGACTACAGCCTGTTCTTCCTGGGTTGCAAATGCAACCAAGCCCAAGTGAGACATGTTTCTCTGTTGGGAACCAGACAGCGCAGCCACGTCACGCAAACCCCAGCGCGTTCGGAAGGGCCGAGCACATTGCAATCGCCTTGAACAAGCACCTCAGGAGAGACGGGTCTGAAACTGAAACTGAATCTGACTCGAGGTCAGGGAAGGCAGTTGAGTATTAGTGGACGAACACCCGGACCCTGGACTTGTAACCGGAAGGTTCTGGGTTTGAATCCCAGGTGAGGCAGTGCTGTTGTTCCCTTGAGCAAGGTACTTCACTCAGACTGTTGCAGTAAAATACCCAGCTGTAATAATAATCAGTCACTTTGGATGAAAACATTAGACACATAAATGTAACACTGGTAATCTATGTAAGTGATCACTCTTAATAAGAAGGGAAGTGGTTTTAAGAAGTGGTTACTTTGCACAGCAAATATACACACCATATAGTTTACTGGAATTTTGTTTTCCAAATCAATCCAAACTGAGATCCCTTCCATACATGTATTGTAATACACTTCCCTTTCAAAGGAGATTTTCCTTCACACTGGCTCTGAACAGCTCTTTGTATCAGTAAAGACTGCAGGACTACTGTCTCAGCACTGCACGCTTCAGTACCCAGTCTGACGAAAACACCTGAAGCACTTTCCCATTGATCAAGTGGCGCAGGGGTTCACCACTATCAGGAAAGACGAGGGCTAAGTGGAGCAGCAGAAAAAGTTTGATACAGGAACTTGCTTTCTGTTTCCAGCAGAAGAACACGAACGCCAGGGAGCAGTTTCTTCTCTCTGTAAGTCATCTGGAGAGCTGGAACTCTGATTACAGGATGGAGAACAAAGAAGCCTAAATGTCTCTCTATAGGAGAGGTGGCAAGCCTAACAATCTATTTTACACCTGCTTAGCAGCTCAATGTCTTTGCAGTCGTGATAATAACATATCTTTATTAATTTCAATTGGTCCCTTGTCTCGTCAAGATCTTAAAGCACGTAACGTCCGTTTAACACTGCAGGCCTCCAGACTGCTCCGCTCTGGCTCAAGAGAGCCTCGCTCCCCGCAGACCACAGGAAAAACAAGAGATCCAGCCTTTCAACAGAAAGCCGGCTGGCAGCGCCTGGCCGGCCGAGGTCTTGGAGAGAGGTAATGAAATCTTTTTCCACGTCCAAAAGAAAAGGAAAGGAAAGGAATGGCAGAAATGTTCCTACCAGGGAAATACATCAAACAAACGAAGGGATTTTATGAAAAAAAAAAACAACGCCAGGGGGGGGCGGTCTCCGGCTGCAAGGCTCTTCGCACACAGAAACCCAGAGAGGGTGGGAAACAGGGGGCGTGCCGGGGGGCCGGAGAGGGCGGGATGGCCTCTCGGGTCTCAGGTGGGCGGGACCAGCGCCCGCCCCCGTCGCCATTAAAGCACGGAGAGGTCGTGGCAGGACTTGGAGCGCACCTTCAGGGCCATCTTCTTGTTGTTCTTGGCCACCAGCCGGTCCAGGAAGCGGCGCGCCTTCCTGGTCACGCTCTCCTTGCGCCTGTAGACCGAGCGCCGCCGCTCGTTGGTCTCCTTGCTGTCGCGGCGCAGGCGGATCTGCCGCACGATCCCCTCGAAGAGCTCCTGCACGTTGTGGTGCAGCGAGGCCGAGGTCTCGATGAACTTGCAGTCGAAGACCACGGCGCAGGCCCGGCCCTCTGCAGGGGGGGGGGAGAGAGAGGCGTCAGACAGCCCGGGGACAGGGGGCCTGGGGGGGGCCGCATGCGGCTCCCAGCTTCTCGTTCGGGCAGACGCGCATGGCGGCAAGAGGCCCGGTGCCCTCTGACCCCGGCGCTGCCACTCACCCTCCACGGCCACCTCGCGGCAGCGCACCAGGTCGCTCTTGTTCCCCACCAGGATGATGGGGATGTCCTCGGCCTGCCGGAGGCGCCGCAGCTGGATGCGCAGCTCGGAGGCGCTCTCGAAGCTGGCGCGATCCGTGATGGAGTACACGATGACGTAGGCGTTGCCCACCTGCATGCAGTAGTCCTGCACCCACCTCTCGTCCTCCTCCTGGCGGGGGGGGGGGCAGACACAGGACAGGGGCGATGGGCGCGGTGTCTTCACACGGCTCAGGCCCACGCCAGCAGAGCAGTGCTCAAGCGCCCCAGCTCTGTTCAAATAAACTCAATATTTGCGTAGTGGATGAATATAGAGTTGCTTCTTCCTTGCATACAAGTAGATGTTTTTCTGTTAGTTATCATGATCATTAACTGCATTTCTTCAACACTTTTCAAAAAGCGCTCGACATGCAGGAGGGGACCCAATTCACACACCACTGAAGTGCAGCCCCCACCTGGGAGACACCCAGCAGCCTTTCTGCCCCAGCAGCCCCCACCTGGGAGACACCCAGCAGCCTTTCTGCCCCAGCAGCCCCCACCTGGGAGACACCCAGCAGCCTTTCTGCCCCAGCAGCCCCCACCTGGGAGACACCCAGCAGCCTTTCTGCCCCAGCAGCCCCTCGACACAGCAGGTGAGGCCAATGACTGAGAAAGTGCTTCACCGGGTGAATTAAGGGGGAATTTAAGTGCGCAAGCCCAGAGTGGAATTTAACACTCCTGCCCTGATGAACAGCGTTTTGCAATCATCAATGACCATGCGGTCAAGACTTCAGTTTCATATCTCATTGCAGGGATGGGACCCTGATCACCTTACTAGGCGAACCGTGTGGAAATTCTGGTGCAGAGGGGAGAGTGCCACCTACTGGTCGACCTGTGCCACACACAGCAAAAGCCTCTTTTTCCTCACAGGTCTCCCACCCCACTGCCCAGCGGGCCCAGCGGGCCCAGCCTCTCTGAACCTCTGAGGTCTGACAAGTTAGAAGCCGAAGGTAGTGCTGCTGCTGCTGTATGGCACAGCAGAAAACGGAACACATTCTTGCACTGGAGCAAGAAGCTTTTGAACCCCCCCCACCCCCACCCCAACTCCCAGTCCTCTTAATTACTAGGTACGCATTAGCCTGCTGATTGGCCCACTTGTCCCATCCTGGCCTTATATCGCAAATACAATCACAAGCAGGAACAACAAATGCCCTGGCAAGAGCAGTGTGGGAGAACGGGAACAAACCAATGAAAAATCACAAGCTAATTGAGCAGGGCTGGCACCCTACTGGCCTTCCCAGTGCTGATCCACACCAGTGGAATTAGCCCCCACAGCCATCGGTATCGAGGATCTGAGCAGCCCTGTCAGAGCGTCCGCGCTCCGATTCCGGCTCTATGGATTATTGCTGGAGGCTGTGGACATTTTTTCCACAGCGCGGTCAAAGAAGGGGTGTGGGGTCAGCTGCCAGACCTTTTGTTTTTCCCCAAGGCCGTTTCTGTGTTCTGTTTTCCTGCGCTCCGCTGCACATCTGGTTTAATTTCCAGCTGCAGCGGGAGGAGGCTTTGGCAGCAGCGCCCCTCGCTCGCTGTTTTACCAGCCGCTGAGGAGCGCGGCGGTAAAGCGCTGGAGAGGAGGAAAAGATTTCCCGCGCACCTGGTCATAAACTGCACAGGGCCCTCTACCACCTTCGCAAACAACAGATCCATGCCAAAGCAAGTTTCCACAAGTTGTTGTTTTTTTTATATATATATTCAGGACAAATATTTCCATGAGGAGAAACCAGATTCTAATAATAGGTGGAGGACTGTGCCAAGTTTAGCAGGTTAACTGCTCATGAGGACCTGTTTACCAGAACGCAAAGCTCAAACAAATGTTGCAGTGAGTTTGAATAATTAGAATAATTCTTTCCCCCGATAGTGCGCATTCCAAACCTACATTCCTCACCGGAAGTGATGCCACTAGCCTGGGAATAGGACGCCTGCAGCGTTCGGGAACAACAACACTGCTGTCCCTCAGGCACGGGGGGGGGAGGGGGAAGCCTGCAGAAACAGAAGGAAGGGAGTGGGAAGACACGCGCCCCCTGCTGGGCGGGGACGTACCTGCTTCTCGGCCTCCCACGTGTCCATCACGATCAGAGTGGTCTCCTCCCCGTCGACAGTCAGGGTCCGCTCGTAGGTGTCCTCTGAAAGACAGGGCAAAGCCAGCTAGGATCAAGGGCACAGCACGGGGGCGCGCACCACGCTCTCTATCGCCTCCCGAGGGTCGGGTGTTGTCATGAACGGTCACGACCCAGACTCGGCGGGCTGGGCGTCTCCTCCTTCTCCCGAAACGGTCTTCTCGGCCGTAACCCGGACGCGTCTCGTTCCGGCAGAGGAACGGGAGGGGCTGGGGGGCCGAAACGGAAGAGCCCCGGCGAGGCGGCTGGCCGAAACCTCGCGCACACGAACCGCGACGTCTCTCGGCGACTCGCCATGCCGCCGCGTTTCAGGGGAGGCCTCGCGGGCGGGAATCGAGACCGGCTTCTGTGCCCAGAAACAGCGGCGCCAGCCTGGAGACAGAGATCCCAGCTGAGGGCCTTGCTGCTCGCATCCCTCCCCTTCCCGGGAAAAATACACTGGGGGAAGTGGGAGTTTTCCCAGACAGAGGAATGGCGCCGCACCGCAGCTCAGGCCCAACCCTGCTGCTGTTGTGTGTCCGCAGTCTAGCTCTGGACACTGCTACAGTTTCATACTAACTCCCCCACGTTGTGTGGCACTTGTTGTGTGGCACGTCACATGTGCTGCACTGTTGCAACGCGGGAAAGAGGTCTAAGCTATTCGGGAGTGCACCAGGGACACGTGCACAGGTGTGTCCCTGTCTCTCCGCTGGTGGCGCCAAGCTGCTCGAGAGAGGCCAATCCTGATTTGCGGGGAGGGAGTGTTCAAAATCACTGACGGCTGTTTAGGAACGTCTCTGGTACTCAGTCCTGCCGAAAATGGCTCCGCAGGCCTCCTGTTCAAGTATTGACCAGGGCCCGTGCACCCGAGGTCTGACAAGACCAGGTACACAGTACTAGCACTGCGGCCATAACTGGGTGCCTGACCCTGGAGAAAGAAGAAGCCAAGCTCCTTCCATTCCTGGCGGTCCTAGACGTCACGCTCCTCAAGGAAACTCCAGGCCTTGTGGGCCTTTGTCAGGATTATGGGCTTTGGTCTGTGCCTTGTACTCATGGGAAAGGACAGCCAAGACTACAGAGATCCCAAAACACTCCATCACAAAAGAAAAACGGCCCAACGTTCTCGTTTCCATTCTCCTCGTCTCCTCCCTGGAAGTAACACCGTCGGATGGAGGGAAGACAGGTCACAGCGACAAGAGGAGACCTTGTGGCCTGTGAAGGAAACACACAGGGGTTTTTAAATGGCACAATGTGTCCATTTCAGGCCTTCCTACAGACGAGCCAGACTGATGCGTTTGTAAGGCTGTCATTAATCTAATTTCCTCCACTCAGCCCAGAAGCTGTTGTTAATTTGCCATGGAAACATCTAGTGTGTGACTCAGCCTCCTCAAACAGACAACTCACTAGTGGACCACTTTCCCATAGTGCACCTCTCATCACGCCAACGGGAGCCTCAGGCCTCTGCGTTCGCAGCTCTTTTATCGATATTTTTCCTTCCAGTCTACAAAGAGCTAGAGTTTGAGCTAAAAAATACACGCAGAAGATCTTCTTCTGAAAACATCCAGGAGTTGAAACACAGCCTCGATGGAACAAATACCAATCAGCCCAGACAATATATCTTATTTTGTTTTCCATCTTCTGACACAATGCAGGGTGGTGCAAAGGGAAGCAAAGAGATTTCAGTGAGTTTCTTTTTTAGAACCTTTTTATTTCTGCAAAACCTTATTACATATAATTATTTGCCCTTTTGCAATCAGCTGTGTTTTGCTTCAGTGCCAAAGGAAAGCTGTGCATTCGCTCACCCCTTTCTCTGATCACGTTCGAGGGAGGTGCTGTGGTCTTTTGTGGTCACGAACCCCAAGAAAGACCCAACTCCCTGCAGCGCGTGAAAACACAAGTGAAAAAACAATTTCACTGAAACAGAAATGTGATTGCTTGCACACTTCACGTCCACAACTTCGTAGGTGGTGTGAGAGATATAATCCCAACTGAATTAAACAAGTCACTAAACCACTGGAAAATCCGACTCGCGTGAATCTCTAAGGGCCACACATCTTCCAGGCTCTCATCTCGAAAGAGCTGCGTCACCGTGTTCCCCTTAAATCTCTCCCCCACCCACCCGGTCCTCCGCCGTGTCTCCCTGAGGCGCCAGAGGTCAGGGCCGGAGAGTGACCGCTGCCCACAGGACGCGTCTGTGAACGGGAGCCCCGGGTCTCTCTTTCCCACACAGAGCCCGTGACGATGTCCCAGGAGCCTGAGGGAGGTGTGACACCGACCTGTGCTCTGTCTCCCGGACCGCTGTCCCACTGCCAGGACGCTGTTCACTTTTTCAGAGATAAATCCAGCTTTAGCAAGACACAAACAACCGACTAAAACCAACTGAATTTCAAAGGAACAAGTAATAGGTTTATTCCATCCTGAAAAAAAGAAGAAAGCGACTGCCCTGTCTCTCTCACACCTGAAGAAGGCTCCACGGCCGAAACGTTGTGTTCTCTTTCTTCTTTTTTTCACCATGGAATAAACCTATTACTTGTTCCTTTGCAGCCTAGGCATGCTGACGCAGCTCCCCACCTGAACTACTAACTGAATTTCTATGCAAGTCTTCCACGGCCATTGCTGTGGTCTTGTGGAAACTGCAGCTCTGCAGCCGTACCTACTGAATAGGTGTTCTGAATAGGTCTTGTGCTGTAGATAAAGGTTAAAGTTTTACACTTCCCCGATGATGCTACTGTGTGCAAATATTGCATTAAAACATTGTTACGTCATTACAGAACCAGTACCTCTGTTCTAGCAAAGAGCATAACCAAGGTCACAGGTCAGAGGTGGCCAGGCTGCTTTGCCCTTCTAACATAACCTGGGAGGTAGCAGCTACTTGACTGGATGTTCGGACCCAGCTATAAGCTTTGGTGAAGCTGTCTCCGAAAAGCACAAAGTGTCCAGTAGCAGATCTCTCCCCGCATGCGTGTTTGCTAAGCCTAAAGCATTTCAAGAGACAGCAGCCCAGCTGGACACCGAGTCTGAAGACAAACCAGTCCAACGTGTCAATCTTGCCAGCACTCACTGCTGTACAGGAGACTGTGAGCCTCTGGGACACTGGGGAAGGTCGGGGAGGGGCGAGGCCTCATGGCCTTGACATGTCAGGCAAAGCCATGAGGTTTGATATAAAAGCAGAAAGGCGAAACAGGTCACCAACACTTCTCTTTAAGTGTCGGTCATTGTCCAAACATCTGGTCTTTTTTTAAACCATGTCACTGCACTGCAGTCAAATGTGTAAATGCCCGCTTAGGCCGATTCATTCTGCACCAGTCCAGAGCCTGTGGTCACCTGCTGGCCTCGCAGATGATGGCCGCTTCCCTCCCTCAGTGCGGAGTCAGCTGTGCTTGGGTTCGAGCCTCTGCCCCGCAGGCAGGGCTGCCTCGCTGAGCTGCCAGTCAGCCCCGCGCACAGCAATGTGGAGGGCCTGCTGTCTGGGCCAGAGAGCTCCCGGGTGAATAAACAGGCTGTCTGTCAATACTTCCCAAGCCCCAGACACACACAGCTCACAGCTCCGTCAGAGCATTCTGGCCAGCGGCTCCTCGCTACAGGAGAACCGGTCCCTGATTATTCAGAGTTCCACTTCTTGGTGTGAGCTGCTCTCACAGTGCCCGGGGACACTGGGGTGTTGCACCCAGAGTGCCCAGTACGTGCGTGAGCGTGCCTAGGCGCAGAGCACGCACGTACAATAGATCATGCGCGGGCTAAACTGGGTGCTCACGCCTGGTCAATATTGCAACAGCCTATCTGAGAATGCTGAGGTGTCAGCACCCCAGTCCCCACGCCCTCTCAGTGCCAAAAACAGACGTCCTTGTGGGGCCCCTGGCGCTGGGGGGCCTCGTCTGCAAACAACTGACAGGTGAGCTGGCATCGCTTCGAAAACCCAGCGTTTCTCTTTCGCCCTCTCTTTCTCTCCAGAAACCCACACATCCCGCTTAACTACAGAGTCCAGCGCTGCCCCCGCGCTCAGCCCAGCCCAGCCCAGCCCGACTCATGGGTCAGAACAGCGAGAGAAACGAGCGTCACATTCCGACTTATTTAAACTTAAGACGCCTAAAAAAAAAGGAAAAATAGCACCTCCCGACAGTGTGTACAGTGTTTTTCTGGCAGATAACCGCCTCCAAACAAACGCGAACACTAAACGGATGGCTCTAGCCCCGGAGCCGCGCGTCAACGCGGTCATCAATAGCGCCTGACAATCGATCGGGGGTCTGACGGCCGATAGCGCCACGTGACTGCGCCTCTGCTGCCCGAAGCGGCGCCACACGGGCACGTGACGGCTGCGCACCCTGAGTGACGCAGCCGGGGTGCCCCAATACCAGGGGCATCGACAGAGAGGCAGTACAGCCCAGCGGTATCTGCCCCCCGAATTACTGCGGGGAAATTCAATGATTCAGTGAGAGGGTAGAACTGAATCACTGGATAAAACTGTGGGCAAAACTTGCTTAAAGTCTTGAACACGAACTCTTCGGCGATTATAAAGGGGCATCGATCCAACAGAATAACCGGCAAGCCTCCTAGGGTACCTAGCTGAAAACAAAACAAAAAACTTCAATCGCAACTGGATTGCACGACTAGGCGTTTAAAAACCCCATACCGCCGAGCCAGTCTGAAATAACCGTGACATCCCCTCAGTGACTTAACTCCTCGTCCACTCTCATTCTGATTTCACCAGCTAAGGCAAAGGAAGAAAAAAAATGTTCTTCTATCAAGCAAAAGCTTTTACACAAGCGAAAACGTCTTGATCCAGGACCAGTTCGGGCAGCTACCAACAGTCCACATCACGGCGGTACCGGCCTACAGTACAGCGCCACAACAAACTTTGACCAAATCCAACTTTGAAATCGGGCGCATTATTTAAGGCAGAGGATTGATACGAAAGAAGCAAAAAATAAAATAAATAATAATGTTGCCTTCTCAACCGTGAACCGCGCACAGCCAAGGAAGAACAGCTCGTGCTTAATTGAATTCAAGGCTTAATGAAGACGAAGCGAGTGTGAAAACCGACACTCCCGAGCTGTCGCACCTCCCGGGTGGTCGCTCAGATCTTTCTCCTGGATCCCCGCGAAGATGGTGGCCAGGCTCGACTTGCCCACTCCGTGGTCCCCGAGCAGCACGACGCGGTACAGGCACTCCGCCCCGGAGCTGTCGGAGTCCTCCGAGTCGGTGGACCAGCTGGCCCGGGAGTGGAGGGTCTTGTCCCCGGGGTGGTAGGAGGCAGAGTGGCCGAGGGCGGGATGGTGGGGGTCCGCCGCGGGCTCCCCGTCTTTCGCACCCGACTGGTGCGCGGACGGGATCGGCGTGCTCGCCCTCCGCCTCAGGGTCTCCTTGCTGTCTCTCTGCGTGTTCAGCGTCATCCTCTCGGGTCAGCGACGAACGCGCCCTGAAAGAAAAGTTCTGCCGTCTTAAATATCTCACAGCTTAGCCCACATGAGATTTAAAAACAACAGCAACAAAAAAACGAAAACAAAAAAGGCGAACCATAAGCGCGCGGTTTGGTCTGCTTCTCAGTCTTGGGACACAGTCATTCCCCTGGGGCGGCGGTGGGAAAGGTGAACTTTGTTTTAGGAAGAAAAAAGAAAACAGAAGCATCGTTACAAGTTTTGTTTAGAGAACCGTACCTCAGATGAAGATACTTCTCCGCGGACTGAGAGAGAGAGGGAGAGGGGTTCGCTGTGCGCGCAGCTGCCCCGTGTGTCTCCGAACCGGAGCGACTGGAGGACCGGCTGCCCGCAGAGGACGGTTCAAGTGCGTCGGTCAGCCGTGAGCTAATGTGCCACACTCTCTATCCCATCATATTTGTTGCACACACACACACAAAAAAGGTATTGGGTGTTTGAATTTGCTTTTGTTGCTGTTGTATAGAATTGCCGTGGGATCTCTGAAACGATACCCTCTCGGAGCCACGGCAACAGCGCTCTGCATTCCACGACCTTGTTAAAAATTTAAAAGCTTAATCCAGGACAGTGCCATTAGGCTCTCCCACACACTATACCGCACAACACAACGGCTTTGTGTTTTTTTTTTCCTTCTTCCTCTTTGATAGACATTAGATGCAGCAGCGCAGACACACACGACTGCGAAACCTCCAGACCGCTGGTTCTATCTGCAGGGTTTTCAGCGACAGACCGCTCAACGGAATTACGCGACGGTAACTGTCACTATGAAACGCGGGAGAAAAGTACATTCTTGTCGTAAATTCGTTCGCATTGTTGTCCAGGCGTGCAACGTCGTTTTCCGAAGACAAACCATATTACGCTTCTTCGAAACCGCGCTCTCTCTCTCTTTAAAAATGAAAACTGAGCTTTTTTTTATTATTGAAGTTCACTTCACCACATCTACGCGTTGTTGTTTTTTTTCCTTTCGGGGAAGCTCTAGGGTTACTTGTGGATGCGCCGCAGAACGGCTCCGCAATCAGTTAGAAAACAAAAAAAAAACTCCGTTTCGGCCCGCAGACAGTATTCGAACCCTGCTCTTGAAAAAGCCGAAATCGGCGCAGTAGTTTCGCAGGTGACACCTACCGGAGCCGGCGAGCTAGCCGCTGTGCGCGTCCCCCAGCCCTTGGCCGTGCTGAGCTGCGGGTCTCCGTGTGCGCGCTCCGCCTCTCCGATCCCTCATCCTCTCGCTCCGCGCTCCGGGCTGGCTCTGGCTCTGGCTCCGGCAAGGCAACTTCATCTTTTTTTTTTTACACACACACAACCAGTCCGGCCCCTGACGTAAGGGCGCAAGTCATTTCCTTTTGGAAAGGGCCGAGCTGTTCGTGTAGGGAAAAGTTTTGGAGGTTATAGGGAAAGTACGGAGTGGTGGCCTGGCTGCACTTTGGGGTGTTTTTACTTGTACCGTGGGTCTGTTTTTTTTATATATATATACACACACTCCTTTGTCACCAAAAATGTGACATATACAGTGCCTTGCGAAAGTATTCGGCCCCCTTGAACTTTTCAACCTTTTGCCACATTTCAGGCTTCAAACATAAAGATATAAATTTTTTATTTTATGTGAAGAATCACCAACAAGTGGGACACAATTGTGAAGTGGAACGAAACCTATTGGATTTTTGAAACTTTTTTAACTAATAAAAAAATGAAAAGTGGGGCGTGCAAAATTATTCGGCCCCTTTACTTTCAGTGCAGCAAACTCACTCCAGAAGTTCAGCGAGGATCTCTGAATGATCCAATGTTGTCCTAAATGACTGATGGTGATAAATAGAATCCACCTGTGTGTAATCAAGTCTCTGTATAAATGCACCTGCTCTGTGATAGTCTCAAGGTTCTGTTGAAAGCGCAGAGAGCATCATGAAGACCAAGGAACACACCAGGCAGGTCCGTAATACTGTTGTGGAGAAGTTTAAAGCCGGATATGGATACAAAAAGATTTCCCAAGCTTCAAACATCCCAAGGAGCACTGTGCAAGCGATCATCTTGAAATGGAAGGAGTATCAGACCACTGCAAATCTACCAAGACCTGGCCGTCCCTCTAAACTTTCAGCTCAGACAAGGAGAAGACTGATCAGAGATGCAGCCAAGAGGCCCATGATCACTCTGGATGAACTGCAGAGAACTACAGCTGAGGTGGGAGAGTCTGTCCATAGGACAACAATCAGTCTTACACTGCACAAATCTGGCCTTTATGGAAGAGTGGCAAGAAGAAAGCCATTTCTCAAAGATATCCATAAAAAGTCTCGTCTAAAGTTTGCCACAAGCCACCTGGGAGACACCCCAAACATGTGGAAGAAGGTGCTCTGGTCAGATGAAACCAAAATCGAACTTTTTGGCCACAATGCAAAACGATATGTTTGGCGTAAAAGCAACACAGCTCATCACCCTCAACACACCATCCCCACTGTCAAACATGGTGGTGGCAGCATCATGGTTTGGGCCTGCTTTTCTTCAGCAGGGACAGGGAAGATGGTTAAAATTGAGGGGAAGATGGATGCAGCCAAATACAGGACCATTCTGGATGAAAACCTGTTGGAGTCTGCAAAAGACCTGAAACTGGGACGGAGATTTATCTTCCAACAAGACAATGATCCCAAACATACAGCAAAATCTACAAAGGAATGGTTCACAAATAAACGTATCCAGGTGTTTGAATGGCCAAGTCAAAGTCCAGACCTGAATCCAATCGAGAATCTGTGGAAAGAGCTGAAAACTGCTGTTCACAAAGGCTCTCCATCCAACCTCACTGAGCTCGAGCTGTTTTGCAAGGAAGAATGGGCAAGAATTTCAGTCTCTCGATGTGCAAAACTGATAGAGACATACCCCAAGCGACTTGCAGCTGTAATCGCAGCAAAAGGTGGCTCTACAAAGTATTAACGCAAGGGGGCCGAATAATTTTGCACGCCCCACTTTTCATTTTTTTATTAGTTAAAAAAGTTTCAAAAATCCAATAGATTTCGTTCCACTTCACAATTGTGTCCCACTTGTTGGTGATTCTTCACATAAAATAAAAAAATTATATCTTTATGTTTGAAGCCTGAAATGTGGCAAAAGGTTGAAAAGTTCAAGGGGGCCGAATACTTTCACAAGGCACTGTATATAAGGGAATCATAGTGCCATAATTTAATGAGCTCATGTATTTGGAGAAAAATAGTTTTTATTGTAAGAGGATGAGTGCTTAACACTGAGTTAAAAAAGAAAGCAAAAGACCCCAGACCTGATTCTCTTTTGAAATTGTAGTAAATTGAAGTACTACAAAAAAGTCTGCAGTGCAGTAAATGAAAAGCAGTAATCCAGCACCTGGAAATAAATGACAAATTCCTCTAAATCTGAGGCTCTCGGTCACTGCTGAGGTCTTAATTCTAAAGGTGCCGACTCCAAATGCAAACCTTAACCGGACAGGAACATTTCTAACTGGAATGGTGACATCGCAATTCCTGCAATAGATCGAATCGGTACGTCTGTGCGTTTGTTTCACAATGGTGAATCAGTGAAACAGAAGAAAAGTCATGTACCTAGGCATAAGGAAAGTGAAAACCTCTTGTCACTGAGCAATGCACAGTAGGTTTATTGAAGGCTCTCCCTGGTGTTATGTAAAAAAATACGCATTTCACTTCAATTAAAAAAGCAGAACAATTATTGTTCTGTAATAAAAGGCCTTCTGGAGTCCCATACCAAGCCATAACATTTGTATCCCAGGACTGAGCAAAAAGCGCAGACTTTTCTGCAAGAAATCAGATTTTTCTGACTTGGCTGAATCTTTTCCAACTGCACACACATTCAATCTGTTATCCATGGGACGGTGTGCCGAAGAGCCTACCAATTTATAAACGCAACTGCTTTCCCACACTTCGGCACATTGTGGAGTCTTCTTTCAAACTATATTTCCTAACACGCCTCCAGCGGATACACACAGGGACTAGATATAGATTTCTCTGCTGACTACTGAATTTAAACCATGCCAGTTATAACTCCCAGAACAAAAACGGAACACTTTCTGTCCTGGAAATCTGTGCACAATCACCACCATGAGAAAGGAGGTTCTGAATGAAAATATAACTCGCTTTTAAGTCTCAAAGGATATAAAAGAAGAACACAAGTGCACAAAGTGCTTCATTTTGGTTTCACATAGTAACTCAACAGACAAAGTTAGGTTAAAAAATATTTGCATTAAAAACATTCTGTTCCTTGTTTGCCCACAAAATCCAACAGCAACAACTCTAAGGCCTATGACTGCAACAGGGTATAAGCCAAATCTCCTGTGAGAGACACTGAAATGATTTGCTTTCAGAGCTGCATCTAAAGAGTAAAATGAGTTCCACAAGTTCCAGCCTGTTGCAACTTAGAAGAGTAATCTTTATCTGTAAGAGTGGTACAAATACAGCCTGCTCTCGATGTACAATAACTGGCTGTTGAATCTGAACAACCTAGCAATTAAACATAATGTTACAAACACTGTATATACATTTTCTGATCTGGATTAAATCAATTCAAACGCATGAGCGCAGATATAGAGCGTTTCTGATAAGTCCCTCCTGCCATGATCAGTGTAGCTAAATAGGGAGCCACTCCTCTCTGGGAATGTTTAATGTCACGTCCATATCCGGAGCACATCTGAAACACAGACAATAAACAAATTAGTCTTACTGCTTGGATTATAATATACTCAAGCTGTACTTAAATCATTACTGAGCCTGAGAGAATACAACTTCGCACTGTGAAAATGACCTGTAGGCCTTCCCTTGTGTGCTCTGGGATTTTACATGATTTAGCAAAATGTTGACTTGGCACTGGATGTCCCGAGGTGTATTCTTCACCGTTAATGTAAAAAACATATTTCGATTCAATGAGAAATAAATATTTTAACTTTGCGAGGCTGTTAAATCAGAAATGAATTGAATCATGGGTCCAATGCAAAATGTTGGAAGACAGGTCCCTGAAATGAGCTGTTTAACTTTGTTTTGTGTCATATTTAATGCTAAATTTCAACAGCACGTGGGCTGGCAACTGAGCACGGGCCTGTTTCTGAGAAAGTTCATGCCATTTATTTATTTGGATATTTTTTCTTGTAAAATAGGGCACAGAATCCGATGGTGCCAACTAAAATCTTCTGACTAAACATTTATTAAAGGCAGCACATTGATGACACTCTGAGAAAGGACATAATATAAATCATTTATTTCTATTCCACAGAAATAAGAGTGCTTCACCTTATGTATGACTGAACCCCTGTTAATGGGGGAAACTACTGTTATCCTCAGAGCAGCTTCACACTTGTCATTCAGGAAAAAGATCTTCTTCATTGGCTGAAACATTGCGCACACTGAAATCAATCTTATCTCCGCTGGCAGAGATCTCTGTTCCCATGGACTTATTTCAACGGAAACATCCTTTGTTCTTCCATTGAAATAACATATTAAATAACTGCACTTTGGTACTTAGTTGTAATAAAAGAAGATGTAAAATAAATAAGAAAAGGATCGTATTTCAAAACCAAATCTACATTTGTTTCTTGGTTTGGAACAACTTGCCGGAAATTTGAGTCCCTTATGAACTTTTAATGACAGATTTGGACTCTGCGATTTCAAAGCTTGCTGTGACTCTTCGTGTATCTTTAAGATGTCTCGGAGAGATTTTCTAAAACTCTGTACTGTTATGTTGAGAGGTACAGTGCAGTGCTCTTCCCTTCAGCCAGCTGTTCTGCCCATATTGTGTGTGCCTGTGGTTTAGCATTGGAGAGCTTCAAGTCACAAGAAGCTCAGAAGAAAACGATTAACTATCATGGGAAACCCTATATGGTAAACAGTATGGAAAGCAAACCTCTTACAACAATTACATATAGAAAAAGGCATTATTTACTCATATATTTTTCCATTATGTTATTCATCCTCTTTAGTAACCTTATTCTTTATTGTCGTCAGAATCTAATTAAGTGCTTTTTTACGATTTTAGTAAACAACAGAAGGGGAGTGGAGAAGCCTGTGTATCAGTGCTGAAACAGATGTCTTTTATTTGGTGTTTTTTTTAGTGACCGGAGCTCCGATTTCCCTCATGTTAGTAACATGCAGTTGTTTGGGTAGCCTTCAGCTAAACACAGAGGATGCTGCTGGTCCAGGTCAGAGAGCCCCGTCACACACACACAGGCAGTGTTTTGCCCTGGCACGGTTTCCTGTCTCATATGGGCAGAGGGCCAGGGACAAGCGGTTCAGTCTGAGCAGGTTACATGAGAGGCATGGAACAAAAGTTACAGGAGACGTGGCTGCCATGATCAGGACCTGATGAGCATCCCCGACAAATTAGTATCTACGGGTGCACAGAACTACAAGAAACTAAAGACTCAGAAGAAGCACTGAAAAACCAGAAGTTATACCATGATTCATCTGCTATGCAAGCATGAGAAAAGCATGCCAGGCCAATTAATGCCTGTGCTTTGACACGACAGCAGGTTATTTTTCGAGGTGCGGAAAAAACAAACAAACGCAACACTGCCGACACACTCCGCTGCTTGACAAAACAAAAGAGCAAAAGGCAAACTTGGCCAAGGTGCTATTCAGCATTTTTTAGAATACACATTTTTTTTTAATGTTGAAAAACTGCAAGCCTGAAGACGGAAATCTTGCTCAGAGAGAAACCAGTAGGGGGGTTTCAGTTCAGGCACATACACGTATAGTGATTCTTATCAGCTCTGAGCTGTGTTTTTAATCGTGTGAATTATGTGTAGTGATCAGTTGGTCTCATTGGTGAACACGAGATATCTTGTGGTGCAAGTCAGTGATGATTACACAGCACATTACTCTATAACCAGATAAACATACTTATCTCTTCTGGGGAAAACATCGCAGAATATCTCTTTCCTGATGTCCGCTCTAGATTGCTGGAGCTGTTGGACGGTTTTCTCCAACGCCTGGGTCTTCTCCTCGAGCTCGCTGATCATCTGCAGGGAGAAATGGAAAAGAAACTGAAGAAGACACGTAATGACATTTAAGAAGAAACGGACAATCCAGGCTTCTGATACCGGAAATTTTAGTCAGTTTCCTTTCACGGTGTTAGAAGTCTCATTGTTTATTTACAAACCTGAATACAGTTAAGGTTTTCAACTCACTTTTTGGTGAAGTTCAATTTCCTTCTTCATTACTGAATTATGGAACAGCATGTGCTCCACTCCAGGAGGAATATAGGTCATCTTTTCCTAGACAGTTTAAATAAACACCAGAATTATTATTTTTTTTACATCGTACAACCTGGAACCTGGAGACACGGACCAGAGGCAGGTTTGGAGTCTACGGATACTCTACGATGAGGAAAGAGTGGAGTTGGTGTCACGATCTCCCACTAGCAATAATGACATCTTCTAGGCCAGTGGTTTCTGTCCTGGTCCTGGTGAAACCCACACAGCTGCTGGTTTTCAATCCAGCCCAGCTTCATGACAGAACGAAGGCCTAACTCAATCGAAGACTTGGCTTCAACTGAATATTTGCATTTTGTTTCTTGTCACACGTCTGGGATTTTATTTCACTTACAATATATATGATGGTTAAAGCCCCAAAATGTGTAAGAGCTGGGAACACACAGGTCAGGTCAGTCTTATTATTAAGTCAATGAAGGGTTTGACTGTGTAATTGAGGGCCCGGCTGGAACACAAACCAGCAGGACCAGGACTGGGGACCACCAGGGGAAAGGACAGTCAGTGGAAAATGACAGGAGTCATGAGTCCCTGGCTGTCAAGAAAGGAAATATGGAATCTGGTTTTTTTTTTTTTTTTTTTTTTACATTGACAGGAAGGGGACAGCTCTCAATTTCCAATTTCTGTTTGGCCAGTTGACCTTGGGGGTTCTCATTTACTGCCCCGAAAAAGACTACAGAGCAAGTGTGGTCCTCCTGGACTGTGGTTTCCAGAACTCCCTCCCTCGAGGAGGGAGAAAACGCCCCCGACATGTCAACGACCCGGTACACGTACATAGCAATGATCAACACTGTACATTCAAGATGGGCGAAACTGAGCTTGAAGAAGGGGCTCTCCAAACAGGGCCTGTGTGTGTACGTGGACTCCGTGTCCAAGCAGAACATGTGGTGAAGCTATGAAAAAGGCCACATATTAGGAAAAAGTGTGAAAAGTGAAGAATCTGGGTCAATGGAATGGCATTGGTAAGGTCTAATTTATTTTACTCTTTCCTTAATACATTGGTTAGTCCATAGTTCGTTCTTGACATCATTGCTCAACAGTGCAACCTCAGGACCCGAGTGGAAATGAAGACGTGTGCTTAGTATTGAAATCAGAAATCGCTCCCATAAATTAAGGGTTGTGATCTGCCCAGTCATGCTGTTAATTCCCTGGAATCTTTCATGAAATGGCTGGATTAGATCATTCGATCAATAAGCTGCTAGAAACCAAATAAGCAAAATAACCGCATACTGTAGGTTACAAACAAAAGGAAATAAGGATTTTTTTTTGTTCTAATCGATTCGCTAAGACAGTTAGCTAATCATGGCTTATGAAGCAGTCAGGAACTACGAGAGAGTGTCAACAGTTACTTCTTAACTGGACAAATGGGCAATATGGGAGCTCATCCCAGCCTCTTGGCAGGAAGTGATGTCACTAGGCTGGCTTGAGCTGTGCAGGACACGAGCAGGTCTTCATTACCTCAGCGACTGCGGCCAGCATCTCATCCTCCGTCCTCCTGAAGGACTTCTCCAGCTTCCCCATCTCGGACTGGGCAAGCAGATGGATATCCTCTCGCTCATCCTGGCCGAAACAAAACGCAAGCCATCTTTGAAAAAAAAAAAGCTCAGCTCTGCTTTATAGCTATGCACTGCAGTTTTTAACAGCATTTCCCACTCTCTCGAGATAAGCTGGCTGGGTTTTAGACCGGCCTGTGGAGGGATGTTCATAGATGCTGTTATAGACAAAGCTGCTGTCTATGAAAAAGGTTTACGAGAATTGCGCTTGGCTGCATGCTTTTGCTGTAGCCTGGGCCTCTGTGGTGCTCAAAATATGTTCTCACATCCCCCGATCAAAAACACTGAAGCAGGCCAATTCTTTATATCTAAGACCTATCTAACTATGGAGTGAAAGAGAATGATTTATTTATTGTATTTTACTTTAGTAGTAAAATTAAGAATACATGAAAAATTACACACATCGTGATCTGAAGAATCAAAGTAATTGTCAATTATGTGCATGTGGTTAATTTATGGTTTTTTTTCATGATTTACCTTCTAAACAAATCAGGCAAATTTCGCACTCCCAGGTTAAGACCATTTCTCTAAAGGAAATTTAAGCAGCTAAGTCTTAATTATCTTGGTAAACATCTCCTGTTTTCAAGAGGGGATGTTTGTCTGCTCAGTGGTCTGCTCTGTCCATGTCTATGTGCACCGACAGCTTATCTTGCGAGTGTGGAACATGGGGTCAGGTGAGCCTGGCCAGTATGATTGGCTACCTGATGCGTCTCCTGCAGTTTTACGATCTCTCTCTGCATCTCTGCGATCCTCAGAGCTTTCACAGGGTACTGCTTGTCTTTGTATGTCTTCAGCGTGTGGAGCTCTGTTTGGGCTTCACAAACCTCTGTCTTCAGCTTATTTAGCTGTTCTTCCAGCCCTACGAGAGGCCCACAAACGCAGTGTGCATTAAGCTTTTTCTCTACTACGTTATGCCTGCTGCACAATTCATCACCAAGCCTGCCTAAATCCTTAAAAGAGCAGTGCAATGACCTGTGTGTAATAATGACTCAAAGAAAGAAATGGAAGGTACCTTGCGGTCAGTCGCAGATTGAAGACAAAACTTCAAACAACTGTGTTTAATAAAATCACAAATCAAGTACTTGATGGTGAAGTTCCGAGAGCCAGACACAAGAAAGGTAAGTCTTAAGAGAAAGCTGACATTATGAACTACGCATGAAGATACAATTGGATTCGGGCCACAGTGTAAAAACACAGGTTTTCTTTAAACTTGATGGCTATATCGTAGCCCAAGAAAGCAGGGAAAGTGTTTCTTTGTGTGATGCAAGCAGAAGGAAGCAGATATTGCCTGTTTTTTTTTCACTGACCCTGTAGGCCTTTCTTCAGAGTGCTTTCTGTCTCCTCAAGGTCAGCTTTGGCCTTTCCAATCTGGCTGTGACTCCAGCCATCAAAACCTCCAATTGAGTCCTTTGAAGACAACGAGACAGGGGAAAAAACATAATTCTCAAGAATTACCAGTGGAACAGTGCTCTGCCTTCACGCAGTTTCGTGTTGAAAACACAAAGGCAAGTTGGGACAACGGGGCACAAAAGTAACTTCTCAAGCCCAAATCCTTGCAGGTTCAGGATGCAATCTGCAGTTAGTCATTCATTAAAGTCTACAGCAGATGTGTGGCAAGTTACAGCATTTGAATCTGACACAATCGATCCGTTAAGCTGTAAAAAAACAGAGAAACAATATTCCTCAAATTAGGAAATGCTGCCAGCTGGGACTGGGGTCCCATCACTTAATTTTCAGCTAGAGTTTACAATCGCTTAAACAAAACACCCTAACCTCTTCAGTCCTAACACTAATGTTAAAGATGTGTGGATTACCATAAAGGAATTTCTTATGACAACACAAAATGAACGGAGCTTTGCACAACAGGAGTTCAGGGGGAAGGGTAGATCCCAATCTGCCACACTTGCTCTCGCCTATGTACAGTATATAAGTCTTGTGCCCAGGACTTCCCTACACGCATCTCTCTCTCTCGCAAACCTTTCACCCCCTTCCCCCCATCTACACTCCTGCAGAAGCTCCCTGGCTCATTCCTCGCAATAGTGAGGGGGGTGTTGGGCAGATCATTCTCTCAGCCAGGCGAGTCTCCTTTCACCCCTCTGTCACATTCACTGGGATCTAACAGGACTACTGAAATAAAACGCTGGGCCGTGTGGCGATGCGTGACCACATCCGACGCAGTCCCTCACCCCCAGTTTCTCATGCTGATTCAGGAATTCCCTGGCACGGACGGCAGAAATCCGGTCTTCTTCCCTGATCTCCTGGGCCAGGCGCAGGTTGGTCTCCTGAAGTGCTGCGTAGTGCTTCTCAAACTCCGCAATTGCCTGCTTCCTAGACCTTATCAGAAACTAAACACACGTGCATGCGAACTTATTGCCTTGCAATGGACAAACGCACGTCCCTCTTACCTGGGGGACAGAGATCCTTACACTCCTGTCTTGTTGCTGAGACAATTCTCTTTAACACAAAATCCAGTAAGTAGAAGCCATCTTAAATGTGATAATCATTTAAAAGCGCATTAAACTACATATAGATGGTTTCAAACCCACTGAGGCCTATTGATTTAGCTACTACTGTTCATAAAATGTTATTTCCTGGGGGAAAAAATGTTTTCTTTCGTCTAAGCTGCGCCAAAAACAGATATCACCCTGTCCCAGCATGAACTCTGATCTCATCCCCAACCACCCAAATTCACCCCTGTACTCAGCCCTAGACCCAATCACAGCTCCTGACTGCACTGAAATCAGAAGCGTCAGCCCCTCCTCATCTTGAAAAGAGTCAGTACCTTCAACACTCTGATGTTGTCCCTTTTCTGAAGGACCTTCGGGTCAGACTCTACAGCCTTCTTCCGCCACAGGTGCCTGCAGGCTGACGAGGCAGGCGATTCCAGGACACGAGCTGTGCTTGACTGAGATCCCACTAGGAAATAAAAACGGCCACAAAGTCCTCGCTTAAGTCATTTGTTGTTGTTTTTTTTTTATTAGTGGACTTCAGTTCTTTCACAACTAAATATATCCAAGGCTCGTCGTTTGTGACTCAATTCATCAGACGCGATTCTCAGTCACGCAAGTTATTGCCTGCACTAGCCCTCAGCCGGCTGAGGTTGATTTGATTGTCCTCATTCTGTTACTTGTTAACGAGAAGCTCATTTTCCATTAAAAAATAATCTTCTATAACCACCGATTCTTGCACTTAAAGTTGTTATCTTCATAAAGCAGATTAGAAAACAGTCATGCGCAATCAGAGTAAAAGCCTGTTTTGTCGTGTTGGTTTTTTTACTGCATAATAACTGATGATTTCTTCGATAATAGGGTTCAACTTCATTTAAATACCTGAACTTTCTCCATGAGTTGTCCTTAAGTGTAACGGTGATGCCTGAGTCAGCTATGCACGTATAATACAATACCCACTGACTTTATATGATCTAATGCTGAATGGGTTTTATTGAGAGGACTCCGGGGCTCTGCTCTGGAGTAAAATCTCACCGGATGTGTGGGTGTGCTGCTGGGGATCAGCAGGGGGCGACAGTGGGCGGTTCACTTCCTGGCGTGACATGGTGGTTCTGGGATGGCAGCCGGCCGGGCTGGGAATGGGTGGCAGGGAGGATCGCGGCGCAGGACGAGTCCCTTGACCTCCGGGTCGGCTTCTTCCCCTGTCCTGCCGCGCCCATCTGCTGTAGTCCTTGGCGGTTCAGCCCAACCCACATGCCCACACATGAGCTGGTACGACCTTCTCATACTCACCCCACTACCCCCACTACCCCCCAGAGGACATCCTTGCCAAGCTCTTAATTTCCACACTTGTTGACATGTCTCCTAGTGTACCTGTCTGTTTTGAACAATCTACAATGGGGACGAACAGCTTCAGACCAACGTATCAGCTTCAATCACATGGCCGGTTAGCTTGTTCCAAACCCCCACAACCTTTTCCTGAAATGCCCTTCCACTCAGTTTCCCCTCAGAAGCCCTCCGGCTTGTGCTTCACTGTTGTTCTGAATGATTCGGCAGGGCCCATGCCCCCAGCGCCCCTGCTGCAGGACGCGCTGGTTTATAACATAAGAAGAACAGACTGAGCCAAGAAGAGAGCTGCGTCTCTGAAGGGACTGCCCTGTTTGAACTCTCTCTCATTTCCAGTGTTCCCGGTTCCCGCCGTGCCTTCCTGGTGTTCTCCAGCTCTGGAGGACACAAGAAGAAACTGAGGGGAAGCACTTTTAAGATTAAGCACGGGAAGACCTTTTCTTTAAAAAAAAAAAAGACTTTGCCTGAAGTCTAGAGCAAGCTAACCTACCGTGTTGTTGAAACCGACACCCTGGCTTCTTTCAAGATATGTCTGGACAAGATCCTAAGATTAATTAGCTACTACTACCGACCAAACAAGCCAAATGGGTCATATGGCCTCCTCCTATTTCTAACCTTCCTTTCCTCATATTTCGTCTGTTTGCGAGCACATTGGACGATTGTTTCTAATTGGTCTTCAACAAAAAGATCAATAAAAAACTTTTCCAGTACTTAACTCCTGTTAATGGCTGCAGTAATGAAAAGCAGAGAAGCACCTTTCCTCCCTGGGTGATGTCAGGCCAGGGCAGGGGCATAATGGCTAATACAGTACATTTCTTTAAAAATGTGTTTGTTGTTTTTTTTTTAAAATGAGTATCATACATGAACTATTATTAATCCCTTTATTTTACCAGTTAATGGCAAATTTCCATGTACAATGACGACCTAGAACACCGTTTATACAGCGGTGTGTGAAGTGAGGAGCCGGTGAAATGAAGCACATCGATCAACAACACCACCCTAACCGGAAACGAAACCCCCAGCCTTCCGGTCCAGCGTCCTGCCTCATGAATACTCACCGCATTCCTGAACTCCTCCTGTAGGGACTTCACAAGACAGCTCGTTGGTGAAGCCATAACTTATCACCCTCCAAAGGCAAATAAAGAAACTTGTCATTACGTTAAAACTGTTGATTAAAAATCAGTGTATTGGCTACTAAAAACAAGAACACCTTCCTCCCGCTGTTCACCAAAACAATGTGGTAAAAAAGCCTAAATATACAGTACATGCTTTCAGAATAAACCCTGGGGAATCTTTGGGTTACTTTAAAGGCACGGTCGTCCAAAAATAAATTACATGGATGTGTAAAAGATTTTCTATCCAAAATTAAAACGACAGTCAAAAGACTGACGACAGGCTAAGACTGTTGCAACTCTGAAATCACGCCGGAGTCCTGTATGTTTTCCTGGACCAAGGCAGTGTCTTTGCAGAAATCAACAGTTCACCAAGAACAGCGGACAGCCAACAAAACCCCGTGAGAATGTATTAAGTGCAATTGTAAATTATGAATTACAATTATAAAGTGAAATGAATGGCAGTAAAACAACATGGAACACAGTACTCACTCTTGTAAGCCTACATTTGTTATCTGCAGTAGTTGATCTATAAAACCCGTTACGACACGCACAAAAAAAAAAAAACACGACTCTGGAAGTTTTTAAATCGTCCTTCTGATTCAAGTTTCAGCTCCTTCATGTCTCCGACCTCTGCTTGTTTACCATAGCAACCAGCCCTCGGCTCATCAGCCCGCGACTGCCGCCTGCTGGCCAGTTTGCAGAAAGCCCGAGGCGGCGCTCCGCTCCTGCAGCCCGTGGTCAAGAGTCCTGGGGAGACTAATTACTGTGCAGCCACAGTTTCCAAGAGGCAGCTGCGTTGCTACCGATAATTATTCAATTAATGACAGTATTTGTCACCTAAAAGTCCAGAACCGGAGGCGATGAGCGTCTCCTAGGGCGAACCTAAAGTGTTCATTAACACCATCAGATCGCGCACAAAAACCGAGCACTCCTGAACACTGATAAATTAGACATTAGATCACGGGGTGAAGCGTAACGATGTATTTCCGACCCAGGCCGGCTCAAATGAAACATTCCTGTTTTTGTTTTGTTTTGTTTTTTTTTTACACATGGAGTTTGGCGAAAACGCCCTATTCCTCGATTGAAAGGTATATGAATGCAGTGAACGCAGAGGAACCAGAGCAAAGTCTCCAACATAATCAAAAGGTGAAAGTCTTTATTGCATACAATGGTGGAATTTAATTCACAGTAATATTGACAATTGTAAATGAAGAAAAGAATGTGCTGTACTAAATAACAGTGAAATACATTTATTTAACACTCATAAACATTTGAATCTAAAATACAAGGTATGGACCAGTGTACAAAATAAGCAGTTTTTCCATAATACTCTGCCTTATTGTGTTAAAAGGCTCTGCAGGAACTCTTACAATGATGTACATATCCATGAGGATTCAACATAATATCCCAGATCTTAATCATATCAAAACCTTAAATTCCAAGTGAGAATAGGGCTTTTTAAGACCCCAATAGGATGAGTTGGTAAGATTTTTCTCAACTGAAAGAGTGAATGTACAAATGTTTAGCAAAGTACAGGATCAAAACATTAACAGTGCTTGATACATTTTCTAAAAATGTCCGGCAGTAAAGTTTTCATTTCAAAATCATTTCAGTTGTGCCTCAAACCCACAACAAAACAATCTCAATCTGTGATCCATGTCTGGAAAATAATCTATACTTTGCAACAGGTATGTATTTGGCCCACCACACCTTCAACAGCAAATAAAGTATAATTACATAGAAAACATTAATTAATTAGAAATTGGTATCTTGGTTTCTAGAAATCTAAAAAGAATTGCAAGCATTAGTCAAAACACACCTCCCCCCCCACTCCCCAAAACGATTCGCTAAAAAGCCTGACTACACTCCAGATACTTCTGGATTAAAACCTGGGGAATCTCTTATTTTACAGACATGATGTACAGACATTCCAGCAATGAGTAACATTTCTGCCACCCAAAATTAAACACACCTTCAAAGGCTGAAGAAAACAGCAAAGTAAAAAAAAAAACTTAGCGAAGTCCTACAGCAAATTTCAGGGCCATGGTCCTCCACTCCAGCACAGTCTGCTTAGGTCCTACTGGGTGGTCAGTCACCCCCACAGTCTCCCCCTCCACAGTCTCCCCCACCCCAGTCTCCCCCTCCACAGTCACCCCCACTCCAGCCTCCCCCTCCAAAGTCATCTCCCCCTCCACAGTGTCCTCCTCCATCATCTCCCCCTCCACAGTGTCCTCCTCCATCGTCTCCCCCCCAGTGTCCCCCTCCATCGTCTCCCCCACCACAGTGTCCTCCTCCATCGTCTCCCCCCCAGTGTCCCCCTCCATCGTCTCCCCCCCAGTGTCCCCCTCCATCGTCTCCCCCACCACAGTGTCCTCCTCCATCGTCTCCCCCCCAGTGTCCTCCTCCATCGTCTCCCCCACTCCAGTCTCCATCTCCACTGACTATGTCCTTCACCCCCCGGCTGGTGAAGAGGTCATGTCCATGGTAGGGTTTGTGCTGCCCCTTCTTCTTCCTCTCCTGCTGTCTCTTCTTCTTCGAGGACTGACCCCCCATCTCTCCCCTGGCACCAGTCAGGACTCGGCTGCACGAGCTGCAACAGCAACGACAACGAGGATAACAACACCGGAACGTCTCGGGATCTCCCCAACAAGAGCACGCTGAGCCAGGCAGGCTTGACCTCACCGCTCGTGAAGGGCTCTGTCTGATCTGCCGGGACCGTCGCGTCTGCTCGGCTCTGTGCACTCAGCTGTAGCTCACAAACTCAATCTGTTCACGTTGCCAGGGTTGCCAAACAAGTCTAACCTGGTCGTTTCCTTTCTTTCATTTCCTGGAGTTGGGGGGCAGGGGGTGAGTGCCCTGCCTGCATATTTACATTTTTCATTGTGTATCTGAGACACTCCCAGGTGACATCAGCGTGCATTCGAATTGGAGCTGTGGATCTATGCTTGTGGAGCAGGACAGCAGGATGCACAAAGGCAAAGAGTCTGCGGAACGGGGCGACGGGAGATTGTGATCCCCAGATAACAGAGAAACCAAAAGATGAGATCTCCCAGCTCTCAGCTGTGCTCTTATGAAAGCTATGGACAAGTTAATGGAGTAATTGATCAAATTTGAAAATGCACATTGATTTATATCCCAGCTGAAGGTGAGCATTAAATCAAGTGTCAATCCAGCCAAGAGATTGTGGGACAATTTGTTATGGACAATTATCAATATGAGACACAACTACAACACAGCGCTGCCACTTCTCAATCAGCCACCGTGACACAGTGCTTAACAGACCATTATTTAATGTATAGTTCACAACATCAACAGAGACAGTTTTATATGTATAACATCTAGTTTCGGGGATCCCTGTTGAAAGGGCCTGGAAATCTGGCCCCCCAGCCAGACGGGTCCTTACAAAAGAAGCTCACCATATCCTATGAGCATCTATGTATGGTCACTTGCTTTGTTAAGCACCTTGGGGCAACCTTGTTATGAAAGACACTATATAAAAATGAACTGACTTGAACTGAATTGAACATAGGCACAGCATCAGCCTAGCACTCTGTTGAAACACCATAAAGCCAAGCATATGGTCTGTATCCACGAAGATCTACAATTTAACTGCACCAATCTGGTGACATTTTTGTTCGGTTGGGGACAGGGCATTCCTGACATGTCTCTGCGTTTCTCAGCAGTGACGTGACAATGGTTCTCAGACCTGCGAGCAGGGAAAGCAGGTTGGCAGGTTTTGGCCTCGCTGTGCAAGAATTCAGGGCTCTCAGCTAAAGTGGCTGAAGGGACTCTGTGTCTCCTGGATCTCCAGCGGCTCCGGCACTTTCCCACTGGGCAGGATGCCAGTTCAACCAGAGAGTTTCTTTCTTTGCTCTGGGCTATTAATTTTTTCAGAGGCACGTTACCGTGTGAAGACAACATTAAAATCAAATGCTGCTGCCAAGCACTTTTATAGTTCCAACACCAACATTGGAGCTCTGGCTCCGATCACTGGGGTCCACAAATGTGCAGACTTTCATTGTCTGATGTTATAAACAGCTCCTCCCCTGGGTGACGCATGGGGTTAGACCAGTTTAGGGTTAAATGGAGCCTTTGATCCCTCCACAGCCCAAAGCTGTTGATGACTGAAGAGACAGAGAAAATCTGCTGGATTCTGGACACAGAGCTCCTGATGTGGGAGCCCAAGATCAGAGCCATTTTTACTCTGTGGGCCTCACAGTGCCTACAACACAATGAGCTTCAATTGAAAATGGAGATCAGAAGGCACATCTTTACACAAAGGGTTGCGGGAGTGTGGAACAACCCACCCAGTCTGTGAACATGTCATCAGTTGTTCTGGCTTCAGGGAAATAATGGATGAAATCCTTTTTTCAACCAGAGAATTTCATTCTGCTTCCTGTCACGTGGGGTTTAGTTTGATTAACGTTTCCTGTTTCAAACTCTTATGTTCGGGTTGGAACAATAAAAATGCTCTGAAAAAATTAATAGCCCAGCGCAAAGAAAGAAACTCTCTGGCTGAAAGGCCTCCTCTTATCTGTAACCTTTGGTGCGGCCCCATAATTCAATACATTAGTAACTCAATTGAATTGATAAAGGAGACCTCAGGCTCTCCCGGTGACAACACTGAAGGTGCAGATACACCGGAAAAGCCATAGGGAGCGCTGTTGCACTGCATTTCAATAGCAAATCTTCAATTTGCCTTGGAGATGTATAGAGGAATAAATGAGTTCTTCTCAGACTCAGTATTCATAATGATTTGTTTCCACTTAGATAAGTGCAGGAACTGCTTATTCTCACCATCGTGTAAGAATCATATGGACTTATAACATATATAAGACTTTTCACTGACCCCACCTCCCCCCAAAATTAGAAGTAAAATTTAAAGTAGAAGATGAAGTTGTTAGCTTGGTCTTAAGGGATAACCTTTAAATATTTAAGAATTATTTTCACTTTGTTTAATTTCACCGTGCAAACGACCACAGTCAGAAAATCATGAATACATTGTGTTGCTTCAAGAACCTCATTTAAAATATCAAAGTAAAACCGTAATTTCCGCTCTTCACATTCTCCATTTTTAAACACTGGAAAAACAAAGTTCTAAATAATCTATGCATCGTGCCGACTCTCTGTGGTGTAATCTCGTCACTAAAATTTAACCGGCTAGAGAACGATACTGATATTTCAACAATTACTGACCCGTTGAAGTAGAAGAACTAAGACGTACGTTGCAGCTGGCTATGGCGTCTGATTGTCCGTTTAACTCCGAGAAAAAACTTTACCACGACCGCAGTCATTGCCCTGTGAATCCAACTCCATCTTCCGACAGACTTCAGTATCGCAGTTTGCAGGTTCCTTCGAATACAAGGGTCGGTTTTTACTGCCTTCCATAACTGCGTGCGTCTGAAACAAACATGTTGTGGGAAAGTCTTCAGGTTTAGGTTAGTCTTTAGGAAAGTGTTAAGGTCTTACCCTAATGTGTTATAGTTTTCAAACGCCAGACTGCTGGTGGCTTTTAAGAACGTAAAAAGAGCTCATCTAGCTCGTTTGGCGTTTGACTGTTTGACTGTTTCCTGAAAGAAGTCAGGTTTTATTGCTTCATCAGCATGGCTGGGTAGCTCGGTCTACACCCCCACTAACCTTTGGACTGTGGGAGGAAAGTTGCATAAACATGGGGAGAACATACAAACTCCACACAGACAGCACCCCATGGAAACCAGCGCCCCAGAGCTGAAAGGCAGCAGTGCGAACCACTGCTCCACAAAGCCACCCTCTCTTGTTGGGTAAGATGCACAGCTGGACGACATTTTTCTAGTGTAAAAACACAACTAATAGTCGGGTGATTTTCTTGTTACACCTGTTTCATTTGCCACTTTGCTCCTTGCAGGTGCTGTTGAAGTTTGGAACACTAAAATGTGATCAAACAGCTACATATTGTGACATTACATGGTGATAAAAAAAACAATTGCAATTTTCATGCATAGTCAATCCAGTTTTATTTTTATTGGGTAAATCCTTACAGTAAACAGCACCAGAAGGCACTTTACAAGTCGGATTACAATAGATTACAGTAACTTTGCTTTCTGTTGTGCGTGCATTCATGAAACATAAAAGAGATAGGCACAAAATGAAGATAGTGGAGATACAGGATGTGATCCAGAGAGCCTTCCATTTCTAGTGTTTACCACACTTTTAAATACATAAGAAAGAGAACCATTCTAAGAAAATTCTTCATGTATCTCAAATCTAGTGCAGCACCAGAAATATTAAATAGATTTGGTCAAAGTTTACAGATTTTCTAAATGGTTTTGTTCTTATTTAGTGTAGGAGCATTTTGAATTCATCATGCTCTTAATTCTTTCATTTCCTTCATATACATAGGGGTGTAACACCAGTGTCCTGACCAAATTTCCTATTTCCCATTGGCCCTTACCAATCACGGCCTTCTAATTATCCCCATCTAGAACTTCATTTCTCTGCTCCCCTCCCCACTGAGAGCTGGTGTGTGGGGAGCGGACTGGCGCACTATGGCTGCTATCGCATCATCCAGGTGGGGCTGCACACTGGTGGGGGTGGAGGGGAGTCCCTATTATCTGTAAAAAGCTTTGAGTGGAGTGTTCAGAAAAGTGCTATATTAGTCTAAGCTATTATTATATATCAAACAAGAAAAGGTATAATATCTCCAGACCTATCGATCCTCTAATTATCCTGAGAAGAATAATATTTTTTGAAAATGAAAAACACACAGCATGCCCATTATCCAGAATTATTCAGTACAATGTCTGTCAACTGCACATTTATCTGACTTTCTTTAAAACCCGCCGAAATCAAGACATCCACCAAGATCTCCACCAAACCCACCAAGGTCTCCACCGAACCCACCCATATCTCCACCGAATCCACCAACACCTCCAAGAAACCCACCCATATCTCCACCGAACCCACCCATATCTCCACCGAACCCACCAACACCTCCATCAAACCCACCCATATCTCCACCGAACCCACCCATATCTCCACCGAACCCACCAACACCTCCATCAAACCCACCAAGATCTCCACCGAATCCACTAACGCCTCCGGCAACAGCACTGGCATCAGGCCCCCCCCCACCATGATTTCCATAATTCGTTGACCCTGTCATCTTGAGGCAGTTCTTGAGAACTTTAGTACAGACTTTGACACCTGTGTTTCCAGGGTTCTTCTTCTTGTAGGCAGGGAGTTTGTTGCCCTTCATCACTGGCTTCTGGGCACCTCGCATCATTTGGGGGTTATGAGCTGGCATGCACCATGGGTTATGAGCTGGCATGCACCATGGGTTATGAGCTGGCATGCACCATGGGTTATGAACTGCATTGTAAAGTGGGCTGTGGTAAAGGAAGGGCGAAGGATGGACTCCTGGCATTAACGCAAACATCTGGGCTTGTCTCTTCCTTTCCAGCATCTCCATCCTTTGTCTCCAGAACTGATACTGCGCCATCTTCTCTGGAGGAATAAAGAGCACAAGACATTACTGCTGGTTGAGTGTGGGAGAGCTGGTTCTCTTAAACTGTTTTTTTTTTTTTCTTTCTGGTTTTGTTTTACTTCCAGGTAAACTCCCAATTAAATTTCAGTACAATACTTTCAATAAATCCTATGGAAATTAGGAAACATATCTGCAGAAACAACCTGAATCAGCTCATTATTGTCTTAATTAGACCAGTTAGGTAGGTTCTCCCAGCTCTTCGGGAGCTGCTGCTTTAAAGAGACCTGGAGAATCTGCAGACACACCAGCCCTCCAGATCTGGAACAACGCCAGTGCCCAGAGCTGCCCCTGACATCAGCCAAAAAGGTGTTTTTCAAAGCTTTAATGCAGAACTTCTTCCCGGTTTCCTGTAGGCTAAAGTATGAATTGAAATGTGAGTACTTTACAAGATACCATTGAGGTAATATTAATTGGATAACTTGTCTAGCTGCATTAATACTTAAAGTAGAGGCTCTGGAAATCAATGATTTATGAAAGAGAATAACAACATCACATTTTCCACAACTTACAATTGTTTCAACAGCCCTGAGAGCAATGTCCGAGAAGGAGTAATTAAGGAAAGCTGAGAATGTACATGGATGAGCTGTAGATCCCAGGACAGACGATGTTCTGATCAGGTGCGGCGGGACGCTCAGAGAGGCTCTTCAGAACAGCAGCAAGCAAGCAGCTCAAAACAAACAGGTATGTCCTTTAAATAAAGTCTCAAACTAGCTAAACTGGATTTGTGGATCTTCCAGAAAGGTAGTAAGGATGGTAACAGAAAGGCAGCGGCAAACATATTTTTGTGCTGAGTTTTCAGTGCTCGGGGGGGTGGGGTGGTGGATGCCTGGATTGTGAGCATACCTTTTTGTGTTTAAGGCTTAAGGTTAACAGGAAGACAACACTTCAGTTCTGTGTAATGATGTCTGGAAGTGTCTGCAGCTATAATAGATCAATAACTAATAACTCACAACTATAAATAACAATAAAAACTAATCCAGCCCTTGGAACACTACAGTGCTAGATAGATCTCACATTATTGGTCTTCATTTCTTGTGTGCATGCAAATGGCAAAAGGTGGTATAATTTGTGTGGACTATTTGAAAAGAAGTTTGCTTCTGTTTTGGTTAAAGGATGAAAAGAATATAATGTTAAATCAAGTGGATGAAGGATATTTCAATTCCTGCAAGGTGTCGGAGGAGCTGTAACATAACTGATGTACACGATCCATGGTGCAATTTGTTGGAACAGTTTTGCAATTATGTGAAGTGTTCCGGTATTTGTGTTAGCCAAATACTTCAGAAAAAAATTTAAAAAATGTGCATCAGATCCATTTAAAATAATATCTGTTTCTGGGTGTGTTTGTCTGCTACCTGACATTATAGTCATCGCTTTTACAGCCTTCTGCAAGGACAGCCAGCTCATACTTATTAAATGTTAAATTCACTGTTTATTAAATTAAATGTTTATTGTTATATGTTATGTTATCAAAAATCATGAATTACAAAATGTCTAAAGGTAGATTAATTCTAAGATCAGATAAAATATAGAACTATAAGAACTATATTCCTTTATTTAATCTGGATTAATTGCTGACCCTTGTGTAGTCTAACTATTATTTCTGTGCAGCATTTCGGTATTTACTCCTGTTCAAAGTGTATTCTCAAAACAACAAAAGAGCCTTGATTGTACTGTGTTTTTAAAATTTTGCAAACAAAGAGCAAGGCTTTTATTTCCAATACTCATTTCCTAGTTGCCTTATCTTCATTGCAAGTGGCCCCCTGACCTATCTGTTGGCCATATTGAAGTGAAACTGGTCTTCCTGGAAGTACAGGAAGGCCTGGGTGAGAACACCCAGCTTGTTCCTGTAAGCTTCACCCAGATGCCCTGCCGTGGGAGTGGGTGATGAGGCTCAAGTCCCGTCCGCACCTCTTGGCTGGCTTCTCTCGGCCTCCCAGCTGTGCCCCGGAGAGCAAAGGAGAAAACAATCTCGGACCGCGGTGAGAAGACATCTTTGTGACTGTGACCTTGACCACGTCAGCCAACAAAGAGTTTCATACGGTCTTCGAAAGAGTGTCTGCACCAGGACAGGAGTAGCACTGGTCTAACCTGTTCCTAGTTTTATTGGACACCAATGGCTTCAGTGAACTTGTAGAATAGATTTGCACATTCCCTTCTGAGCACCATTAGTGTAACAGTCTTGAAAAGACAAAGAACATTTGAACTATTCCCATAAGAACATGAATGCGGTAATGACTGTTTTCAAACTCAAAAGGGAAAGACAAGCAGAGCTGTGAGATTATTATTAAGATGGGTCGAACGGCCTTCTCTTGTTTGAAATCTTTTTCTTTTTTATTAAAAACACAGCAGTGCCTAAGATCATTTTCCATGACCTCATGCACAAGCTGTGCTGATCCACCAGAAGGTATTTTACAGTGAATATATTTTACTCTGGTAGCTTTTAGTCATAAATGGATTTTAAAACAAAAGTTCGGGAGGAGGTCGAGTCCTAACCTCACCCACTGCCGCCTGCTGTCATAGAAAAATCCTGCTTCTCGCTCACTCGTTTTTATTTTATGATTTCAACACTTTCACCCTTAACTCATTAAAGGTGTGTGCATCTTATCTGTACTTAGACATGCTTGTCCAGGGTAGAAATCATCGGTGTCTATGGTGGTAGATAAGATACGGGCAAAACAGACAATATTTTATGAGACAGCCAGTTGCTGGTAGAAATGACATTTAAAGAATCTGGTTATCTCCCTGCATTTTGTTTACCTGAAAGAAAAGAATCTTCCCTGAAGGTAAAACCATTCACAGGTGGGATGCTTTGTCTTTGGCAGGACCTGTTTTTTTCCCCAAAAAAATGTCTCCTGAGCCTCAGTCTAAAGAGTGACATTTGTCTTCATGCTGGTACTTTAGAAACAAATTTGATCTGCTCCAACTGCATGGCATTGTCAGACAAAGACATTTTCACATACTTTATTATTTTCCAAAAAAAGTAACACCACTGGCATCACACCACTTAAAAAACACTGCCTCGTTGGCGGTCAGCTGTAGGCAACAGTGTTCAACAGCAATTTCGTTTGTGGAGTGCTCAAATGTACATTAGTGTTCTAGTACAATAAATAATACACATGTGGGCGTTCGGATGCAATTCACAACCAAGCAACAAACTGCTGGAAGCGTACAGGAATGACAGCGGTGGATTGCAGAAAATATAGACAAGCGACACAAGGGCTGATTGTGGACTGTGTGTAAACAGTGTATCCAAGCTAACTCTGAATACTCAGCGTGCTTCCCCAGATTTTACTGTCAAATGAAAACTGAGGGCACTGGAATTAAAAACTGAAAAGAGTAAAAGAAACAGGAAGATCTGCACTACGAGGATCTGACAGCAAGCGCTCCTCCGCCCTTCAGCCTGTGCTGTGTTGCCCTCCTCTTCCTCGTCACTCCGCGGTGGTGCCGTTGATGTCCAGTCGGGCGACCAGCTCCGACACCAGGCCCTGCAGGGTCTCCGACCTCATTCTGCTCACTCCCAGCACTTTGCCATGGTCCACACTCTCCGTGTCCTCGTAGTCCTTCGTCACCCTGTTGGTGATCAGGGAGAGCCCGAGCACCTTCAGTCCGCAGTGGCTGGCGCTCACCACTTCCGGCGCTGTGCTCATGCCTGCTCGGGGGAGACAGGGCCCTGGTTACACGTCTGTCATCTGTACCTGCAGACCCCTGCCTGCTCCCAGAGAGAGACAGCCAGGCAATTGTTACTCAGAGTAAGCCGTGCGTCTTCCTGGAGACAACCTTGTGTACAGAAAGCTCGGGCGGTGAGTCTCGTAGTCTACCCTTCTACTCAACAGCGGGTTCCTGAATCGCCACAGGCATCCTCTCGACTTTCGGGAGATCTCTCTTGACGCTATGGCAGTCGGGGCCAAACATATAATCAGCACCCTCTCGTAACCACTGTAACTATACCGGGAGCGGCGCCGGTCCCCAGGAAGAGCCCGCCTCTTACCCACGGCGTCTGCCCCCAGCTTGTGCAGTAGGCGCGCCTCGGCTATGGTCTCGAAGTTGGGGCCCCCCACCATGCAGTACACCCCTTCCTGCACGAACTGCGAGTAGCCCCGGCTCTTGCAGATGTCCAGAGCCATCCTGCGCAGGGCCTTGTCGTAGGCCCCCGACATGGGGGGAAACCTTGGGCCAAACCTGGACACGGGGGGGAATTTGGAAATGGCAGAGTTTCAGAGACTGAGATAGTCAAGGTGAAACACCACGAGGAAATGGAAAGGAACAGAGGGGGCCTAGCTCATTAGCTCACGACATGCAAAATAAAAGCATTCCTGGTGTTTTCCGACTGGGTCTAAAAATTGAGGGGGCCGCTTTTGACAGACATTGACATCTTCGCCTTTGATCTGCTTGTATCTTTATGCCACTGCCACTCTTTGTCCTGTTCTGCAATAAATGCATCAGTTAGGTTTTGTCTGCAGTTCACACTCCAGTGCAATACAGAAAGGGTTTTCACTCTGAAGAGTCACATCTCTAAACCCCACAGGACTGCACAGCTTTCCTTGGTTAGACACCTCCCTGCGTAACTGCCTGTGCACACAGAGGTTCTGACGTAAATGACTGAAGATAACGTAATTGATGTTCATTGTATTTTCCAAAATAAAAACAAAGTAATTTCCTGTTCATTTGCTTTAATGGAAATTAAAGCTAATGTGTATTGTCACATACAACAATATTGTAAGATGTAGGCGTGCTCACACTCAGTAGTGTAAGCTCCTCACTAGCTGAAAAATGCTTATGAAACCTCTGATGTAAATTCTTCTTATTTAAAAATCAATAACCTCACTGCCAGGCTCGAAAAACAAAACCATTTTTCCGTCTTTATTAATCTTATGGAATATTTAATTCCATAATATTAAATATGGAATTGCAGGTTCCCCTCCGTTTTCACAGCTCCATATGGAATCGGCTCGCGTTTTACCAGCGGACAGGAGAAAACGAGAATCTGCAGACATGCTCCTCTGCCAGAGCCAGTCTTCCAACAGACTGGAGAAGACCCCCAGCCCCCGCGGGGAACGTTGGCACCAGCTGGAGGAGTGATGCTGGACTTGGCGCAAGCCGGCAGCGCACTGCAGCGCCAACATAAAAGTGAAGGCAGTGAGCCCCCGGCACCCTGAAGATGCCCACCCTGTCCTAACTGCTTTCTGCCATTTATCCAACAGTGTAATTAACAGAGGTTCGAGGGGGGGGGGGAGGCCAGATTCTCGTCCCACACCTCCTCTCCCCTTCAGGTAAATACTCCCTGCCTGCCCACAGCTCCATTCACATCTTGTCTAACTCTCCAGCTGCACCCTGGCTGCTGACTCCCTGGCTCATTCCTTGTAATTTGTCATCTACAGCAAGCCCTGTGATTTGTCAACTAAAACCTTTAAAAACCAGATTTTTCAGCCACCGATATTTGAAAGTTTCCTCATATTAACTGGGAAACTGCAGCCCATCGGGATCGTCCTAATTTGCACTGAAACTGCCGATCAACCACTGACAGTGAGGAGCTGCTCTCTGTCTGATCGTCGGCAGGAGCCGAGAGACAACGGATCTGTGCTGATGTGACTGAAACAGTGAAGGTAATATTAGTAATTAACAAAACTTAAAATTGAATATGACAAATAGCAACCATGTTTGTTCCTAATGACTGTTTTGAAGGCAGATGCCTTGGTGAGGGTAAGAAAAGCAGTTTTACTAAACTTTTTATTTCCAGGATGTCTGATTTTCCTGGAGCCTGCTAGCCACATGTCTTAACATTTGATGCTGTTTTCCTGGGCAAACACATGTATCCAGCACAGCTTTCGTTTAGACCGCAAGGTCTTTTCCTGGAGCGACCCGGGTGACGTACAACAGCTATGGCTCACCTGGGATCTGAATCCACAACCTCTCAGTTATGACTCCAAAACCCTGAACTGCTGCCCGGGTCTTACATCACAAACCAAGGAGCGAAAGAGTACTGACTTCTCATCGTTGGGTCCGATGAGCGGGTTCAGCCCGGCGAGGCCAGGCACGTTGATGTGGTCTTTGATGATCATGATGTCGCCCGTCTTGTAGCTGTTAGCCAGGGAGCCCGCGGCGTTGGTGACGATCAGGGTCTCCACGCCCAACAGCTTGAACACGCGGACTGGGAAGGTCACCTGGCACACACAAGGGGTCGATCAACGAGCACTGGAGCTGCAGCTTCCTGTAGACTTGCCTGCTCTTAACACTGGTTATGTAAAGACATCACAATGAGCGCACTGACACCGTGTTTCCCTCTGGCACTTGGCAAGCTAGGGTCCAGTCAGTGCGATCAAGCGGATTTGCTTTATTTCTTATTCAACATTTGGAAAAGGAGTCATCCACAATCGGCCCACATTGTATTAGAAATAGGCCGTTGTGGCTGAGGCACACTTGGCTGGACCAAGGACTTCACTCAGCATCAGTGGCACTCAGCACGATCCCCTTGTGTCAGATCCAAGCATGCCACATCACGTCTGGATAGAGATTGTGAGCAAGTACAATCTGAGTCCGACTCCTTTCGGTTCAGGCAGTTACAGGTACACGTGTCCTGTCCTCTTCCAGCCTCTGCTAAAGCACCACCATAAACCAGATTGCCAGCTGGGGCTCCACAAAACTAGTCCTGCTCCAAGGGGCTGCAGGTTTTCAGAGACGATTTGCTGGACTTTGCTGCCCAGAGGCACCATCAAAAACACGTCATTCCATCCATCCAGTTTCCAAATGCTTTATCCAATACAGGATTGCTGGGGAGCCGGAGTCTATCCCAGCAACCAACAGATGCAAGGAGGGATACATCTTGGATGGGACGCCAGTCCCTCATGTGGCAAGCACGGACACAGATGCACCCACACCAGGGCCAGTCTTCCCAGAAACCAATTAACCAACCCGTATGTTTTTGAACTGGGGGAGGAAAACAGCACTCAGAGGAAACCCATGGGAAACAGGGAGAACATGCAAACCCCACACAGACAGCACACCAGGAACTGAACTCCCCAGTGCCTGTAGGCAGGTGATGCCAAACCTCTGAGCCACTCTACCGCTGCTAAAACATCTCTCCCTCTGGACGCAGGCTCAGTCAGATACACCTTCCACATTCTGATGTAACTCCGTAGCAGTCAGAATGCAGAAGATGTTATTATTATAATTAGACTTTATTTTATATAGCGCCTTTAAAAGTGGCTTCTCAAAGCGCTTTACAGAATGACAACAACAAAAAAATACACAACACACGCACAACAGGAATACACAATGAGAGGAAACAGTAGAGGGGGGTACTGAATAGGGGGGATATCACAGAACCAGTTAAGAAAAGGCTCTTCTATCTTTGGGGATAGAGTTCCAGAGCTTTGGGGCGCAGCAGGAGAAGGCCCTGTCACCCACAGAGGGTAGACGGGCTTGGGGGTCAGACAGGAGAATAGGGTTCGAGGAGCGGAGGTTGCGAGGTGGGGAGCAGGGCGATAGTAGCTCAGACAGGTGCTGAGGTGCCAAGCCATGCAGAAGTCTGAGAAGACAGACGACCGGTCACCTTGCCGAGCGAATGTCCTTCGTACATGTGGAAGCGTCCTTGCATGCACACACAGGCCTTCCCTCCCAGCTCGCCGAAAACCAGCCTCCCGGCGTGTCCCTGCACTGCCCAACGACACGCACACAGTCACAGCGCAGTCATTCACAGTGAAGTGAGCAGCCCCTCCGAAGCTCCCTCCTCCCGGTGAGAGTCCCCACCTCGGCGGACCGTAACAAGATCCACGCGCAGGAGAGAAAAAAGCAACGTGTGGACAGACTCGCCGTGGTACAGGTACGCACGAAATGCCTCTGGGACGCACAGTACGAATCTCCCCCGTGGGGAACTCTGCCGAGGTCCCGGCCCGGCCTTACCTGTGCTCTGGGGGAAATGTGGAATGTCGGCGTAGCTGAAGGAGTCCTGGCTCTTGAGCGCGTCGGCCAGCGCCCCCAGCCCCGAGCCACAGATGACGCCCACCTTGGGCCTGTGCGCCGTGTGGGACAGGAGCCACTCTGCAGTCTGCAGGTATTCATCGTGACTGGAAAGACAGAGCGCCCGGGGAAGGGGAGTGCGCATCAGTAGCCTGGTTCCCCTGAGCTCTATTCGTTTCTTTTGATATTTAACCTTATATTTTCTGAGCAAACCTATCACTTATATATGCAAGACATTCACCAAGTTATCAGGAAAGCGACACCTATTACAATATGTGTCATACTTCTCCCTGGTCCTTAACTCTAGCACAGGTGTTGTTGTTTTTTCAGTTTCCTAAACTCTATGTCTCTCAGTAGCTAAAGATCACCTTTGTCATAACCTTAAAAGCAATAACGCCACCTGAATATGAGCCATTCAGGAACAGAGGCTTCTGCATGTGCTCATCATTTACAACTGAGAGCACTGGAGGGACTTCATGACACAGAGGGTTGTGGGAGGGTGGAACAAGCTCCCCAGCCATGTGGTGGAAGTCAACATCATAGAATCAATTAACTACTAACGAACGAGCGAGATGGACTTAATGATCTCCCCTCGTTTGTCCCCGTACTCATGCTCTCTCTACAATACTTCACTGCTCCCCCACACTGTCTCATGTCCATTCTTTCGAGGAGAAACGCACTCATTTGCTTTGTTGAATACTGTATCCCCCAGGTAAATATTATAAAAGTAAAATTATAAAAGGTGACATTGCTGTCTTATTGATAATCGAGATGAGTTTCGGCTTCAGCCCTGGAAAATGAAAGTTTAACTGTGACACAATGCAAGCAGTAAAAAAAGTGTATTTATAAGCCTTATATAACTCTGACAAGCCATGGCAAATTCATTTTAACAGCTCGGCTGTACTGTATCTGTTCGCTACTTACCAAACAATAATAAAAAGTTTAGATTACGGATGTTAATCTCTCATTTTGCCCTATGCCTCTTTCTTCATAAACACAAAACAAAGTTATTAACATGAAGGAGCACAATCGCTCCTGTCACTGATGGTTAGATTTCATGATAGCCAAGAATCCTGCTGAAAAAAGGCATGAATTACCTGATTTGTTCCTTAGTGTGCATTTCAAAGAGTGAATAGCTGCCCCTTTTCCTGATCCTGGCTTCTGAAGACGATGCTATGCTTTCTTCAATTGTTTTGAATGCTTCTGTGGACCACAAGGAGGAGAGAGGTTGGGTTCCCACAGGGGGGGTCGTTGTGTGAGGAGTGAGAGAGCAGGGATCGGATCGGTATAAATAGAGCCCCTTCCTGTCCTCTGACTCACACCCCCCCCTGTGATTGGCCACTGCCTCTGACATGTTCCACAGCTCAAAAAGCCAGCTCATACCAGCCATGCTCACTCATTTCATTAATTCAATTTGAGATTTTATTATTTTTTTTAAATGACTAGTTGTAGTAGAGTCTTTCCCTCCTCCTTCTTTCTTTTTACAAGCCGCAGTTCGGATGCTGCATGAACTGTGGCATTAACTTTAACTAAGTTTCCCAGAATGTTGTCAAGGTCCCGGAAATGGTCAGGGTGTGACCCCTCATCAGGTCAGGCTCATTATGAGCATCAGTCTGCATCACAGAAAACCCTTTGCAGAGCCCTCGTGTCCCTGGAATCCCTTCTCCAGCATCCAGTGCTAAAGACCAAACCCCAGCTGTCCTCGTATGTGGTTTACAGGGTACCAGAGGGTGCTGGGTTCCCAGCATGTTCAGCCAGTACCAGCAATGGAGGCTGAGTGCTCCGGCCCAGGTGTTGGACTATAAACGAGAGGCCATTCAGCCCATGTGGTAGCTGACTGATCGGAGGATCTTGTCCAGTCATTTCCTGAAAGACACCAGGGTATGGCCTTTAATAACATGAATGTAACGGACAAATGGAGTTTACAACAGAAACGCAGGAGGAAGGTTAGGTCCCAGTCTCTCGCACTTCTACTTGCCTACATATATTAGTCCCACAATGCACTTCTCTCGTACACTTCCTGCCACCCCATCTACACCCCTGCAGCAGCTCCCTGGCTCATTCCTCGCAGCAGCCTCACTCCTCTGGCTGGGCTGCCAGTTGCCTCAGCCAGGCGAGCTACGCCAAGCCCACTCTGCCCATCTCGCCTCTCACTCTCGCGTGTATCAGGATCTAACCAAACTACTGACAAAACAATTTTAAACAAAGAAGATACAGAAACAATCTGCCAGCATTTGATTACTCCTGTTCGATGTCATAGTTGCAAACTAGAAATTCCGTAACTGCAGAGCAGTCAGCTTTGAACTCTGTACATCCTCTCAGTGGCCCCTGTTTCTGCCCAGTGGTGTCACCAGACTGTTGGCATGTGAGATACGTTACCCCTGCAGTCCTGCTGAAATCAGAAGCATGAGACCAGAGAAATTGGATTTGATACCTCTCAAGTAAAAACTAGGTTCCCTTTCAGATGCACAAAGAAGGCCTTGATGGGCTTATTAAATTAATTACTGATGCACATGAGCTAGGAATTTCATTTTCTCTTGAAGTCCTTTCCTCGTTCCGGAGTTAATAATAATATTATTTGCAAGATTTGTAATATGATGCGTGCAAATTGAGATTTCTTATTAATTGCCAAGACGATGAAAATGTTTGCCATTCCACATCTTTGCTTTTGAGACTTGCAAGCTGTGTTTGCGCTCCTGACCACAATTGCACTTGAGATATCACGCTTCTTGAAAGCATGTTTAATGTTTAATGTTGTGTTTTCAGACTTTCATAAATGCTGCTGTACGATGCTTTGCATTTGTTTGCCTTAAATGTCATTTCATCAGTGTCTGTCAAGTCCATGAAATGGGCTAGCCCACACGTGTTTGTGTCACCCAGAAGATAGACTATAGGATTGAGATTAACTCCATTCACAACAGAAATAATTAATTGATATATTCAACACATCTTAAAGACGCCCCAGAGAACCTGATGTTTTGTGAATATGATCATAGGAAAGGTACTCCGGTGGATAATGTCTTACTGACAATAAGCAAAAAAAACAGACTCTGTCCAGATAGCTACAAATTATATATAAATATGTAGAACATGAAGGAAAAGTACAAAAATGGTCAAGCTCTAAAATGTACTAGATGTTCATTTTATAATACTAGAGGAAACTCTTTCAAACAGGTCTGTAAATCTTTCACAGGACCATCTGGTGTTTTTCATAGACTGCAGAAGAACCGTTTACTCAGTATGTTTTGTCTTTCTGGCTGACAGGACAGTAAAGCAGTCTTTCTGCAAATGGAAAAAAATATTTACGGAACTAAACCTTGAACTGGACCTGTAGATATAAATGTTTGGTCGTTCCTGCAGAGGAAGGTAGCTGTTGAGAGGTGGGAGTGCAGACGTTTGGCACAGCTGTGTTTTCCTGGGTGAAGGTGAAGACAGAGAAGAGTACTGGCCGATACCCTGTGATATTCCAGGAATCTCCAGGGCTCCTGTGAAGTCTGGAGGAAGGGACAGTGAGTGCAACACGATGGCCTGAATTAGTCTCCTTGTGAAAATATTTTTTTTTGTTGGAATCTGCAACAGATGAGATTCATGTGACAGCTGTTCTCCTGCAGGTTTGACATGCTTGCTTTCAGGCAGCAGTGCACCATGAATATTACATGATTAAATCAGTGGTTTTATTTTTTCCTTGTAAGTCACTGGGCAGCCTTGAACCTTCCTCCTAGGCGGGGGAAGTTACCCGAGAAGCCATGAAATGTGTGATAAAAACTGAGGTCTTGAGTCCATCAAGATTACAGTCTGAGTTGCTCATTTAACCTTCCACTCCTGAACCACCACATCGACTGACTGCAAGCCTGAAAGACTTCCTCGACAACAGGGCTTTGTAAATGTCCAGCCTGTAGGGTTGCTACGTTCACTTTTACTCCCATAACAGGTTGTGAGCTACAGTTTTCTGAGAAGCAGGATCTGTCGTGCAAACTGCTTCTGCTCTGAAGCTGTTTGGCCACTTCAGCTCCAAACTCTACAGCCTAGTACTGAGACAACACCTCACGCCTGAAGAAGGCTCCCCAGCCGAAACGCTGTTTCTTCTCCTTTCAGCATGAAATCAATCTTGACCTGTCCCTTCTCAGACTGCGCACGGCAACACAGCTCCCTACTCGAATGTCTACAGTATCCGTGGTGTGTGATGAGGACCCTGTGCCTGCAACCACCTGTCTCTGGTACCAGAACTCCACCCCTGTCGGTCAGTGAAACCCAAGTCAATGAGAACTTCATCCTTTGTACTGTGCTGCAAAGTGGAAATGCCTTGAGCGATTTAATATTAATATTGAATTGAAAAATGACTTAACTTTTTCCATGAATTCAAATATTTCTGAGAACAGTTTTTTTATACGCAGTTTCTACATAGTATACATCTCAGCTCGGGAGGTGTCATGCAGGCCTGAGAGCACTGTGGATGGATGATATCAAATCGGCTTTAGAGAAATCTTCTTCCTGCAAGAGCTGTGTGCGCCATCTAGGGAACATGTATAGAAATGGCGTCGCCATGACCAGGACCAGGACTGAGGAATCCTCTTCGCCATGAAACCTCTTTTTTGTAACCACCCCCCCAAGTCAAACGTAAACCCACCCCGAAAGATGTCATTATCAGACGCAATAGAGCCACTCAAAGCAGAAGCGCAGGTGAACAGGTCCACCACAGACTGTTCCAGAAAACAAATCCACTAGCTGAGCAATACTTACTTACCACTGAGCGAAAGAGCAGACTGTGCACACCTCTGCTCTTCAGAACCCCCCCCCCCCCCCCAGGGGCTCCCCAGATTCCGGTGTTGGAGCCACTGGCCCAACAGGAATGGTGCTGTTCTGGTGCTGCTGCCTCACCCCCTCCGTTGTCCTGGGTTCCATTTCAGCCCTGCTCTTCTGTCTGTGAGGAGTCTGCACGTTCCCGTGTTTTGTTTCCACGTCCTCCGGTTTCCTCCCACCTCCCCCAGACTCGGGTTTGATCGGCTGCTTTAGTGTTAGTACCGACCCTCTTGGGGGAGGTGGCTGGTGTCCCTAACTTTGCCCCCAAGTGGGGTGGCTTCTGGGCAGCTCTCTCCCCGGGGGCCAGCTCTGATTAGGGAGGGCGACACAGGCAGGACGGACCTTCGGAGCAGAGTGAGAGCTGGCCTGTGAAAGAGGCTGCACAAGCCTTTCGCCATTAACACCATTACTGCCTTTTAAAACCTTTCCCTCTCTCTCTAGTGCGACTCATTGGGAGAAATTTTGCCTGCGAAGCAATTAACTCGAAGATTAAACGTCCCCCGATTTCATTAGGCTCAGGCGCATCTTAAATACTATCCTTAACGAAAGATTTATGAGACGTTATTACAAATATTACAAATTAAGCTACATCTATCTTCTTCATTTATTAAAAGTTCTTCTTTTTCTGCTAATGAATAAGTCGGCCTCAGGGCCATATGGATAAGGCCTAGATGAGATATGACTTGGATTCTATAACCGGCTCAAGCAAGCAGAGGGGTCAACAGTGTCTACACCACAGCTTTTTTTACTCTGGAGCGCAAAAATCTTTTTACTCATCTGGTGAGTTTCACAGACACACATGCAGGGTTAAACAGGAGTACTGTATAAGGAGCACTGTGAGCCTAATTGCATATTTGCACAACAGTGGACAAATACATGAGTTAACACGTAACGTAGCACTGCATGGTACAGTGCAATGATGGTGCATGTGACCCAGGACAATCTGCTATAGGAACGATTCCAGTACAATTAAGCCAAAAGGAAAACCTCTAATGAAGCAACAGGAAGAAATTACAAGCAGAAGAGACCTGAGGGTCTCTGCTCTGCTGATGCCCCCCTCACCCAGGTTATTTTTAGCAGCTTAAAGGGTGACATTGCTGGTGCAACAGGGCCTGATGGGTATTGTGCTTGCACTCCAGGTGACATCATCACCCCGCAGTGAGAAATCCAGCTGAACGATTCCTGGGGGGTGGGGCAGGGGACCGATAACTCGTCTGAAATATTGCAGGTCTTAAAATGCAGTCACTGGTGAAGCAGAAGGAGCTGTATAGATCAGCATGTATATACAGGAAGTACAACACGACTCCTTGCTTTTCACAGCATGGAGATACAGGCACAACAAATCTAAATAAAAAAAAAAACAATTTAATCATTTAAATTTAAACAGAAAGAAACAAAAGAAATCAGGCAATAAGCAAAAAAAATCAGCTTTAAGCACAGCAATATTTAAATCAGTCTGCAGAATGGGGCTGTACACTACTCCTCTTCAGAGCTGCCTCAGCAGTATAAAGGTGTTTGTGTGTCTGTCCTCTCTCCTCCCTGCGGGGCGTACGAAGGCACAGACAGCTCCCAGCCACACTCGACCCTGCCAGTGTAGGGGGAATCGTGCCCCTCGAGAGGCAGCCAGCTTCACAGGTGAACCAGCTGCAGGTCCAGGGCACCGACTGGGCCGAGCCGGACGGGAGACAGCCCAGGGAGCAGGAAGCCTGACACGGTACCCTGAATGTGATCTGATCTGTGACCACCTCCACCGCTGTCCTGAGACTGGTAGATTCCTGCTCTGACTGAGCAGGCGGGATGACAAAGGTACCAAACGCAGTGAAGCTGTGACTGTGCCTCAAGCGTACAAACAGATTTAAACATTGGGCTAATCTGAAGAAGAGCCTGTGGCCAACTTTACAATTAAACAGGCCTGTGGTCTGTAAAATATGTGTCAGTGGGACATACCTCCATTTCTAGCATTCTAGTTTGGTTGCCATTAATCTTTTCATCCCAGGCAACAGAGAATTTAATGTGTGATATGCGCAGTGTCCCTTAGTCTGCAGATTATGCCAGTTTAGCGTGCTACAGTTGTGGCCATCTGTACCCCACGTATGACGACAATACCAGCAGAGGGCTGTAGATGGCTCAGGTGAGCTTTCCTGTTTCCCCTCCTGCTCCCTACTATCACCATGTGCAGGTGCCCAGGCCTCCAGATTCCCGCTCTGATGCTGGATGCTGACCGTGGAGCAGGGAGCTGCCTCTGCAGGACCAGGGATTGATCCCGAGCTCAGGCATGAGGCTGTGCCCAGGCGCCCCCTCCCCAGGGATATCTCCATCTGGCACATCCAAAGATCAAACCCAGCTTTGATCTCGGCAAACGCAGCCAAGTTACACTGGGGGCATTTATCGCCAGGAAGGCGTCTCCGGCACTTCCAAGCGGATGCTGAATATTAAAAAAAAAACCCTGAGCATTATTCTCTCCCTCTTGCCTTTCCCCCTTTCCTTTCACGCACCCCCTGCCTGCACCCCATCTGCACCCTTGGAGCAGCTCCCTGGCTCATTCCTCGTGAGGAGAGGGTGGGGTCCGCGCAGGCAGGCTGCTGTTCCTTTGGCCTGGTGCGTTTACTTCAACACGTCGCATAAAAAGGATGGGAAAAGCAGAGCTCATACAAAGAATGAGGGCTTGTGTGCTATTAAAGTGAAAGTAGTCTACTTAACTTCTTACAACAGGAAAAAATCATCTGCCTAAAAAATCACCTTTTTTGCACAAGCAAACTGTAACAGAGCTGTACTTAATTTGAGGAATTCTGGAAATACAACCAAGTTACATCTTAGGAGATCTTACCCCCTGCTAATTAGTTTGTAAATAATATAGGTGGGGAGCTGCGTCAGCATGCGTAGGCTGCAAAGGAACAAGTAATAGGTTTATTCCATGCTGAAAAAAAAGAAGAAAGAGACCACAACGTTTCGGCTGTGGAGCCTTCTTCAGGTGTGGGCTGTGGAGCCTTCTTCATGCACACCTGAAGAAGACTCCACAGCCGAAACGTTGTGTTCTCTTTCTACTTTTTTTTTCAGCATGGAATAAACCTATTACTTGTACCTTTGTAAATAATATATATATATACAGTATATGCGATATAAAAATACACACAGATGAGGCTCTACATTTCATCAGTCATAAGTAAAGCCCAGTGTTCTCGTGTGCATGAAAATGATTGGTAAAAAGCATGTTGTAACTGTTTGTTGAGGACGTCCCTAAGCCTGGGGCTATAGTATGTTGCAGCATTAAGAAAGAGAGTAGTGTGCCTTTGCACCTTAATAGCAGTTATATTTATTTATGTCTAACTTTCTTGAGGAAATCTAGTGCAACTGTGAGTCCGTCTGTGCAGTTTTTTTGTTGAGAATACTCATTGTCTAGCCCATTGATAAAAAAAAATCTCCTTCTGCACTTACAGAAGTTTATTCTGCCCAACGAGACACCATCGCGCTGAGACAGGAGCCACTGTTTTGGCACGGTCTTCACAGCAGAGTTTTGGGAATGACCAGGCAATACCAGCCTGCGACATTCCTTGCAGCTGTAACTTCATGAGCCCTCTTTAAACTCTCAGACCCCCAGCGGGTCGCTGGCCTATCGGTTTAGCGGAATATCCGGTGACAAGAGGTGTTGAGTACAGACACTGCAGTGGTCCGGATTAAGGAGAGGGCTCTGAGCCTGTCTGCAGGCTCAGTGTGGAATGTGTACGCTAATCGTGCTGCGATTTTCCTGCACAATCTGTGCAGTTTCTGATCAGTTTAACTCATTCCTGTCTGCAGATGTTTGATCAAAATCCTCACTGGGCTAGGCATGGTCTGTGCTCCGCGTTATAATTTCAACCCAACCTAAAAGGAGGTAAATAACGCCCCTCCTGTCTCCTGGACAAACTGAGCGGTCGCCATTTGCCCCCCGAAGGAGTTAACTCTACTGCATTGCACATGTAAACTGTTATGATAGAATGAGGTTTCTGAGACGTGCCTTTTTAAAGATTGATTTGGTGTGTTGTGTAACAACTGTCTCTAAAAATGTCAGCGTGGATTATAGTGGTTTTGTTGAGATTCTGTGCCTGGGCTGGGTAATGGAACTCCCACTGGGACGCGGGCTCGGGCTGGAGGTCATGCTCGGATAATCACGCAGCGGGGGGCCGCACGCTGTCAGTCTGAGATATGGAGACATTTCTGTATTTATTCATGTGAATCTGTGGCCAGAGGGAGTAAATGCTCGTGTGGAAACAGGAGCTCTAATACGATGCAACGGGAAACGCACGCTTAACCCTTTGTAGGTCTCACAGCACGCAGGGGTGTGGTGTACGGGGTGGGGCAGCATTAGTGATTCTCCAGAAGCAGCAGTGAGAGACCTCTTGTGCTCTGTGCTGTAATAAAGGAGAGAGAGAGAGAGCAGCAGATGAGACTGGCAGCGCTGTTTCGCCCATTCTTGCTATGGAGAATAGGCCGCGGTCCAGCCTTCTTTGGGAAAGATCCATCCCCCAGAAAAGCTTGCCTGATCCTGTTAATCCCGTCTTTACTATTCAAGACACACGGGCTCCGTGATTCCGTTGTCCCTTTGTCAGCAAGGCTGGATTGCTCAGCCTCGGGAAGAGAGGGCGACGGGGATGCGCCTGCGCCTGGCCGAGGGTGGATTTTCAGCACCCCGCTGTCTCTCTTGGCGGGCGACGGTGTTGTCAAACCTCAGGAAGTGCTTTTCCATTTGCTTCGTCTTTTATACGCACCAAGCCTCCCAGACTCTTGCCCCCCTGGTGGCTGTGTGCAGTACTGCAGCAATACTAGGCACTGTTCTCTCCTTTGATACTGCAGCGCCTACAAAATCAGGTGCTCACCGGGAACACCCTTCCTCCAAAAATGGGACTCAAAGCCATTTGTGTCCCCCTTCTATCCTCCACCTCCACCAACGACGCCGTGGGGCTGCCTCTAACACCTCCTCCCCTCCCACCCACAGATGAGACCCCACAATTGGGAAGTGCTTCAAAAAATATTTAAAACTTTCCTGAAATATTTCTCATCCCTGGCCTAATTCCTTCTGGTGTTCAGTTTATTTGGAAGTTGCACGTGGTTTTGGAATCTGTGCCTGGTCATGGGAGCCTGTCATACAAAGATGTGTCTTCATCCGCACAGACGTTTCCCTACCCAAGCTGCTTCACAGGACTGTGATGAAATCAGCTCTCCCTTTCAGCCATGCAAACTGCTCTCGTGCCGTTGGCTGGACCAGAAGCTGTGGGTTCACAGGCAGGTTAGTCTGGAGGGTCCGCAGAGAGCCGTCCTACGCAGCCGGCAGGTCCTGAATGCTTAAGTCGGCGAGACGTACTTATAGGCAGCATTTATCGAGTTGGCTTCCGGAGATCAGAGGAAAGCGAGTAGGAGTGTGTTCCACCCATCTTCCGCGAGCTGTCTCGGAGCCCTGTCTGATCTGCGGGAGAGAGGGAGGCAGGAGGAGCTGTCAGACTGTCAGCTGTGGGTCCTGCCCACGGACCAGCTCTGCCACCAGGCGAGGAAATTCTCCGCAGGCTGCACGGTCTCTGTAGCCCCTTCAACTCTCTCTCTCTCTCTCTCCGTTCCCCTCTCTCTTTCCCTCGCTCCCTCTCCATCCTTTTTTCATGACACCCTGTAAGCGCAGCCCTGAACCTTTCTCGGTCGGTCTCTCTCGCTCTCCATTTCTCTCGCGCTGTGGCGTCCTTTGTGTGTTTCTGGAGTGAAGAAGATCAGGTGTGTATCACTGTGTAGATCACAGAGCTGTGCACCATGAGCGGCTCTGCCATGCGACTCTGGTAAAACCTATATCAGGGGTTTTTTTGTGCTGAGACAGCAAGGGGAAAAAATAAAGTATTTTTTCCATTAATGGAAATATCATACCTGGTCTCCATGCTGCTGTTGCCCTCCGGAACACAACTGCTACAGCTGTTCAGGCACATCAGGGTAGGCTCCTCCGTGCTGTTCCAGGAAGCAAGCAGTAGATGTCAGCAGATATTTATCTGTCAGCCATTAACCCCACAGCGGGCACCAGGAGCACTGACGGGCTGCCTCTCTACAACAGCGAAGACAAACGCCGTGCGATCACGTCAGACAGCACCGCGACAGGCCAGACCCTCTCCCAGCCCCTAATTCTGAGGCGACGAGCTGTACTGAAGCCCCCCCAGAATCCCAGCCCTCGAGAGCCACAGCCCAGCAGGTGTCCTGTGTCCCTCTGAATCATCAACAGCTCTGGACCTGTACAGAATTTCTGTTCCATCTAACGAGGCCTTGACGAACTCTAATCATGTGTAAATGTCTCCCCTGCTGGGCTGGGCCCCACGGACCAGGGAGTGAGGGTGCTCTGCTGTTATGGTTGCCTTGGCAAACCACCTCTGAAACTTGTCACTTTCCGGGCCTCCAACGCCCAGCTCTTCGCCATGGACTCCTTTCTATTTAAAAACCAAACAGAAGGAGAACAGTGCTTGTCTGCCGGGAATTCGAATCTATGTAATATCTTTAAAATCTACACGTGAATGAACGAATCTACGCAAGTTCGAATATTACCGAACCATCTTGCAGGCTCTATTAAAACGGGCACAGCAAAACTGAATATTACAACAGAAACACAAACTGTTCACAAACTTCCCAGTAGATCTAACACGCTGATGTCATTGCTTAAAAAAATACATAGAACCCTGATATTACCTTGGCTTTAATACAACAGGGGGACTTTTTACAATCTGTCTGTTAAGGCGATGGTCTTCATCTAACGAGGGTTCGCCTCTCCGGTAACAGATGTTTGACACTGTGATGAGCACTGTCCCCTGGACCAGAAAGACGCCCCGATACAGGGAGCCATCGGTTTGAAAACGGGGAAAATGCATCAGACTCAAACCCCTCCCCCAACGAACACTTATAGTTTTATTCCGTTTCTGCACCCTTACTCTCCATGCACACTGCGTATTTGACTGAAATATGAAATCGCAATTGATCCTGTGTAAGTGAATATGCACGGATTAATAATTTACGAGAGAAATGGGCGCATTATTCGGGGCTTTAATAATTAATTCATTTGAAGAGGCAGAGAATTTCACCAACAATGAGGAGAAAGATATCAGAATACGGGGCTTCTTCAAACAAACTGTAAAGGGTGTCTGAGATTTTGAATTTGCTCTGGAGACTGCAGCATTTCACGCTATTGCATGGCACTGCAATAATCAGTGTTATTGATCCAGGCCTTGGATAACCCTACAATATTCAATTCTTAACCTTAGGACGAGTAATATTGGATTGCACTGTTTTAAACATGCCTATATTTTTTTTAATCCAGGCTTACGGGTTTATGAATTTGAAAGTTCCGTTGTTTTTAATTTCTAGGCTAGAAAGAGAAAATAAAAAGCGCTGACATCCATGTTCTCTGCTGTGTAGCAGCACCTCCTGCTTGCTTTGTAAAAGCAAATCCTTTAAGGCCGTAGTCATGAAACTTTTAACATCCCTGCACATTAACACCTGGGGCAATTATTTTCTTATACTCACTTTAATCCGAATTGCCAACTGTGTGCGTGTTTTCGCGCCTCAGCTCACTGATGCTGACACACACCCCTCCAGCTCCTCCCCCTCCGAGATTCTTCACTCCTCTTTAAGCGTGAAACACAGCTCCGCACCGGAATGTGGAGGAACGTGTGACCAGCAGGGGTCACTGTGTCCCCGAGAGCAGACAGAGTTCTGACTGACTCATCGCTTGGGGGATCCTGGGTCCAGTCGGCTACTGACCCAACCCAGCTCGGACCTGCGATCACGGAGCCCAGCCTGTCCCGGGGTTAAAAGGCAGCACCTGCGCTTGCCACAAGAGAAAGCGGTACAGAAAAGTGGCACTGATCTTTCTGAACACTCACTGAAGAGTTAATAAAAGGCACTTAAACGTGAATAAAATGTGGAGCTCTCGTGTTTTAGTTTGACGAAACAAGGGGTAAAACACAAGGGGTTATGACTACAGCTCTTCCCATCAGCCTCTTCCCAGGAAAAGGCCAGTGAACAGCGATCCGGGAGGAGTATGCCCAGCACTTTGACCTTTGCCAGATGTGCATCTCCTCACTTTCCTGATGTAAACAGTCTTACAGCACAGCATGACTGTTACATTATCTGAACCGGCCTGCTCGGAGACAGGGGAGTCTACTGGAGTGGAAGACGAGAAGCTGGTGTGAGGGGGTCCCTCTCGTGCACAGCACCTCTGGAGCCCCACAGGCACGCCAGCTCCTGTCCACTGAAGCAGCCATGGACTCGACGCTCGTCTCTCTGTGGACACTGGTCTGCAGCCGGCTCCTTTTCACCCCGGAGACGAGACCTGTCCCGCACCCAGCAGGGCAGAGGCGCAGCTCAGGGCCAGCGAGCGCGACTCCCACATCCGCCACCAAGCTCCTGGCTCTCCTGCACGTCATGCAGGGACGTGAGCAATTGTTTTTACGCCCTTTCCGAGAGCCTTTGGTGAGCAAGGCATGGGAACTGTGCATCTGGCTTTTGGTTAGTATCCAGAGAAAAAAAAAATATTTCTGTGATAATCTTAATGTGTTGTGTGAGGACGAAGACATTGTTCTCAATTAATTTATCCAGGCCAGAATCTGATGTGCCAGAAGGGGGAAAAAACGTTAAGGTGTCTGTAGGCGGCAGAGCTGGGGGCTGGAGAGTGATTAGGGGTTCTTTCAACAGAAAACAAAATCCCACAAAGGGGATCTGGGCCACTGTTATCTGATAAAAGGCTAAGCCTGCATACTCATGCTGTGCAGGCCTTGCTGTCTGAAGCAAACTCACTCTTGTAGAAATAATGGAACAGGGGGGATGTCCTTCATTATTGAAATGAACCAGAGGGTTGACATTTCAGCGTTTTGTTGTCCAAATCCTCCCTTTAATACAGACCACGGACAGCAGAGCTGGCGGACAAATACTAGAGGATCAGCCCAGGCTAAGAGCGATGTAATGACTCCGAACAAGATGAAAGAAGGAACATGTTTTACAAACTGCCAGGTGTACGAAACGCCAAGCAGTCCTGTTCTTTTTCAGGCTTGGAAAATTAAATAGGCATCTGATCCGATCGGAGCAGACAAAACACCACACCGGAGCAAAAACCGAAACGGAGCCTGAAATTGCTCATTCCGAGTGCAAGACCAAGTCCAGGAACCAACTTTATGTCCTGTAAAAGCTCACAGTCAAAGTCATGGAAAGAGCTCTTGTTCTGCCAAAAGCTGCTGGCTGAAATCCCTTACAAGAACCAGCCTAGCTGATTATCAGCCCGAACTCACACAAGGCCCATCTGCCTGCTTACGTCTCTATAATTTCCATTCCAGAGCCAGTGCAGCTTATCCTGGTGTCCATGGCGTTGAGTAGATAAGAGACCATGTGATTCCCCTCCTGGATGGGATGCTGGTTACCCCCCAGCAATGCTGGTCCCCACTGATACAGCTGGGTGGACTGGAACAACGGGGGTAAAGAATCTCACTCAAGGCAGGACAGCAGTGCCTGGAGTGGGACTCGAACCCACAGCCCACCAGTTTTGAGATGTCATTGTCATTTATGCTGTGCACACGTGCTGCATCTTATCACGACGTCTGAAGGAACAGGAGCACTTTCAGTCAATCATGTAACGGTTTCTGCGTGGCTGTTGGCCGGAGCTACAGAAACGACGACAAAAAGACTTGATGGTGGGTAGTGATCTAATTCTAGTCATCGTTTCTCATTTCGTTTTGTAGCCTCACTCCCTGGCTCAACAGCAATAATAATTCCTGTTCGCTGTAACTCCAAAGTTCTCTTTCCATAAGGGGTAAAGAAAGATGGGGAATGGTACCAGGACGCCTAACTGCTGAGGTACTGAGGGTATCTCCAGCTGCCTGGTCCTCAGTCTTAGTCTGTCTGCCCCAGTTCCCAACTAAATCCCTTTGTAGGCCGAGGGGGAGGGTCTGGAGACGAGGAGATTCTGGGCTGGAGCCCAGCCATCTTGTTTCTGTCTCTTCTCCTATTTTCTGGCTGACTGACTCTCAGGGCTGCATCCTTCGGTTGCCAGCGCTTCCAAGACGCTCGCGAAATTCAAAATAGGCAACCGCGGCGCCATGGCAACAGCACCAGGGGAGGATGTGACAGTGGGAGAACTCCCAGTCCCCACATCTGTTTCATAACAGTGATTCATCCCACTGTATTTATAAACACACACACACATGTAAATCAGCCTCGTGCTCACAGTGATGACAAAACCACAAGAGTCTTTCAGGTAATGTTTCTGGTAAAGGGGGCCATTAGCTGATATTGTACACCTCACTTGCAGTTGTGCCAACGAAGCCACAAGAGGTGTGACCAGTGAGGCCTTCTTCATCACAGAAGCGCTGTGGTAGCTTGAACGCGTACACATGAAAGAAAAGAAAAAAGCTCAACTGCCTTTAAAAATAAAGACACCCTTTTGATGTAGAAGTGCCCCAGAGTCTCATAGTGTTCCATGAATATTTCATGTGAAGACGGCACTGTAATAGATTTAACTAACAATCATGTTTTTTTCCCCTTTCTTGAGGTTTCATGCTTGGTGTCCACACTCCGCCACACAATTACAAGAAGTTTCTTACAAGAAACACCTAAGAAAAGGTGTCTTTTGGACACAGGACCAGAGGTACTATTCTACATGAACCGTGTTTAAAGCAATAATTATTGCATTTATACCACAGATAAGATTAGAAACCTGCAGTTCCAGTGCACAGTGTTGTACAGTATTATTGGTAACAGTAGTGGCACTATACGATGTTTATACTAGTGTTTATTTTAAGGGGTGTCTCAAAAATGAGATACTCTTTCTGCATACCACTAAACATCTGTAAACTTTAAATAACCCTAAGAAAAATAACCGATGTGCAGCGGTGCTCTTTGTGTACAACATGACAGTTGCTGTTACATTACTGTTTTGGCTTTATAAGAGGGTTTCAAAGCCTTGGTGTCAGGGACTGGTCTTTTATGCATAACTCTGTGGTTGAAACCCCCTGACGCAGCATATCGATCACATGGCCTGTGTCTTTCACTGCCACTGGAATGGACATGCTCCTCCTTCAGGGAAGGTTACATTAGCCCTCCAGCCCCTCCAGCCCATTGGGTGGTTAGGAGCTAACGGATCTGGGGATCTCATCCCACTGTTTCCTGAAAGAAGCCAGGGTTCCGGGTGCAACAACACGGCAGACTAGCCTGTTCCATATGAACCCTTTGCATAAAGACGTGCTTCCTGTCTTCAGATGTAACTGCGCCTCCCTGCTGGCTGCCTTTCCAGTCCCTTTCTTCCTATTTTCAGAAACTCTACTGTTCGATGTACATTAACTTCACATTTCCACTCACGCATTTGTTTAGTTGGCCCCCTAAATCGCCTCCAAAATGTCTTTCAGAAAAGAGGAAGCAGACTTTTGCACAGGTACACAAACAGATGAGTCCCCTGCATGTCCGATTTGTATCCCAGACTCCTGGGCACTTGCTCGGTGTTTGTGGATCTTAGAAGGGGTGCGTTGTGAGTTTCAGTACTGCACCTTTTTTTATTTGTCCCCTACGAAGAAAAATACATGGAGTGCATGAGCAGAAACACCCATCTGAGAAAAACATGTTCTTCACAGATACCATGGAGTCCTGCTGTAATTACAGCAAGCTCAGAGTTTGCAATCCCCTCCTGGGCACTGCAGAGCAGGCAGGAAAAGAAAGTTTGCATGCCCTCCGAATGCCCTGTTAATGCCTTTTGCTAAAGTGCTTGAACTGCTGATAGGTACAGAAGAATGATTTAGGTGCGTCATCCATCCGCTGTCAGCTTGATTTGATTCAAATAAGTCACTGGGCTCTGGGATGCATTGGAAGTGGTAATTGAACGAGCAACTTCTGCAGAATGGGGAGTGTGCTCTTCAGGTCTTGAGGACATGAGGGCTTCTTACTGGTTTTCATGGCAGCTGGGGAGAAGCAGCGAGCAGTAGGGTGCCTGATCATGCTGAGATGCCTGAACCAGCCCCTGCCAAACACTCCTTTCTCTTTGTACATCATTCATAAGAGCCTGAATGTATTTTTTATTTCCCCTGATTCAGTATTACTACTGCCTTTGAGGACATGTTGTGCCCTACATAAAAATTACAACACAGGTTTATGTTTTCTGGTCAAATAACTGCACTCGGGGAAAGAATGAAAAAGTGCTGCATTTCTTTTATCACGTGTTCTAAGAAAGAAGCCACTTAGATCAGTGTACAATTTTCTTGTTTCTTTCTTCAGAGCATATACAGTATGCTGAGTTATAGAGTTCATTCTGGGATAATTAATCTGTGTTCCTCTCTCTGTATTTCTCCATTCTTCCTCTTACCTCCTCATCTTAGGTACTCAGGGCTATGATTACCATAGGAGTCATTTGGTCAAACCTTCACACTCATTACGTAAAAATGTTTTTTTTTTTGCTAAGTCACGTCTGAGCCGTGCCATTAGCTGACTGCCGCTATGATTGCCTTCAGTTTTCTGGGGACATGTGGGCTTGTCAGGGTGACCCCTGTGATAGTCTGCTTCATCTGTCCGCAGGTCGATGCTACCTGCGCTACAGAGACAGAGCAGCACGATGACGTACAACGCGGACCCTATCACCTCTTGTGCTGCATGAGAGTCACAGTGGTGATAAACAAGGGGGTAGAAAAACCTCCAGGTCCAAGCTTATAAATGCCAAGAGCGTACTGGGACAGAGCTTGTCCTGATCTCTACTGCATTAACCAAACCAAGAGCACATCTGATTGGGATGTGAGTCCATTTGAAGGGTTACCCCAGTAATACCGGTGCTTGTTTATACAGCTGCTTGCACTGGAACCCATTTCAAGCCTCAGGGTAAGGTATGATGTTAAAGAGTCCCTCAATCTTCCTATCCGAAGTCCAGAATTTTAGCTTTGGATAGGAGGATAGCTCCATGTGTCCACCAAGTGGTGACTATTGTGAGAGGGACCAGGGCATTGTTGAATGCTAAAACTGACAGAAATGGAAAAGAAGTTCTGTGATTTCCCAGTCAGGCTTGCTGGGCACAGTCCCCTGACTTTCCTTGCTGAACACAATCTACAGATAACATATAGTTTTCCATAGATCTGCCTGCCCCAATTCCGTAAACCTCTGCAGAGACTCGGGATACATCTATAGAAACCTTAAGGTAACCCCCAGGTGGTAGTTTGCCCTGTGCATGCTCTCCCTGACTTGAAAAGAGTCCAGGTCCAGCCTGAGGTCAAATGCCGCTGTGGAGGTCAGGGAATCATTCCTCTATCCCTCTACACTGAGAAACAAATACTGCGCCCGGAATTCCTTGAGGGAAAACTGGTGGGTAACTTACCCGTCCACCCAACCTACTATGGAGAAGACCACTGGCCCACATTTTCTCTACAGAGGCAAAGAATGGTCCCTGTATTTCTCATCATACCGCACAGTATCCCCACAGCCATGCTTCTGGTGAGATGCATTGTGCAAGAAAAAAGTATTTATACAGATCCGGCCATTCAAAATGCGAGGAGTACGCTGTGTCAAAACGCGGTGGGCTCGGTGCATCATACCGCATCATTCTGCAGCATACCGCATGCAAATTGAAATCTGATAATAGTATCCCGAAGCACCTTGTAAAACCGCCAGGTGGAGCTAATAAAGCTTAACATCTCATGTACAGCATTTGAGCTGTCGCCAGAAAATGCCCGGTTTTGAATCACTGTTGAGGGATAATCTTTTTGCAATTTAAAATTTAAGTTGTATACTCTTTAGATTTTTAATAATTTTAAACTGTGTATTACAGCATGTGAATCATTAAACAAGATTGCTCCGTTGGACAAAAGTACAAAACCTTCCACCTTCATCGTAAATATTTTATGCATCAAAGTCTGGTAACTTACATGGGTTCTGGTTTTAACATGCTTTTTCTAACATTATTAAGCTTATACTGTGTACTTCATAAAGAGTTATAATGTTTTATCCTTTTCTAGGAGAACATACTGTTCGTGGCTTCACAGGGCCGCCCATAGCTTCGCTCATTCATTTACACCCGGCTTGATAAAGGAAATCAAAACATCTGTTTACAATTTGCCCGGAGTCTTGCTGCGTTGTGCATTTCTAGATCGACTTAGATTTCCCCATTTTGTCCAATTTATATCTGCAACCTCAAGAGGTTTTACTGTGCACGAAAATACAAAACAGGCCTAAACTGGGCTGTAGGTCAACTTCCAAACCTGTTTGATTATTCCAGAGATGACATGGAAAGTCTTTGACATGTGGAACTTTGTCTGTAGCTCAGCCACGGGCTCCGTTTTAATTTGCTGCCATGATATCTGATACAGAATAAGGGGTTGCGCCGAGTCTTTAACAGGGCACACGGTGCTGCAAAGCTTCAATACTACAGAGGTCTAGTTTCCTAGATACCTCATAAATTATTCAGGCCACTTGAGCAGGCAGTCTGGAGCACTGTGCTCCAGCGCTGTGGGGTGTAAAATTTAGGAAGACTTTAGAGGATAAAGTGACTGAAGGAAGCAAACTCACATTTCCTTTCCTTGCTCATTAGAGGTAAGATGTCAATGTTGTTTTTTCTGGGGTGAATTATTAAAAGCATTATTTTCTTTTAAATTCTCAAGACTAAGTTTTTTTGCACCAGGTTTTCCAGCCTTGTACACAACGGCCGCTCCCCCCGATGAGGTACTGATGAGGATCTCATTAACGTTTCTCCTTCTTGATTAAATCATATGAACGCAAGCTATGTAAACATTTTGGTAGTTCCTTCATTAAATGATAATAAGATGTTTATAATCCCTTTCGAAAGTGTTGCCTGGAACTCATGCTGTGCTAAATAAACAACTCTGCTGCTTGGTCTGTGCGTTTTCACAAGCTGCCTTGTCCTCTGTCGTTGCCGAACCAGAACTGTGCATCTTGAAGACACGTGGACCATATTTTCACATCACAGGCAGGAGCGCCGCTGACCGGCTGAAAATCATCGATTGCTGTAGGAAGACTATCGTGGCATAGAACTAGTGTTGCAATGAATATGGCTTCATTTTAAATTCTCCTGATGCTCAATGACAGGAAAAGGAACTATGGGAAGATATGCAATGTGGTTTGCTTTTTTTCCAGAAATTTGGAATAAGTAATCATTTAGTCGGAATCAGCTGGAATCACCAGTTGTTTTACTAGTGTAACTTCCTCCATGGCACTGCGAGGACTGACTACGCTTTCCTCCCACGTTTGTGCATGGAAAAGCCGTCCAGCATTGCACACACTGTGAATTCCACCGTGCCTGTAAGAGACCGAACATCAGCTCAAGCCCAGGAAGTCCCTGGGGGTCATCGTTTGATGACATGACAAGGATATCCTCTGCTTACGGCTGTGGGAGGCAGAAACAAACCCACAAAGCCTGAAACTCTGTCTTTTTCAAGACGTTTTGGTTTTTGCAAATTAGTGCTGTCCCAAGCCCCAGCTGTTTCTCATTCTCTTAGCTAAGCTTGGAGTTAGGTACCTCATGCACCAAAAACTACTCGTTTTTTTTACAAAATGCCCTTTAACACAAAACCTCTTTTCTCCCATCCTGAAACATCCTCACCATCTCCCATTAGCACAGGCTAAGCTTTGGTATAAGGCAGCAAAGACCTATGTAGTCTAACAGTAGATTTCTGAACGGAAAGGTCAAAAAGACACAAAAAAGACTGCTTGATTAATTGTGGTGGCACAGGAGCAGAAACAGAGGACAGGTTCTGATAATAATGCCCTGAGGATTTAACACAGAGCTCTAAGTGTTGTCAGGGGATAAGGCTGGTCACCTGGGTCTTATCTTGAGCGGAGGCCCCAAGCAGCACAGTTAGGAAGCTGACCTGTCGCGGCAGTCCATTAATCCAATTAGGGGAGAGTTTTCAGGGTTTGTGCCTGGCAATAGCTGTTAGGAAGAAATGCAGACAGGGCTTTTACTGATGCACCTGTGCATGACCCAGCGAGGGAGGGAAGGAGACTGACCGATCACAGCATGTTCACCAACTCCAATTACGCATTCTGATGAAACAGTGAATTTCTGCACAAGCCGAAGCAGATCTGTGTTCAAAGATCGCATTTCCAAGACAGGAATAGATTTGCATGGGGGGGGGGAGGGGGGGAATCTCTTTTGAAAGAAAATAAAATGTTTCTGAAGAAATCTGAAAACACTGCATAGGGTCTCATCACTGATTGGTTTATTAACACTTATTTACTATAAGGCTCGCCTTACTGAGTTTACCGAGTTTATCAACGTGATCACTATTTCTTTGAGAAATTGATTATTCCTTTCCCAGGAGGGAAGAATGTAAAACTGCAGTGAACAAACTGTAACTTTCTACAGTAGACCAGTATCGTCGCCTGGTCCTCCTTGGAGCCAGGGAATTCAACAGGGTTCTGATGAAGACGCTGCCTCCGGGAGAGACGTGCCATTCTCTTTCTTCGGGTGTGCTCTGCTCTCAGGCCTTGTCTCACACATGCTTGCTCCTTGCCTCCACACGCCTTCCTGGAGGTTCCAGATATTCAGTTACACAGAACACAGCCAGCACCAGGTCAAAGAGCAAGGCAAAGCACCAACGATTGGCCAGTCTCTACGCACAGCGCCCCGAAATCTCCGATTCCTAGATTAGCAGAAATGACTGAACGCTTGCATCTTCAGCGGTAGGAGAGTCTTTGTTTCCAAGATCTGGGGTGCTGGGTTAGCAGAGGTTTGCCATCTTAGGCTAGGGGGAAAAAAGGAGATCGCTATTTTTCATTTTTTTTTAAACGTTATGAAAAATGACATGACTATGCAGGTAATGTCAGATCGAGACTGGACGCTTGGAGCTGGGTGCTCCGACTCATAGTGCCCAGCTTCCAGGAGGGCAGTGTGGTCAAGCGAGCTCTGGGGGCCTGATACTGGCGGTCACTATCTCTGCCATCTCCAAGAGGAAGCATCACAGAACCTACTGCCCCTTATCTTCTGCAAGCCGCCTGTCCTCTGAAACTGATTATCTGTTTTCTGTGCGCCAGGCCAGGAGAGCAATCCCCTGACTCCTGAAGGTGACAGGCACGATCGTAAGATTGATTAGGAACCTTAACCTCTTCCATCCAGTCTGGATGACACACCCATCCGGCACATCGCCATTCAGCTCAGACCTCTCCGCTGGCTGGCTCCGGTTCAAACCCTTCCGTCTATCTACTCCTTTTCCTCCACTGGAACAAAAAAAAACAGGAATAAGTCATCAAAGGTGTTTTTGAGCAGGAGTATTGTTAGGCTCCATCAGAGTTTAGTTTTTTTCCGTGGTGTTTTTTCAAGTGGTGTTGTGTTCTTTCTGTGATAGACATAAGCTCACTGCTGGACATTCTGCTGCATTAGAAGCCAGTGAGAGAGGCTTCCCCAGACATTAGGTACTGTAGTATAATTCTACACGAGCAAATGAAAGAAAATCCCTTCTGGGCCGCGAAGAGAGCCGTGTCGGAACGGCTGCTCTCGTTGTCAGAAGAGCTCCTGCTACCTGGATCGAGAAAGCCGCGCCTGCCGTCGGAGACAAAAATAAATAACCGGAAAAAAAAACAAGAACCCAAAACAAAATTAATGAGACAGAATGCCAAGGTGCAGGCAACGAACGCCGCGCGTTCAAGTACAGCGTTCCGGAGCCGGAAGGATTGTGGGAAAGTTAACTTTTCCTTATTGGCCCTTGCTTCCCCTGTCAGTAAGATGCCTTTTAAATTTTTAAAATCACGGCCCGGGTGCTTGTGTCTGGCATCTCCGCACTGAATCTGTGCCGTAGCGAAAGCTCTGATCTCACGCTAATGAAGGGAGTTGCCTGTCGTAGGCTGACAAGCGCGTTTGGAAGAAATGACAAGCCACGCTACTGGAAATTTCTGTTTACTTTATGTTAAAAATATACTTATATAAAATTCACCCGATCGCCTACTGCTTCAGCTCTCATAAAACACGATAACCAAATGAGGCGCTCCGGCTCTGGGACGGGTTTAAGATTTCCAATTAAAATCTTGCATTTTAAATGTTGTTTTTTTTCATTTCTTAGACAAAATCTCTGCTGAACATTGTTGCGGATGGTTAATAAACTAATACAGGACATGTTTGATAAGGAATTAAGCACATAATTACATATGAGTGAGTCCAGGGTAAAATTTACATTCTCTAGCTGACTTGTGGATTTGGTTTCACTTATCATTTCTGGAGAAGATTATGAAAAGACTATTTTTAGATGAAGTTAGTAGCAGACTAAAAGCAATAGCTAACGACTAGTTGTCCTTATACAGTGGTTTGGTTTCTGCACACACAGAATTTATCCTGCCATTAAGACATGTTATTGTGTTATACACTACTGAAACAAAAAACACTTCTGGTCAGGAAGGGCAATTTTGTGCGTGTTATAGAAATGTAATTACCTTGATGATTCCTTGACTAAGGTGGAGATAATAACTGCTGGGGAAAAATATTGCGTTTTTTTTTCCTGCTGCACAAGTTTACATGATTTTCTGTGGTTCAGAGACATTAAGAAATAGAAACATCAGGAAACATCTGTCCTGTGTTAGTGAAACACTCTCGAGGACAGATGTGAGACATGACAAGTCTTTCTCTCCCTCACACGCACACTCACGAGCAAACAAGCACGCACATGATATGTTACGACACAGGTGATCGTCCTCAAGAAAACTACTGAGGTTTTCAACCCTGCAAGCCACTAAAAGATAAGACTGTCCAATTGTGAAGAACACTGGTCTCAGTACTTTCTACAGGTACAGGTTGAAAGGACATCCACTTTTTAAATACCACCAACTGGACACCCCAGCCCAGTTGATCTTGATACCTAACATTACAGTGGAGTGCAATCTCCTGTCCATTAAGAAAATTCCCTACTCCTCTCCTGTCACAGCAAAGGTCTGTGTTTGACTTCCTATTACATACAGAGGGTCATGCTCTCATTATAAAAAAATGAATATATATCTTATATCACAGAAAGGGGCATTAAGTGTAAGAAAAAAAAAATAAGAGAAAATATTCACCCCGTATAAAAGTCACTGTAGGAGAAAAGCAAACGACAGGGGAAGACAGGAGAACAAAAGGCTGGCGCCTCAATTTATTTCCACCCCTCTCGAGTTTGTTAACAAGCTCTGTGAATGTCACTTTGTTATGGAAATCGCATCGCGCTGTTTGCAGGCTGCTCGACTCCAGAACAAAGCCCCCCACTTTCCTCACCCCCTCCGCGACAGCCCTCCTCCTCCTCCTCCTCCTCCGATCGGCTCGCTCAGCTGCTTCTGCCTCGGCCAGTCGGGACCCTGCAGGACGTCCGCCGGCCCCGGGTCTGTCCACGCCGCCCGGCCACGCCCCCCCGGCTCCCCGCTCGAGGAAGAGAGCAGCGTTCCCCATCCGGGAAGGCATTCCACAGCCACGTGTCCCGTGAGGGAAGAAAACAAACAATGACCCCAGTGCAAAGTTTTTGTCAGCGTGTGCGTGTGATTTTCGTGTTTGTGTTTTATCCGCGGTGATTACATAAATCAAGGAGACAGAAGAAGAACAGTAAGAGACAGAGGACTGCGCACCTGATGAATGTGGTTGATGTTTAAAGGGGTCAATTTCAGGCACATTCCTGGACCCAAACAGAACGGGATTTTTGTTTTATGGGGGGGAAGGGTGTGGGAGGGCACGATAAATAAAAGACTGGTTGAAATTCAAACAAGAGCCTGGCAGTGGGGGACACTACCTGCAACCCAGTCCTGGGGGCTCATGTAGCACGCAGATCTATTGCAGCTCCTGTGCCAATTATCAGAACATGATGCAGACAGACAACTAATAAGGCACCTGAAGCAGATTGATGGGGAGACCTTTCCCTGCTGTTGCAGCTCTGCAGTGTTACACCCCTGTGGCGACAGGAAGCAACTGATCCAGGAACGCAGATTTACTGAGGGAGCAATAACAAGTCTGAGACACTGCAATTGCACCGCTCCTAGTCAATAAGAAGTTAAAGGGAAGCTGGCAAATTAGATGTAATATTTACTCGACGAACATGATCGATTAGGGTGCAGTACCTTCTAATTAGCCAAGCATGCAGTGGGCTGGTAACTTTACTGACACCGAAACACTTGCATAGCAACACAGGAAGTAGGTCATAGCTCTCTTTGTTCTCCTCTAGGTAAAGTGTGACTCTGCATCAAGAGGACATGTGCATCGCTGTTCCCGACTTGAGGACAGGAAAACTGACCAGTTCCTGACTTGGCATCACGGAGACTGGTGTGAGATGTGGTGGCCTGCTCAATGCTTTCAGAATGGAGGAATGAGCAGTGGGATCTGCCTACAATGAGTGTGCTTTTTACAAGGGGCTCAACTGTGCTCTGGGTGGAGGTGCTTCCATCTGCTTCCAAAAAGTGCTCTCCAAACTGCCTTTCACTAGTGTGGACAAGTCCTGATTGAGACGAAACCAGCAGATGAATGTAGAGCAAAAGTGTACGTAATACTCTAGCGTTAACTCAGCCTTCAGTCAGCATTGTCTCAACTCCTCTGACTTACGAGGAATGAAATGGTGAGGCAGCTACCTGGGTGAAGTTGGGGTGGAGGGAGGGAAGCTAGAGAAAGTGTGCACAGAGCTGTGGGCAGCTGGCAGGAATCTATACTCAGGACAGCAGAAGTGTAAGAAATTCAGACTTCGATTAAATAACACCTTTAGTTTTCATTGTGAAGGAACAAAAAGAGAATTTGTGGGCAATTCACCTAATGAGACCAGGCTAGACTATGCACATGTACCAGACTTGACTCTTAAGGGGCTGTCATATACTGACAGACTGGAGGAATAGAACTTTTTTAGTCTTGAATGGAGAAGACTAAGGGAATCCGATATGCATTCAAATTCTCAAAGACACTGACGCCGTCAACCCAGTGGACAGTGAAACACAAACAAGTGGACACAAGTGGAAACTGCATGCAAATGCACATAAAACCAAGGACAAGAGACCGTTGTTTACCCAGAGGGTGGTGGGAGTTTAGGACAAGGTGGTCAGCCACGGTGTGGGAGCTGGTCCCCTGGCATCTTTCAAGAAACAGCTGGATGTGATCCTGGGATCAATTAACTGCTAATTACCAAACGGGACAAATGGGCCTTGAACCTCCTCTTGTTTGTAACCTTTCTAATTTCCTGCAGCTGCACACAGAGGTGTTTGTTGTAAAATGGGCACGTTCATCCAAGGATCTGGGGACCTCTTGGGTTCCCTGAAAACCGAAGTGCAATTTTGGTGGTGAAGACATTGTTTCAGCGCGTGTCTAGCAATGTGTAGCAAGTCTAGTACTGCTCTGAGACCATTTAAAGCAGTTCAGTTAGCCCGTGTTCCTGCTTTTAATATTTTGTGAGTTAACACTAGCTTTATTTATAATACTTAGAGAATATGACTTTTGCGTTGAATCAGGGGCCCTTATTTCAAGGGATCTAGAAAAAATGGATCAAAGAGGCCAAAAAAATGTTGAAGCCAGTGTTCTAAGTGCTGTTTGACAACCTAGAAAAAATGTCAGGGTCAAAAACTCACAGGGAACAGAACAGACTTGAGCACTTGGCAACATGGGACAGTCTACCTGTATGTTGAAGTGTGTCCTGGTGACCAGGTTTGTTAACATTTGCTCTGCACACTTGCCAATCACCCGACACTCTTTCATGCATCAGCACAGACCGTTACTGACCTTGTCTTGGATGGGGAAACTCCCATAATCCCCTTGCCCTGCCAGAGCCTCACTGCCCTCAGGGCCAGACTGCTGAGCTGAGCCTGTTGTCACGGGGACAGGACAGGGGAGCAGGTGAGGGCAGGAGGTGAGGAGGGAATTGTGCTATTCTGGGGAAGGGGGAAGGGGGAAGGGGGGGTTGTACCGACACCTGGACCCTTTTGGACAGTGTTGCAAAGAGGGGAAGGAGTACTAGTGAGCCTATTGACACATGAGGCCATATTAGCCTTTTTCCACTTAGGCTAAATTGACCACATTTATCTGAACAAACACTGTGCATGTATATACATGTGCATGAGTTAATTTGTGCTGGATCCCAGTGGATTCCAGATCTAGGCCCCATTTTGTGGAACAGAATTCATCAGTTTACAGATCGATAACGTGGGGAATTAAAAGAGCATGCTGTTGGGTGAGATTCAGACTTTCGCCCGTGGCAAACCATGAGACCAGAATGAGTGATCCACAACACCAACTACACAACAACACAACCTGCTAACATTGCCAAGATGAACACTTGGAGCCTGACTCTGCTGACGCTAGCATGGGAATTTCCATACAGGGATAGTAAAGTGTTAAGCGTGTTGTTCATTCAGGGGAAGAGAGTAAAATGTTTCACATTCCTTTAACTCACATTGAAGGTCCCAAGTCTTCAGAGCTCTCCCTAACTCTTCCACTCTCAAACCTGCATCTGTCCCGCCAGTTCATTTCACCAGTGCATCTTCAAATAACACTTAGAGCGTTGAGACCTTGAGCAAGTCTGGAGATTACTTGCTCGACAATATTCACCATGGACCCTTTTCATTGAAAATAAGAAGGAGAGAATTTTGTTGGAAAAGGGGAGGCATTGTAGAGTATCTGAGCCCTCCATCCTGCGAATGCCTCACTGTTCCATCTTTCCGATATCGATCACCCAGGCCAGCATGTGTGGGCAGAAAAAACTTGCACTGAAATGCGCTCGGAGCCGGGCCCTGAAGCGGTATTCAAAATCACTTCTTTATTGTATTTTAACTGCTTCTCTGCAAACCCAGCAAACATTTAAGTTCCCAATTTTGCTCTGCAGATGCAATATAAGATAAAAAATTACCATGCATTAGCGCAATTACAGATCTGAATATCGATATTAGGTCTTTGCATTTCTCTTGTAATGCAATTAAACCTGTGAAAAGCCACAGGAGGCAAGACGTATTGGTTGAAAAATGCAGGCTCCCATTTCTGCCTGCTGGGAAGGCAATATTATAAAGGTTAATAAATGGATTAATTGTAGAGTCCTGTGCCTTAAGGTGATGGGACTCCTCTCTCTGGATGGTTAAATTGCCCTGGATCAGTTGGTCTTTTGTGGAAGAGCCCACTTCCGACACTATAATGTGACATTTATTCTTCTGATTAGCTTCACCTTTCCCGGTATACAGACACACATGGCTAGGTCCCAGTGCAGCAGGCATCACATTTTTACATTGAAACGCATTGTAATTAGTCTGCTGCATGGCTCTGATATTTGCTCAGGGATAAAGCAAATGGCATGGGATTTCAAGCTGGGGGCTCTCGGAGTTGCTAAGGCAAAGAAAAAGGAAGGAAAAAAACCTCCAGGAAAATAAAGGAAAGGAAGTCATGGGAGAGAACCTGACAGAAAAACTCAGAGAGCCTGAGAACAGGCTTCCTATCCTACTGAGGCAGCTGTTCTCACAACTGGCCTCTATCATTACAATCATAAAATTCTATCGATTACATGCAGTATAAATGAAGTACTTAGTGCCCTTGTGGAATGCAGAATCCATACTAATGACCCCAGGTTTATTTCCTACCTATTTCCTTGTGTTTCACTATCTAGATCTGTCTGGCAGCTTCCAGGGCTTGTAGCATTAAAAAGCCTCAGTTACTGCCTTTATTCCAGATGGTTTCGCTAAGTGTAAAACAGTCCGGAGAACCGAACTGATTTATTTCATCCGGGGCTGTAAACACCTGCCTTCTTTATACAGGGCTCTTGTAAGAATGTGACATTGTGGTGCTGGTACAGTATGAGCAGGCACAGACGAATCTCAGACTGACCGTTCGAAAAAATGAATTCTGCCGAGTGCATGCGCTGACTGCTAAAGCACGCCTGACTCTTTGGCATTTGCATTCATGAGCTTGTGTGCAGGGGATGCCGTTCGGAAGATGAACCCTGTTTTTATTTGTGTTCGTTCACTGGAAATCCCTCTTAAAAGAGTCGGCTCCCGGTCTCGCACCTCAGCCTGCGTGCACGACTGGGAAGCCCGCCGTCCTGACGGGGGGGGGAGAGCCGAATGTCACGGACGCGAAGCAGAATTCGCTTTAATCCCATCTCTCTCTTCATTAAGCACCAGCATCTGTGGCCCCGGCTGCGAAAGAGCCCTGATCGTTCTGTCTGGGAGGCAAATGGGGTCAGGATGAGGGGAGGACCTCAGCAGGGGAGGTTCAGTGTTCAATTTCCCAAAGGGCTTCCTGCTTTCTGGCCCAGAGGCCTGCTTGAACAACGCACGCACACACAAAACGGCCAGCCAGGGCCCGATCGGCTGCACTCTTCTGCAAGAGCCGCCCGTGGTGCCTCGTTATTTGCTCCCATTTCTTTGCTTCCCACAGACAGCTCTTCTTACCACTTGACCGTGAATGACAACAGCACAAGCGCACTCCCCTCTTCCCCACCTGCACCTTTCCGAGACGAATCCCGACGTTCACAGCTCTCGCCCCCATTTCCCTGATCCCAGGAAGTGAGCGGCGTGGCACGGCACGGCGCGTTACGCTAAGCAGGCTGCTCTGCGCGTGTTGTTATGGTCTCGCTCGGAAACCCCTGGATGAGCCTGAAGACTGGCGGCAGAGAGGGACTGTGGTCGTGCCTCCCTGATTCCCAGGCCAGGAGACAGGAGATCTTCCTCGGCTCATCAGATGTGCCTGGCACACCTCTAGACAAGCTGCCAGACAGCAGGACCCAGTCCCCGGGGAACAGGCATCCCCTGGCATGACTCTTTCTTTTTCTTAATAAAGGCACTTCTGGAAATCATGAAAGATTGATTGGGATGGCGTCTCATGTGAATGGCAGGCATTGAATTCTAACCAGTGCATTTAATTACAGCAGCAAATTAACAGCATGTCTCCTTGTGCCTCTGACTTCAAACGAACCTTTTCAAGTTATAATTGCACCTTATTGAGAATTGCACCCTGTTCTCCGAGGCCAAACGGTGATAGATTTCTTTTGCTGCTTCTTTTTTTCGCTTGAATGTGGATTGATTGCCATCTTGAAAATTAAAAAAAAAACGACTCCTGCGTGCCCTACACACGCTGGAGCAGAGTGATTTTTTTAATTGCTCTTATTGTTTGCCTGATGTCTTCCTCCCCCCAGTGCAGTTTACGTTTGTAACCATTGATACAGCAAGCACTTGGGTCCAGCAATCCGAGTGAAGAGTGTACTTGCTCAAGGGCACAGCAGCACTGCCTCACCTGGGACCGACCCATCAATTTGACCCTCCTAGTGATGGGTCCAGACCCCTAACCACTACTGACCTCTCCAGTCTTGAAGAGCAATGCATGTCCGGGGCATTTCAAGACAGATAGGCGAGCAACTCCCAGTCCAGTCTAGCAGAGAGCACACAGCCGATAATGAGATGCTGGTTTCAGCGTGGAACCATGCACATTGCATATGAGCTAAACTTCTGCTGGGCCATCGCTCCCCCTTCTCTGTCAGGGCCTGGGGCTCCCCCTCCTCCCGCGCATCAGAGAGCTGGGGGTGGGGTGGGGGTGGCAGGTGGCAGTCAGAGGTAAGGGGAAAGTGAACGTTGAAGGAGGACACTAGGAGATAAGTGCCAGATGCTTTTAAGAGGCTTGGGGACTGGTTCGCTAGAAATAGAAAAAGAAAATGAAAAAAATCAAATCAAAACAAAGCAGTCGGAGATCAACTGCCATAAAGCTGTCTGCGACTTATCTGGGCCACTTGCAGAAGGCGACGATGGCCGAGCTTCTGACTCTACATTGTGTATTATTGAGTGCAATAAATAGTCCCGCTCCAACAGCTATTAGCAAGTGCAAACGACGCTTTTCTCAGGCATTAGTCCTGGTTCCACAGTTCTTCCATTATCACTGATAGTGGAGTAATCCTTAATAATACAATAAATCTAAAGGACCTCAATTTTAGCCCGTCAGGTTGAGAAATTTATTTTCTAAATGGAAAAAAATCTAAAGGTAATCAATAGATTTATGGAGGATTTTTTTAATGTTAACTACTGCATTGATCTATCTTATTTTCAATGGAAGCCTGTCAGGGCACACATTGCCAGTGTCTGTAGAAAAGGTAAAGCCTTTTGTACGAGCTGATGGAAGTTTTTTTTTAACAATAGTTCAACAAGAAATTATCTTCCGGGTCTGCGCAGCAGAAGCCTGGGTTTTTATGGATACCCAAGCTGCTGCTGTGAGGGGATCCGATGGAACTGTAGATTCCACTCATTCCCTCTGGACCAGAATTCGAAACCGATGCCCCAGTATGGTGACTGGGGACACTGTGCTGCAGGGAGATGAGGGGTGAAACTGAGGTCCTGGCTTCGTGGCCATTAAAGATCCCAGGATACTTTTGAAAGAACAGGAGTGCACAGAGCGCTCTCTCTTGATTCCATCGGTAGGGCACTTTTCCTGTTCTGAGATTCAGAATTGCCATGAGGGTAGTGCTGAATCAAGGTAGGTAGACTGAATCAAGTAAGGGGCAAGTGTACCTAGTAGAAAGGTCTAGTACGTACATACAGTCACGCACGTTCACGGGGTGATGCACCAGCAGAAGGCTCAACCGTTGAAACGTTGCCCGCATTTTCCTGGTCTTCCTGCTTATCAGTGTGGAACCCGTCGGCGTTCCATGGAAGCCCTGCAGAGACGCTCATGAGCAAGGGTGGGCATCAGGCGGTGCCAGAGGTCGGGGGGGGCGCAGTTAGTGTACTTCCTCCCCAAGACTGCGAAGACGTGGCAGATGAACAGCTCTGTGTATTGACATTGACACGACTCTCCTTGTTCCCCCAGGGTTTTGTCATGATTAATGCAGTTATACAGACGTTCAGGAGGAAGACTGGATCTTGATCTTCCACTCTTCCGCTCGCCCATGTGTCGAACTCTCGCACCCAGGACGTCCCCTCTCGTATATCTCTCGTATCACCTCCCCACCCCACCCCCACCACCGCCTCCCCATCTGCACCCCTGTGCAGCTCCCTGGCTCATTCCTCACCATAGCAGGGCTGCTGGGACGAGTCACGTCAAATCTCGCCCCTCTGTCACGCTCATTAGGATCTAACCCAGCTGCTCAACGACTGATCAGGCTCCTTCCATCCACGGCTCAGAGACGGAAGACCTTGTTGAAAGCATGGCCAAACCCCCGTTAACAAACAGCAACAGGCCCCTTCCTGCCCACGCGGGCAGTGAGGCATCATGGGCCATCAGTGCAGGGCCGCCTGGGGGATGTGACAGATTTATCCATCTAGCATCGCGCTGCGTTTATGTGCGGGCGCGCTTCTGGCACGAATGCACCTGGGACTGGTGCCGGCAGAGGAAGGGGTCGTAATTCGGGAGATAAAATTTATCTCCGGAAGGTTAATGAGCTCCTTGTGATTTTTTCCTAATTAACACATTAATCATCGGAATAAATGCGAAGCGGAGTCCCAGAACCGGCGGGCGCGGGGGTGGGGGCGGCACGCGGGACATCGATCACGGCCGCTGCAGGGCATTGTGGGAGCCCGCCCCCGCGTGGCTGGTCGGACCCGAGAGCGGTGCCGCGGGCGGATCTGCTCCGGGCTCAGCCTACAGCTTCCCGGACAGAGCTCTGTCGCGCTGTCGGCCGTGAACACACTGCCTGTCTGGCGTCGCCCTGGGACACTTACAGCGAGGCAGACTGACTTTCACACCCCCCAGCTCCACCAGACGAATGTCAGAATTCAGACAGGACACGCTATTTTATTGCTACGCGTTCCTGATCTTCGGTTCAGAGTATTTTCAGCTCAGACAGTATTTTCTGCCTGACAGGCTGACTCACACTTATTCAAATTACCTCAGCTGAACTGCTCCGGGTCTGTAAGTGGAATGAAAATATGCCAATTAAATAGCTAATTAATTTTGGTCCATTTATTTCAAAGTCTCACTAAAATATTGCTTTCTTTTGACAGCATCAACCAGTGAATGGCAGTTTCTTTTATTAAACATATAAATTATAGTGGTTACAAGGAGACAGTAAAGGATACTGTATCTATTCAGAGATACTAAAAGGAGCGCACTCACTCTGCAGTCCCCACAGGGCAGTGGTTAGGTGCCGTGTATCTGCAACACTTCAATAGTCATTTTTGTACTTCAGACGGTTTCAGGACAAATGCAGCTCTGGATCTGAAAAGTCTGGTTCGTTCATCACAAATCCTATTACAACCTTCCCCTCCTTTCTCTGGTTTTGTGCGGGTTTTCCCGTTCCTGCGCTTGTTTTGTGTTAGATTTTTAAACACACTTTAAAAAAAAAGACAAATTTCGGATCTTTCGAAAGAACCCCAACGTGTTTTTTTTTGAAGTGCAGTGAACGATCACGGCCCGCAGACACGGGAGTCCCGGCGCCAGTGTCGCTGACAAAATTAAGCTCATGAACAGCGTGTCCTTGGGGTGCTCGGCCGAGGCGTCACCTGCGACATCGTGGTGCGGCGAGCCCTGCGGTTTGTTAAACTGCGCCCTTTCATTTTTCTCACACGTTCACCCTTCACCCCTCTCTTCATGCCAGTATTGACCCCCAACAGTTGCACCTCGGGGAACCCTTTGCCTTGATCGCTGCGCACCGCATCACACAAATGACCGTTTTTACGTTTGCCTACATTCATCGCGCACCGCTAGAACTCTTTACAAATGCCAGACGAGTATCTGCAGTGTGTGACATGGGCATCAGGGTGAAACATTACGCTGGGAATATTAAAAGCGCAGAGAGAATTAAAATCGAACCTCTATTTTGATGTAAATCCCGCATAACAGATTGATCCCACATTTTAATATCTAATGAGACAGAATTTTATATTCATGAAACTTCTATTTTTTCCCCCATGTGAGCCATATGTTCCCCATATAACGCGCTGTGGCAACTTTCACATTTCATTAAAATCACTCCGGGTGCTTGAGAAGCGAGGACGAAGCAAGAAAGCCAGCCCTGACAGGGTGGGAGACTTTGACTTCAGACGGCATCAGACATCTTTTGTGTCAGACGTGGGAATATCAATTTTGTCGGCTCGCCGTTTGCCTGTGTAGAAGCTTCTTTGGTACTTACAGAAATGTGCGAGACGCTTCTCAACAGACAACGCAGTTTAAATAACAGTAAATAGGGTTGTGATTTAGAGTATTTGTTTACAACTGGATATCTGTTTCCTGTAGATTCGTGTTAAAGGAGCTCAACAGGAAAAAGTGCTAGGTCTTCTTAACTGCATGGAAACGGCTTTATATCAGACATTAATTTTCTAACTTTCAGATACTTGGGGCCGGTTAGTGGGATATTTACTCCCCTCACCACCTCCCAAAAAAGAAACATCAATTTAACTGAAAAGGTTTAAATGGAGAAGATTAGGAGGGAATGTGATTCAAGTATTCAAAATCCTCAAAGATTAGTGGATGTCTCCAGAGTCAACAGGGAAACAGGAACCACAGGGCACCAGTGGAAACTACTGGGAAGTGCATTGAGATCAGGAAACAGGAGGAACTTCTTGACATGCAGGGCTGACCAGACAGACCGGACTGTTAGCCTCTGCGATAGCACATTCTGTGTGGCATTCGGTTCAACACGACTGATTGTTTGTTCCGAATCAACGCACGTATTTCCCTAATCCCTCTGATGGATGAGGACTTTTTAGTCCTCCAAAAAAGCTAGTCCGTTTTGGTGTCCAATCAACACTGATTTTGGAGTGGGTTGGGGGGATCTGACCCCCCCCCCCCCCCCAAAAATTAAAAAGCTCCCACAGAATCCTCCATATGCCCCCCAGCCTGAGTGCAATTTCATCATAAATGCTGGATTTAGGCTGGCAGATTAAGGTCTGACAGATGACCATATTGCTGTTTCAGAACAGACTCAGGAGAGATGGGCTGACTTGAAAGCACCATCATTTTATTTTTTTCAAGTATTGCACTAAGTAGTGCTTCTGCAAAATATCCTGAAACACACAAGGACACAGAATCCACAGAAAAACGCGTGTTTCGCTTCAGCAGACACAGTTGTTTCCCATCCGCTTCATCCACGTGCTCTGTACACTCATGCTCACTCGTTCGTCCGTTCATTCAGGCCCAACGCAGGCGGTGAACTGGCTTGCCCTGTGTTCAAGAGTCTTCATTTAAAGGGATGGGGTCTTTGTTCTGTGATCTCGGAGGACGCCAGCCTTTCTGGTATCCCAGGATACACAGTGAATCCCACGGGAGTTAGGAGAGGGGGTGGAGGATCGAGGGCAGGTGGACACTAGTGGAAGTTCGGGATGCACATGGACACATTTACGATATTACTTCTGTTCCTACATCTGTCTTTTTTTTGGTATCTCTGTTATTTCGAGTTCACCACGAACTAAATTCCTCACAACCCGAAGGGTTGGTGTGGCCGTAAAGCTGACTTTGACTCAACCTGACTCCGTGACGAACCCCCAGGCAGGTGCTCTGGGCCCGTCCCCCCTCCCTGGCAGGGGTGTGCTTTAGGCTGCAGGCACCACACAGCGGCGCATCCCAGGAACGGCTTCCCCAGCAGCTCCCATGGACCACAGCAGACGTAAAGGGGCAGCTGTGGGAATGCATAGCTGTTCCGCCTGCAAGATCTTCACAGCGGTCTGCAGTGCCGTAGCCCGGCACACCTGCACCCCACCTCTCCCCCCCAGTGAAGGAGCAGGCACGTGGTGGAGCCAGGGGGATAAATGCCCTCTTCTTGCGCTGTGCGCCGTGAGGCAGGGCTGCAGAGAACTGCCAATTACTCCAATTCCCCCTCCCTGCCCTTTGACATGCAAAGGTGCTTCTGCAGGGCTGCCTTGAGCTCCCCCCGGAAAATCAAAGCCAGCACCTAATTCCCTGGCAAGATAAAGGGATGTTTCCAGGGATGTCAGGCTTATTTGCAGCCTCATTAACTTTGGAATCAGGCCTCTGCTGTGGTTAATCTGAGCTCCCTTCCAGCCAAGCCCATAAAAATCAATTCTATTAATGTTAACAAAATATTTATACAGCAGACACGACTTCAGTGCCTGTTTTCATATAAACTGTACAAGCTTAGCATATTGATGTTGTGTTTTTTTAATTCAGAGAAGTTTAAATAGACAACCTAGCTTACAGCATCTGCATTTCATCTGCTTCCTGGCAGACAGATACTGTTAATGGCTAGAGCACTACGCTGGGGTACGATAAGGATGGGGGCAAGCACTATATTTTGGAATATTGCTACTTAATGATGTCGTGCATGCTGTTATTTTCTAGCTGCTTCATAGGAATATTCAAAAGTGAGCAGCTCATGTCTGCAAACATAGTTTTGCAAGAGGCTTTTCTGAGTTAAAAACCCTGCACACGCTGATTTATATATGCACACTCACAAACACACATATGCAAATATGTGCATAAAACTGTCATGTTCCACTTGAGCAAAACTACAGTAAAATCTGAGATTTACCAGCAGTATAAAATTTGGTAGTCTATAACTAGACTACTGCATACAGTAATAAAACCTTTCCAATTAAAGTTTTCCTGCACTCACATACATTTCTGCCTCTTAATGTACAGGCTTCCTGGGGTTTATAACAAGGTGACAGCACATTATTACTGTGTGTGGGGAGGCATACCGGTGACCCCCACAGCAAGAGAGACACACTACCTCTTCACAGTCAGCAGAGCACAGCTGGCTGTCGGTCAGGACCGAAATGCACGTCACAATGATCCTTGGCACACTGCCTTCAGGGATGAACGTGGGGCCCACACCCAAATCCCATGTCCTGACACCAGCCCTGCATGGGTCAGCACAACCACAGCAGGCACGTCCAGCAATTAAACAGCTCTGACTGCGGGCTTCAGAGAACTCTATTCCAAGAGCATGATGTTAGTCATTCGTTTTAGTACCCATTAACAAACTATTTGCATTTATATGGCGATGTAACAGAGGATGCCGTAAAACAATGCACTTAATCTTGTGCAGTGCTCTTCAATCGGAGCGTCCCACTGCTGTTTAACATACAGAAAAATCACAGCAGCAACTCTGCATCCATCAGTATAATCCGTTACAGATAAGCTATCTCCAGTGAGTATGTTTACAAATGAGATTTAAAAGAGGCATTGCTGGTGTTTGCTAGAATTGGCCAGGGAAGAAGAAAAATGAAAGCTCTCTGGTACCCCTCCCTACTGAAATTGTAAGTAAAAGTTCAGAGCATGCTCAAAAGGTCATCTGTTGGAGACCTCAGACGCCTGGCTGTCAGGGAGCCTGGAACACACGGCTGTACAGAGTAGAAATTACAATGGTCGAGATGGAGGTCAGTCCAGGTTTAAAACTGCAGCACCCACCCTACACGCTGTCCACTGCCATATACCCCCTCTGTGTTCTGCCATGCTTTCTGTGTAGAGCTGAACATAAGCAGGACGAAACTGAACGCTTTAAAGGTGTCTGAGTTTTGAGAGAGCTGGCTGCGCGCTTGGACTGGACTGTTCTCTCCCAGCTTCTCCGGCAGCTCCCGCGCAGACGAGCTGAAGGAGAGGGTCCGGTGCGCGCCGGAGGAAATCGGAAAAGGGCTGATATCTCTCAGAAGCCGGCGGGAGACGCGATCTCTAACTTGACAGTACTGGGCCGGGAAAATTGACTGCGAGCCTCATGCTGGGCCAGACTGCCTCTCTGTGCACGCGGAAGGCTGTGAGGCTGCTCTCCAAAGCCAGGGATGGGAATGTGTTTGTGTACTGATTAGGAGACTATAAAACGAAACAGCTGGAGCAGGGGTCTGGGGAGGAGGGAGGGGGGCGGGGGGCGAGCCAGACAAAAAAACAACCCTGGCAGAATTTCAAACCAGGGAATAAATAATCCGCTAAAGGATTTTGATGACTGAAGTGAGGGGAGGAGAGGGAGGGGGCTGGGTGAGGGCTCTGTGTTTTGCTATGTGTCTTTTTGATAAACTTTCCGCTCAGTGTATAACCTCTCCTGCCTCCGAGATCAAAAACTGGAGTCTGCGCCGCTCAGATCAGACACAGGTTACTCCGGATGAGCAAAAAACAATCTCCTTCATGTGCTGCCTGGATTCCTCTTAGCAGTGATGGACGTGTATTTTGCGGCCTCTTGGTACATGTTTTCACACTGGGAGCGATCTTCAGACGCAAGATGAAAGGAGTGTCTGCGATGGGCTGAAAAGGGCCGATAGACTTTTCCATTTATTTCTCTTTCACTCTCCGTCTTTGTTAGGGCTGACCTTAGGTCATCCACGAACACCGAGACCTGCAGTTATTTCTTGGCAATGCCTTACTTTAAGAACAACAGTACTTCAGAAAATATATTGCATTTTTTTTTTTTTTTTACAAGTAGACCAGGAAGCTGGTCCTTCTGTTGCAGATAACACTGACTCCTTTAAGGGGAAATGGAAAGACAGAATAACCACTGCCAAGTGTCACGATATTAGTTCCCCCTCCTTAAGGGTGCTCCAGCCCTATCACTCAAGACTTTATTCCATGCACCTGCTCCCTATTCCCTGCCCACCTTAAAAGCCAGGCGCTGACGCTCTTCCGGGCTCTGCATCTGATTTCCATATCGTGCGAGTCCGGGACCAGGAAGCGCCTGGTCCCGTTAAGGTTTTAACCCCTGTTCCTTGTCCCTGTCCGCCGGTTCCGACCCGGTCTTCGTGGTTTTTATCTTGTTCTGATGGATCTTCTGGTTTTGGACTTACTCGTGTGTTTTTGGATATTCCCTAAGGATTACTCTTGGATTGTTCGCCTCGGCCACACCTCCCCCGTGCACCAGCGCACCTTGGACACGCCCCCCTGTCTTCAGCCCCGTTTTCCTGCATGACGTTTCCCCAGTGTTCCCCCACTTCGTCGGATTGTGTCGTCCGCATAGGGTCCGGAAAGAACTGTTCGTTACACCAAGTACCCAACTGGCTTTGAAAAGCCTTCTGAGGTTTTGTCTTAAAAGCTTGATGTGGCGTCAGGCAAACGAGTCGGAGGTGCAGCGTGGCGTCCTCTCCCCCATATTGTCTCCTGTGCTCCCCAGGCCCAGGGCCCACAGCACCAGCGGCCTGCAGGAGAACCCAGGGGCTGACGCAGCCCTCTGCGTTACCCCCCTCCCTTTAAAGATCCAAACAACAACCCCCTGACTTCAATAACGGCTAAGTCAACCTACGTGTTTGCCTGCAACGATACTTGCCACATGCATGCTCTCGTCTAGTCACCTAACAGCAGCTTCCTGCCTGCTTACTGGTGGTGCCCAGCTGGATGGTGCTCATTTTCCCATGGGCAAGAAACAATACAGATAAAACGAACGCTTAAAAATGGCACTTCTCCCTTTCTCGGCCTTCGGCTGGAGTGTTCGTCTCTCTTTAAGGTTGTAAAAGGTGAAGGTTGTTCATGACCAACGCACTGCACTGTATGTCCACTCCGCTGACCTGCGTGCTCTCCTGCTGGAGGTGGCTTCCCCTGAAAGTGCTGCGTCGTCGCGTCCGGTCCCGGTCCGATTGGACCGGGTCTGGAGACGGAGCATCCCCTGGCCTGCCTGCAAGCCCCGCTGGGCTGCGGAGCTCGCGGCGCGAAGCCCAGAGCACTTTCATGAAGAAGACTGGGAAGAATAAGAAGAACATCTTGTAAGAGGAATTTCCGAAAATCTGTTTTCATTTATTCATGCTCTCTATTTGTACTCTTCACTTGCTAAAATATTTCATTTGAATAAATGCAGTTTTAATGTTGCAATAAGTAGTGTGCATGTGCGTTTTAAAGAAGACCGGGCTGGTGTGAAGATAATTAAACCTGATGCCAGAACAGCACAATGGGTTCCCTGGAGAACAAACAGATGTTTACAATAAGCGCCATCAAAGAGGCATCACAACACATATTGCTGGGCCAGCGCAAGACAAGCTTGCCAGTTGTCAGAAATGTCTTCACAGGTTTGCTACTTGATGGCACCGGATTCTTTAATGAGACAGAAAGGAGACAGAATAAGACAGAAGAGAAAAACGGCTCTAATGGAAAAGCACAGCGTTTTTTTTTACTTATCCTGATCACAGCCAGCAGACACGATGCTCATCGCATGGCCTTGGCAGAGATCACCTGTCTGGCTCCATCTCCTGATCTTCTCAGCACGAACAATGCACAGTGTAATTGCTGCTAAGACAGCTGACTGTGGCATTGTTGTGGATCTAGTTCCTAATTGTTTAAAGTCACACTGGGGACTGACAAAGGGTGTAGGTCAGATGTAAAGGGCATGCTTTGAATGTATTCAATCTCTGGTACCTGCAGGTACTCTGCCACACAGGCCAGCTCAGCTGAATGGCTTCCTCTCGTTTGCCACTCGTCCGGGGGTGTGGTGTAAGCAGGCACGCACTATCGATAATGTTTGATACGAAAGAGCAGTGGGGACCGCGCGCCTCGCGTTTCAACTGTGAGGTAAGCTGAACACCTCGCTGCCTGTAGCGCGAGGAATAAACATGATGAAACGTTGTGAAATGTTGTAGCAGAGCGTTTCGTTTTGAGTCAGCTTTGTTGATGTCCCCAAACTTCTCTGTGGTTGGAAACACCTGCAGGCTCTTCCTTTTTCTGTTTCGTCTCGGTTATATGGGCCCTCCATGCGAAATTTGCACTTTCTGACAAGATAAAGCCTATCTCACTGTGGGGACCGCAAAACTGTGCGTCTGTAGCGTTATCTCGCCAAGAGCAGAACAGTCAGCCTGCGCGCTTTACAACCTTAAACTGCTCTCCACAACCATTTCCTCTGCTCTGCGCGGATGGGACTGCAGGGCTCAGGCTGTTCTGCTGCAGTCTGCTCCGAAGCTTTACAGAGCTTCCTGCTCGTCTCCATGTCTGTTTGCGTGTTTCTTTTTTTGTTAAAAATAGCTCGTTTTAAAACGGGGACATTGTCAAGGCCTGTTTGCTTCTGCCTTCTCCCTGCTTCACCTCGCTGGCAGGTGAAGTTCCTCTGTGCCTGAGAAAGAGAAATGTACAGCAGCCTGTGTCCACGGCACACGTAAAGGCCCATGCTGTGGAATCTCTGCACATTTCAGCGAGTGTAATACATACAGAATGTTTACTTAAAACAATTAGAATCACATACTGTATTTTCCTTTCTCTGTGTCCCGCCAACTCGTTAGTGCCAGGCCTTAATCAGCTCTTAATCAGTGGCCCTTTTCAGCCACTGGCGAGATGAGGAATGCACTGGCGTGGTCTGGCATCTCAGAGCACCAGCCCAGTGCCCGTCAGGCTCCTAACTCTGCCAGCCAAAAGCAGAGGTTCGGCTGGGAAGTCTGAGGTAGGCCTGTCTTTTTGGACCGGGTGCGGGGTGCTGGTCACCACAGGTGAACCATGGGGCCCGGGTTGCGCTCCGATCGGACTGGGAGCCAGTGGGGCACTGGGGGAGATCCGGAGACCCAGAAACTCAGGCCTCACCACGAGGTGATGGTTTCTATTGGGGTTGGGTAGGGGGACTGAAGAAACTGTAAGAAATGAAAACCACATCTTTGCTGAAGATTTTCGTGTTCCAGGAACCCCTCGGGCTACCATCGCAGAGTCGGTTGTGGATGGAAAGCAGAACTAAAAGCATTTGCAGACCACGGGACGGGTCCACTTGTTTACAGATCAGAAGAGTACGGTGATGTTATTGTTTCTCACCCTTCCACTGCGTTTTCAGGTCAGTCCCACCCACGGCAGACACCACCGAGGCACTGGAAGCTCAAGGGTTCAATGTTCTTCAATGCTATGTAGAATATTTTTAAAGAAAGCCATTTCCAGCAACGTGTATCACTAGCCTCGGTGCTTTAGCACACAGAAATAGGACTGAACACGCTTAAATCCCAGAAAAGGAATCCCCAGCTCATACTCAAATGTTTGCTTTATAATCTGATTTCTCGTTTTGCTGGGAACAAGAACAGAAGATGTAGAAGATTGTTTTTCTGTAACAGGTGTGCCCCGTTCATAGACACAGTACCTCCAGGCCTAAAATGGGGGAAAGGTGTTAAACCAAGGCAAAGAAATGGGTCCGTCGAGACGTTCAGAACATGAGTATAATGAGAACCAGCCACTGCCAGATGAAATTGTAAGACAACAAGAGAGAACTTTAGACCTTGTAATGTAATCATGGTTAATTAAGGCACACCTATTGTTTGCTCATACTGTGGCATGCACACAGCGAGATTTTGACAGGAAGATGATCTCTGCTTTCTGATAAGCATTTTGCATGACCAAACCATACACGATGAATGGCTTTGTCTAGAGATCAATGCAATCGGCCGACCACATGTACCCTTTAGGAAATGATGCAGGAACTGTATACAGGAACTGCTGCCATGACCTTAACCTCTAAGCAGTTTTGAGAAGTGAGCGCTGTGGAGTGGATATTTTGGGATGGGGGAGGGGTATTAGGAAAGCAGAGGGTCCACTAGTAGAAGATACGTCACCATGTTCACTGGTGAAGCAGGAATGGCCAGGTGAAGAGTCTACAAGTGCATGCAGTAGCACCACCGATATTGTCTCACGTCACACTGAGCTGTAAACCTTCCTAGCTACTTTCCTGGTCCAGTCCAGCCGACACCGGGCTGCAGCCTGGAGTAGGGGGTAGGAACTCCATGGGCAGAGAGGACAGGGCAAGAGGTGAGGACTGGGGCCACAGCAGTCCCTTCAGGCCCCTCAGCAATGGGCCCTCCTGGGCTGCTTTGAATGCTTTGGGAAGGAGAGCAGGGAGGTGGGACCCTCTAGGAAAATGGCCGCATCTTCACCCTTCAGCATGAGGCACTGATGGATGAAAGGACATGGCTCCGTCTGGATTCGTCTCTTCATTCATGGTGCAAAACAATTTATGGAAATTGTTGCAACATGGGCATGGAGTGTTAATTAGCGCGAGTGTTCCCATGGCAACAACGAGTTAAGAAGAAGAAGAAGTTTGGGGAACCTTGAAACCCACATTGTGGAGATTTCTTTTCTTAAATTCAAATCAGCATTATAGCCATGAAATTAAATTGCAGTCCCTCGGAGATACGCACGCAGATTTTGGTATGCTGTCATGTTGCAGGTATTTGGAAATTACCGAAGTCACGCTGAAGGGAGTTAAAACCCGTGGTAAACTAAGACTTGGCAGGATTCCACGCTTGCCTGTCTAGTGTAGGCTTGGGTGTCCGTTAATTACACACTCCACAGTGGAGAGGTAGTACATCAGGGCTCGATGGACACTTCCCCTTACAAAAAGTTATCTCCTGCACATCAAGAAACGCCACCAAAATGATACATTTGCCATCGCTCTCAAACTGAAGGAGCTTCCAAAAAAGAGGGGTCACAGCACCCCTTGCCCCCATTCCCTTGGAGAACAACAGGTAAGTTTCTTCTGGGCTCTGCTTCATGCAGGTAGAGACCCAAAACGTGACACCTGCAGAGTCAGACTATGCGGAGAGCTCAGGCTGCCCTGCGCAGGTCTCGTAGCGTGCAGCGGTCAGAAAAGGGAAGCGTACCTCCACCCACCTCCTTTCCCATAGCTGGGTTCTGAGATGCTGCTGAAACCCACCAAACGAATACCCAACCCGTCTAATCTATCCTGTTATTCAAACGTCAGTTCTTTAGTAATTTAACTGGTAGTGCACTTGCCGACAAAAGACCAAAGGTGGCGCTGTGGAGCACATCGAGCCCATGTAAGAAACACAGTCCTGGTATTTTAGCATTTTCAGCATGACCTTCGCACTTTGGTGTTTCTTCGTGTGAGGCGACAGAGGGGCCAATTCTTTTTTTCATTTCTGCAAAAACGGTCTGCACTTCCGCTTGATGGAATTGGGTTGTAAAAGTCCCTGTGACTGCTGGAGGCTCAGCCAGCCTGAACTGGGACTACTGGGGAGTGAGACGCAAAAAAGACGCACCTGTCCAGAAAGGCGCACGCCACGCGTTCAGCTGAATCTCGTGATCACACTTGCGATTTCGATGTTTCCCCGCCATTCTCCCCATGAAAGAGCCACGCTTTTACACATCACTGTACTGTACTGGACTTTACAGTCGCGCCGGAACTGCATTTGGTGGGCTCGGCGTCAAGCCTCTGCCTGGTCCGCTCCGCGCGATATCGAAGTTGTGCAGTAACAAAGCAGCCCTCCCAGAAGACAGAAAGAATTTCTTTTCTAATTCAAACACATCCACTGCTCATTCTATGGATTAGAGTTTTATTTCCCTGATGTATAGCTCTGCAGCTGTGCACAGGCAGCAGAAAAGACTTGCTTTTCCCTTAATAACTTTTGCCATGCATACATTAGCCCGAGCAGACACAAGTTTCAATTCTAATAAGGGCAACTTTATTATAGCCTTCATCGCCGGGTCCCATTTCCTGCACGAGGAACATATTCTCTTTTTACCTTCCATGGCTTCTCTGCTCGGAGCCAGCGAGTCCAATTAAGCTGGAGCCGGTGTGAAGTCTGCTGATCCCTCCGACTGTCCGTCTCGGAGCTCAGGATCTGAAGAGCGAGCGTCCAGCCCGCGGGAGTCCCCAGAGGTCCGCTGACCTGCATGATGGCAATCTGTTATTGCCTCAGGTTTAATAATCCGCCTGCCTGTGTACAACTGTGTACACAGAGAGGGGGAGAGAGGGGTGAGAGTGTAATAATATCAGTGCTGAGGTGTTGCAGTGCCTGCCTATAAGAGTATTATCAGACATGCTCTTTTTCCAGCTGAAGAGTCGAGAACCACATTATGTATCTTATAAACACCACATGCACACGCATACTGTACATGCGTCTTATGCATTCGCACGTACAGACAGCGCCGACGTCGGAAAGCTGTGTCTGCTGGCTCTACGGCAAAGTGCAAACGAGGTTGTCTTGCCTGTTCATCAATTTCACTCGCAGGTCACCCTCTCTGTATGGGGCTCCGATGCCAACGGGCCTCGCTAGGAGGGGTTGTCTACGGAAATCAATGGCCCTGCTCAATCAGTCTGCGGCGCGGCTCAAGAGCGCCGAGAAAGACCCCGTCTCGCATTTAAATAGCAGTAAATCGCTGCTCATTTCCTGGTGCCTGTCATTTTCTCATGTAATGGTGTCTGATGGGGCGTGAGCTGAGTGCGATTTCGCCATCGAGCTGTCAAGGCTGGTCACTTGGGCTGATTGCTGATGTGTGGTAATGTTGGTAACCCTTTCAACTCAAGTCGGAGACTGAGATCTCTCACTGGCAGAGGCCCGGTCCAGACCTCGGAGCGGGGAGAGGGCAGCAGCAGCACGGAGGCCCCCCTAAGGCTGGAGAAGCCGTTGATAAAAAACCCCGAGACCCCCATCAAGTCCTTTCCTGTCTGCAGCTCTGGAGGCTCCCGGCCATGTCAGCTCGCACGCGGCTCCCAGGAAGCCACAGTGATCTTTCAAGGCAAGATCTTCGCTCCCGACAGGCAGAGGCCGGGTCGGGTTAGGGCGAGCTGCTCCGTTTCTACGAGGGGCTTCCCAAGTGACACGGGATGGCCCTGAAAACCTGGGCCCAAAGCGTGGCGAAGGAACGCCAGCGGCGGCACGTGTCTGCCACACACACGCGCGCAGGCTGCAGCATGTCCACAGCCATGCTCATCAGTCGGCACTGCTCTTAATGACTGCTTCTCAGTTAGATTCAGAGAAATGGCCTCCCACCCTGGACCTCAAGGTTTAATGGGGATCTCCAATCAATGGCTAAACATCCCATTAATCTCGACTAATTAAGCCAATAACTGATTCAATCAGGTGAGAACAATTAGCACGGGGAGCAGAAGACCCTCCGGATAGTCCCATAGGTCTAGACCTGGAGGCATCGGATTCAGCGATTAGCTTCTCACCTAAAAGCACGGTCTTCGTGAGGAAGATTTTAAGGTTTTGCTCTATCCAGTCCCGAGATGTTCAGGACAGACAAGTATTTTCCCACTTTTCAGCCATCACTCGCTGCAAGAAAGCTAAACCCCGCAGGGGGAGGGTGAAGGGAAATTATCGGTCTGTTGAGGTTAAAGAACTCCTTCATCTGCATCTCATATTCAGTTGCATCTGCTAATATATTTGCCATTTAAGGTGTTAGGAGATTCCCATTAAACACTCATTGAAATAAAGCACGAGCGAGCGGTGCAAAACCCAGTTCTCGTCAGTAATGAAGCTCTGGTGTGACAATTTGTTGTTGTTGTTTTAACTGCAGAAAGTTGCTAGAGCTGACAGTTTAACAGCAAACCACAGTGGACATGAAATCAGCTTGGTTTATTCCCAGGACCCTGCAACAGGTCGGGACAGCAGCCTCGACAGTGTTCTGCTCCTTTCACACATCCCAGCCACCAGCCTGACTTCATAACTCATCTCAGAAAACAGGAATAAAAGCTGGGCTGCTCTGCGGGCCCCGATGAGATCTGTCTTGCGGATTGTACTGCAGCCCTCAAGAAACGCAGATGAACAGGTGTTTGTTTTTTCATGAAGTCACTGTGCTGGCTTACAAACAATTTCCATTTGAACTTCAAAGCCAGCTGAACAGAAACAAGTACATGCTAAAAATACAAGATCTAAGTGTTGTGCATTAATAATTTGCGTGTTACAGATAGACATTTGCAGGGTTACATTTACTGTTTGCCTTTACTATTTAAACTACTAGCTAAATTGTTTTTTTATTAAATTACTGCCATTCAAAACATTGCTTTTCAATTTCTTTTTTTAAACAATGCTATTGTGTTCAGAAAATAAGGGCACCTACTGTTCCATAAACTGCAGACATTTAGCTGCGATCCTGAAGCAAAAATTCACTTCTGAAAAGGATTGTAAAGCCAGAGTAAACAGAGATTAAATGGTTTATTAATAAGATGCATCACTTTCTAATTTAACCAAATCAAGCTCTTTGTAATGATGGATAATTGAACCTCATGATATTCCGAGTTTAAATCTTTAATCTCTTCTATCACATCACAAGACAGAGGAGAAATATGGAGCCATTGGCGATCCAAAAACATCAGAAAGCATGGAATCACATTATTCAGAGAAACAGACTCCTGGTTTTTAGTCTGTGATATAACTTTTTTTTCTTGAGCAACTCAGCTTTGTAACTTGAGTGGCCATGTGACAGGCAGCTTGTTTTCCTGTCTGCTGTGTGCCACACCACACAAAGAGAAAACCATTTAAAAGAATTCAAGCTTTGCAGCATTATGGCGAGGACTTTATTTTCAAAAAAGAAGCGAAAATGTAACACTCCCGTGAAAAATGTGACTTTGGCAACTGAAATACTGCAGAATGTCAAAGTGGTTTAAACTGTGATCCTATTTAAGAACCCAATGGTAACAAACAAGAGCAGCCCATCATGTGACCCCTGTCCAGTTCAACAGTTAGTAGTTATTTGACCTCCTACAGCTTTCCCTTGATTGAAGCCAAAATATCAGCTTTAACAGCATATCTGGGTAGCTTGTTCCCTACTCCCACAGCTCTTAGGGTAAAGAAGTGGCTCCTGTTCTTTGTTTTAAATGCAGCAGATGGGTTCAGCAAATCCCTCTAGTCCTGTGCATGGCTAAGGCCTTCGGCGACTATAAGCTGCAGGCGAGCTCTGCCTCCAGGACATCTGGTCCATATCAGTTTATAACATCTCTGCCTGGCCAAGGGGGCAGGGCACACGGCCCGTGACGAAGAGCATGGTGTACGAAGACCGAAACTGAGCGTGCGAGGAGCTCTGTTCAGAGGCAGACGGACAGAGGCCAGAGAGGCGCTGGGCGAAGGTGGGAGGTGGCATCAGCGTGAATCGCTTTCCTCTGCCGTGCTGTGGCCGCCAGTCCCGGTCCCGCTGACCCACACGCCCGCTGGCCGCGCCCTCGGCGACGCCACCACACCCTTCATTAACAGCAATAACAGTAGTGAGACCTCATGCGGCCCATCTGGGCCCGGCTCTTACGACAGGCTGGGGCTGTAACCCGCTTCGCGTCGTGCAAGTGAAGCCAAATCCCAGACACGTGCCTCGAAACAAAACGCAAACATCCCACTGAAGCGGCTCCCGGGGTCAGTCCAGGCGTCCGTTAGCCCACGAAGGTGGGGCATCGATGAAAACCGGCAGGGGTGCGGGTCACCGGCTCCAGGATTGGGAACCCCTGGTGTCTCTCCCACTGTAGCCTCGAGAGCAACGAGCCGAGTTGCGGGGTACCCCCCCCCCCCCGGCGGCTAGGGTAGACAGCACACAGGCGGCGGGCCAGGGGAGGTCCCGGCTCCGCCCACCTCCGCGCCCTTCGATGAAACGTTAAAAGAAACTCCCAGCAGCCCTTAATCACAGTCAACAGACTCGCGGGCGAGATGGGAGTCAGTCCTGCGGCTCACAGGGACACGAGCTGGGTGGCAGGAGGGAGGGAGGGAGGGAGGGAGGGGGGACAGAAGGCCTGCGAGAAAAACAGCCAACCCCCCTCCCTCTTGTCTTTGACAGTAACAGTGACAATTATATTCCCAGTAATGGATCATTACAGGAAGACAGGAGAATGATTTATTTCTTTAAATTAACTGGAAGCCTGGGGCAATTCTGTATTATAATGGAACTGCTCCATCCCCCCTCCTAATTTGCATCAGACGATTCGCTGATGCATTATTATTAATTACGTATTATATGTACATATTTTGTTGTATTTTTGTCATTCACAAGAAACAGCCTTTCCTGCCGCATGCACAGGATACAGCTGCATGTGTGTCCCAGACAGGGGGTTACTGCAGGTCCTCTGTGGACTTCACCTTCGCTGGGATCATTATCGGCATCAAAGCCGGATCACAGACACAGACACAGACTCTGCTACGTAATGTGCAGCCATTCATTTCTTCTTACACAAGCATGTGGCTCCAAACGCATTCATTTATGAAATTAACTCTTCCAAATTTTTATAATACTGCCGATTTTTGGTTACCATCAAAAAGTGATAAAGCTCAAATTCCTACAATACCTTAGGTATGTACCATTTCTAACATGTAAGTGTATATATATATAGACTACTTATTTTACAGTTAATATGTGCATTACTTAATAATGCACATATGATACGGAAAGGTTCAATAAAAGTGAAGAAAACACAATCATTGTGTATTTATTGCAAAAATATCATATCCATCTGCAAAAACAGACAGATAGTGACATCATTCTCTCTCCCAGAGATGCCGTGTGACTGGCTGTCTGGAATAAGCCAGTTCTGAGTAAGAACACAAGACGTACTGCAGACCATATCCCCACACTTCATTTCCTGAGAAGCAGGATTTCCTTATAAGCTTTCAGTGCATCAGCAGCAAGTACTGACAAACCCAAGCACAATTACGAATAAAGATTGAATGAAGTGCAAAATACACTCTCGCTTTCAGTAAATACTATACTGACGTATTGCCATAACCTTGCTGTAGCCCAAGCTCACATTTATAGGGAGGTTAAAAAATTCTCACCTCATCATCAGATCTCAGATCTACTCTACTTTCGACCTCCATCAGTACCTTCTTGTACCAACAGCCTTCCAGTTACACACCCAGAGAGCTGACCACCAGTCAACCCAAGCACCTGCCGCGCCGCGTGTGTTACAAACAGTGACAGAAATCCAGGCTACAGTTACAAGTGACAAATGGTAAACTGGGTAAAGTACCTTACTAACATGCACATCACCTACCTGGGATTAAAACTCACAATCTGTGTTCAGGGGTCCAGAGACCAAACTGCTATAGCACACTGCTGGAGAAGAGAGCTCCTCTCAACTAAGGAACACAGCTGCAGAAACCCCCATCAGAAAAAGAACTGGTGCTTTTGTTTTAGGGACCCCCAATAATGCACTCGCAAGAGTGAAGGCAGCTGTGCTCTGCCGATGTTACCCATAGCCAGGATCCAGATGATCCCAGACTGTGCAGGCCAAAGCATTTCAAAACCGATCCTAAAGCGACAAAGATGAGGACAAACAGAGACAATGCTGACAAAGGTGGCGCCTGGAAGGATGAATCTCTTACTGGTTTCTCAATAGCGCTGTCTGGAACAGTTCTACTGGTGCGGGTGAGGGGACCCCTCTTCAGGAGACCAGGAGCAGAATAGGGGTCCAGGCTACAGAGGTGAAGCGATCGTCAGGCCTTTATTTCAGCCAAAGTCAAGGTACAATCACATGAGAGGAAGAAGACATTTTCTCCTCTCCTTTATCTTTCTCTGTCTGTTTCCCCCGGCTGAGTTCAGATAACAGAAGTTACAATTCTCGCAGCCCCCTCATCTAGCAACTGGATGATGGAACGTAAGTGTTCTTACCTTTCTAAAAACTTGTTTTCTTTACTAATTTGTAGCGGTTTGCAGTCTAGGCGTTGTCAGAATTACAAGGACATACTGTTAACAAAAGAAGCATTTTAAACACAAACAGCCTTTTACAGATGCGAGGTCATCGGTGCTTCGAGTAACCACTGGATTACACAGGAACTGCAGGCATAAGATTACAGGTGTTAGGATTTCACCAATTTTGAGATTATCATGGTGTTGTATAAAAGATAAAAACAATCCTTCACATGAAAACAACGGCAAAACGCTATAAATGATTTGCAGTTTTTTTTTCCAATGCTCACACCAGGAATACAGAAGCGTTGACAAAGATAACTAGAAAAAAAGGAAAAAAACATAAGTGCTAAACCTCCTATCTGTCTCTGCAATTAGTTAACAGTCTCAACACACACAAACGGGCGCACACCATCACACACACTCACAAACAAGCCCACACCTTCACACAGCAGCACAGGTATCTGCAGCTCAGCTTCAAAGCAAGGACAGGAGGGTTGGTTTAGCCTTTCAGAGCAGCAGATTTCAGCCTGAAGATGTCCCGGAGGCAAAATTTAATTTGGCAGTAATTTGACTTGAGTTGATTGAAGCTTTGCAGCTCTGCTCTGTTTTCAGACGTCAGACGTACGGGGGCCACAAGAGACAAGAGCCCTGGACCGGCCGTTAAGAAACTGGAACTGGGTGGAAAAAAAGGAATGGCACTTGTTATTTGTGTGTATTCCACACCAAGGTACTTTAAATCCTTTATTAACAGCCAATATAGAGGTTGGCTGCATGGCATCAATCAATTTAAGTTTCCTGTTCATTCTTCGATAGAAAAACTGTTTTTTTTTATTCTTATCACGGGGCGTTGACTAGCCTTGACTGATATCCTGGCACACTCAATGCAAACCTGATTTCTATTTTGATCAGGGATTAATTGGAAGAAACTAATTTTTTAATGCAATATATTGGATTTCATGCACAGCCTAATCAATTATCATGGCATAATAATCCTTAATTACTTCTACTGAGGGGAATGAAAAAACACCTTCAGACTCAATTTCTCCTTATCTGCAATGTATCATCCTGTGTAAATTTTAATACAGTGGGTGACTTACTAATATATTGAATTAGTGTAGAATAACCATGTTGTCCTTAACATTTACAATTTTACCAATGCAGGACACTTTCTGAATCTAATTATTATACTAAATACTAATTAAAGACATGATACTGTGATATTAATTTGACAGACATATAAATATATGTGAGACATCATGAGACCAGATAAAAATGGAAATATGACAGATCTCAAAGCAGCAAGTAATTCTTCCTGATACACGTCAATACAGACATTCTCCACACAGCAGGAGCTGGCAAACTGGCACAGAACAGCAGAAGACAAGACTGTTTGCAGAAACAGCTATAACCATTGAGGTCTCATACAAATCTGTCATAGGTGGTTCACAAATTACCTATAACTGCTACTGTTACTCCTCCTGTGGCTCCTCCTCCCACTAGTGATACTGCTCCCATTACTGGTGCTGTTGCTCCTCCCGTTAGTGATACTGCTCCCATTACTGCTGCTGCTCCTCCCACTAGTGATACTGCTCCTCCCACTAGTGATACTGCTCCCCTTACTGCTGCTGCTGTTGCTCCTCCCACTAGTGATACTGCTCCCATTACTGCTTCTCCTGCTCCTCCCACTAGTGATACTGCTCCTCCCACTAGTGATACTGCTCCTCCCACTAGTGATACTGCTCCCATTACTGCTGCTGCTCCTCCCACTAGTGATACTGCTCCCATTACTGCTTCTCCTGCTCCTCCCACTAGTGATACTGCTCCCATTACTGCTTCTCCTGCTCCTCCCACTAGTGATACTGCTCCCATTACTGCTGCTGCTGCTCCTCCCACTAGTGATACTGCTCCCATTACTGCTGCTGCTGCTCCTCTCGTTAGTGATATTGCTCCCATTACTGCTGCTGCTGATGCTCCTCCCACTAGTGATACTGCTCCCATTACTGGTGCTGTTGCTCCTCCCACTAGTGATACTGCTCCCATTACTGCTGCTGCTGCTCCTCCCACTAGTGATACTGCTCCCATTACTGCTGCTGCTCCTCCCACTAGTGATACTGCTCCCATTACTGCTGCTGCTGCTCCTCCCACTAGTGATACTGCTCCCATTACTGCTGCTGCTGCTCCTCCCACTAGTGATACTGCTCCCATTACTGCTGCTGCTCCTCCCACTAGTGATACTGCTCCCATTACTGCTAAACACACTGGTGAGTTTGTTTTTAAATTGCGAAATAGTTTTGAAATTTGCTGTTTTCACATCTTTGCACTCTTAAGGCGGCTGCAAGGGCTGCTCCTGAAGACCAGACAAGAGCTGATTTCTCTCCTACTGCAGCCCCCACCTATTAACACTGCAGCAATGCCATGCCGGTGAGAGCTGTGGGTTCGAACAGGGTGTGTAGAGGCTGTTAGCAAGTTCTGTCATGAGATATAAACAGGTCTAGTTTAAAAGTATCGGCAGAGAACCTGTTTAGAAGGAATAAGGTATGCACACCCTGCAGAGGGCTAAAGCACACCTGTCCTGTTTTGGAGCCAGTGAGCAAATCTGGCCCAGGTGAAGTTCTGCAAGGGTGAAAACTTCAGCATAGCATGGAAGACGTCTCCCATGAGGCACCACAAACAGCCAAGGTCTTCTGCCAAGATCAAAATAAAGTTGAATGAGTATCACACCATGCCACAGAATTCAGAGCTGCCTCCTGGGTAGAGGCTAATTGATACAGGATAGTAACCTCTGGCATTCTCTGCATTTGCTCTTGCACTAGGTTGCTAGTTAGCAAACTGTAGCGAGGGAGCAGGGAGTACAGCAGGACGCAGAAGTGTGTGATGTCTTGACAGCCTTCGCTATTGAAGCCTCCCTCCAGCAGATCGGCAGTACGAACCTGCATGAGAGGTACAGGCCCCCGTCATTACCTGGTCAGAAAAAAAAAACGTCCGCCTGTCCCCTCCAGCTGCTTTCTGGCTAAAAAGGCAACAAAGGAAAATAAAAAGAAAACAAAAAAAAAACTTGAAGGATCTCCATTCCCTCTGATTTGCTTCTGCAGGATCTTCAGCCCATGTTTCCAAACAGGTTCCCATTTCCATGGGGGTGCCAAGAACTCAGGACCCAGCAGGTCCCTGCCTGATCTGGGTCTGTGACAAGACTGCAGCTTGGGTCATGGCGAGTTCTGATTCTGTAAATAGAAGACTCTGACCTTCCACAATATGCACCAATAAAGGGCAATAGGACTGAATATCGAGATACAAGCTCAGTGTTGGGCCACCAGCCTTTAATTGATTGATTGGTTCATTGACTGATTGATTGAGCAGTATGATACAGAATCATCACTGCACTGGCTATCTGCTACAATTATCACAAGTTCCTGTCTGCCTCATCTCTAGCGTTACCCTCACACAACTCCTTGACTTCAAACCAATCACAGTTTAACAGCACTGGGAGCAAACTTCTTTACTTACCTGGAACAAAATACATACAGCAGGTAGACTCAAAGGTAGACTGAAGAATTTAGAAATGAAGCAGGGAGCTAAGACTTAATTCCTTCTTTTACAAGAGCATGAAAGAAGAGGTGCAGATTAAGGAGTCCTCCTCTGGACTTCCATGAATAAAAAATGGTTAAAGGTTTCATTTAGGGCTCTTTCATAATGTAGGAGACCCTTGAGCACATTGCTGCAGAAAGAGGACCTTTCCTCTAAGCACATACAGTATGAGAAATGAAAGAGCAAAACCAAGCCGCACACGTGTAGCTATTTGTCTGGGCAGTTCATCATGAGTGAAGATCACCAGGCACGTTTCCACCACTCCCCACAGGCACAAGGGAAGGCTGCACAACACCACCCACTCAGAGTCTACCCTGTTCAGGATATCCCTTTATGCTCACTTCCTTGAAAGAATGTACCTGGTCGTTCTTCTCCAGACTGATTCCTGAGCTGCAGTATTTTGTGTAACGTGGTGAACAAAATTGCATGCAATATTCTCACTGAGGTTGTACTAGTACATTTTACACTTTTGATATAACACACTTTATTTTAATTTCTCCACCTTTGACTTAGCATCTTATCATTTTATCTTTTTCTTGCTTCCCCACACTGTCTAGATGATGTACATGATATGTCATATACAGTAGCACGTTGCCCGTCGGATTTTTATGTTTTCACTACCTGTACGTAACACTCTTCACATCTACATTAAATATTATTTGCCAGGTGTTTGCCCAGACCTGATTTCCACCAAACTGACCTTGCAATGTCTTCAGTGTATATTTCAGCCCTTAAGGATCAGAGTTCTCTTAATAGCTTAATCGCTTGATTTATCTTGCCAATCTTCTGAACCAGAATAATAAATACAAGAATAACTGGACCGAGGCTCCCCAAAACCTGGATTGGAATCCCCCGAGCAGAGGTTTCCTTTTATTACATCCGAGACATTTTACACCACCTTTTACTGTTCTTCAGCTGTCATATTAAAAGTAAATTATTATACAATCCATTGCAACACTTCTACCTCTGTCCTGGCTTTCACAGATTGTTCTTGCGATTCATTGTTCTCCTTTTCTTATGGATCTTGGATCATGTTCTTTTCTAGCCTCCCATAAAGTGCTTTCCATCTCCTTATGCTGTATTTGTGTTGATTTATAAAACCACGTAGGCTCCAGCTGTCTCATCTTTGAGTTACTTACTCTTTGGACATACCGGCACATTTACGCCCAACTACAACCCATAATTTAAAGAGGAAGAGACACAGAGAAAGTTCTGCAAGACTAGGAAAAATACCCAGTGTGGTATTTTACTCTATTTAATGATTATTGTATTGGATTCTACTTGTTCTTTTTAACCCAATGCAGATTGCTAACTTCAGCAAAGGTGCTGCTTGGGTAAGACTTAAGGTGAACATTAGGAATTCTCTGCATTAGCAAATGCTCTTGTGCCAGAATTAAATTATTGAGTCATTAGCTTTGTGAAACTGGGACATCTTAATTCCTTCACGGCAAAGCTAGGTTTTTCACAGGAATCTGATTTACAGCAGATGACAAATTAATTTGCACCCCCAGTGTGATATTAGTTAATATGCCCAGAATTTTTACTTCTGCTCACTCGTATGAATCAGTGTTCTATCAAAACTGTACAGTTTCTCAAGAATTTAGTGTAGTTTAACACACAGTAGTTGTTGGAATGAAAAGATTTACTTAACTCCACTTAAAAAAGTGTCCATGCACTGCTGTAATAATAGGTCTTTTAAAGCTCAAAGTAATGAGTTTTGTTAGTTTCGTTAACGCAAAATATCACGTTGAAAGTTTAGGGTTTCTATCATACCTTTATAAAAATGCCTAAATGAGTTTGGAATCACCATTCTTAACTGAGCCACACATTGTTCGCAGTAGGAGGAGGAAAAGAAGTGTTTTCAAGTGTCGGAGGAAATGCCCAAATCCGAATCTGAGAGTGAGGTGTGTGCTAGGCTGTGAGATATCAGTACGCACTGTCCTTCCCTTCACTCCTACCTTTACAACTAAGAGCTAATTAAATAATCCGCGCTCCTCCGACGCCGTCACAGCCCTGGGAGAGGATGGAAAATACAACCTACATATTTATATTCCTATTACCCCTTCATCGACCTACATTGCACATCGCTTAAATTTCTCAAATGGCCAAGGTGAAACGAACTGGAAAAAAAAAAGCAGAAGAAGAGAGGAGTACTGGAAAAATAAAAAATTACAAGTAACTGCAGATATTTCTCCAATGTCACCACTGGTACGTGCCGTGAATCAGGGGCATCTTCAGGGGAAAGTTAAACAGCACAGGCCAGCAAGGATCTACTGCAGCGCTGGGAACACTGGGAAGAGCTCATCTCCGTGTTTCTTAGAAAGAAGCCAGAGAATCAGCTGGGAACCCTGTTCCAGACTCCCACAACCCTTTCTGTCTATAAAAAGAGGCCTCCCATTGTTTAAATGCACCTCCACAGACATGGACTCTTCTCATTTGGCACAAAAATAAAACCAGGTGCTGGAGGAAAGCTGTGCACTGTCCCATTCAATCCTTTAATAACATCAAGTCGCCTTATTTCTCTCTCACGTGAGGCATATTTTTTATAAAGGAGGACATGGTGTAGAAGTAATCGCTGTCCTCATTATTGCACAACACAATTGCAAATTCTACAATTAGAGAAAGAAAGCAAACAGACCAAATTGAAGATAAAAAAAGATTCAGCGAGGTGATCTTGAGGAGCTCGGTGCGACGGGTTTAATCACTGCTGCATTCTCGTTAGTAAGCAAACAGCGCCGGAGATGCGCTGAACCATGGCAGGCCTGCCTTCAGCTGTCAGGCACAGCAAGGGTTAAAGGAAAAGTGCTCAGACAAACCCTTTTAAGTCTGGGTCACCACCGCTAGCACAACTGTCCGAGCTCAATTTTTATTTCATTTTATCGTTTCACTTAGTCTCTGACCCCTAAGAAAACAGAGCCATCAGCCTGGAAGAGAGAACTCTTTTCATGCTTGACCCCGAAAACCCCCATCATCGGAGTGGCTTGCGAGTGCTGCCGCGCCCCAGCGCTGGGGAAGAAACGAAATGTCGAGATGACCTTGCGCGGAGTCCGGGTGAGCCGCTGCCCAATCGCCGGGGTGTCGAACGGGAGGGGAGTGTCCCCATCGCTGTTACATTACCCTGCAGGCCCACACTCCCCATAGCTATGGAAACACCCAGAAGTATCGGAGCAGGCAGCAATGAAGGGATCGCATCTGGCTAAAATCATAGGGTGGAAAACACGGAAAACCTGCCCTTTCCTTTGCATTGGAGCAGAGCACTTTCCCAACTAGAGGTTTATTCCATGCGGAAAAGAAAAGAAAAGAAACGCAACATCACAGCCGAAGAAGGCTCCACAGCAGAAAACGTTGTGTCACAGCCGAAGAAGGCTCCACAGCAGAAACACTGCGTCTCTTGTCTTTTCAGGATGAAATAAACCTTTGCTTATTCCCCTGCAGGCTATGCTGACACAGCAACCCACCTGAACTACTTTCCCAGCTCGCTGGCGGCTTGCTTGGTGCACGGCTCCGGCATCTGTCCTGCTTTCGCCACGCGTCCCGTAACCCGGCGGCGCCGCCCACTTCTGCTCCACTCCCAGAGAGGCAGTCGGTTCCGGCCCCCCCGGGTGCAGGAGGGCCAACCTGTCGCCCCCCACTCACCTGGCACGCCACCTGCTGGCAAAGTGAGGAAGTGAGCCATAAGCTAGCTAAGGTGGGGCCCCTCTCATCACACGGGATGACTTCATCCCTTCGTTATTAATTGGATTCCTTGTTTGTGGCCTGGGGTCCTTGCGGTGTGAAAAAACAGCGCGGTGACTAACAGGTGATGAATTTGAAACATCCCTGGTCTTCCGACTTGAGACAGACGCGTCTGAAGCCTCCCCCCGAGCCACGGGGATGAAAGAAAAGAACCCAGACAGAGGCCACAGAGCCTGGAAACTCTCTCTGCCGAATCCCAGAGCTAAAAATACAGCGTGCGCTGCACCACCAAAGCAAACCTGAGGTCAGGTTATTTCTTCTCTGCCCATTGCCGTAGACTCACAAATGATAAATGAGCTTTCATCAAGGAAATTTTGTATCGTACTGTATTCGTGGCACGCCAGTTGAGCCTCAAATCAATGGGATAGAGATTAGGGTAAAAGCTAAAACTCTGTTAATGCCTTGATAATTTACCATGCACTCAAGAGATGTGTAAATCTTGCTTTGCCAACACCTGATTTAAGCCTTAGATTATTTCCCTTTCTCCTCTCTCTTTCCTGCTCTGAGGGCTGCCGCTGAGTCTCTATTCTGGGGAGTGAACATGTGGTGCTAGCGGGCCTGCGGGGGGGAGGGCGTGTGATGGAGGTCACAGGTCGGGGGCCGCGAGGCGGAGAGTTCAGGTTCATTTTTTTTCAGGCTGCCGTCTGGGCTCCCGGAATGGTGTCAGAGGTCAGGCCTTCGCGAGGAACGTGATCTTGGACTTCTCCGCTCTCTGTTGCAGAAGCACGCCCCGAGATAATCCCACTTCTCCAGCGCCAGAGAAGCTTACCGCCTTTGAACAACAGGGATACACAAAACAACCCGTCCCTACATCAGGCACAATATGTGCTTAACACAAGCAATACACAATGCTACAGCAGGACCAACGCACCTGTAGTTTGAGGTACTGTACATTACATAAAACGATCCTTTGCAGAAACTCAGAAGAACTACTGAAAATATATATACTCTCTCCCATGAGAAAGCCATGTCTGTTAGGACTTGAACGGATTACACTCAGTTAAGATTTAGTGTGAAGTAATGCAAAACAGAATTGGTTAGGTTCTCATTTTCAGTGTGGAACTTTGTGAGCGGATGCATAAATGAATGGAGGGGACAGAAATACAGAAATACTGGCACGGTGCTCACATGGGTTCTCAACTCAAAATCGCTTATTGTGCAATTCATACAGAATTTCGACAACTGGAAGCACCAGGTCCACAACAAATAGCAACGCTTGCCATGTGTAATTGTCAGTTGTAGCGCCTGAATCTTTCCTGCTGCAGGGAAGAAAACAGAAGGGGGAGAAGGGGGAACAGTGTGACCTTCTCCCAGGAGGTGAAAGCAAGCACCGCAAAGATAGGGAACACAAAGCAGAGAGCGAAGCCCAGCTCCAGCGCTCGGGAAGAGGGGATTTTGGGGGATTTCAGAGTGGAGAGATAAGGCCCTGCCTGCGGTTTCAGACAGTGTATAATCCTGTGAAGATGATCGCTCTCCGCGATGGAGCAAGCAAGACCTTATCTGCCAGACAGAGCCACAGCACTGCTGCTCAGTGTGATGGAAGGGGTCCAATTCCCCCCAACGAGAGCAGTAATTAGAAGCCGTGTCTGCTGTGGGATTTCGGTTGGGCTGAAGTAGGTCGCAGGGTTATTGTGTTGTGCTCATGTTTGCTGTGCCCGCCTAATGTCAGTATATTTGTCAAACTGAATATTTCTGACGTGCACTCAGTGACCTGTTTTTTTAAGCAATGTGCTGGAGGAGGCAGCCTATTAAGAGACTATAACAGGAAACTGCACAGGCCGACATGCTAGAAATAGCACAATTCTTGTCAAGCTGCGTTGTTTTAAAGGTTTTCCTCTTTATTTTTTTTTCTTTCTATATAAATATCTGCCTGCAATCCGAGCTAAGCTAGTTTGACATTTACATGGTACGTGTAAGTACCCAATCCAGTTTCACTTGCTATGTTTTAATTTCTTTTTTTCATTTAAAGAAATGAAGTCTGCAGTAAAGCTATGCCATTTCCTGCATGCCTTTTGTATTGAAATACACCAACAGCAGCACTTCATATTAAAGAGCTCATGTGTGTGTTTGTTAATGCTTGGTTATGTAAAGAATACGTGAATAACATCTGTATGTATCTCACATTGGCCACTTCGAATCTCGTTTATTTTCCAGTAAGTATGCATTCAGCCAGAACTGTGCATATCAGATGAACTTCAGAAGGCAGTCCTGTGAAAATTAGAACACTTCTCAGAGAAGCATTAGAAAGTCTGTCGGATGTTAAACTGCATATTTACTGTGGTTTGGACATTTTGTTTAGCCAGGCAATGCTGCTCTTAGCAACATTATTTTGTTTTACAGATGCGAATTCCTCAGCAGCTACAGATGTTCACTTCAACTCTTGCATGCCTTACATCTTTGTGAGCTCCTGAACTCTTTCAGGAACCATTAAAGCAGACATGTACTGTAACTGATGCTTATTTTGCGTACTTATTAATGTCACCCAGACACTTTGAAGAGAAACTGAATCGAAAAACAACTTACTTCTTCTCCCTCTTTTGGAAGCCTTAAAGATGCAGGCAATTCAAGATTTGACTAACTTTCCTGCATGAGCGGCTTATTTCACCTTTGGTCCGAAGTCTGACAGTTCTCTACTCTACTCTTCCTCATTCTTTCCTCAGGTGTCTGCTCTGCTTGGTCCTCTCCGGACTCAGCATCGTCAGCCTTAGCGTTTTAGAGCCGAAGACTTTGGGCATGTTACTCTCAACCGCTGTGCAAGGGCACAAGGGCAAGTTTTTAAAAAAGCACAACAGAAATGACAAATTAACTAACCTTGGGCCCTTATTGCTATATGGCGCTACCTGCTCAGGTTGGAACACAGAGACCAACAGGAAGCTTAGAATGACCACTGACACTCACTGCCAGCGAAGTACCCCAAATCCCCCTCAATAACCCACTGCTAACACTGGTCTTATACTCTTATTTTCATTTCTGGTCCCATCTCCCTTACAGATTACAAATGCTTCAATGTGGGGAACTGTAAAACCGGAGGCTCGTCACTCCTTTAAACACAGTCTAAGGTGCTTTTAATGCCCTTCCTACAGTACGTCACTGATCTAGGAAAGCAAGGGAACAGGGTGACGGACAGCAGTTTCCTCATTAGAAAGGGGTTTTCTTGTGAATCACAGCGGGCCAAGAACAGTCCAGCCCCTACACCCCACTCATCAACATCTACTTATCTATCGCTCTGTCTGCTGGTCTGATCAATGTATGAAAAATAATTTGTATTCCATTAGAAGCCAAGCAATCGGCCGATTGCATTCCCAGGCCAGTGGCAAGCTGCGTTTCGTGTGCCTAACAGACTCTAGTTCACCCGGTTACTGCTCTACAGTCCAGCCAGCCACAGCTGGACAGCCACAGCTGGACACCCTCTCGCACAAGGGCTCTTGGAAGGAGCACCAAAGCTTTTAAAAAGACAAATTTTCAACAAAACCCAGAACGCGAGATGCGCAAGAAACAACAAGCCCTCGTCTGCCAACAAAATTGCAGAAACCCATGAATTACAAATGCAGAATCCTCTTCAACACAGAGCGCAGTGAAGGCAGCCGAGTCCGATAAGAAGCAAGTAAAGGTTCATTCCCTGCTGAAAAGAGAAGAAAAGAAACACAGCGTTTCGGCTGTGGAGCCTTCTCCTTCAACCCTTCTTTCTTGCCTTTCCAGCAGGGAATAAACCTTTACTTGTTCCTTTCAGCCCACACATGCTGACGCAGCTGCCTACTCGAACTAATACAAGTCTGCTAAGAAACTCTTCTCGAGGGCTGAAGCACGACACCCTTATTAGCAGCCAGAAAAGGCCTCTTTCACGGAGGTGTACTGAGCAGTTGCTGGTCTTCCAAGCGAGAGACAAATCTCTGTAGGGTTAGGGACCTGGTGACGACAGCCCGGACATGAAACCACAGCACATGGAGGGAGAGTCTCTGCTCGAGCCTCTCATCTGCATTCCTGAAATAACCCAGCTCGATAGGAAGTGAGTGAATCTCGGGCCTGTGCCTGACGGAACCTTCACTTCCTCTTAGGGATGTTAATAACTGACTTGTCCCCATGGTTACTAATCTAGCAGCTACCATCAAATTAAAAAAAAACCCGCAACATAATCCATCTCAACCATACAGCCTCTCACAAACTCGCGTAGCAAATCCAGAAAAAGGGAACAATCTGTAAATCTAATGAAAAGTGATTGCATTGATTTTCGTAAAGGCACAGGAGCAATTATGCATTCTAATAGACTTCAGCTGAAGCCTTAGTGTAACAGTAAACAGTTCAGAAAAGCCTCAGTGCAGAGGCAGCTGTTCAAGGTTTAGTAACAGCGAATGGCCACGCCAATCAGCCGGTTTATTAGAATAACACTGACTTGCGTGGCAAAATACAGATGTGCGAGGGAATAACTGAACCCCTGGCGGTAACAGCGAAAACAAAATCAGCTCTCTTAACACGGCCCTAATAGAGTGAAGCGTCTCTTTCCTTGTGATCGCTGCCTCTCGTACCTGTCAGCGTCCCAACAGGGCAGGAGTCAGGAAGCCCAGGTCTGAAGCCGGTCTCACTCCTGCTCACGGCGCCTGTGAGCTCTTCAGCGGTGTGCGGCTCTCAGAGCACGGGCAGCTGCCTCCTCCTCTGGCGGGCAGCTCTCGGGACGCCCGAGCGAAGGGCCCGCGCTCCTGGAGCGCCGCCATCGCCGAGAGCTGGGGCGCAGGTCCAGAGGCACAGGCTGCAGAGGAGTCAGAGTCGCACAGCTATGCAGGCAGAGGGAGAGAGAGAGAGAGAGTGAGAGACCGAGGGAGGGAGGGAGAGAGAGAGGGATTGGAGGCGAAAGCGCGGAGGTTTGGAACAGGATGCCAAGGAGCAGCAACACGTGGGTTTAGGGTTGACCAGAGCCGAGCCGTGTGAGAGCGCTGGCCGCGCCCCCATTCCCATTCCTTCCTCCCTTCATCTACTTTGCCAGGCTGGCGAGCTGGCAAACCCACCACAACCGCCCCCCGCGCCAACATGTGTGCCCGCCAGAGAGATGTCTCGAGCTCAGCCTGAGATCCTGGCACCTACTAAAAGATCCTATGTAGTACCGCACATCCTTTCATGGGATTTCTGTGCACTGCAAATCCCCGGGATGGACTGCACATACAGTAGACATCGTGGACCGATTTCACACCTATTCCATTAAAGGGACGATTGACTTGTGTAGCCCTGCAGGAATGGTGTAAAAGAATAAGCTACAGGCATGCAAGCAATTTCCACTAATCAGCGAGCCAGTGATGCAAAATGGGAGACTGACCAGGCTGGGATCCGTTCCTCGAGGATCGCGTCCATTTTTAATGTCGCTCCCAGACAAGCGTGTTGTGGCGTAATTGCACAGCCTCCGTCAGCAAACGACTGCCGCCGTCTAGCCTGCCCGACAGCAGGGCGACCATTGCCTCGGGCTGCCAGTCTGCTTTGGCTCAGACGACGTGCTTAAACGTAAACATTTGCGGGGCTGATTAAATGAAAAGCCCAGCCCAGCGGCCCAAGGTGCGTTTCCTGTAGCTTTTCGCCGGGGGTGTAAAAATGCCGCACACGCAGCAGAACCACCCCCGACCTGATTGCACACGCAGATCTTAAAACCGTCCGGACTTCTGCTCATTTCCAACGGCTGGCGTTTGCTGTTGTTGATATATTTTGTGCGAATACATCATTCTTTCTGCGGTGTCTGTGGCTCAATGGTGGGAGACAGAGGAACCTTTTAGAACACAGCTTTTGGGAAGGCGGCACATATGTCAGGAAACATCAATTCGGAGCAAAAAAGGAAAGAAAATACAACCATCCCGAGGCCTATAAACAACTGTGACGAAGCGTTTTCATACCTGTTTTTCGTGCTTAGGATGGGATTTCCATTACAACGAAAGGTGTCTCCTTCGAACCTGAACGGAAAACGTCATTCTCGAAGCGTGACGTCTCCCATCAGGGTCCTGAGCGCCCCTGCGTCCGACAGATTTTAACGCGCCTATCTAACTTCTGAGCTAGGCGTGAACAGGGTCAATATTAAAAACATTCTACTTGGACGATTCAAGTCTCTGTCAGAGACTGGGCGAATCTCTGAATCGCTGGGCGACTCTCTGAACCCCGACTTCCGAGAGCGAATTACGACCGGCAAGTGAGGCACGGGTGTAAATGATTGGAAAGAACACAAGAGTCCCATTCCATAGTACATCACTTTCTACTTTATTTTTTTCCCCAAATATCAGTAAACCGGCGTGACCCGCGTTGACTGTAGTTGGAAGAGCATGGAGCAAAAAAGAAAATCAAGGAAGTAAAAATGAAACCTTCCCTCGATAGTGACTAAATAAAGACAAATATTCGCTTTGATCTCAGATGATTTTATACGGTACGTTTAAAGACCTCTCACGTTGCTTTCTCTCGTTGAATGCAGAGTCAGATCGCAGGAGTTAAGACTTGATCAGCTGGTGCCATTTCGGGACACAGCACATTCTTAGCTAAGACATTCAGCCCTGTGCTCTGCTTAGCTAAGAGATCCTTCATAATAATTGTCCATTTTCTGGAAGGTTTAATGACAGAACCAATGTCATGCTAGGACATCAAGCTCCATTTTTCATTCGATCTCACATTTGGCATTCAAATGTTAATAGTGACTTGGCACAATTTCTTATTCATGTAGCCCCAAGATTACTTCTTAATTGAAATTCTTCATTTGAAAACTTTAATCAAATTAATGGCAACAGCTGCAGGCGAAGAATATTTCACCTGCGTCAGAGTGTCTTTGTCAGATAAAGAGATCACCTCAGTGTAAGAGACAGACAGGGCATTATTTATGCTTTCTGTCTGGGCTAGCAGGCTATGTATGGTATGCATGTGGACTTCATGCACATACACCTAGATAGATGGAATATATCCATAAAATGCGGCTTATTAGGGACATTTGGACCATAAACCTGTGGTGAACCCATGTATTATTCAGCATAAAAATTGCAAAAAAATCTAAAGATAATTTTATCAGATTTCTGCCTCCTTAAGGCTGTGATTCTGTCATTGCCACAGCGTACAGTCCTCAAAATACGGGTTTAGTAATGACTCCCTCTCCCTTGGCTCATGTGGGATATAAGTCACAAAAAAGGCAGTAAGAAGAAACTCACATGGACAGGGCAGCTGGTAGCAGTGTTTATGCATTCAACGTACACAGCGTCTATTCCTGCATTTGCAATGCAGGTGCATTTCGCTAGATCCTCTCTCTCTCTGTGTCTGTCTTCCCCATGTCTCCGTGTCTCTGTTGCAGAAACTTTCTCCCCCACATGCAGTCGCTGAGGCTGGGTGGAGGTGGAGGCGGTGGGGGGATGGGGGAGGAGTCTGTCAGGGAAGGTTGAGCTGTTTACAGTGAGGGTTTATAGAGCAGCAGACAGAGAGGCTGGCTCTGCGAGGAGGGACTGGGCTGGAGAGACAGCAGGCAGTGTGTGTGTGCGCGCGCGAGTGAGTGAGACAGAGAGGGAGAGAGAGGCATGAGGCAGAACGAGTGCCAGGAGAGGGCTACATGCACACAGCGCAGGACAGCTGAGCTGATTCAGACACAGACGCCGGAGCAGTAGACTACACTCCCCCTCCCCAACACCCGACCTCCCTCACAGTTAGCGAGTGGACATCCTGAGAGCTCATGCAAAGCCACTGGGAAGGACACTTGTTTCCAGCACCGTGCTTACTACCCAGGAGGAGTGCTCTCTAACCCTACTGAATCACCGGTAAGATCTGGATGTTATTCATCTCTGCACATTTCTAACATGTGGTGTCTAAGTCTCTTTATTTATTTATGAAGGGGGTGGTGGGTGGGGAGTGGTGGGAGGGAGGGTGGGTTAAGAGGGCTCCCGTGCATGTGCTGCTTTACATTGTGCAGGGATATGAGCTCCCAAAATGTTTGTGTGAATGTGGCACAGTGAAAGGGGGGGTGAGACTGAACTGTCAACAGCTGTCTGCAGGCGGGGGGCTGGCGGGGCTGCTGTGTGCTTAAATACCCTGTAATGGCACTAAGCCCTTTCTCTGGTTGTCAGGGGGCAAGGCGGCTGAGGCGAGGGCTGTCCCCGCGGGAGAGGGACCGAGACCGAGAGGGAGAGAAGGGGCGCCGAGCATGGCCCGCTCCTGCGGCACCTTGAAGGGCTAGAGCTCGCTCGTGCATCATGGTTCAGCAAAGAGGACACAAACACTCCATGACCATGGGAAGCGGTTCGACCCAAGACGCTTTCGCGGGACTGGGACCCGAGGAAGGGGATGAGGTTTTCGGGTGCGTCCCCTCCAGCAAGGACCCCAACTGGTGCAAGACTCCAACCGGGCACATCAAAAGGCCCATGAACGCCTTCATGGTCTGGTCACAGATCGAGAGGCGGAAAATCATGGAACAGTGGCCGGACATGCACAACGCGGAGATCTCCAAGCGCCTGGGCAAAAGGTGGAAGCTCCTGCCGGACTACGAGAAGATCCCTTTCATCAAGGAGGCGGAGCGGCTGAGACTGAAGCACATGGCCGACTACCCCGACTACAAGTACCGACCCAGGAAGAAGAGCAAGTCTTCAGGGTCCATCAAAGCTGGAGAAAAGGCCTCCCCCAAGAACAAGTCTTACCCCAGCCGCACAACCACCAGCAAGGTGCTCAAAATCAAAACCTCTGCTTCCAAACACAAAGTGAACCTTACTGGCAATAAACACAACAGCTATGACAGGGGCGAAAGTGAAGACGATGCCATGGATGTAAAGCTCTTGAGCCCAGCAGGTCAGAAGGATGATCAAGAGGCACCAAAGCCTGTCCTCAGCTCCTATCACCAGCAGGAACCTCAGGGGCATGCAGCGGACAGGCCAGTGGCTGCTCAGATCAAAAGCGAGGCTCCCGTTTCTCAGCCTTCCTGCCTCATCGCCCTGCCAGACGTCACGGCGACAGAGGACGTCTGTCGGGCCCCCCGCGAGCCCAAGTTGGCTGATCACAGAGCACCTGTGGGCGGCAGGTCCTCTACACCCACCTCCACCAGTTCCTCGTCCCTCGTGTCCTCCTCGTCCTCCTCCTCCGACGAGGAGCTAGACGAGGAGATACTGCACATCATCTCCAACGCCAGCTTCGACAGCCTGCCCATGGACTGCTCTTCCCTGGACAAGGACTTCGACGCCTTCCATGCAAACTCAGGATCACACTTTGACTTCCCAGACTACTGCACGCCGGAGGTGAACGAGATGATTTCCGGGGACTTGCTCGTGCCCAGCATTTCTGACCTGGTATTTACTTACTGAGGCTCAGCATCTCAGCATCTCCGTCTTGCCAACCCGACCATCTCACAGGAAATTAAGCAGCTGTTCAACCCTGATACAGTGCCCCCTCCCTCTCTCTTGTCCCTTCAGAGCCCAGTGAGAGCAGGTGCTTCTCTTATACCAGTGTGACATTTCGGCGAGCTTAGTGAAAAGGTTCTGCAAATCCTTTGCTCTTCACAAAAAAGGGTGTGGAGAGAACATTTAACAAGCAGAGGCGGAGGGGAGTGGGGGGGTGGGGGGTGCTTTGATAATGAATCCTCCGTTTCCAAAATCAGCTTCTGAGAGAACTTCGGCATCAAGGTGATTAAAATGTTTTTGCAATTATCTGTGAGGTCCGCAAGAATCAGTGTTAAGAGCATTTACATGGTAGCAATGTAAATACAAGCACTGTTTCTGAGTTTTAGTTAACCCCTGCAGAGGGAATAAAGGAGAGCAGACAATATGTTGTAACCCTTTTCTTTCTAAAGCACTGGATATATTCATCTTATTAGTCTTAAACTGATTGCTCAATCTGGCTTGTTTAGAACAGGTTTTACATTGGATTTGTAGCTGTGAGAATTTTAAAAAGAGCTTCAGGTTTCAGAGTTCTGCATGTTGCAAACCAACAAAATTAGGTGATGCTCACATTTCTAATGGATGTCCAAATGGATGTGATATTACCAGTTTAAAAAATACAAAAGGCAAGAAAGTCACTGACATTTCAAGACACAAGCAGCAGGAGTCCTACACTAATGCTGTTATTATTCGTTGCATATGAGACCTTAATCTTACCTATAGTGATAAAAAGATGTTTTAACACATATTTTATCAAAGGAGCAGGAAACACCCTGAAACATTGTGATTGGGGAGGCTTTTTGCCGTTTATTTGACTCAATAATATTTAGCATGTGCAGAGCAGTGATTATTCAGGCAAGAGATACTGGAATGATGTCTGCAGCCCCAGTTCTGAGTCATGTTATAATGCCTCCTGATTTGGAATTAGCAGTTTCATCATCTTGCTACTGGATGACCTTTGTATTATCTCTAACGGTGTTCCTTGCACGAATTCATATGTGGGTCTGTTTGCACTCGTTTTCTGCTGCGTTCATTTAATTCTTTTTTTCTCGGAATTGAGGATGCATATCGCCGTTGAGGCAGAGGTCTTTTGTACAGGGTCTGAGCGCTGTGCTCACTGAGCGTCTGCTTAGAGATAATGCAGTCTGGTTGGCAAAATGCATGTCATGTCTGCAGTCGGGCTCCAGCTGCCTCATCAGGCGATCTGTGAATGGAGAGAAATCTGTGTCTACCAGCTGTCCCCATTGACTCTCTCAGGGATCACTTGTCTGGGTCTTAGTGCCTCCCAGAGGTAATCTGCGCTCTCTGGAAACACGGACGTGGATCAGGAATGCAGTGACGAGGCACGCGGATGGCTAACTTCCATGGGAGGGGGGAGACAAAATAAATGCAAGACTTTCTTCTCTCTCCTCCGACTCAGAAAAAGGACTGCCTTTATTTATATCTCAGCAGCTGTCAGCATGAATATCTGCATCTAGTATTTTACAGTAACCTTAAGCCCTCTCAGTTCAAGACTCGAGCAGCTTTTTCTGCACCAGGATGGGATGGGTAGCAGCTCACCCTCCACTTAAAAAAGGGATCGTTTATTTTTTGAACTCTTACAACGAATGAACCTTGCAGTTTCTGTTTGATAACTGCTGCCGTCACGACGAACATTACCCTTGGCTTCAGTTTTGAATTAGTCCCCATCAAGCGGGTTGATATCCTTGCTTTAGCTCTGTGACATGGGTACTAATCCGTGACCAAAACTATCTTTTTTATTTTTTTACATCTGTGAAGATAAATGAGAAACTTAACAGTTCCCCTTGGATACTATGTTCTCCCATTCCTCTCTCATATTCAGGGCTGGACCTGTCTGGATACGTGTCCTTTTAAAAGGACGAGTACAAGCAAGAGGGAATAGGTCATATACCTGAAACACTGGTCAAAAACAATGAGGCCTTGTATCAGGAAAGAAAGTCCAGATACTCCAGAAATGTGTGCCCAAGAATGGCTTTAAGCTGACTTTGTTTAAAGCAATATGCCTTTTCTTCTTTGAGGTTTTAGTAGTGCTCTGAAATTATCGAGATATGGCTGGCATTCATTCACCTGGTAAAAACGAAATGCAGTGTTATCTTTTAGGCCCAATTTCAGTTGTCTTGGCTAAATGTGAGGCAAGCCAGTTCCACATTGAGTGCCAACATATTCAAAAGACTCTAAAATGTGTGGAGGCATTTTCGTTTTCACATTCTTTCCAGATGAACACCTTCCAGAAGTTTGGGTTTTACTCAGAGACATATCTTTGCCAAATGTAGAAAAGAAAGTACAACTAGAATTTCTGCCAGAACTTAGGAACAGTGTTATTCAAGTTTTATAGTCAGTGACATTGTATGGGAAAGAAAGCTAGAAACATTTTTAAAGTATTGCAGAATATTGCAAAGATCAATATTGTAGCGCAATAATTGAAGAAGGTATTTTCTCCTCTGGTTCCCACACACAGGATGGGTAGTTGTAGTGTTCTGCTGTAGACGGATGCCCCCGTGAAACGGGGTCTCAGTGATGATGGATGACAGTATTCCGAACTCTTATCCAACCAAACACCAGCAGTCTTCTCCTCTAACTGGACTCAGGTCAAAGCATTCAACTCACTGTGCAACTGCTTTTATTTGTAATGTTTGTACTTTGTAAAAGATGTGCTGTGTATGGCTATATATTAGGGAAAAAATGATGTAGCATCTGACATACTGTTGCTGGGCGAAACTTTTTAAAAGATTAAATATTTAAAACTATTTTACAGTCTTTTTTATTTGGATTTGTTTGGAAGTGTAAATAAAAGTATTTATTTAATGATACTAATGACGTAAATCGGACAACAGCATGATGTTTCGCACCAACATCCACACAGAATATTGAATATTGAATAGCGAAACCCAACCGGCATTTTTTAAAGGATTTTAAAAAATTGTTTATTTTTTAGTTGCTGTGGGTTTTTTTTCTCCTTTCACACCTTCCTATCGCTGGGCAGTTTGAAGGTTTTTAGCTCTGGCTTGAATATCCATGCTGAAGAACGGGGTAGACAATTCACAGATGGGCTCAGGAGAATCAGTGTCAGGGCGAGAAATGCACAAAGCCCATGCATAAATGAAACTGAGTTAAAAACACCCATCTGCTTCGCACCTCCTACTCCGAAGGCTGTTTTGATTAATAGAGTTCCCGCAGATGGAACTACAATGCTGATTTCACGCAGAATATTTTCAAAGGGGGAGCACAAGAGAGACAGCCATACCCAGCACGTCTGACAGCTCAGGAGTGCCGAGCTCCTCTCTCTCAATGACTCCAGGACTGAGACTGTGATCCAGGGGCAGTCAGGCCTAGAGACAATAGGAAGGCTGCTCTTAGCCCGGGCTGTAGTTTCAGGCTTTGCACCCCGCAGATCAATAAGATCTGAATCTTTGTACTGCACCACAGCCTGCTGAAATAGCCAAACTCCAGCCACGAAGCCTCACCCTCACCATTTACAGATGATCCTAGTGCACTGAGTTCAAAGCAGGGCGTCGCTGCCTTCACAACCCAAACCTGGGGATTTTCCTATTTGTTTTTTACACTTCTCTTGTATGTGTTTTTGTCCTAAAAGAGCTTAGAAATCTGTGAAGGGCGCTCCCCTCCGCGGTGAGATCTTGCTCTCCTCAGGTGAGACGCCACTAGCGGTGAGTTAAGATGGCCGTGAGGCTGCTCAGCATGAGAGACACCGCAGCTCCCGACACGCGGTGTCTGAGCTCAGCCAAGGAGCCAGTGGTGCGAAGCTGCCATCTGTGGGATTATGGCCCAACGCCTGTAAATCAGAAGCCCCCCTCAAAGATCAGAGCCCCCCCCCGCCTCCCTATGTGTCAAAGTCTGCATTCTGTAGCCCATCTGGGGCATCGGGGAGTGGGGCAAATATCTGAGGGTTGAGTCTGGTTTCTTGAGATTTTCACCACTGAGGGAGCCTCACAAGACCCAGTGGTGGTATTAGCACAGACAATAGGGAGGGGAATCCCGGGGTGACAGGTCTCTAATCTAAAGCCGCAACAGCGAGTTCTGACGCAGTGTGGCCCCCAGGGTGTAGGGGGAAACGGCACGGTGCCCCCTGCCGACAATTAGCTTCTTATCTTGACACATCCTGCTCCCTGGACCACTAGTGATGAACACGACACAGACGCAGGACACGTTAACTCTGAGCTCAGTGTGAAATGTTGTTTTTTTTTTATCAGTGTTCACCTGAGCCCACCAAACTCTAATTCTGTGGACAAAAGTGACGATTTTATTTTATTCTGGATATTTTTTCTAGTTCTATTATTATTATTATTATTATTATTATTATTATTATTATTATTATTATTATTATTATTATTATTATTGCGGTTCCCTGTCAGTATTCCCTCTGAGTAGTAAATTCTGCTGTTTGACAGTAGGCATGTAGATAGAAATAAATGCACCTTTTTGTAAATAAGCAGAGCAGAGAGGTGGCCTGTTGTTCCCTATTTTGGACATACAGTAGTCGTGGGTCGAGTGAGACTCCATCGCTGAATAAATGGTTATGGTCCAAAGCAAACCTCTGGGTGGTTTATGTCTTCTCTGCAGCAGAGGCACATATGAAGCACAAACAGATGTTCCCGCCACAAACGTGATGCGCTAAAGACCACAGAGAAGGGAAGACTGCGCTGGGACCACAGGGAAAACTCTGAGCATGCAGCAGATCGAGGGCCTGCAAGGATCACAAACCCAGCAGAGCTATGCTCTGAGGCCATTTAGAGCAAATTGCTTTACAGGGCAAAATGCTCAGTTTTTCCCTGCATGGTAAATTCTCCTTGTTACCAGACATGTTAACTCACAGGAGCTGATGAAGAGAGAACAGAAACATTGCAGAGGTGTAGGAGGAAGGAAACAGCTGTGCTGCTCCTAGAGAGATAAAATGACCTTTATGAAATGCCATATTGATTGATTAAACAGAGAAATAAGCAGTTTCGGAGCTGGCAGTGTTTCATAAGAAAAAGGGAATTTATCATGCATCAGAGCCACAACTTAGCAAATCTATCCTCCTTCCTGCTCTGCAGACCGAGTCTTCATTTCATTGCAACATTCACATACACATTATTCTATAACATTCACTCTTCATCTATGAAAATAAAGATGAGGTGATATGAATGCCTTCCTGACTCAACCTTTAGAAACTCAGCCCAGCTCCCATATAATTGTTTGCTCAGCACTGTTTAAGCAGGGCAGCCCAGTCCCAGCGCACGCTGACTTCAAACTTTAATTAACTACAGCCCTCATGCCTCCTCTCCACAGAGCTCTGCACTGTGAGCTACACAATCACTGTCGAGGGCTGTGGCCCACTGCTTCCCAGCTATAATAGCCCTGCCTGGACAGCAGTCATTTAGAGAGATTACATAAGAAGAACGAGTCAAAGTCAATTATTTCCCTTCCAGTCCTGTTAATGTGCACTGACACTGACAGCCTTCCCACCAGTATCATTACTAGCTGTAGCAGCACAGAAGAGAGAAATTCCAGCCCTTTATTGGAAGCAGTGAAACCTGCGTTGATTATTTACAGCAATGCTGGAATTTTACGACTGTCTAGGGAATTCTTTCAGATGTGTTTTCCCATTTTTCCCACTGCCATTCCTGCATTGCTAAATCTGTGTAATCTTATGAATTTATGTGCGATGTTGTGCGCACAATGAAATGCCAAAGACTTGTGCAATGCAGTCAGAGAGCTGGAATATTCTTAGATCGTTGCTGCTGCTTAGTTTGAGCGAGCAATGGCTGTTTACACATTCAGGGTCCTCGCATTCTCTATTTACCAACAGTCATACACAGCCTGGCAGCCCGTACACCTGCAGGGACTGCCATCGCTTGACAGAGCGTGCACCCTCTGCACAACAGAGGGACCCACCAGTTCAACGTATCGGAGCAAAGGGTCTCCATCACACGACACGCACAAGGACTTCCCTTTTCATTTCCTGGTATGTGCACGATCACCTTTAATGGGCTTTCGTGCAGCATCACATCCATCTCCATGAGTGTGCAGAGGCCTAATTACATGTGAGAGGTGAAGAAACATCAGTATTAACCACTGCAATCGATAGCACTAAAGCACCAGCCTACACGTATTGATGTACTGTCCTGTATTGGGAGTGAAGCACAGAACAGCATTCTCAGCACAGCTCTTTTCTCTTCCTTGGTCTTACACAGCCTCTGAAAAAGTACTGATTGCTACCTATTTATATTTCTATACATCTTTATTGTGACACCCTAGGTTTGGCGTGCCAAAACATCAAGGCTTCTTTCAGTCCCTAATGTTTATACCAGGCTGTTAAGTTGCTTAAAAATCTCTCTCTCTCTAGGTCTCTTCACAAACTTCCTCCGCATCTCCTATTGGGAGGCTCTACACAAAATTAGCAGTTCTACAGATTCTCACTCCTCACTCCTCACTCCTCACTCCTCACTCCTCACTCCTCACTCCTCACTCCTCACTCCTCACTCCTCCCTCTGCCAAATCTGCACCCAGAGGATCCACTCTCTGCCCCTCAGACAGCAGATCAAACCAACTGAGAAAGCCCCCCCACTTCCTTTTTAAACTGTCACCTGACCAATCATCTTCTCACAGCTGGTCAGGTGACTGAGGGCTACGTCTCATCCCCTGCAGCCTTTTGGGAAATGTGGTTCAGACAAGCATCTCCATTTTGCCTGATTATCTCTGTCTCTGCCATGATTTGAAATTGTTCAGAATTCAAATCAAGCAATGCTGCATTAAAATCAAATGACAACATTAGTAAAGTCTCATGTAAGATACTGTGCACTATGCTGGTCGCCAAGATACCTCTGTCCTGGAATCAGTTCAGAGAAGTGCAACCAGGTGAGTTCAAGGAATTTTTTACAACGACAGCCTAGAAAAACTACATTAATTTAGACTGGAACAGAGGTCTTCAAAATCCTCAAACACGCTGAAAAAATTCAACCTGAAGGACTTCTACAACATGTTCCTCATGCAGAGATTTGTAGAAATATGGAGCAAGCTGCTCAGCCATATTGTGGAAGCTGATACCCTGGCCTGTTTTTTACAAAATGGTTGGATCCTCAGATCAATTAACTACTAAAAAACAAAAGACCTAAATGGGCTGAATGGCCTTCTCTCTGACCCTGCCACTGATCTTCAGAAGTTATGATAGCTCTGCAGGAACACTGGCTTCGTTTGCAAATTGAGACGCTGAATAAAGGCCCAACTAAGAAGGATGAGAACTCATGGAGCAACAGCTGGCAGTAGCAATAACAAAAGAAAAGATAAATGATGTTGTTTTGTGCCTCCACATATGTTGACGTTTTTACACATGCCTAGAGTGTCTTAGGCACACAAAGACATTCTCACAAACTGCACTGCATTCATTAAATGAATTCAGGACACATTACGTTATTTATTATTCATTGAACTCCTGACGTGTAATGATTTCTTACAGTGTATTCTGCAAATACGCGGTGTATAGGATTGTTAATACACATTATATTAGTAGGTTTTAAAAAAAGAAGACTTCTAACTACTGTAGGTGTTCGTATTGGCAGCAGCACTGTCCTGTAGGACATACTGTACAGGTACATACATGTAGATGATCTTTGCTGGATTCACCAGCAGGTCTTTTTGACCTGATACTTAGAAAGCCCCCACCAATTGTCTTTATTAGCTCAGTGCAGCCTGGCACGGTCTGGGCCCTGACTCTGTCCTGGGACCTGACATGACCCTGGTTTGCCCGTCAAGGTCCTGTCCTCCCGGTGGCACACACCATGCCCTCAGACCCGCGTTCCCAAACGTTCACTCCTTCCCCATGGAACATCCTACTGCACACGGCCTGTTCCCTCATTGGTCCGTTCTGATGCACAGTTCTCAGCGCTGCGCATGCCTGTTTGGATTTCTACACCCATTGCTGCATTGTGAAGTGACGGATCTTCGTCTGTACCATCCACCCCCTTCCTGTGAGTCAGATGCCACCGCGTGCTCAGGCCGAGCTGCCATGCTGGTCTGAGATGACGATTCAGTGTCAGAGGCGCGCAATTAGCTTTGAAATCACATGTGCGTGGCGGGAGGATTGCAGTCGCATGTGGCCGCCTTTGGATGAGTGGCAGGTCTGCCCTCTCCTTTGAGTTCTGTGTCAGAGCTTTCAAAGTCCAAGTCTGTTTCAAGGGTGCAGCTCATGTGCGATGGGGAGCCCTCCGCGAAGATATTATCTCTCCCAGTCTCTGTGTCTCGTCCTCTCCCTCCCTCTCTGCACCCCAGACTGTTTGGCCAAGCGCGGCGATGTTACCGGGCTTTTCAGTCTCTAACCACCAGAGACCCGCCTGATTGTAATTCAAGCACTTTATTTCAAGCGTCACTAAGCAGGCCTTTCACTGTGACCTGTTTGGGCAGGGACATCTGTGGTTCCTATGCATGATGTATGTTTGAAGAGCTTTAACCTTCTCGCATACAAAGGCGTGATTCGGGCTAAATGTGAGATTCTTAAAATAGGGTGTAAAAACCGGCACCGAGTATGGGTTATTGCTACCATCACGGGGCCTGATCTCACAGTCCCGCCCACTGACCTGAGCAGCCTGAGCTGCAGGCTGAGTGTGTGCCTGTGAGAGAGTTCAGTATGTGCGTGCGCACACATGTGTTTTGCCATCCGGGCCTGCAGTGCAAAGAGACAGAAAACACATGCTTGGCAGTAGGGAGGTTCAGGGCAAATCAAAGAGCCATTTTTCCCCCCACCAGGCTATCAATAACCCACATCCTGGGGTGGGTTAGCAGGCACAGGTGGGAAGCCTTATTGCAAGGCAGCCCAACCCCCAGGAAACAAGAAACAAGCTCCACTGCCTTCTGTTGCCAGGCACCGGTCTTATTTTTTTTTTTTTGCACTCTGTTCTTTCATGACTTTCTTTCCAGCCTCCACCACCACCACCATGATCACAGCAGCCAGTGGTACCACCCCTGCGTCAGAGAGCTGCGACCAGAGGGGCAGCAGTCTAGACAGGCCATCGGCAGCCCCGCAGCACAGATCACCGAGAGCCACCTCATATCCCCACACCGCTGACAGCCTCCTCCTTGCACAGCGAGAAGCACACAGCGCAAGCAATCCCACTTACTGTATACTTGCTGTATGTGCTTAGAACACGCAGGTTTCTATCAGCTGCATGGCCTGGTCTCAACACAACAGAGGAATACTGTGCCAGGAAAGCATGTCTGAGATGAAGTGAAGACAGCTCGGTTAATTACAGAGGCATGAATAACACTGAAACACCATTACAATAAACGGGCAAAGATTGCAAATTGCGAAGATTTAGCTGTTGTTATTTTCCTTGCTTGTTTTGCATGTTTTATTAGATGCTGATGCTGTTTGTGCTGTAGGGCTGATGGTGCAGGTTCAGCTTAATTACGGTTATTGACTCCGTGCCCAGGCGCATGGGGCGGAGAGCCTGCGAGAGCTCTCGGCTTCGGGGCTGACGAGCCGTTACTGTCGGCTCCTTGGCTCTTTAATAAGCTGAAGCTGATAGTGGGCTTAGAGAGCTACACCTGAGCAGATTACGCACAGGACTGGGTCATGAATGACAGCTCGTTCATTCATCTCCACGCGCTCGCTCTCCTGCGGCAGAAGAGCAGCATCCTACCCGGCAGCACAGCTCGAGTCAGAGACAGCGCTGCCCGTCGGCTGATCTGTGTGCAGCTCCTAACTACCCCCCTGCAAAAACCTCGCTTCATTAGGTCCTATTGGCAACCTATTGGCTGGCACCCCCTTTAAAACTCTCTTTTCAGGACAAGTGTCCTTGTCCTTGTCAGTATGATGAAAACAGATATGGTACACCGATCTCAAACAGCCTGGTTTTTGGAGAGTGGAGCTATTGCTGTAGGTCAGAATTACCTCAAACACATGCTCCCCGTTCCAGCCAACCAATATATTTTAGGGGAGACCCAGTCCTTAGGGATTTCCTTCTACTGCAGTGGAGTGTATTATGTTAGGAATATGGATTAGCGTCATCTGAGCCTTGTAGGATTTGGTGTTATCATACTATATTCTGCTGTCGCGATCAACAGACTACTCTTCTGCCAATGACTCAAACCCCATAGGCACCTTGCAGTCACTGTGTTTATACAGGCCCACATGCCAAGGGTCTATATCTCCAAGGGGGCAGGGCTGGAGAGCACCATACACGTCTTGAGCAGGAAATGACAGGAGAGGTGAGTGCAAGAACTAGGTAAGAAGAGCAAAAAGTCAGAAAGATTACAGATTTCTAAAGCAAAGGTCCCTCTGCCTTTGAGATGGGATTAAGAACAGTCTCTCCCAGGAGCTTCGTGCAAATAGCCGAACCTGCACAAATCTCGTCACTCCCAGTGTTGTTTTAACAGACATTCAGGAGATCCTAACCTTGCACATTTGCACTCTCCTACAAATGCAAGTCTCGCACCCAGAGACCTGGCCAGCAGCAACTCACACCTGGTAGCCCACTGAAGCTTGGTCAGTACCTGGATGGGAGACCTCCAGGGAAAAGCTAAGGTTGCTGCTGGAAGAGATATTAAAAATCCCAGGGCGTTTCTCGAAAAGAGTAGGGGTGTTACCTCGGCTTCCTGGTCAAATTTGCCCCTGGCCTTTACCGAACACGGCCTCCTAATAATCCCCATCTATGAACTGGTTTCATCACTCTGTTCTTCTCCCACTGAGAGCTGGTGTGTGTTGAGCGCACTGGCGCACTCTGGCTGCCGTCGCATCATCCAGGTGGATGCTGCACACTGGTGGTGGTAGTGGGATTCCCCATGACCTGTTAAGCGCTTTGAGTGGAGTGTCCAGAAAAGAGCTACTTAGGTGTAAGGAATTATTACCCTTCCTTCCCTTCCTCCCATCGCCTGCCCCATCTACACCTGCTCAGATAGGCTGCCATTCCCTCAACTAGGCTAGTCAGGCCAATACCTTATACACAACTTGTCCCTCTATCCCATTCATTAGGATCTGACCAAACTACTGAAAAAGAGCTTAGCATCTTCCGGCACACTGCTTTGGAAAGTAAATGAAACAGCCTCTGAGTTTCTGGCAGGACCAGTTGTCCAAGGGCCTTACTTACCACAGAGTGTATTAAAAACAGAGAAAGAACTGCCTTGTAAAGACCAGACTTACCCATGGGAAGCTTATGTCTTTATTGAATTTCATGTCACTGGGAAGCTTGGTAAGCAGATAACTGTTTTACAGTGTGAATACATGAGGGGTTGTATTTTATAAGGACTGTCTCGACCAATGGCCTTTCCAAAGCTACAAGTTGAAAGGGCTTTTTTATCACTTTGATCTAGGCCAGGGAGAGAATTGCTCAGCTTTGCACTTGCTGACTTTACCTATAAATTCCTCTCCCACCACCCCCCAGACACACATTTTTTTTTAAGACTGCAGCTGGAGAGAGGATAAGCGTTAGTAAACTACCACATCAGTGTCTTCGTAAAACACTGATCAGGCTGTAACTGGGAGAATCTGACAGTCGCTCTGTGGATCTGCTGAAGGAACCCCTCTCCTCCGGGTCTCCTCCAGGTGGCATGCTGCATGCTCCCACTGCCTGAAGTCTTTTGGGTGGGTGGTAAGAAGCCCATTTCCCTCGCGGTGGTTTTAGTCTGTGTATGAGACTCAGTCGCGGCCTCCTTCATTTCCGCGGCACATGCAGTGACCAGCCCATGAGCCCATTCTCGCACGTGGTATTAACAAGCTCTTGCTCCCCACTTCTCCAAAGGCTTCCATGCATGATAGCACGACACGGCCCTTATAGCCAAGCAGGAGAAGACAGTGAGAGAAGAGCACAGGGAAGAGCCTTAGACAGGTGGGTCCAGAGGCAGTCAGGCCAGTCGAGGGTCAGAGAAGTGGGAGGCTGGATGGGCCTGGCGCACTCCCACATCACACAGAGAGCAGGAGAGTCCTGCTCTGCCCGAGCTGCAGCCAGGGCTCTGCTGGAAGGCGGCAGGTTTGAGTTTGTCAGGAGACGTTGCTCTAGCCCAGAGCCTGTCTCCCGTTCTGGCTGGGCTGCACTGGCTGGGGTCCAGACAGCTGCCTGCGTCTTGCCAGGCCTTTGATGGCTTGTGGGCGGACGCTCAGTGCTGCTCCTGCTCCTGTGATTTTCACGCTTTGCCAGCTTTGCTTCGGCTACAAAGGCACGTTTTTCCTCCTTTTCCTCCTCATTTTGAAGGGGTGAGGGAGTGGGGCTGTGTCCCTGTGTCCCATTCGCAGAGATGTTTGTGGGGTTTTTTTGGAAGTCTTCAGATCTGGGAATTTTGAGGTGGTGTCCTCTGTGTCCTTTCGCTGTCTTTTATGACGCCGTTTATTTGTAGTTTTACCACGCCGAAACCCTAGTAAATTATATTTAGTGGTGATTTAGAAGCCTGCAGCCTGAGAGGGCTGGGAGACAAGCTCTGGTTTTATGTTTTCATGGTGAGCTGCTCCAGTCCTCATTTCCTGGAAAAGCCATTCCGGCGACCACACTCTCATCCCCCAGTCAGCCTGCGGACTTGCGCACGCGTGCATGGCTACGTTCGAAATGCATCACCTGTGACACCCCAATAAATTCCCAGAAATGAAGGCGTTGGATTCATATTCATGGAAGACCCGAGCCCAGTTCTATTGCAGTAAATCCTGAAGCGCCCCAGTTTTACACACAGCGTTTTCCCCTTAACTGAACTGCAGTGTGCCGTCTGCGCCCGCACTTTCATGAGTCATGGGTCTTTATGACCCAGCTGTATATATAACAGCAGCCATGATATATGTACCGAGCCGAGAACCTCGTCTTGCAATTCAGGGCTGATATATTAGGGATATTACATTTTTCTACATCAATACACTCACCGCACAGAAAGAAAATAATGTATAAAGTTATGGAAGATTTCATGCATTTGTATTTATCATATGCATATTGATGACTAGATAGAAGGACAGGTATAATAGATACTAGATACTAGAAGCAGTTAAGTTGCATTTAGGAGCAGCAGTTGTGATGAATTATGAGAATTAATATTAATTAGTCCTTCATCCCATCACAACACTACAGGAGACAGAGCGTCTCATTCTGGTTTTTATGCATAAAAAATCAAATCAAATGTTATCATTATACCCATGATACAAAGATGGTTTTCACGTTTGAAAACTGCTTTCTTCTGGCGTCACATTTGACCTCATATTGTCTGGTCCTGCGCTGCACATTACTCATGAGGCCAGACAGAGGCCAGTGTTTCACAGTCTGCACTTCCCCTTGAAGTCATGCTCTGGGCTGGTATCTTGAAACCTACCAACAACAAAAAAAAAAGAAAGAAAAAATCCCCACCACACTGCTCTGTCTTTCAGAATAACCTAGAGTGATTTGCACATTTGTCAGTTCTTTCAAAACGCATAAGCTCTTGCAGAGTCTCATTTGCACATCTCTGATTTTCTGCTGGTCACAGCTTCTTTCTAAAGTTTGCCACAGGGTAACACGTAAATCCTGCTTACTGCAGGTGAATGTATTCATGGTACATCTTGGAAATCTGTCCTCATATGAACTGACATCAGCATTGACTGGTTTATTTAGGGTTCGGGTTCACATTGCTTTGTCATGGGCGCAGTCTTCGGCTGGGGACCGAGACAGAGCTGTCTTCTGATTCTCAGCATCCCTTTGATACACCAGAGGAAGTAACATATCTGAGACGTCTCTTCATGTCTACAGGGGACAAAAGGAATTTTAAGACCCTAATAAAACCCACCGTATTCAGAAGACTTCTCACTACTTTATTAGATAGTTTCTTTTGTAAAGTCAGCATTTCACATAACTTAAGGTTTTAAAATCTATGTATATATTAGAGTAATGGCCTTTCAATACTCACTCTGTCTCTTGACTGGTTTAAATTCTGCATAACTTTGCAGAGCAGGAATTTTCTTGGGAGCTTTCAAGGGTGGCCTGATAGGTATGGCCTACAGGGGACCTTAAACACAGCTTTAACCTGGGTTTACGGCGTTAGGACACACAACTAACCCAAAACCGGAATGGATGAGTGGATGAGACATTGAAGAGCTGGGGGGTCTGCAGTTATAAAAAGTAAAGATACAGCAGTACATTCTGATAATGTTGTCAAATCAAAACGTTTTTAAAAAGATGAAAGGATTCCCTGTGCCTTATCTTTGCCCTTGCAGCAGACAAAAGTTTTTGCTCATTGACAAAACTGAAGAGTAAGAGAAAAACACAGAATACCCCCCAGCTAGACATACACCTTCCAAAGGAAAAGGGTGAAGCACCCATTAGAATAGCTCTGGAACACTCGAACAGCTCCAGCATGTTAGTTTAGGTCTAAAACGCCAGGTTAGTTCTAGCATGTTAGTTTAGCTTTAGAAAACTAGATTAGCTCTGGCACATTAGATTATCTTTATAACCCTAGAGATAACCTATAGCATGTTAGTTTATCTTTAGAACACTAGATTAGCCCTGGCACACTTGATCTGTGCTGCCGGGGAGTGGTGATTCTTGCGCTCGAAGCTCTCGTGCTGCACAACATGCAGGCCTGTGGGTTCAGGGTCGTTTTTTCGGGATCGCTAAGGTTTCTGCTGTTCCAAAGTTCTCTAGTTCTGGCCCCGCGTTTGAATCCAGTAGCACAGATTTCCCCACCACAAGACCTGCGTGTGCGGGATTTTTGATTTCACAGTTTCACAGTGTGACACTCGTTGCTTAGGGAGCCACCTGACCAGGTTTTTAAGCATTTGATGTGTCTTCCAATTTTAGCTGGAGCTTCTTCCCTGGCAGCTTCTCATATGATCCCCCACCCTCCTGCCCCTCCCTGTCTCACAACCCACTGGCTGTATCCGCGGAGGCTCTCCGATAATCCCATGTACTCCCAAGGATTTGCCTTCCCTTTGAATGGGTTTAATGCGAGACGTGGGGATGGGATCTGTTTAAGCTGAATTTAATTCTTTTAAAATTGATGCTGTGGTTTCTGATTCAGCTAAAACGCCTCCACCCTCCCAGCCTGAGCAAAAAAAAAAGTTTCTTTTAATATCAGAGTTGTTTGCTCTGTGCAGTCACTGCAGGAAATAGGATTTACTTTTATGTAGAGCAGTGGCAAAGCATCAATTTGGTTACATAAACTTCTGTGCTAAATACATTTCATTACCTATCATTGCTCCTTATCTCACATGTACATTTTAGTTCCTCTCGGATGGGCTACACTGGTTTTTCAGAAAAGACAGATTAACCTACATTCTTGATCAATGTATCAAATCCCAAACACACAGATGTACTGTATATGATCATGCCAGTGATCTCTGCTCTGATAACTCTTTACAGCTCCATGCTGCATTTATATAAACTTCAAAATCCCCCACATTTTCCATTTTTGTGTATCAGGAGCTTGATCAAACCCTAATTCAGCTGGAGAAGAGGCGGGTGTCTGATAGGGGGCTTTAGTGGGTAAACTCACATGGCTGAGGAGAAAGACAACCAGCCCGTAATGAGAAAGGTGTTGGGCAAGTCTTTCCCCCAGTAACGAGGGGTGAGCCAGGGAGCTGAAGATCGGGAGGGGGGAGGGGGGACGGAGAAACGAAACACACAAGAGAGTGAGCGAGAAGCGGGGCGTTTATACTGTATGTGGACAGGCAGCAGTGGGTGAGATTAGGGCTTGACCTCCTCCTGAACTTTGGCATGCCCACTATGTACACAACTTCAGGGCTCTGCTGTCATCCTCTGTCTGAGACTAGAGGACACTTTCAACACGTTTCCCAAACCTGACCTTGGTTCAGTGTTCTGTGGCATCCGAAAAAATAAGGTTGATGTCACTGTACTTTCAATAAACTCCTCCGCTTGGTACTTCCTCCGTGTTAACGCTTAAAAGCTTCTCTTGTTTCATTATGTCATGCCTGCACTCTGGGGAACGTACCTGGTCGATTCCAGAAGAGCAGTATTTGTTTTGTAACATCATTGCAAACACAAAGCATTACTAAATAAATGGATTTCCACAGATTTAAAATCGCTGGAATATTACTCACCAAAAACATACATGTGGGTATTTATTCCACGCAGCCAAGTGTGAATAAATAAGAACATAAACCTCTTAAATATGAATCCAGGTCAGAGTTTACAATGTGCATTTTGCACGAGGGATTATTGTGATTTAGTACAAATAAATTTCCAAAAGGTTTTGGTCGATAATAATTCCCCCAGAATCCCAGACAATGCGACGGACGATGTCAGTGCTGAGTGCTGCTCTGGCCAGGTTGGTAACAGATGACACAGCGTGGCTTAAAAAGGCTGCCGTGACATTGACACCCAATAACTCACAAGTACAGAGTCCCTTCCCCCACGTTTTTTGTTCCAAGACTTTCTTTGGCATGCTGCATTTGTCCACCATAACCACAGCCTATTCTGATCTGTCTTGTCTCAGCCATTAAACATGTATTTATCCTCCTGGCCTTGATACGCCACCTGTGATGGATGTGGGCTCAGAAGACACACGAGACAGTGGAGCGTTATTGACATCAGGGAATATTAACACGTTCACGGGCGAGGTCCGCACCGCGGACAGAAGGAGCAGCAGGGAGCCTCACTGATTTATGTGAGAGTAAATTACTCCGAGTCTGACACCCTGAACTCTCTGGAGGTACAACAATCGTGCACCTTTAAGAAAAGCCACTGACAGTGACTCATCTTTTCGGAAAGACTTGTTAACAGCACTCTAGCAGCTCCAGTCTGGTTATATGGCATGTGCAGAGCGGGAGATGTAATTGTAAGAACATGGGAGAGGTGACAAGCCAGAGGAGGCCGTTTGACCCATCTGGTCTGTGCGATCGTTAGTGCTCATTAATCTCAGGATCTCGGCCAGTCATTTCTTGAAAGAAGCCAGTGTTTCAACTTTTTCTAAACGTGTGTGGGCTACTTTTTCTGCCCTCCCACACCCCTTCAAGTACAGATGTGCCTCTTGGTCTCAGTCTGATTTGCACTTCTGCGTACTTTCCACTTGTGTCATGTGTGTCCTCAGCTTTCTCAAACAGAAATCAATCTGGGTGCTGGAGAGCCACAGTCCAGACCATTTCAAAGGTCACTCTTAAGTGGGCAGTTAGTGAAGACGTGGAGCACATGTGCGTCGTGAGCCAGTCCCTGAATTAATTGATTCAGTTTGGACAGGAATAGGCAAATGCGGTCATTGAGAAGTACAGGATGTTGGTGTGTTCATGTCAAACGCTCTTTGAACTAAGTAATGGAACTCATCCCCCCCTTAAGTGGCAGGAATGCAATTGTTCCAAATGTTTATAAAAGTGGTTATTTAAGAGATGAGCTTATTGACTGCTGGATTGTGACTGTCCAAGACTGTCCCCCTGAAATACACATATACTGTAGAAATACACATAAAACACTCTTGGTAGAATGTTGCACCGCTAGCATGAGGATGGGGTTAATTATCTGTATACAAAATATATCATCAGCAATTAGTCAATGACTCAATTAGATAGGGTCATCGTTCCCTTCCCAGACAAGGAGGTGCCACTCTCTCCCCTGTGGTCGTGTGTCAAAATCCAAAGCGTTTCCGTGGCTTTATGTGGGAAAAGTTTGGAATTGCCAGTATTTTTATTTAACGTCCTTGCGCACAGAAGAGGTCTCTGTCTGGCAGGAGGAGAATGAGGAAGAGAAGACGTGCTCATCGGAGCCGCTTGTCCGTCGCGGCTGCGCAGAATTCGACGTGCTCTGCGGCGCTGGCAGCAGTGACGGCCACCTTACATCACCTGGGGGTCTGTAGAGTGAGTAGACAGGGCAGGGAATCTCTCGCAGTTCACCAGAAGAGGTTAGACATTACAATGCAGTTCCACCCAATTCATCTGTCTGTTGTCACACAGGAAAAACCGCTGCTTGGCTTTAAATGCTGAAATGGTTTGCGCTTTGGAATCCCAGTTCAGCTTCCTTGCCTCTGAATTGCATCAGTTAAAACAAAACTGCTGAGCAGGAAACATACTGTGCAGATCTGCTGCAGGTTCAGAGTTCTTGTCCTCAGTCTTGGCAGTGGAGGCTTGGTGAGCTGCTGCACCACAGGAATTTATTCCAATTTATACTACACTGCAGGACAGCTCAGCAGGGCTTTCTCTGTGGTTCGTGCTGTAACATACAACACAGAGCTCGGTAATTGTCCTGACATCTTCTTATGCTAACGTAAAAAAAAATAGGAAAAACCCAGGGATTGAGTCTAGAGCAAACGGCCTAAAAATAATAGTAAAGTGGTCTGTTTGGAAAAAAATAAAGCATAAATAGAAAATTCTACAGTTTCCCACTGCTCTAACCCTAGTTTTCCAAACGGAAATTATAGTGCATGTAACATACTGTGTATACTGCAGACTTCCTCATACACAGCAAAACGACAGCAGTTCCCCCTTTGGTTGGATTTCAAGAGCAATTCTGTAATAAGCTATGATAATATTTGTTTTCCTCAAGAGATTTTCCACTGGCCTCCTCAAATTCTGCAATGCATTAAAGAGCTGAACGTGACAGGACTCCTGGGGTCTGTGGGGTTTGTGACTGATAGCGGGGAGGGGGGAGGGGGGGGGCGGTTGTTTACTGAGCAGAACGCACCCTGGAGTCCCGCGCCAAGGATCGTCCCGTTCGCCGCTGGTGCTCAGCTGCCCGCCGCGGCGCCCGGCACACAAAGGAAAGAGGCCAGGCTCTCGGGCCGGCAGATGAAGGGAGAGCTCGGTCGGGCCTGTCGCAGCAGCAGCTGCACACGAGCAGCAGGGGGGCTGAGGCAATCTGCTGCCCGCGCTGCCCCCCCCCCCGCGGGGCGCCGGGGCCCGGAGAGCGGCCCCGCTTCCTCCACGGAGACGTGTGCATGCTGCCGCGCTGTGACCCGAGCGGGGGCCGTCACCGGACCCCTCACGAGTTCACACCTGGACCCCTGCAGGAGGAGGGAAGCAAGGCTCTGGGCAGAGAGCGCCTCACGCTGGCCGTCCTTCGGTTGGACGACAGAGCACCAGCCGTTCGTCCAGAAAACACACAATTAAGACCAAAGGGTGGTCCTCTGGTCCCTGAAGCCAGCCTCATTCAAATTTCAGGCCTGCTGAATTCTCACCCTCTTCTCAGAGACATTGTGTTGAGGAACACACCTACCTGAAGAAGCAGCAGGATAGGGAATCCTGGTTTGCCAGCTGCAGACATTCATGATTTTTGGCGCCACATCGACAGCTACTGTATGTTTGGGGTGTGTTTGAGACAGTAGATTGCTCTGACTGGGGTGTAGTTGGGGCAGTAGGTTGCTCTGATTGGGGTGTGTATGGGGCAGTAGATTGCTCTGACTGGGGTGTAGTTGGGGCAGTAGATTGCTCTGACTGGGGTGTGGGTCTGACCAAACCACATCCTGCTTAGCTTCTGAGAGCTGACAAGATCAGACAAGGTGGTCATTCTATTGATATATCTTTGAGTGTATACTATACACAAACATTTCTAAAAATGTGCTGAATTGCACATTGTTGATTAGATCTCATAAGCTATTTTAAATATCTACTGTATTTGCTGGATTTATTTAGGTGTTTACACATATTGTAGTCAGACCCCTTCATCAGTCTTCTCTGTAGTTTCACTGAGCATTCTGCCTTACTTGTTTGTAAGACTGAGTGGAAAGTCCAGGTAATGAAACCCAGCAGTCTGTCCTCTGTGATTATGGGCTCAGAAAAAAAAAAAGTTACACTCACTTGAGCTCTCTGCTGATTGAAATGTGTTATTGGAGCAGGCTATGAGCCAGGACTGCCCCTCCCTCAGCTGAGACTGTCCTCCTCCCCAAGAGGTTGCTGTGAAGGTGAGGCCAGTGTGCTCACAGGAGCCCGGACGCCTGCTTCAAAGACACTGGCGGGCGGCGCTGCGAGGGCTGAGTGGCATTGAGGCTGCAGGGAGAGTCTGCAATCAAGCCAGGCAGGAGCAGTGCCAAGCAACTTCCCCTTGAAATCTCCCTTTAATCCATCAGACTGGGTCAGGGCTCCTGCACTGGCAGGTAATGAATTTCACTGCCTTGTGTGGCAGGATTGAGGAAAGAGATTCTTAACCTTGCTGAGCGCCAGCGGACAGCCCGACTCCAGGCAGTCCCGTCTCAAGGCAGGCTTGTCGGGGCGCGCACGGGACACAGGAGAGCCCTTTCCTGGGGAGTCAGTGTAAGAGCAGGTGAGAGGTGCACAAGCACATGTCATGTGCAGGGCAATGCAAAACCATTAGGGTAAAGGAGAATACTGTAAGTACGTGAGCTGCAAACACAAGAAGCAGTCAGTTCAGTGCAGTGAGTTTATGTGTGTCCAGTGGATGCGCTCCTGTTAAATTGTTGGCTGATGTTATATAACACGACCAGTTTAACAGGACACCTCCTAGCTTCCAGCAGCTGCAGTCTGAAAAGCAATCCATTTTCACAGTCTCCAGTGTCTTTGCAGGTGCTCTTCCGAGCTGTATAAATGCGCGGTTTTCTTTTGCCTGGGACAGCCACTGATGGAGCTGGTCGGTGCACTTTTTAACTGCGCTCAAGATCATGTCCTTAATAAAAAGGAGGTACAGTATTTTGTTTCTACTTGTGACAATGGCACCTCCTGAAGGCCAAAATGGGTATTTCAGCCTGCAGTACGAACGAGCCCTTTCTTGCACCCTGCAGGGATACAACAGAAACACTGCCTCGTCAAGACTGTAGGTGCCAAATCTTAAAACCTAACCCTGAAAAACAAAATAAACCACATATCAATGTATTCAAGTGTCATCTTAAACCTCACCAACTCAAAACTAACCTTAAGATGAAAACATGATCACTAGCCCGTCTCGATGGCCTCTTGACTCAGCTCATCTACACCTCTGTCTGACCCGAACCGAAAAGAGACCTAATCCCTATCCCTGTTCCAATCGGAACCTCTTCCGTTTTACCTGAACCCATCCAGGTACGATGATGTACCTCTCACTCTATCCCCAGCCCCAACATGTCTGGCCTGTAAAACAGGTGGCTCATGAACTCAGCAGCATGACTAGCTTTCACAAACCCAGCAAAAGAGCAAAACATCGAGATAAAGGCGCGTGTGTCAGGATTCACTGACAATGACAGTTGTGGCACCCCTTCTGAGTGGCTGAAATTGCCTCTTAGAAAAACTCCCACACTTTCCAACAGATGCCTTAACCTGTGAAGTAATCTGGACAGTTTGTTATTAAACAATCTGCATGTTTTCTCTATGAAAAAAATGGTCATCTGAGCTGATAGACAGTAACCATTAGGCTATGAAGCCTTAAGTTCCTGTCTTGGAATCAGAACATTGAATGGAGTTGTAGAGGAGGCATGTTGCTATGTAGTCCATCTGTTGTTGTCCAAACATACAGCAGGCAGAGAATTCTATGGGAAGGGGTGTGCGATTTCATATATCTGTCACCATTTTGTTTTGAAACCTTAACACTTTTCACTAACAGTAGATAATGTTGGCATTTCGCACACTGAAATAAGCCGTAGCTAAATGCACACAGTCATACTGGGCGTGTGTTTCAGCTGTAATGCTCATCTCTGTAAGTTCCGTCTGGCCTCTGGAGCAGCACGTCGTTTTGAAGCACTCTTGAACAGCAAAATCATGACTCACGCTCTGCGGCTGACGCACGCGTCCCTGATGCACTGCAATGGGACAAAGTGCTCTGCAATTAAATAATACATTTCCATGTGTTTCATCTCCCGGGCCCACAAGGGCAGCAGCCTGTTGCTTTCACAGCGCGTGCTTGGATTCCTGAGATCTCCGGGCAGCTGCTGGAGGAGCTGTATCATCCCGCCTTGCACCTGAGGACCTGCCCTTCCAGACCTCCGGGTGAGGGTGAGGACCCACAAACGCAACAGCCCATTCAAAAGAGCAGCAACTCCCTGTCAGGGAGGCTCAGTACTATGGACCCCTTTCAATTAGAACGAAATGCAAACCCAAAGTAAAAAAATTGTGCTGAGAAAACAAGACATTATAAGAAATAAATTCAGCAACACCAGGGAGCCGATTAAATCTTGCCACAGGTTAAGTAGCCCTGCTCTTCACCATTGTGACTGACTTCACCCTCTGATGCAGGCAGGACAGACAGATTTAGAACCGCACTGGACAGGTGTTCTCCTGCCCCCTGCTGGAGGTGTCTTATGCTCTGTGTTCTTCAAGAACTGTCACAGACTCTTGTGTCAGAAGAGCAGGCAGTCATGTGCTGCCAGGTAAGTCACTATCATGCGCAGCCGCACCAGCAGAAATCATCCCTAACCTCTGCACAGAAAGCAGGAGAAGAATTTCACCAGGTCATGGGTGCCCCAGGAATTAAGCTTGTGGTTCTTTCAAATTAAGCATCTGTATCCAGCGTTGTGTCAGGGGCCTCTTATCTATAGCTGATGCAACAGTTGAGGGACATTGCTGTTGCAGTTAAGCACAAATTTTAACGCAGTCCCGTTTGATTTGTTTGTCTGAAGCAGTGACTGCCGTTTGCAACAGAAATACAGAACAGAAGAACGAAATGTAGTCAATGCACAGGTACACATTGCACTGATGAAGCTCTGCCTCCTTTGTTATTCATGAGGTAACTGACCGTCTTTCCAAAACCCGCTGGGAGGTTCCACCATCCCCTGCTCTAAACCCCCACCCCTGATTGCGGCAGCAGATTGTCAGTTCATCCTGCAAGAGAGTGTGAGGAGCACGTGTTGCATCGCAGGGTTGCGTCTGCCGCCGGAGCGGGCAGTTCGACTGCATTGAACATGAACAAGCGCTGGAGGGCAACAGGCGGGGAGAAGGTGGCCTGGATTGAGTCTCTGAGGCTGATTTAATGAGGGGTCGACATGACGAGGCTAAATGAGAAACTGGGAAGTTCACCACATCCATGCATCCTGCATTACAAGTCGTTGTAATTTATGTTTCCCTGTGTAAAGCCCCTGCTTAATGCTTGGGCCACCTATTTGATGCCCACTCAAATTAGGCAACTATTTAACTAATTAGCTACACGCGTCTGACCCACACTGGTGCACTGCCTGTCACACAGGATGCTATTTCTTGTGCTAGCGGTATCGCTCAAGCCCCTAAGCTGGCACTTCTCCGAGGCCTGTTTTCATGCACACAGCTCGGGCACAGGAAGGTCACAGGGACGGATGAGAGGCGCCAGCAGCATAGCAGCATGGCAGAATGGCAGTGTCTTATCTTCATCGATCCCTTCAGGGCTCCTTGCACTAGACTCTGACCTCACTCCCTGCTCCCCCTCAGAGGGGGGGGGGAGGGGGACACCTCGTCTGCCCAGACACTGCTCACAACACTGCAGGAAAAAAAACAAACCAGAGTCTCCATCCCTGCTATCAAACAAAAAAACAAAAAAAGATGCTATTGATTTTATTTGGCTGTTTTTGTTGTGGTGTTTTAAATGGCGGCCTTTATTCTTCTTGAAAGGAGCCGGATTAGAAGGAAAAGAGGCCTTTGGTGTTTGCTTTAAATTCCATGAGCATTGCGTTTGAAGATGGCAACAGATTCGAGATTTTTACCGAAAACCCATAAAAGTCATGTAGGAAGAAACAAGTATGATGCATCACTTCTCCTTCTGCAACATTCTGCAAAGATGTAGTCCTAATGCTGCCTGAGGCTCACTTCTTCATTGCCTAAGCAACAGCATTTTGATTGCACAGAGTACAATGCCTTTACTAATGATAGAAGTCCGTGATGAGGCTCTGAATGAGTCAGTTTACCACAGATGATACAGGAACGGACAAGAATGTATGACTGTTTCTCTTGCTATGCTTTGATCTGGAGTTCCAGATTAAAATCTTAAGGCATGTCGCTTTGTTTTTCGGAAATCTGTGAAAGTCAAGAGATGCGAGTTTAGACGTTGCTGGACTGAAGTTCATGATCCGCTTTTTTTCACAAGCTTTTGCAAAGTAGATTTAGTGTAGTATAGGGAATTTATGTTGTGTTTGTGGGCGGAGTAACAGTCAAAACAACATTCCATGAGAAAGAAAAATGCGAACTGCTTGATAACTGTACTAAATTCCACGTTGACGTTGTAATATATGTGTAGATGCCTATCACATTCTCATGATGGAATTGCTGTATTTGCAATATCTCTTTTATTTTTTCTTGGGCATTCAAAATGACAGATAAAGACTTCCACAAAGTCCAGGCAGACTCCCCTCCTTGTTTTTATTTCCATCACAGCCAATTAAAATAAATGAACTCCACTGTCAGATGATTCCAGATCATAAAAAATGGACTTGTTTGATACTTCATTTGAAAGATGTTCACACAGTTAATCACATCGTAAAGATCTGTTATAAAACTTATAATTGACTCAGAATTAATAGAACTTGAGTTGGAAGGGTTCCAGCATGCATAGAAAAAAAATGCTAGAGGAATAATTTAAATGAAGCACCTTTTAGACATCTATGAACTGCATAGTTGATCTTGTGTTGTTACGATTTTTTCATAAAGTTTTATTGTACAGAAATTGAGCTGCTCTTAAATGTGAACTAAGAGCAGATTGACTGTGGAGCTAGTTCGAGTTGAATACATAATCACAGTGCCATTTTCGAGTTTAGATCTATGACCTCCCTTGAACAGTCAGTCTGAGCTAGGTGTACATTAGGTTGCAGTGTTTTCGAAATTAATGCTTGTGTATGATACCTATGCAACTATGCCCAATTGCATTTCCATACACAATTGAACAGTAATTAAATCTTAGGCAATTGTCAACTACAGTATGTGCAACTATGACAGCTATTAGGTAATACTAAACTGGAAAGTGTCACATTGATGCCATTCAAGGTGAAGACCTCTCGAACTCTTGAAGAAGATTCAGATTCCGTTTGTAGTTTGTGTTGGACATTTGCTTTGGCCTCAGCTCAAAGACTTCTGCTTGCAGGGTTAGTCAGTGATGAAGTGGGGGAGAGCTTCTCCTGTAAGGAGAAGAAGCTTAAGAGATTAAAAATCTGGTGGGCAGCCAGGGTATCAGAGCCAGCTGGGGAGTATTGCATGCATGCCACATAGAACTGACTGCAATCCTGGTCCCTGCATCTAGCTCTGACTGTCTGTCTGGCAAACAGAACCAAGCATGACAATGAGATCCAGGCATGACGGAGAGCCCTGCCACCTGCGAGAGAGAGATAGGAACAGAATTCAAATAAGGGGGAGAAAGCACAGGAAATTAAAGAAAAATTCATTAGAAAAAATAACAATAATAAAACATTCTCCTGCGCACTGATATTTAATCAGTTTTGTTTAAAATGTCTCCACACTATGGGGGCAAGACCTCTCATCAGTGTTTGTGCTAAAGGTTAATGAGAAATTGCTTAACTAATTAACTTGCAGGGTGGTTTGTCTGACCTCTCTTTTGTTCAGCTATAATAGTCTCACTCCTTCCCTGCAGCAGACAGGACTTCCATGGAAGAGCTGCCATTGAATGTTTAAATGGCTTTCTGTTATGTGGAACGGATTGGCGAGTTCTGGCTCCACTTACGCTTAGTCAACCTGATAACATTATTTTATTTTTTTTTCTCTGTTTTATGGAGTAGCATGTTAATCACCGAAAAATACAGGGGGACTCACAGATACTTAAAAGAACCTTGACATCAGTTTCCAAGGTCGTGGTGATAAGGAAGTCCATCAGCAGCTACATGTTGTCTTGCTTTTGGTTTCTGTGGCGGAAACCAATTGAATGTTCCAGCGCTTATCTTTTTTCCTCTGGATTTATATTGTGCAACAGTGCGTCTGTTGTTTGTTTCGCCACAAGCATTCACAGGTTAATGAGCATGATGTTGAAAATTACCCTTCTAATTAGACATTGTTACTGTAATAAATGTCTGTCATTATCCTGATTAATCCCCTCATTCACTTACAATTATGCACACAGTACAGTCTGTACATAAATGTGATGATTTGTGGTGCATATTCACAATCTAATGTACGCCTGCTGACTGATTAATAACAGCCTTCTTAAAATAAGCTAAAAGGAAATAAGAAATAACTTTCAAAGAATGTATTCAAAAACAGGAAGAAGGAAAAAAGCTAATTACAGAACTTCTAAGCACACATGCACGGAGCTCTTGAAGAACAGTGTGTAGGTGTGCACATCTTTCAGACAGATTCTGCATCTCTGAGTTGCCACGACAACCCTTCGGGTAGAGGAGACTGAGCAGGAAAGTGCAGCCATAAAAGGGGACCGCAGGGACTTCTGGGAAATGTCGTTTGTGGTCATTCTGCTCTTTTTAATTTTGTCAGCAATCTTAAAAAAAAAAGTTTAAAGGAGCGATAACTAATGTGTTCTGCAGACATGACCTTCAGAAATCAGGTTGTCTGCCAGGTTACATTTCCAGGAAACAGTACAGTGCACTGGGCCATCAGCTCCAAGGAGCCTGGTTCTGACAGACAACAGGCACCATGGCTTGTGCAACATCAGAACTGGGCCGAGGCCTGTTCTCTCGCCCAGCCGGAGGTGTTCACTCTTCGGCCCAGACAGCGCCACTCTGGACCCGTGTCGCCTCGCTGGATGCCAGTGGGGTAGATGAGCTCTTCTGCTGGGCAGCTGCAGGGTTGTCAACAGGAGGCATGGGCTCTGTCAGCACTCCCATGAGGCTCAAGCGATGAATAGCTCAGTGGGCAGGCGAGTGTGCCTGTGAGAACAGAACTGTGCGTCTCATTCTCTCCGGAGACAGTCCAGGCATCCGTGTCGAGGCTTCGAAACAGCTGGCGATCCTGCACAGGGCTGGTCCAGTGCCAATCAAATGAGGGGCAGGTAAAGGTTTGTTCCATGCTGAAACCCAGGCAGGCTTCTGTACAGCAGACAGTCACAGGTTCTCTGAGATGTGCTGCAATGCGCAGCCAGCTCTGCTGGGCGGCCGCCTATGGTGAATCAATCCGACTTGAGCAACCATGGGGATCAAGTGAACCTGGACTTTGATTTGTCTCTAGTCTGGGGCACATATACACATGCTGTAATAAGTGAATGATTGTCTGCCATTTTCTTTTTAACTAAATCTTTTCTTGGAGCCCCATTCTGTGCTTAAGACAGCTAACATCGATAGCAATTACTTCATCTCTGGACTCTCGCGGTCTTGGCCCGCTCAGCTGCACCTGGTGTGCGTCCCCACTCCGACAGGGGTGTGCGTTAGGAGCTTCCACGGACACCCACTGTGGACAGGAAGTGACATCAGTTGGAACACCTGCTCCCAGACAACAGGTGCCACTCATGCAGACCCTGCCTCTGTCCATTTTCTTGCTGGATTTAATGGCTGGACTGGGTGCTGTCTCGGACAGGGTCTACCTGAGCCTGAAATGCTGACTCCTTTGAGTGCAGACTCCAGTTCTCTTTCAAACCCAGGCTGTGTGCTGGAGCTCTCAGCGCGACACACCAGCTGCAGACGCAGGGGAGTGATTTTCTACACAGGCAGAGTGCTAGCGAGCGGGTAAGAATGGAGGCACCCCTCCCCTCCTCCTCCTCTCTCCACCAGGCTCGTCTCTGCTCCCCCTCCAGCCTGATGTCATTAGCAGTGCAGGCTGGCTACCGAGCTGCCCGGCGCTCTCTCGGGGGCTCTGTGACCCTGCGGACCGGCTCTCGCACGAAGCGCGCTCCTTCTCAGACTGCCGCGATTCCAGCCAGCCTGCTCAGCGGGCGCAGCCAAGCGGAGACGGAGCCCAGCCCCAGCCAGCCCCCGCCAGCCCGCCCAGGTGAGCGCAGCTCAGCGCCTCTGCCGCCCTGCAGCGTGTGCTAGTGTGCTAGTGTGCAAGTGTGCAAGTGTGCTAGTGTGCTAGTGCTTGTGCCTGCCGTGTCTTTCCGTGCGTCTCAGCCCCCGTTCCCAGTCCTGTGTCTTTTCCACCCACCGGGGACGGGGGGGGGCCAGGGAGAGGGTCCTCCAAGTTCAGTGTGGAAACCTCGAGTCAGGAAGGAGGCAAGTGAGGGGAGAGATGTTGAAGTGGATCAGACTAGAAGCTGCATCTGTTAGTAATTTAATTAACAGGGCTGTACTTCACAGTCACTTCATGTGTGATCAGGCTTGTTAGCCAGAGAGACATGCCATCGCTCTCCCGCGTCCTGCAGCTGACGGAGGAGTTTAAAGACTTGATGATGAAGTGCTGCCGCCTCCATTCTGAACTCCACTCACAGCCAATTAATTGCGCTCACGGCGAAGTCTCGGGCACCCTGGCTTCTTTCTAAATGTGCTGTCAGATTGGAGCTAGGTCCAGTTTTGTAACTTCAACAAGGCAAAAAAGAACCTATTCCTGGTGCATTTGTGGTGTGTTTGTTTGAAAAAAAACATGCATTTTTGTTAAAAGATTTGGCCGAAGAATTAATCAGAAACAGGTCAAATACAGCCCTTGGAAAAATGCATAGCTGTGGTACCTGGTCAGGTAACATATAATACAGTAGATTAACCTAAGAGATTAGTTCATTTTTCCGAGTTTCCAAGAGGATGCAGGGAATTTAATTTAGAAAATGGCTACCTTCCAATATATGTTCTTGCAGTTTCCCTGTAATGATGTGACAAGGAAGAAAACACAAAACCTTCTGAGCAATGAGATGGCACAGGCTCTTAACTGTGATGCTGTTTAAGTTCAGGTTCTGCTGGCAACCTGAAACCTTAAACAGATACATTTTAAATCCTGTCAAGCGTGATGAAGGCTTCAGCGCTGTTTGGGCTGAGCTGTTTCTGCCCACGGCTGCTGTTT